>NC_140992.1:236623472-237332885 GCF_052327205.1 Somniosus microcephalus | reverse complement strand
TTTGATGTAACAGCACCTTTTCAGTTATGAAACAGCAGCTTGGCAGCACTAAATAACTGGACAAAGAGCACCATTAATCTTTGAAGTGATCCATGACGATCCAGGACTTATTCTGGTATGTTAGATGACAGTGATATAACTGTAACATGGACAGATGTTTCATTAATTTCACCTTGGTTGCAAAGAGCGCAGAAAAACTGCCCAAAGGGCAGGATACATAATTTTCCATCACCTGATGTGAAATTAACCATTACTTACCGAACACATTTGAACTTCTGCTTAATTGGGCTGTTTCAGGTGACAACCTTGGCCTGGAATTTATGGTCAGCGGTGAAGCGATGGCGATCGCCGCTGACCTCGAAGAAAGCTGCCCACAAGGATTTTGCGATCTCTGTGGCGCAAATTTGACCTTTCCCGACGTTAATTTGATTGTAGCTGTTGATACAGGGACAGACGTAACAATGTATGTGATCATGAAATGCATTTAATATGTAACCGAACACGTTGTGTTAATCATACGTTTGTATTAACCACGTTTATTTTAGGTAACCGCATTTATTCCGTATATCAAGGTAGTTAGCTTGGCCAGTGTGTATTTAAACCCCACAGTTCAGACATTGAAGAATTTAGCATGTCTGGGGGAAAAGGCAAGCTAGATTCTCAGAGATAAGAGGTCATCAAAATTGATGAGGTTAAGTGTCTTGCCATTATCTGGAATGCGGTATTGTGATCAGTTTAATCTCCCTATCAAAGTTGATGAGGTCAAGTCGGCGCTGTCAGCCGGGATCTTTTTGACAGGTTGATGAGATTAGGTCTGGCCTCTTCATCAAAATGGATGAGGCATTGTTAGCCCAGATCATCAGAATTGATGAGGTTAAGTCAGCATATCACATGATCTTCAGCTCTCCCTTCTTCTCTTAGGCAGTCCCTTGAAACCGAGGATGACTTGCTTCCACACTAAAAATGAATTCTCAGGTGACTGATGCGTCCAATGCGGGACCTACAGTCTCTGTCACAGGTGCGGCAGACGGTGGTTAAAGGGGCAGGTGGGTAGGGTGCTTGGGTTGACGTGCACTCCTTCTGCTGTTTGCGCTTGGCTTCCACTTGCTCCCAGCGAAGAGACTCGAGGTGTTTGGCGCTTTCCCAGATGCTTCTCCTCCACTTTATGCGGTCTTGGGCCAGGGATTCCCAGATGTCGGTGGGGATGTTGCACTTTTTCAAGGAGGCTTTGAGGGTGTCCTTGAAGAGTTTCCTCTGCCCACCTGGGGCTCTCTTGCCGTGTCGGAGCTCCGAGTAGAGCCCTTGTTTTGGGAGTCTCGTATCGGGCATGCGGACGATGTGGCCTGTCCATCGGAGCTGATTGAACATGGTCAAAGCTTCGATGCTGGGGATGTTGGCCCACGGGCAACTGTCAACAAGGACAGACGTCGATGACGAAGTTGAACACCGCCTTCAGTGTGCCAGTGCAGCCTTTGGTCGCCTGAGAAAGAGTGTGTTTGAAGACCAGGAGCTCAAACCCAGCGCCAAGCTCATGGTCTACAGAGCAGTAGTGACACCCACCCTCCTGTATGCTTCAGAGACATGGACCATGTACAGCAGGCACCTCAAAGCACTGGAGAGGTACCACCAACACTGCCTCCGCAAGATCCTGCCAATCCATTGGCAGGATAGGCGCACCAACGTCAGTGTTCTCGCTCAGGCCAACATGTCCAGCATCGATCTTCAGCTAACGGTACAGCTCGAACACGCATTCAGTGGAGAGGTCCCCTCGCGGGATCCAAGGGGGGCATGCGGAATGGTACAATGGAAGGGGGGCATATCTATGTTTAATTGTACCCTGTCTGCATAGCTACTGTGTGTGCTGAAGCAAGAATGAAAGTGTTGTAACCAGACTAAAAGCTGACTTTGTTACTACTCAAGCGATCAATGCACGCACAGTAGCGCTGTATATAGGGAATCTCCAGCAGCAGTGATGTCATCAAGCTGACTAAGCAGCCAATCACATTGAAGAATACTCACAGGAAATAAAAAGCAGCTTTTATCATTCAGTTTTTAAAAAAAATTACAGAGCAAAATAAAGATTGGGGCATACAATTGGGGTTAAAGTATAAGCTGAAATATCATAAACTTAAAAAAAAAAAAAAAACACCTTTTTATATTACATTAAAAATCTAGTATTTTTTATCATAATGGAGAAATGTGACATTCCACAAATATAAAATTAGTTTCTCCGGGCCAGAACGGTTATTCAGCAGTCAAGACGCCATTAAAAACCCAGTTACACCTCTTTCAACAAAGCTTAACTTTTTATGGGGTTTTTAGGGTTTTTAACAGCAATATTCAAGCGGAACAGGGGACGTTTTCGTCAGTTCAAGTGATTTCAGTGATTGCCAGCTCTGGGGAGTTCCACAGCGCAACTTGTGGCAGAGCAGGGAATAACTAACTGCAACTTCAGGATCTCCGCTTTATCTGCGCATGCACTAAATCCTGAAGTTACGGTCAATTTCAGAGGGGTAATGATGGTGAATGCTGACAGTTTCACCATCATTACCACCGCAAAATCGAGGCCATTGTCTCGGGGAGACTTCTACAGGAAGTAGAAACTGTGTATTGCTTTGCTGCAGTTCTTCTATAACCGACTTCTTAAACTACTACAGAATGTTGAGGTACAGGTGCAACCCTTCATGTTCCTAGTGATATCTGGATTAAGTGCCAGCAAGTCATTCAACATTGAATTCACAGACTTGTACATTTTCATGAATGTTTAATAGTGAAACAAAAAAAGTACATTTAATATAAGCTGCAATAGAGCTATTTACTATAATGGTGCTTGAGATCAACAGTGACTGGATGACCTCAATTGGAAGCTGGTCTTTTTTTGCAGCAGAGAGAGGGAGGGATTTTGTATGTTGTTGCTCTACTTCAGTCTCTAAATCATGCTACACATCATTCTCCAGTCTAAGAGGAGTGGGCAGCTGTCTTGCTCCAGGCCTCTGCTAATCCCAGTTGAATCAGCTCCAGGCAGCTGCACAAGAATTGCTCAGGTTTAAAAGCTCACTTGGCTGGCCCCTGCAATGAATCGTTTCTGCTGGGTGCATCACTGACTGCCTATGCAAGATCAGCAACTCATTTTGCGGCTACTTAGGGGGTGCACCGTAGATCCTGCGAATCTGTGGTGCAGTAGGTTGGTCTACCAACAAACCATAGATAAATATGCAATAACAATTTCCTGTACCTAAGGTACAACTTTTTATGTTGAAATTTGCATTCACCAAATTTAGCTGAAACTGATCATTTTGTTCTTGCATTGGCAACTTTTGTATCTAGAAAAGGTGCCTGTAATTGTGCCCAAACTAAGGGATTAACTTCAAAATAGAAAGAAAGACAGACATTTATATAGTGCTTTTCATGACCACAGGATGTCCCAAAGCGCTTTACAGCCAATGAAGTACTTTTGAAGTGTAATCACTGTTGTAGTGTAGGAAACGCAGCAGCCAATTGCGCTCAGCAAGCTTCCACAACCAGCAATGTGATAAAGACCAGATAATCTGTATTAGTTACATTGATTGAGGAATAAATATTGGCCAGGACATCTGGGATAACTCCCCTGCCCTCCTTCTAAATAGTGCCACGGGATCTTTTACCTCCACCTGAGAGAACAGATGGGGTCTCGATTTAACGAAACACCTCCGACAGTGCAACACTCCCTCAGCACTGCATTGCAGTGTCAGCCTAGCTTTATGTGCTCAAGTCCCTGGAGTGGGATTTGAACCCACAACCTTCTGACTCGGAGGTGAGTGTGCTACCCACTGAGCCACAGCTGACACATATATCCCAATCAAATTTCAGCTCCCTATCCACTGGGTTAAATGGACAGAACTGAGCAGGCACCTTTCTTTTTTTCCATCTCTTCTCCGCTGCCTTCCATTGGAAACCACTTGGAGCTTTCCTGGCAGGCTTTTAAAAATATTTATATGTGTAGAATTGAAAAGGTAAGGTTTGGTTGTAGCTCTCACCTTCATAGAATGGTTATAGCATGGATGGAGGCCTTTCGGCCCGTCGAGCCCGTGCTGGCTCTCTGCAAGAGCACTTCAGCTAGTCCCACTCCCCCGCGCTTTCCCTGTAGCCCAGTAAATTTTTTTCCTTCAAGTACTTATCCGACTCCCTTTTGAAAGCCATGATTGAGTCTGCCTCCACCCTCCTTTCAGGCAGTGCATTCCAGATCCTAACCACTCACTGAGTAAAAATGTTTTTCCTCATGTCGCCTTTGGTTCTTCTGCCAATCACCTGTGTCCTCTGGTTCGTGACCCTTCTGCCAATGGGAACAGTTTCTCTCATTTACTGTATCCAGACCCCTCATGATTTTGAACACCTCTATCAAATCTCCCCTCTCTCTTTTTGCTTTAAGGAGAACAACCCCAGCTTCTCCAGTCTATCCACGTAACTGAAGTCCCTCATCCCTGAAATCACACTCGTAAATCTTTTCTGCACCCTCTCAAAGGCCTTCACATCCTTCCTAAGGTGCGGTACCCAGAATTGGATACTATACTCCAGTTGAGGCCGAACCAGTGTTTTGTAAAGGTTCAACATAATTTCCACTTTTGTACTCTATACCTCTGTTCATGAAGCTCACCATGATGGACTGCAATATTTGAAACTGGTTTGTTTATCCCCATCTCCGGTGTTTTCCTTTTTAAGGGGGAGGAATTGAACTGTGAGGAATTTTTGCCGTTGGTTCTTTTTAGATGGAGGACACATTTTAAAAAGCTGAAGAGTTTCAATTGTGTGACTGGACATTATAGATTTACTCATGAAGTGATTTATTAAATCTGTCCAAAATGATTAGGAAACTTGGAAGTTAAAAGAAATATGTTTGGCTATTCTAGATCATAAGCCTGAAGTGACTGACTCTTGGAGGGTGTGAAATGGAGTGGACTGTAATTGTAAAAACAAATCTGTATAATGGGTTTTGTTTTATGGTATTAAATTCAATAATGCACTGTAGATCTTCAAGTATACCTCAAGTTCCAATAGCACTGATGTTGAACACACAACATGAAAAAACGTAAATGTCTTTTTAACAAAATCATTTCAGAAAATGTTTCCTCAATTTGGCTAATTTACAGATGATGATTGAATTGGTCTAATTGTGTTGATCCCACTGACTGAGGAAGCATGTTTCTGGACTCAAACATTTTGAACATTGATCTCTCGTGCAATTTACAGCATTTGTCTCTACTGAAACGTACATGTAAGCTGCAACGTACTGATTTGGTAATGACTCACATTCTATGTATAAAGATCCCAGAGGTTTTTGTTTGAACGAAATGGTGCAGTGATTGAAGCATTTGCATTGGAGGAAATGAGAACATCCCATCTAGAGTTCAAATTGTTATTTATATGATTAATAATTTGAAGAGCAATAACTGGTTGCACTGCATTTTGGAGTGCAGACATTGGAACTATTAGTGAAACGGAAGTGCTTGACTTTTTCAGCTTTATCTTTGTTGTAGATATCCATTTTAATTGATCTGGAATTTGATGACCGGGAACGTACTGTAGGTTACAAGGACAATGAGTGACATAGCACATTGTGCAGATGAAACATTGGACTGTCTGCAGGATACTTGCTCATCGCTGATTTCATACATTGCCTAGCTGTTGAAAAATGTGTAAAGAACCCATTATAGAATTCTGTGATCTTTTGATTCAGCGAGATGAGGCAAACGTGCTGTGTATGCCTGTAGGGACCAGAGGTTGGTTCTTGTTTCATTGAACCAATTACTCTTCTGTGTTAAATTATATGGCATGGCACTAAATCCTAATAACATTGCAACAGATTGCTTTAAAGCAAATGTTTCCTTTTATTAATGACCTGTGGACACTCAATTGATTTTGATGTCACCAGTAAAAGGACCAGAGTAATTTTGTTCATTAACCCTTCAGAGCCTGTTGTGATGTATGCTATATTTTGATTGGGTAGTAATATATTGCTGATGATGCTGCATAAAATCCCTGCAATTGAACTTCATAATTAGTGCTAACGAGCAAAATTGTTCTTTATCTAGAGTTAATTATTCTGAAGATAACATTGAGGGCTGAATACCTGTCCATATTATTATAGACCAAGGAAAGCTGTTAAGCATGGATAACTGTTAATTAAAGTATATTGGCCCAGAAATTCCATTCGCAGCCCGCCCGCGGGAGGGCTGCGATTTGGAAAATCTCCGCCTGGACCGGAGGACTCCCGGGAGGCGCACAGTTCCGTCGTTGGGCCTCTTCAAACTGCCGGTGTGCAGGGCACACTTATCCCAGGGGCGCAGGTAGTTCGCAGTGTCCCTGTGATCACGTGGGCCATGGGGAGCCAATCAGAGCAGGGAATCTTGTCAAATCTATGAATAGAGATCTCCCCCAAAACATAAGTAAAACTACAATTTTTTTTTTAAATCACATTTTTTAAATGACTAAATTACATAAATTTAAATTTTTGTTTAAAATAGTTAATTTTTGAAAAAAATAATTAAAGTCTTTAACGCGGCTAAAAATAAACTTACCTTTCTTTAAAGTATTTAAAAATGATAAATCAGTGGAAACTTTTTTTTACTTCAACTCTTAGCCTGGTAAAAGCAGGCCTTGCACCTGCTTTTACAGGCGCAAGAATTGTAAGTGTTTTCTGCGGGCGGAGGGTCTCCAAAAAACGGAACTCTCCACCCGCAGAGGCCCTGCTCCAGGGCAGGCGTCCGATCTATCAAGAGCTTTCTTGACAGATCGGAAATGCCGGTTTCCAGTGCATTCCTGAAACCGGCATTTCCGATGTCCCTACGGGTGAGTACACAGCGCGAACTCACCCGTAGGGATCGGAATTTCTGCCTCATTAGATTGTGCATAGAAATTTGATGGGTAAAGTGAAGCCTGAGCCTTTAAAGCCTTGATGTGCTTTTCTGCACCAATTAAGACAACATAGTGAGGCATATTTAAGCTAATTTGCAATTTCTGAATAAGAACTGACTGATTTAGACTACATTTTCTGCTTCTTGATTTTTGTCATAAGTAAGGGGAGAGAGTGCAAAAACAGTCCCTCACTACCACAAATTATACAGTCGAGTATTTCACATTTGGGGACATCGAAGGCTTCGGTTTGTCTTGGGAAAAGCACTTTCCTGATAATCTCTTCCCTGCCCAATTTTCTGTCTTCCTGAAAGTGGTGACATGTACTTGAGTATGGTCCACAGCAGCCAGCAGCACTCTGGGTACCTGATTGATTATTTGTAAACCAAGATCAAGTGAGTGTCTTCAGGCTGTTCAGCCACAGCTGAGCCTGTTTCTGGCCACTTGTGCTCTTATCAGAGACCACCCTGGAAAATCCCCCCCCCCACCCATCCTCCCCTTCTATCCCAAGCCTGGATACACTGCCAATTGACCACCTCTGTTCCAGCTGAGATCAGCTAACTTAAGCATGGATGCAGGATAGAATCTTGAATTACCTTGGTCTAGATAGGTAAGTGCAGCACCAGTGCTGACTCATTGAGTGATCTGCAATTTCTATGTAGTCATGTGATTGCCAACTTTGAGCATGCAGTGCAGTTGTTTACTGCAAGTGACTAGCTCATCGACTAAAGTTGTGTATATTTCAAAGATGTTAACACTCATGTTAAATAGACACTATACGCAAGTATTCTCTTAAGATGCTTTTTTAACGTACGTCGACAAATAATGGCTTTTTATAGTTAAAAGTTACAATACAGTTTGCACAGCATTTTATTTTGGGGGTGGTTATTAAATGTCTTGACGGGTACATGTGATTTCCATTTCTTTTGTCTTCTCCAGTTTTAACAAATATTTGAAGCTGCAACGAAGCTGCTCAAATCATAATTTCTGGTCTCCATATTATAAAAAGGATATAGAGGCACTGGAGAAGGTGCAAAAAAGATTTACTAGAATGATACCAGAGCACTGAGGTTATACCTATCGGGAAAGATTGAACAGGCTGGGTCTCTTTTTTTTCTCTAGAAGAGAGAAGACTGAAAGGTGACCTGATGGAGGTCTTTAAGATTATGAAAGGGTTTGCTAGGGTAGATGTAGGGAAGATGCTTCCACTTGCAGGAGAGATCAGGACTAGAGGCCATAAATATAAAATGGTCACTAATAAATCCAATTGGGAATTTAGGAGATACTTCATTACCCAGAGAGCGGTTAGAATGTGGAACTCACGATCACAAGGAGTTGTTGAGGCGAATAGCACAGATGCATTCACGGGGAAGCTAGATAAGCACATGAGAGAGAAAGGAATAGAAGGATAGGTTGATGGGGTTAGATGAAGAAGGGTGGGAGGAGGCTCGTGTGGAGCATAAACACCAGCATGGACCTGTTGGGAACGAATGGCCGGTTACTGTGCTGTTAATACTTTATAACACTTTGTAATAATGCGTGGTGTAATTCTGAGCCGAAGAGGCCAGGATGTTTTGGGTTTGTTTCCTGGTCTGTGCTGAGTTAGCGGAGCACAGCTCAAGTGGCATTTGGAGTGCAGCAGTTAACATCACTGTTCCTGGGCAAGGGAAGAGAAAGGACATGCAAGATTCTGGTGTTCATACTCCTGATGACATTCCAATGATCCCCTCCTGAAAAGTTCATATGCATAGGGAAACACGTGAGTACAGGTTGGACTTGGTTAAATAGTCCACTAGCACTCACTATCCAGAGTTATTGGTCATACTGCAGCATATCATCACCTTGATGAAAAGTAAAGGGAAAACATGAGTAAGAAAAGCTATATGTACTTCATTTTAAGTTTCCAATGTTAAAGTAGATCACATACTGAAAAGTTTTTCCATTTTTGAGATTTAACATTTTTGTTGAAGAGATATTTTATTTGTTTTTAAAACCAATACCACTTGTGCTGTAACAGTAGCAAAATACTGAAAACGCTGGAAACACTCAGCAGGTCAGGCACCATCTGTGGAGAGAGAAACAGTCAACGTTTCAGGTTTGTGACCCTTCATCAGAACACCTGTGCTGTGTATAATTCTAGCTCTGTACTAACAGCACTGAAACTTGATGTTTTCTGTGCTGCTGTGCCTGGCCAATTCAAACACAAACCCAGTGGCTTAAGGTATGAGTAATGTTGACTGTACGAATTTCCGGTCTCCTTGCTGATAACCATGCATCCAATAGCAGTCTGAGGAGTGGCAGCAAGATGTGGAGGGGGCTACCACACAATTCATCGTGGGCAAGTTGTGCCAGTTTTAAACACAACATAAGCACATGCAGACACAGTGGGAGACTGCACAGCTTGTCCAGGAGCACAACAGTAAGCCAGCAACTGAAGTCGTTCTTCATCAGGATTTTGCCGTTACCTTGGGATATATCTCGGGATGTACATCAGGACTCCAATGTACTGTAGTCTTTTACAGTAACGTCTCGGTGAACTGCAGAATATTATTGAACCAGCAGATAGAATCATAGAAATTTACGGCACAGAAGGAGGCCATTCGACCCATTGTGTTGGTGCCGGCCGAAAAAGAGCTATCCAGCTTAATCCCACTTTCCAGCTCTTGGTCCGTAGCCTGTAGGTTACGGCACTTCACGTGCATATCCAAGTACTTTTTAAAAGCGATGAGGGTTTCTGCCTCTACCACCCTTTCAGGCAGTGAATTCCAGACTCCCACCACCCTCTGGGTAAAAAAGTTCTCCTCAACTCCCCTTCAATCCTTCCAACAATTACTTTAAATCTATGCCCTCTGGTTATTGACCTCTCTGCTGGGGGAAATAGGTGCTTCCTATCCACTCTACCTAGACCCCTCATAATTTTATACACCTCAATCAAGTCACCCCTCAGCCTCCTCTGTTCCAAAGAAAACAACCCCAGCCTATCCAGTCTTTCCTTTATAGCTAAAATTCTCCAGTCCTGGCAACATCCTCATAAATCTCCTCTGTACCCTCTAGTGTAATCACATCTCTCCTGTAATGTGGTGACCAGAACTGTACGCAGTATTTTAGCTAAGGCCTAACTGTTTTATACAGTTCAAGCATGACCTTCCTGCTCTTATATTCTATGCCTTTAGCTAATAAAGGAAGGTATCCTGCATGCTTTCTTAACCACCTTATCTGCCTGTCCTGCTACCTTCAGGGATCTGTGGACATACACTCCAAGGTTGCTCTGTTCCTCTACACATCTCAGTATCCTACCATTTATTGTGTATTCCCTTGCCTTGTTAGCCCTCCCCAAATATATTACCCCTCACTTCTCTGGATTGAATTCCATTTGCCACTTTTCTGCCCACCTGACCAGTCCATTGATATCTTCAATGCCCCCTACATTGAAGCCTAAATCATTGATGTGTATCACAAAAAGCAAGGGACCTAGTACCGAGCACTGCGGAACCCCACTGGAAGCGACTTTCCAGTCACAAAAACATCCATCGACCATTACCCTTTGCTTCCTGCCACTGAGCCAATTTTGGATCCAACTTGCCACTTTCCCTTGGATCCCATAGGCTTTTACTTTTCTGACCAGCCTGCCATGTAGGGCCTTGTCAAAAGTCTTGCTAAAATCCATGTAGACTACATCAAACGCGCTACCTTTATCAACCCTCCTTGTTACCACCTCAATAAATACCACCTTCAACCCTCCTAGGTACCTCCTCAATAAATTCAATCAAGTTAGTCAGACACGACCTTCCCATAACAAATCCATGCTGATTGTCCTTGATTAATCCGTGCCTTTCCAAATGACGATTAATACTGTCCCTCAGAATTTTTCCAACAATTTGCCCATCACCGAGGTTAGGCTGACTGGCCTGTAATTACTCGGTCTATCCCTTTCTCCCTTTTTAAGCAAAGGTACAACGTTGGCAGTCCTCTGGTACCATGCCCGTAGCCAGAGAGAATTGGAAATGATGGTCAGAGCCACCACTATTTCCTCCCCTGCTTCTCTCAACAGCCTGGGATACACTTCAATCGGGCCTGGTGATTTATCTACTTTCAAAGATGCTAAGCCCCTTAATACTTCCTCTCTCACTGTTTATCTAATCTAATATTTCACACTCCTCCTCCTTGACTACAATGTCTGCATCGTCCCTCTCTTTTGTAAAGGCAGACGCAAAGTATTCATTAAAAACCATACCCATGTCTTCCGCCTCCATGCACAAGCTTCTTTTTTGGTCTCTAATAGGCCCTACTCTTTAGTTACCCTCTTGCTCTTTATGTATTTGTAAAACATCTTTGGGTTTTCCTTTATTTTACTTGCCACTATTTTTTCATGCCCTCTCTTTGCTTTCCTAATTTCCTTTTTAATTTCACTCCTGCACTTTCTATACTCCTAGGCTTTCTGCAGTATTTAGCTCTTGGTATCTGACATAAGCTTCCCTTTTTTTTCCCCTTTTCCTACCCTGTATGCCCCTTGACATCCAGAGGGCTCTAGATTTGGGAGTCCCACCCTGTTTTTGTGGGAACATATTTACTCTGAACCCTCATTATCTCCTCCTTGAATGTCTCCCACTGCTCTGACACGGATTTAACTTCATGTAGCTGTTTCCAGTCCACTTCTGCTAAATCACATCTCCGCTTAGTAAAATTGGCCTTCTCCCAATTGAGAATTTTTACTCCTGATCTATCTTTGTCCTTTTCCATAACTATGCTAAATCTAACTGAATTATGATCACTACCACCAAAATGCTCTCCCAACTGATGCTCCTTCCACCTGCCCAGCTTCATTCCCTAAAACTAAGTCCAGAACCACCCCCTCTCTTGTTGGGCTTGTTACGTACTGGCTAAAAAAGCTCAATGCATTTTAGGAATTCTGTGCCCTCTATTATAGCTTTTACACTGATTCTATCCCAGTTAATGTTAGGGTAGTTAAAAACCCCTACTACAGGAAACTTTCTGGTATCTGGCACTGACAGGACTGAGCTGGTGCCGTACCATCAAAACTGCCGTAGAAACCAGCGCTAATGTTAAAACATAGAGCTTTTGAGCTCCGTGTGAATCAACAAACCCCGTTGCTTAGCAACAGCTTCAAAACAGTCGGCCGCAGCTTAAAAGCATCTCTGTAGCTAAGCAACAGCTTCAGCTAGACCTTGCAGAGCCTGTCTGGGGGAAAAAAAAAAGCAACAAGAAGTAAAAAAACTTATAGGAAACGGCTCCTGAATTTTGCCGGTAGATAGAGCTTTCCGGACATTTAACCTCCGGTTAAACGAAAGTTTCCTGTATTACAATACCATTAAACACTGCCAAACCCCTTGTCGTCTATATTCTAGCCTTTGTTTCCTCTGCCTTCCAAACTCACTTTCTAATTTACTGCCTTCCATTTCCAGCTTTGCTTCCTTCTGAATCTATGCTCAGTTTCCCATCCTTCTGCTAAGCTAGTTTAAACCCTCCCCAACAGCACTAGCAAACCTCCCCGCGAGGGTATTGGTCCAGCCCTGTTGAGGTGCAACCTGTCCTGGTTGTACAGGTCCCACCTACCCCAAAACCAGTCGCGATGCCTCGGGAATCTAAAGCCCTCCCTCCTGCACCATCTCTCCAACCACGCATTCATCTGCTCGATCCTCCTATTTCTGTACTAACTAGCGCGTGGCACCGGGAGTAATCTGGAGATTACTATCTTTTGAGGTCCTGCTTATTAATCTCTTTCCTAGCTCCCTAAAATCTGCCTGCAGGACCTCATCCCTCTTTCTACCTATGTCATTGGTACCATGACCTCTGGCTGTTCATCCTCCATCTCTTTCTCCCCCCCACCCCCCCCCCCCCCCCCGCCCGCAGACTGTCCTGCAGCTCTTGATCCTGGCACCAGGGAGGCAACATACCATCCTGGAGTCATGTCTGTGACCGCAGACACATCTGTCTGTTCCCCTAACTATTAAATTCCCTATTGTTTGACCTTCCTCCCCCCCCCTGCACAGCTGAATTACCCACCGTGCCATGGACTTGGCTCTGGCTGTACTCCCCAGAGGAACCATCGTCCTCACCAGTATCGGTTGGAGAGCGAAAAGCACTCTGGACTCCTGCACTACCTGCCTGGTCCTCCTTGTCTGTCTGGCAGTCACCCATTCCCGCTCTGCCTGCAAACTCTTAAGCTGCAGGGTGACCACCTCCTGAAATGTACTATCCATGAAGCTCTCCGCTTCGCGGATGCACTGTAGTGACTCTAGCCGCTCCTCAAGCTCCGAAACCCAGAGCTCGAGCTCCTCCAGCTGCCGACACTTCCTGCACATATGGTTGTCCAGGACACTAGAAGTATCCCCGACTTCTCGCATGGCACAGGATGTGCATTCGATGGGACAGAGGTTCCCTGTCACGCCTCTATTTAATAGACTATTAAATAAACTTTAGTTTAGCCCGCTGACCTAACTTGGAGAGGAAAAACCCCCAAAATTTACTCAAGTTTAACAAGAACCACAGAGATACTAAACGCAAAGAAACTATATATTAGCTATTTAGATACTTAACTTAGAGTCCCCCTTTTGAGTTGGACGTGAGAAACCGCCTTCCACCGATTCCTACTATCACCAAATTCTTCCACTCTGCTTGCGATCCACTCCGATTGTGTTTACCCAGCTCTGTCTCCGAGCTCTCTGCTTTTGCAAACTAGATCTAGTTTGTATTTAATGGCATTGATTTGCTTTGAAGTTTTGTAGTTCTCCAGGTTGAGCTGGTTCCTTCATTTCTGCTTTTTTAAATTTTATTCAAATGTTTGCTTACTTTGTATATTGCACCATTCCTAGAAACTGATTTATGCCTTTGCTACCACCTTATTTTCATAAAAATCCAACTGAATTAGGAATCCATTTGTTGGAGATAAACATGAAGTACAGTAATTGGATTTTTTCAGTCTTATTGAATGGATTAATTATTTCATAATTCTCTTAAAATGTTAGTTTTAGTCTATAGATTTATTTATTGACTCATTTGGGCATTTTGTTGAGAAAGGGGTTCGCTCAGATAAACCAGTTTGGCGCAGTCAGATTTTCCATGATTCTGAGATCTGTCTTGCCATTAGTATTGGGTAATGTGAGTTGGTGAGGACTTCAGAGGATATACAGTATTTGCTTCAAAGTACAGTAGATATTCTTGATACTTGCATCTACACAATACCGAACTCTGGTTGCTGTAAATTCAACCTTTGAAAACTGGAATGTTGGCACAGCTAACGAAGATTTATAATTTAGAGCTTGCTTCTATGACAACAGTAAACATGCAGAATGGACATATAATTGGCAAATGAATTTCAACACCGATAAATGTGAGGTATTACATTTTGGTAAGAAAATAAGGAGGTCACATATTACTTGGAGAATAAGAATCTAAATGGGGTAGAAGAGCAAAGGGATCTCTGAGTACAAATACACAAATCACTAAAAGTAGTGACACAGGTTAACCAGGCCATTTAAAACAAAAAGCAAACCAAGCACCAGGGTTATTTTTAGAGGGATCGAATTGAAAAGTAGAGAAGTTGTGCTAAGCTTGTATCGAACCTTGGTTGGACCACATTTGGAGTACTGTGTACAATTATGGTCGCTATACTATAAAAAGGATGTGGAAGGCACTGGAGAGGGTGCAAAAAAGATTTACAAAGATATGACCTCGCATTTCTGGTATTATCCATCAAGAAAGAATGAACATGCTGGGTGTCTCTTTCTCTTGAAAAGAGAAGGTTGAGGGTGACCTAATAGAGGTCTTTTAAAGTTATGAAAGGTTTTGATAGAGTGGATACAGACAGTGTTTCCACTTGTGGCGAAGAGCAAAACTAGAGGTCCTCAATATAAGATAGTCACCAAGAAATCCAATAGGGAATTCAGAAGAAACTTCTTTACCCAAAGAGTGGTGAGAATGTGGAACTCGCTACCACAGGGAGTAGTTGAAGCGAATAATATAGATGCATTTAAAGGGAGGCTAGAGGGTTATGCTGATAGTGTCATCAACCAGAAACATTAACTCTGTTTCTCTCTCCACAGATGCTGCCTGACCTGAGTATTTCCAGCATTTTCTGTTTTTTTTTAGATTTCCAGCATATGCAGTATTTTGCTTTTGTACTACAGTCATCTCTTGCCTTGATGAGCTCATACATAGTGAAAACTATTTACTGTAGCCATGAGAGGTTTATCATGAATAATATTGTGCCTGCTATTCGGATTTCTGTGCAGTGACTTAATTTTTCAAATTACTTTCACCTTGAAATCAAGCCCATTCTAATGTTTTTTTTTTATTGTGCTAGTTCCTGCAGCAATAGCTGTCCTCAGGCGTGCTCCTCAGTACATCCATCACTGACAGCCTGAATTCACAACAGCAGGAAGTAAGTCAGCCCTGCCAGCCTGCCTGCCAGCCGAGCCTCTGTCAGAACCACTTCATCATCCAGGAAGCACCATATACAGTACCAGGCTTTCAAACAGCACCACCTTTTTTCCTGGTTTCATGAGCTACGTTATCAAAATTCTAGGTTATCATGGTTCATGTTTTCAAATCTAACTTCTTCGGTGGAAACTGAGCTGTAGAAATGGTACTGCTGAGAGGCATTGTTAGTGATGGCCCGGTTAAGGTGCTTGAGTGGTGGCACGCAGGTTCAAGTTTGGAGCGTTCTTCGTGCTGTACTTTCTTGACTGGGGGAGAAAACATTGTTTCCTTGGTAGAACAGAATGAAATATAGCTGCTTGCAAAGCAGCATTAGTAGAGGATGGGTACTGGGGTCAATTGCCGAACCTTTCACCTCGCAAATATCTAGAAATTACAGCACAGAAGGAGGCCATTCAATACATCATACAACAACAGCTTCTTGCATTTGTAAAACATCCCAAGTCTTCGCAGGAGCGTCATCACACCGAGCCGCATTAGGAGATCTTAGGACAGATGACCACAAGCTTGATCAAAGAGAGGTTTTAAGGAACGTCTTAAAGGGGTAGAGATGCAGAGAGGTTTAGGGAGGGAATTCCAGAGTTTAGGGCCTAGGCAGCGATGCCATGGAGGGATTTAGAAACAAGGATGAGAATTTTAAAATTGTGTTGCCAATGTAGGTCAGCGAGCACAGGGGTGATGGGTGAACGGGACTTGGTGCGAGTTAGGATACGGGCAGCAGAGTTTTGGATGAGCTCAAGTTTATGGAGGGTGGATGATGGGAGGCCAGCCATGAGAGCGTTGGAATTGTCAAGTCTAGAGGTAACAAACGCATGGATGAGGATTTCAGCAGGAGATGAGCTGAGGTAGGAGCAGAATCGGGTGATATTCCGGAGGTGGTGCTGCTAGCTCTTTAAATGCAGCTATCTGTTCTAAATTAATTTCCCTATTCCTTCTTCAAATACTTCTAAATTCCTTTTAAAATGCTTATCCAATTCTCTTTTAAATTATATTAACTCTCTCTCAATAGCCTATATTGCCAGGACTGGAGAATTTTAACTGAGGAAAGATTGGATAGGCTGGGGTTGTTTTCTTTGGAACAGAGCAAGTTGAGGGGAGATTTAATTGAGGTGTATAAAATTATGAGGGGCCTAGATAGAGTGGATAAGAAGCATCTATTTCCCTTAGCAGAGAGGTCAATAACCAGGGGGCATAGATTTAAAGTAATTGGTAGAAGCATTAGAGGGGAATTGAGGGGAACTTTTTTCACCCAGAGGGTGGTGGGGGTCTGGAACACACTGCCTGAAAGGGTGGTAGAGGCAGAAACCATCATCATATTTAAAAAGTACTTGGATGTGCACTTGAAGAGCCGTAAACTGCAAGGCTACGGACCAAGAGCTGGAAAGTGGGATTAGGCTGGATAGCTCTTTTTTGACCGGCGCAGACCTGATGGGCAGAATGACCACCATCTGTGCTGTAAATTTCTATGATTGTGGTAAAGCATTTCATCTAGTAAAAAAAATTCTGACTTTTCCTCTTTTTAGTGATAATCCTGTCTATGCCTCATGGATCCTAATTTACCAACCAGGAGAAAGAAGCTTTCACTATGATCTTTTCAGAACTTTTTCATGATCATGAAAATATTGATTTATATCTACCCCTTAACTTTATCTGTTTCAGATAAACAAGCCCCAATTTTTCAAGCATTTGTCATTAAAAAAAACCCCTCATTTCTTAGAAAGACATGGGCCAATCAGGAACATTCAGCGTAGAATTGTAAAGGACAGTTTATGCTTGACTGATCAAAGAAATCATAGTGTCAGAGAATGTAGTGGATGTGGCATATTTTTAGATTTTCAGAAGAAGTTTGAAAAGTACCTGTTGAGAGGAAAATCAGCCATGGTTCCCTCTCCTCATCACTACCCAGCAACACCTTCTGGAAGTGCACATATAATGGACGAGAACAGGATCAGGCTTGGCTGTGATGAAATTACCAGCTCGCACTTGCCGTCACGGTTCACATATAAATAATGGTCACTTGGGTGTGGTACTACTCCAGCAGAGTCAACCTCATAAGCAGGCAGGGGTGAAAGTTTATGAGAAAAGTCAGGGGCTGGTAGGAAGAACTACTTTGGGTAAATTAGAACTTCACGACGATATGCAAGCCGTGATCCTGACCAACGGATCCACCACAGACCCAATTCGCGTACAAACCGGGGTCAAGCAAGGCTGTGTCATTGCACCTACACTCTTCTCGATATTCCTGGCTGCAATGCTCCATCTCGCCCTCTGTAAACTCCCCGCTGGAGTGGAGCTGATCTACAGAACAAACGGGAAACTGTTCAACCTCTGTCGCCTCCAGTCCAGATCCAAGGTCGTCCCATCCTCTGTCATCAAATTACAGTATGCAGATGATTCTTGCGTCTGCGCACACTCTGAGGCCGAACTCCAAACCATCGTCGACACCTTCGCCGACGCGTACGAGATCATGGGCCTTACACCAAACATCTGTAAGACAAAGGTCCTCTACCAACCTGCCCCCGCCACACACTACTGCTCCCCGATTATCAAAATCCACAACGAGGCCTTGGACAACGTGGACCACTTTCCATACCTTGGGAGCCTACTGTCAACAAGGGCAGA
This sequence comes from Somniosus microcephalus, assembly GCF_052327205.1. NCBI lineage: Eukaryota > Metazoa > Chordata > Chondrichthyes > Squaliformes > Somniosidae > Somniosus > Somniosus microcephalus. Next base: position 237,314,918 of record NC_140992.1, on the reverse strand, counting down.
CGTCGACGACGAAGTCCAACAGCGCCTTCAGATTGCCAGTGCAGCCTTTGGTTGCCTGAGGAAGAGAGTGTTTGAAGACCAGGACCTCAAACCCAGTACCAAGCTCATGGTCTACAGAGCAGTAGTGATACTCGCCCTCCTGTATGCTTCAGAGACACGGACCATGTACAACAGGCACCTCAAAGCACTGGAGCGGTACCACCAACGCTGCCTCCGCAAGATCCTGCAAATCCATTGGCAGGATAGGCGCACCAACGTCAGTGTTCTCGCTCAGGCCAACATCCCCAGCATCGAAGCTTTGACCATGCTCGATCAGCTCCGATGGAGGGGCCACAAAGTCCGCATGCCCGATACGAGACTCCCAAAACAAGCACTCTGAGCTCCGACACGGCAAGAGAGCCCCAGGTGGACAGAGGAAACGCTTCAAAGCCTCCTTTTTAAAAAAAAAAAAAAAAAAAAAGTGCTACATCTCCACCAACACCTGGAAATCCCTGTCCCAAGACCACAAAGTGGAGAAGCATCCGGGAAGGTGCCGAACACCTCGAGCCTCTTCGCCGGGAGCAAGCGGAAGCCTAGCACAAACAGCAGAAGGAGCGCACGTCAACCCAAGCGCACGTCAACCCAAGCACCCCACACACCCGCCCCTTCAACCACCATCTGCCCCACCTGTGACAGAGACTGTAGGTCCCGCATTGGACTCATCAGTCACCTGAGAACTCATATTTTTAGTGTGGAAGCAAGTCATCCTCGGTTCCGAGGGACTGCCTAAGAAGAAGAAGAAATTAGAGGTGTAAATCTTTGGGAAAAGCCCATGAAGTGTTAGATTTTAAAATGAGATTATTTTTCCCCTGAGAATTATTGTACCTACCCAATTTGCTAGCCACATGAACAAGTCATCTGAGGCATTGCTTCCTCTGGTTGAAACAAATGAGTCGGACTGACTGGAAGCGTGTTCAAATGAGCTGTTGTGTGAGGTGACTAATTGTGTGATTAAAGGGACAAACTCCTGAGGAACTTCTCCTGTGGGATTAATATATTAGTTTAAGCAAACCCCAGTGGTATTTGGAGACCTGAATTTGAAGAATAAGACTTTGTAGTGAGTAATTTATATTATTTTTCTGTTTTATATGGGAGATTTAAGCCATTTCACCCTGAAGGACATTTAAAAAAAAAAAAAAAAAAAATAGTCCTGTGAGTTATTTATTTATGGTGACAGTGATTGTATTGTTGGGCACACTGCTACAGTATCTCCAGCAGATGTTATGAATTAACTACTTCACTTGTCAAGCATTTTTCAAGTTGTTTTTGTAGATATCCTTGATGGTGCCTTATTAAATTTTACTGAATACAAGAAGAAAGAAAGACTTGCATTTATATAGCGCCTTTCACGACCACCGGACGTCCCAAAGCGCTTTACGGCCAATGAAGTACTTTTTGAAGTGTAGTTACTGTTGTAATGTAGGAAACACAGCAGCCAATTTGCGCACAGCAAGCGCCCATAAACAGCAATGTGATAATGACCAGATAATCTGTTTTAGAGATGTTGATTGAGGAATAAATATTGGCTAGGACTTATATGTATTTTGAAAGTAAACATTTCTGGTTGTGGAACATTTAATTAAAAACACATGATTTTAAAAAAATATGTAGCTGAATGAGTAAACATTTCCAATAACTTGTAACTTCATCTGGTCGGATGCCAAGTGCAGTAAAAAGCATGTGTCCTCTGCTTTAATTAGATACTGGATTGCTCATCTATTGCCTGCTTATGAGGTTCAGCTGCTGTGATAATCAAGATCAGACGTGTATATAAATGATATTGTCAGAGCATAAGTGTCAAACTCCAATATCATCATGTACGTGCATCAAATGAAAACCACACACACTTGTACATCTGAGGGTACATTTTGACTACAACTATAGTGTTGTTGCGAAACCAGTGTGTACTAAAAACAAATAGACCCTGAAAAGGTAAACTGCTGCATGTCTTGTACTTCCTTTGTAGTGTAAGGGTTGTTATGTTTTGGCTTCCATGTACTGGAATCCGCCTCATTTATAGTGTTGGGTGGATTCCGAAACCAGCAGCAATACAAAAACAAATGTAATCTTTTACAATACAGTTTAAAAGTACTATTAAAGTTTAAAAGCCCATTTATCTCTTTCACTGGCTGGTGAAGGTTGGACAAGCCAGCAATATAAAAACCATGCAAAATACTGCAGATGCTGCAAATCTGAAATAAAAACAAAGTGCTGGAAACACTCAGTAGACCAGGCAACATCTGTGGGGAGAGAAACAGAGTTAACGTTTCATGTTAACTCTCTTTCTCCACAGATGCTGCCTGACCTGCTGAGTATTTACAGTATTTTCTGATTTTTATTTCAGTCTTTTGCTGCCCTGCCTTGACGAGGAAAAATGGAAATTTACAATTTGTTTGATGGCAGCAAGACTGAGCCTCCAATGGGGGGCGTGGGGAATCACCCAGTGAGATGGTACTCTATCGCCGCCAGGTCCATAAGACTGCTACAGTTACATCACAATGTTTCCACTACAATTTGTAAATGTTGAGTCATTTTCTGCTCTAATAGTACGTTTTACATTCTCGCTTCCCACTCTATTTCCTCTACCCATATCTCACAGTATTCTCTGGATGAGAAAGGGGCCAGGTAATCTGTTTTCAGGTCACTGCCCATGCAGTTTTGTAACCACCTACCTGTGGGCAGTCTAGGATGACTCGACAGCAATTACTATAACAAAAGCAAACTACTGCAGATGCTGGAAATCTGAACTACAAACAGAAGATGCTGGAAATACACAGCAGGTCAGGCAGCAACTGTGCAAAGAGAAACAGAGTTAATGTTTCAGGTCAAACTGGAAAAAGTTAGAGATGCAACAGGTTTTAATCAAGTACAGAGGCAGGGAAAGGCGGTGGGGGGTGGAGGAAAGAACAAAAGGGAAGGTCTGTGATGAGGTGGAAGGCAGGAGAGATTAAATGACAAAAGGGATGATGGTGCAAGGCTAAATGGGGTGGTAAAGAGACAAATGAAGAAACAAAAGATGGGTCTGCAGGAGCTGTAAATGCAACAGCAGAACCATTACTGTAGTGTATGTGCCTTAAGTCAGAACTACTTTTACAGCTCCTGTATACTGTAGTACCGGCAGTGACCACACCTGTATATAAGCTTTGCGCATTCCTCTATACCCCCCAGTCTTGAGACTACCCTCCTCCAGTAAAGACCTGTTTATTGTTAATTTACAGCATCCGTGTGATTATTGAATAACAGCATATCCTCAGAATCACGGATCTAACAGTGGCGACGAGTGTCGATTCGAATCTAGCTGCAACAAAAAAAAAGTCGAGGCCAGGAACACTGGCGTCGACCACGAGCAACCGCCCAGTCGTCAGGCAGAGAGTGAACATCGCAGGGGAGGCTGTGGAGAGCCGGGCTTGGTTCCCCAGCCACGACGATCAGCAAGAGACTGACGACCGGTCCAGCGCAGACCCTTCCCGAGCAGCGGCGGCTGGAGCCGACCGACGGCGGAGAGAAAGCCAAGCAGCGTCGACGGGGTAAGACAGAGGGTGAAGCGCGCAGGGCGCAGCCGGGGGTTGAATATCGAGCGGCGTCGAGAAAAAGAAAACAAACCGGAGAGAGGGTAAAGAAACAGCCGGGTTCAAGACCGAGCGGCGTTGGAAAAGAAAAAAAAAAAAGAACGCGCAGAGCACAGCCAGGGCTCACGGGCTGAACAGGGTCCGGGGGGAGAAGGGAGAGCGCGGGAGATGCCATTGAGCCGCAGAGAAGAAGGAAGAGCGCGGGAGACGCCATTTTTAGAAGCCGCAGCGGAGAAGCGCGGGAGACGCCATTTTGTGCCAGTGGAGAAGAAGGGGAAGCGCGGGAGATGCCATTTTTGACAGTTAACTCACACCCAGGGATGCCGAAGAGTGGCAGTATCTCTACGTTCGACAATGAAGTCGAAGATTGGGCGACATATGTGGAACGTATTGAGGTGTACTGCAGGGCGAATGAAGTGCCAGATGCTAATAAAGCACTGGTTTTGTTAAATTCCATGGGTGCAAAAACTTATGGGTTACTGCGAAATCTAATAACCCCAGAGAAGCCGGTGAACAAGAATTTTGAAAGCATAGTAGAAATCCTACAGGACCACTTAAACCCCACACCGCTGCTGATAGCAGAACGATTTAAGTTCCATAAAAGGAACCAACACAAAGACGAAAGCAATGCTGAGTACCTAACGGAACTGCGCAAGCTATCGAAACACTGCCAGTTTGGAGCGGGACTAGCAGATACGTTAAGGGACAAGTTTGTGTGTGGGCTACAAAGTGAAGGAACCCAGAAACGGCTTCTATCAGAAAAGGATCTTACGCTGGACAAAGCTTTCAGTATGGCAGTATCACACGAAGCAGCCGCAAGAGGCGCTGCAGAGATACAACGGAGACCGCAAGAATATGGCACCAAGGAAATGTCCTATGGAACAGGGAAGTGCTATCGCTGCGGCAGAACAACACATGACCAGAAAGATTGTTGGTTCAAGGACCAAGTGTGCAGACAGTGTGGGAAAGCAGGACACATAGCAAGAGTCTGCAGGTCTGGGAAGAAAACCAACAGCAAGAAATCTCCACAGGAGAAGTACAAAAAGGTACACCAGGTGATGGACAGTGGTTCAGACGAACAGAAAAGTGACACAGACTCCGGAAGCAAGGAGCTGGGTTGTCTGAAACTACATAAGGTAACCGAAATGGAGGATCACCAGACTATCTGGGTTACACTCAAGATAGACGGAGTCCAAGTGAAAATGGAATTGGACACAGGATCAGCCCTAACAGTCATAAATCAAAGGGACTACAAGTGGCTATTTTCACATATACCCTTGAAAGCTACAGAGATTGTCTTGAAGACGTATACGGGGCAAAAAGTCTACCCCAAAGGGAAAATAAGGGTGAAAGTGATATATAAAGGCCAGGAAATACCTAAAATGGATATATATGTATTGCCAGATGGAGGACCACCACTGCTAGGATGTGAATGGATCCGGAAGATACAATTAGATTGGCATTCCATACAGGCACTGAAGGTTGAGGCCAAAAAGGATGACGACATCACACCTGGACGACTGTCAAAAATGCTAACTGACGCAAAAGAAGTGTTCCAGGAGGGACTAGGAACACTAAAAGGCATAACAGCAACGATTAAAATAGAGGAAAATGCAAGCCCAAAGTTTCTGAAGGCCAGACCAGTGCCTTATGTGATCAGACCAGCTGTTGAAGCAGAGCTGGAAGGGTTGGAACGTTCAGGAGTACTGTCCAAAGTGGACTGGAGCGAGTGGGCTACACCCATCGTTCCTGTAATGAAGAGGTCGTTGAGTAATACGCCTGGGGAACCAAAGAAGGTCCGCATCTGTGGGGATTTTAAGGTGACAGTGAACCCAGTCCTTCACACGGTACAATACCCGCTTCTACGAATTGAGGATATTTTCGCCTCGCTATCTGGAGGTAAATGCTTCACCAAAATTGATCTAGCCCAGGCGTACTTGCAAATGGAGGTAGAAGAAGCTTCGAAACAATACCTTACGATTAACACTCATAAAGGTCTCTATCAATACAACCGGCTGGTGTTCGGAGTAGCCTTGGCTCCGGCTATCTGGCAAAGGGCGATGGATCAGGTCCTGCAAGGGATTCCAGGGACCCAGTGTTATTTGGACGACATCTTGGTCACGGGCAAAAATGACAGTGATCACCTCGCCAACTTGGAGAAGGTGCTCACCAGATTAAAGGAGTATGGGCTACGAGCTAATCGCCACAAGTGAGTTTTTCCAGAAACAGATCTCGTATTGTGGCCACGTCATCGATGAAGAGGGGTTACATAAGTCCCCTGAAAAGATTGAGGCAGTAGTCAAGGCTCCAGCACCGGAAAATGTGTCACAACTGAGGTCGTTCCTCGGGCTGGTAAACTACTACCACAAATTCTTACCAAATTTGTCCACGGTATTACACCCACTGAACACCCTACTGCAAACAGGGGTACCATGGAAGTGGGATGACGAACATAGACGAGCTTTCCAGAAGTGTAAAGAATTGATCACATCAAAAGAGGTGTTGGCCCATTTCAACCCAGCATATGATGCATCACCCTATGGTATTGGAGCGGTGCTGTCGCACAAATTCCCAGACGGGTTGGAGAGGCCAGTAGCCTTTGCGTCTCGGTCACTAACCTCAGCCGAGCGCAACTACGCCCAGATTGACAGGGAGGCCCTCAGCCTAGTATGGGGAGTAAAAAAATTCAACCACTATCTGCATGGGCAGAAGTTCACCTTGCTGACTGACCACCAACCACTTGTCTCCATCTTTAATCCTAAGAAGGGCGTTCCAGTGATTGCACAGCGGTTACAAAGATGGTCCCTGTTTCTAGGAGCGAATCAATATGAAATAGAATATAAAGGCACGAAACAGCATGGGAATGCTGATGGGCTATCGCGCCTGCCACTGCCTACTGTGGAGGAAGCACCAGCAGTGGACCCTATCGAGATATTTTATTCGTCAATAATTGAACGATTGCCAGTAACAAACGCGGATATAGAGAAGGAGTCCCGCAATGATCCGACGCTGTCTCGGGTATATGATTTGACGGTGGGGGGATGGCCAACACATGGCGACTCACTGTTGCCAGCATTCTCATCCAGAAGAGAACAGCTGTCAGTATGCCAGGGGACAGTGATGTGTGGATCCAGAGTGGTGATTCCACCCAAGTTAAGGGAGAGAGTGCTAAATGAGCTACATGAAGGTCATCTGGGGGGAGTGAAAATGAAAAGCCTTGCTAGGGCTTATGTGTGGTGGCCGGGAATCGATCAACAAATCGAAGACCTAACTAAGAGCTGCTTAGGATGCCAGAAGGTCCAAAATGCACCACCACATGCCCCTCTACACCCATGGGAGTGGCCCTCCTCTCCATGGCAACGGGTGCATATTGATTTCGCTGGTCCATTCATGGACTCAATGTTCTTAATAGCAGTGGATGCTCATTCAAAGTGGCCTGAGGTGATAAAAATGTCTTCAACCACTACAGAGAAAACGATTGCAGTCCTACGGATCATATTTGCCAGAAACGGTTTGCCAGAGCATATTTGCTCTGATAATGGACCACAGTTTGTGTCCGACGAGTTTCAAAAATGTATGAGAAGGAATGGGGTAAGGCATTACACATCCGCCCCGTATCATCCAGCCACAAATGGATTGGCTGAGAGGTTCGTACAAACCTTTAAGAAGGCGATAAAGGCCATGCGCGACGATGAAATTCCACTACAGTATAAGATGGACAATTTCTTATTAGCCTACCGAAACGCGACACATGCAGTTACCAACCAGACCCCGGCCATGATGTTCTTTAACCGAAGGTTGCGATCTCGTCTGGACTTGCTCAGACCAAATGTGCGAAGAAATGTTGAGGACAAACAATTCCAGCACATCAATGAGAAGCCGACAAGGAGCTTCAATGTAGGGCAACCAGTCTTGGCCCGTGACTATCGAACAGAGAAATGGCAACCCGGAATGATATGCACAAGGCAGGGGCCATTAATGTACACAGTGGATGTCGGGGAGAACATTGTGAGACGCCACGTCAATCAGATCTTAGCGTCACAGGAACGCGTCAACCCCATGTCTCGAGTACCTGGGGATGAACCCGACATACCGGTGGCATCTACCGCAGAACCAGTAGCAGTGGAACCCGATGAACTACCCGATGAAAAGGGGTCAGAATCGCCTCTGCACCAAGAACAAGAACCTCCGGAAAGGCGCTATCCCGAAAGGGTCAGGAAGCCGCCCCAAAGACTGAATCTATAAATGGACTATTGTTGTTTAATGTACATGTTAAAGTGTTAATTGTTATTTGAATATTAGGGGTACTACTAATCTAAAAGGGGAGGAATTGTAGTGTATGTGCCTTTAAGTCAGAACTACTTTTACAGCTCCTGTCTACTGTAGTACCGTCAGTGACCACACCTGTATATAAGCTTTGCGCATGCCTCTGTACCCCCAGTCTTGAGACTACCCTCCTCCAGTAAAGACCTGTTTATTGTTAATTTACAGCATCCGTGTAATTATTGAATAACAGCATATCCTCAGAATCACGGATCTAACAATTACCAGAACCTATAGTCTGAAAAAATAGGAGCAGTGGTTTTGATCTGAAAGTGTTGAACTTTGTGTCGAGTCCAGAAGGTTGCAAAGTGCCTAATCGAAAGATGAGGTGCTGTTCCTTGAGCTTCTGTATAGATTCATTAAAACAGTAAGAGGCCAAGGTCAGAGTGAAAGTGAGACAGAGAATTAATATGGCAAGCAATTGGAAGCTCAGGGTGTCACTTACAGACTGAACGGAGGCATTCAGCAGTTGGTATAATTTGCATTTGGTCGTGCTCATTACATACACAGCAACATCTTGGAATGCTTTACAGGACGGTGGATAGCAAGTTGATAACTGGGCATTGGATCGGGCGGGGGGAATGGGATGCAAAAAGGAATGGATGTAATAAAAGTACAAAGAGGAGAATGCAAGGATTTTGAAGGCTCGGTGGCACAGGGGAGATGCTGAGGGAGAGAGTTCCAGATGATGGGGATAAAATGGAGCAGGAAATGAAAAGTAGGCTGGTATTGGAACACCTCTGTTTAGTTTGACTTTCGTTTTTCGTTTGGACAGAGATCAAGTCTGTGATGGAGCACAGGTGCTAACAACTGCATTGAGTCTGGCAATATGTTCTGCTACTTACTTGCCTTTTATATTTACTTGTGTTGGATTGCGCACTCTGCGTAGACAGGTTAGGGTACCAAATTATGAGCCTTTTTATATATATATATATAAAAAAAAAAATAATTAAACCAGTCCTTTATGTTGGCAAATGTAGAAAAGAACATAAAGAAATGTAGACTGAATATAATCATAACATTTACTGAAAATTTCCAAAGTCCCTTGGTGTAATTATGTGAGTGCAATGCTTCAGAAACCTTACATTTACTGAAACCTTTAATCTTCAAGATCCTATTTTTGATGCTGTTAAACTGAAATCTGGTGGCAGTGATCAAACATCAGTTTTAGATTAGTTTGCAGTTTTCAACGATGAAATTTTGATCTGTAACATTAAGCTAAATTCAGATCTTTTAGTAATGTTAATCTGGGAACAAATGATTTAGACCCCCTCTAGTTGTCTGACTTTTTTCTGGAACTGCTCTATGTTCTCCCAAAGAACATTCAATCATATAGGTGTACTTGGCATACTGTCATTTGTTTCTTCAAGTGTCTATAAATTTAATTGCAACTTAAGCTTTAGTATAATAAAACAAACTTAGGTTATTCTTATTTTTAATCTGAAGTCGTCACAAACCAAACCATATCCAAGTCAGAATATTGAGTGACCAGGCAGGAAAAATCAACATGTTTATACAGGTAGACTATCCTTTATCCGAAAACCTCGGGACCAGCCGTGTTTCGGTTTTCGGAGAATTTCGGATTTCGGAAGGTGGGACGGGGGGGGGGGGGGGGGGGTCGGTGGGGGGCCGTGCGCACGACTTACGCTGACGCGCAGCGTAAGTCGTGCGCACGACCCGCCGGCGCCGACCCCAAACCCCGCCGACTTACGGTCGGGGCCGGCGGGGGTCGTGCGCACGACTTACACTGACGCTCAGCGTAAGTCGGCGGGGGTCGGGGTCCGCGGGGGGGGTCGGCGGGGGTCGCGGCCGGCGGGGGGGTCGGGGCCGGCGGGGGTCCGCGGGGGGGGTCGTGCGCACGACTTACGCTGGACTTACGCTGACCGAAAAAACCTTCGGTTTTTAGTGGGTTTCGGTTTTCGGAAGTCCGGATAAAGGGTAGTCTACCTGTAATAGCAAAGTAGTCAAATCAAATGTAATAATCATCTGGACTGGGAGTTGGTTTAATTGGTATTGCATTCTCATTTGCATTAACATTTTATCAAACATGGTGTTTAAATATAATACAAAAACATAAAGTATGGTTCTGAATATTTGTCAAGAAAGTGCTTGCTTCTAATACTGACGTTCCCATTTAGTTCGATGTGACCCATCAATTTTACCGATCCTCCTGCAGGAGGTGCTTGTGGCATTGCACAGCAATTGTTCAAGTTCTGTCAAACAATCCAGCAACAATGATGCTGGAGGCTCCTTTGTTGCCCATCAAAGCATAGGTGGCTCTTGTTTTACTTGGTCGTGGAGCAACATTTTGTAGTTTTTTGTGTCTTTGTTCAGCAGGCAGTAAAGTTTCAGAGACAGAACTATGATCTAGCTATAGGGGCCGAATGGCCTACTCCTGCTCTTATTTCTTATGTTCTTGTGAAAATGCAGGGTGTTATTTTGGAGTTGGATATTAAATGTGAGCTGATGAAATGTGTTTCCCATTGTAAATTCCACATGAAAGGGGAAAAAATACTTCACTTCAAGAAAGCACCAGGAAATGTATACCTTTTAGGACTATTCTCAAAGTCCACCACTGTGACCAAGGTCACCCCTCCTAAATCTTCTCCTTTAGCCAATGTCTGTTTTTCCCATTGCCTATGTGAAGTTGCTTGGGATGTTTTTGCGTTAAAGGCACTATATAAATGCAAGTTGTGGCCATTTTGTTGTTGAATTATTGATTTATCAATGGACAAATACAGCAAAAAAAAATGAGGGTTGATCAAAAGTGTGAAATGTCTAAATTTGAGTGAGCTTCTGGGTGATTATAAAAATATGAATTGGTCTACTAATTTGCAGCCTCCTAATATTACACTATCCAATAGATATTGTATATAATGACAGCAAACATTCAAACAAAAGCAAGACGCTGGAAATCTAAAATAAAAACAGAAAATGCTGGAAATACTCAGCAGGTTAGGCAGCATGTGTAGAGAGAGAAACCGAGTTAACGTTTCAGGTCGATGACCTTTCATCGGAACTGGAAAAAATTAGAGATGTAACTGGTTTTAAGCAAGTACAGAGGCAGGGAAAGGGGGAGGGAGGAAAGAACAAAAGTGAAGGTCTGGGATAGAGTGGAAGGCAGGAGAGACGACGAAAGGGATGATGGTGCAAGGCAAAAGGGGGTGGTAATGGGACAAATAAAGAAACAAAAGATGGGTCGAGAGGAGGTGTAAACGGCAATAGCGGAATCATTACCCACAGCTGCTGTCCGAAAAAATGGGAGCAGTGGTTATGATCTGAAATTGTTGAACTCAATGAGTCCAGAAAGTTGTAAAGTGTCTAATCAAAAGATGAGGTGCTGTTCCTCGAGCTTCCATTGAGCTTCACAGTGTCGGAGGCCATGGACAGAGAGGTCAGTGGGAGTGGGGCAGAGAATTAAAATGACAAGCAACCGGAAGCTCAGGGTCATGCTCGCGGACTGAACAGAGGTGTTTCACAAAGCCATCGCCCAATCTGCTTTTGGTCTTTCCGATGTAGAGGAGAATGCATTGTGAGCAGTGAATACAGTGCACTAAATGTTTTACCTGGAAGGAGTGTTTGGGGCTCTGGACAGTGGGAAGGGAGGAGGTAAAAGTGCAGGTGTTGCTGCATCTGCGGTTGCACAGGAAGATGCCATGGGAAGGGGAGAGGGTGTGAAGGCGAGGGAAGGATAGAAATTGGAAGAAAAGCTTATGAAATTTTCCACTTCGGGGTGAGAGCAGGAAATGGTCATCAACGAGTTGGAAAAAGAGGTGAGGGAGGGGACCTGAGTAGGGCTGGAACAAAGAATATTCCACATATCCTGTGAAAAGCAAACATTGCTGTGTTGAGTTAAATCCTGAATGGTTTGTTGTAGCTGTAATACCACTGCAGCTGTTTTTGCTGACAACATATTAGGGTGCATTTACACTACAACTTCTTAAAAGCCTGTGTAAAGCAACTTTATTTCACACTGACACTAAGGGGCTTAAATTTCTTAGCATCCCAAAGAAGGCCTGATTCCAATGGTAAGCAGCGATGACGTGCCACAACAGAGTGGCCCAAGAACTGAAGGTCATCCTTGGGCTTCATCAGAATAAATCAGGTGAGCAGCGGGCGCCAATCAGGCGTACTGACGCAGCTCACCTGTCGGGACCTTACCGATTTCACCCCATGCCAAGGCCCGGAGCTAAGTCCGGGGTGGGCGGCGGTCTGGAGGGGGACCATTTATGTTAGGAAGCCAGGTAGAGCACTCCTGCCCCTTCCAGCTCCTTTCTTGAGCGACCTCCAGCAATCCTTTTTAAGGTCCTGCTGGTTAGGCTGCTCAAGACCCAGAACTGCCATTCTGAGGTTGCGCATCGCAAGGCCCAACTAGGGCAAACAAATGTAGGAGTCAGGGTCTGAAATGAACGCAGGAGCCTCAATATTGAAATGAAACCTGCACTCATTTCAGGCGGCCACCAGAGCCACCTAAAAAAAAAAACCAAAGGCCTCAAATCTGGTGCGGGCCTCTGACTACTATTCAATGGGTTATTGTTGTGCCTGTTTTAAACAATGTTAAAATAGAATTACACTACAGCACTGTAATTCTAGAGGTGGACTCCACCTGATGTGTGGAGTGAGATTCCCTAAATCTTACTGCACTGCAGTGTCAGCCTAGGTTATGCGCTCCAGTGCAGTTTGAATCCACACCCTCCTGACTCTGAGAATACTACCAATGCACCACAATAGCGTCAACATCTGTGAAGACAGAAGGTTAATATTTTGGTTGTAAACTATTCGGCACATGCTGGTGGATATGCTGTGTTTTTTATTTTAGATTTCCAGGATTTTCAGTATTTAAAAAAAAAAAAGACTTCTTTAGCAGTGCTGCAATTCACAAAATATTTGTACCTTAATTTCTTTAAGGAAAGTTAGTACATCTTATCTTGGAATGAGTTGATGAGATCCATGTGCTATGAATTAGCGCTTTCATCAGTATTTGTTTTGTTATTCAGTTGGTAATGTGCTATATGTTCTATATGGTTGTTCACTTTATCATTTTGTACGGTAATCACAGAATTTTTCTGTTGTTTCCTTAGGGAAGCCAAGCAACATGGAGCAACTAGATCGGATCCTTCTCTCTGGTGTGTTTAGTGTTCGGAAAGGCAAAACTCAGCTGCACAAGTGGTCAGAACGCCAAGTCATTCTCTGTGGTACCTGCCTAATTGTGTCTTCAGTGAAGGAGTGCCAGATGGGAAAAATGCACGTACTTCCTCTCACTGGAGGCAAGGTGAGAAATCATGTTGATTCTGAAGGAGCTAGTATTGTATAGTCTGTACGTCTTAAGGCAGGTTTAGTCTGGTATGGTGTTTACAAATAGTTACATTGTGGCAGGCTTAGTATTACACAAGGGTACACAAGGAATGTCAAGAAGAGTGAATATTATGAATGTGTGTGGTATTCCAGCAGAACTGGTGTTTAATAAACCAAATTGTTTAAAATCCAAACTACAGTTGTAATGCACAAGTAGGTTTTTAAAATCTAGCACCAAAACCTCATCACGGATCCCAGAGGAACCAAATTCAAATTAAGTGTACGAGTTTATTTATAAGATGTTAGATACCAGCTAAAGACTATGAACCTATGTAGACTTCACAGTTTTTAAGGGGCATTCATTGTTGAAATTCCAACATATTCCAGCACAGCCAACATTTTTCATATTTCAGTACATATACATTTCTCTAATATAATGTACTAGCACTGGGATTATACCCTGTATATATTAATGGATTTGCACCTACACTGATACTGCACAGTCTGGTATGGACCCCAGGCATTGAATGTTCTTCTGAGTTTGTGTATCAAATTGGTACCACTTCTGATGTAGCATATTGGAGAACTAAACTTCTCGCCAGAGATGTCCAGAAAAGTGTCTGTCTATGTTTCTTAAACTTTTCTCTTTCCCCATCTTCCATCCCATTCTCCCAGGAGATCTATTGACTGCATCATTGGCCCGAAATTTGCTTTCAACGGCAAAGCAAAAGTGTTTGCCGCTGGCCCTGAAGTAAGCTTCCCACAAAAATCTCGTGATCTCTGTGGTGAGAAGTTCAGCTTTTCTGGAAAGCAGTTGAAATCAACGTAGTATAATGGGAATCCCATAGTGCGAGCTGTTGTGACGTCAACAAGCTGTCGAAGCAGCCAATCACATTGCAGAATTCTCTCAGACCGAGGACCAGGAAATAGAAAGCACACAAAATCAATCACACTTGAAAAATTTTACAGAGTGAAATAAATATTGGGTCATAAACATTGGGTTAAGGTAGAAGCTGAAATATCATGAACAAACTTTAAAAAACATTTGTTTTTATTAATTTTAAAATCTAATCATTTTTAACAATGGAAAATTTAACATTCCACCAATATAAAATTAGCTTTTCAGGACCAGAACAGTTGTTTATCAGTAGTTATTACCAATGTTCCCTCTAATTTTATTTGGGCCGAGCAGCTTATTTAAGGGGCTGCGCAGCCTATTCAGAAATCCTGCATGTGCGGTTTTTGCATTTAAAAGCCGGTAGGCCGGCTGTGCGGGAGATCCAGACGCAGCATGACCACGCAGCTTAAAGGGAACATTGGTTATTACTTAGATCATCGTTAAAAATCCAGTTACACCTCATTTGAACAGGTCTAACTTTTTGACGGGGTTTCTAACAGCGATATTTGTTCGGAAAAGGGGATTTTTACGTCAATCGGTGATGTAGCTTGCTTGCCACTTTGTCTATCTAGCTACAAAAGCAGGACTAGTAATGCTTTGAAGTTGGAATTGAGTACATGACATTGCTTCCGTCTCTCTCTTGATTAACCCATATTGTTGGGACAGAGCAGTGGAAGCTTTACTCCATATCTAACTTGTTCTGTACCTGACCTGGGAGTATTTGATGAGACAATGTAGAGGGAGCTTTACTCTTCAGCCTAGGCTCAAGCTGGAGCACTCTTGCCTCTGAGTCAAAAGGTCATGGGTTCAAGCCTCCCTTCAAAGATTTGAGCACTAAATTTAGGCTGACACTTAAATGTAGTACTGAGGGAGTGCTGCAATGGCAGGTGCTGTCTTTCAGATGAGCTGTTAAACCGAGGCCCTGTCTGCTCTCTAAGGTTAACGTAAAACATCCCACAACACTATTCTCCCAGTGTCCCTCAATTAACACAAAGGGAGATCATTTGATCAATAATCTAATTGCTGTTAGTGGGACCTTGCTGTGTACAAATTTTCTGCTGTGTATCCTACATCACAGCAGTAATTTTGAAAGTACTTCATAGGATGTCTCAAAGTACTTCACAGCCAAAGGTCATGAAAGGCACTGTATAAATGCAAGCCCCTTCCCTCTCAGTGGCTTCTCTTTCTGTCCTCACAAATTCACCTCTGGAGCCCTTAACCCCTCCTCCTCCTCATCTATATGCTGCCCCTTGATGGCATCACCCATAGATTATGAGGGTCAGTTTCCACGTATATGGCGATGGCACCTGGCTCTCAACTGCCTCAATGCTGTCAAACTGCTCGTCTGACATGCTGTCCTGGGTAAGTCATAACTTCTTCCAACTCAACATTGGGAAGAGTGAAGCCCCTACCACAAACTCCTCTCTCTTGTCATTGATTCCACAATTCCACCCTTTCACCCCCGGCCCTTCTCGGTGACACTCTTGGGCTGATCCAGACTGGTTGCCATCTTGCTGTCCTGATTGTGTCTCTTCTGAGTTTCTTCACAAAGACTGCTTGCTTCCTTTTCTATAACATTGCTCGTCACTGCCCTTACCTCAACCATCTACCAGTGAAAACCTTTGCCTTTGTCAACTTCTGGGCTCAAAGACTGACGCTTGGCACTTTCCTCGCTGACCTTTCATCTTCATTCTCCATAAATTTCAATTTGTCCAAAGCTCTGCTATTCTGTCCTGCACTAAGTCCCATCTACACTATCTCCCTAGTCCTCACTCTTTTTTGTTCCCTATCTTCCAACGCATTTAACTCAAAATCCTTATCTTTGTCTTTAAATTCTTCCATCACCTCGCCCCATCCTATTTCTGCAATCACTTCCAACCCTATACCCGACTTCTGAACTCTCCATTCTTCCGACTTGGGAATTTTGTGCCTCCTTTTT
Organism: Somniosus microcephalus; assembly: GCF_052327205.1. Lineage (NCBI taxonomy): Eukaryota > Metazoa > Chordata > Chondrichthyes > Squaliformes > Somniosidae > Somniosus > Somniosus microcephalus. The sequence goes on along the minus strand of NC_140992.1, from coordinate 237,298,855 downwards.
TCTTAAATCCCAACATTGGTGGTAGAGCCTTCAGCTGCCTGGATCCCTCTCTGGGATTCCACCCTGAATCCCTCTGTCTCTCCACCTCGCTACTCCTTTTAAAAACTACTCCAATTCCATCTCTTTGATCAAGCTTTTGGTTACCCCAGCTAATTTCTCCCTTCCTAGCTTGGCATCCATTTTCCATGCATCCATCTGAATTGTCTCAGAATTTTTTTCTAACGTTGAAGGTGCTACGCAAGTGCAAGTCAGTGGTGGCTGTTATTAAATGGTGGACTTTGTCTGTCTGTTACTATTCATTATAATACAATTCTCAGAAGATGGCATATGTTGGGGATTTGCCACCAGAGAAATCTGCACATAGCTTTAGTATGGTAGAACTGCTTCACCAGTAGGTCATAAACTTAATTTACCCATAGGGCATATTACCCCATGAACTTAAAAAATTTTTTTTTAGATGAATCTTCTCCATGCCACTAGACTTTGTACATTATGATAATAAGATGCCCTGTTACAGTAGGAAGAAGCAACAGACAGGATCAATCCTACCTAGTACGATAGCAAAATACTGCAGATGCTGGAAATCCGAAATAACAACAGAAAATGCAGGAAAAACTCAGCAGGCCAGGCAACATCCGTGGAGAGAAATTAGAGTGACGTTTCAGGTCTAACCCTTTTTCAAACCTACCTAGCACTGGTACACCACCTGTTGGATGATCATGGTACTCTGTTGATGGCAACCAGTTTCAAGTCTGTTTGCACAATGAGCTATAATTTGCTGTAGGACTGAATCTAACGGCATCTGCCAATAGTTAGACTTGCCCTTGGCCGTTTAACCGTGACAATATTTTGCACCTCTAGCTGCTTGCTGAAAAATTCGCAGCGAGGGAAACCAGGCATCTGGGACCTGAGTGAACAGGGCAAGCAACTGTGTATCTCCTTAACCAATCCGATTGAAGGATTGTGAAATAAACAGCGCAAGGACTGAGAAGAAAGTGTAAATCAGAGTGGGTGAATTCAATGTCAAATTGGATAAAGCGAGGGAAAGAAAGATTGGATTAAGAGGAAAAACAGAGACAAAAGAAAATTTTAAAAAATTAACTTTAAATTTAAGATTTTTAAAATATCCAACAATTAAAACCTGAAGGAATGAGACTCCATGCTTGTAACAGTTAATTTTCTGTGCCAGAGAGGTTCATTGGCAGTAATTAACAATTAGCACATTGTTAAAATAATCTGACAGCTAGTCTAGGCCTAATTACATATGCACAGACCCTAAATGGCTCCAAAACCAGCTCCTTGCATCACTTCAGACCAGCTTTAACTTTCTGTGACGAGTTTAGTTTGTATCTACCATGCACGTACAACAACTTCACGCCGCTCAATGCATTTCAATGGTGAGCCAGGCCGCACAATATTGTTTTTGTGAAGCGAACTTCTTGGACAGCAATTTTTGGATTTCCGCGTTGAATCACGCACCTGCCGTCGCCTGAAGTTGCTGTAGCATTTGCACATAAATAACGGTGAGCGCCATTATTTTGACAGTAAATTATTGGCCAATGTCTTCTTGGATGAAAGAGGAAACGCGATGATAGGTGCTGGTAGTGGAGGGAGGCGACGGTAGGAATGGAGAGAGGAATATGTGTGTGCATAAATGTATGCATATTATTTAGCTGATCAAAGTGTATCTGCGGAAGGAAGTGATTTGCACCATTCAAGGATCATTCCTTGTTGGTTGAGCTCAGAGACACAGTTTGTGTCTGTAGATTTTTGGGGGAAAAAATGAAAATACCACTGCGGGCTCCCCTGATGGCTCAGCTGAGTAAACCAGTGTGTAGCTCAGCCATACAGACCAGGAAAACCCAAATTTTGTACTCTGGCCTGTACTGTGTGGATGTGTATTTTCCAACAGTTTTACAGAAATGACCAGTTAAAGATCGGTGTACTAGATTTTTTTTTAATGTCATTTTGTTATTGAAAGTTTTTCCTTGAAACTAGTGAAATTTATTTTTTTATATTTTGTATAGGTGGAAGAAGTAAAGCGACGACAATACTGCCTCATGTTCAGCTCTGCTGGGCAACAGGGACAGACGTACTATGTCATCTTTGATTCATACCCAGAATACCTGCGGTGGCTCAGACAGGCATCCAAGGTGAATAGCACTGCATTATGACAACAGCCAATGTCATATATAATAGGAAATAATGCACGCTGTTCTGATATTGATATCAAAAAACAAATTTGTGTTAACTAGGAATTGATATTTAAGTTGTGATGGTTTCTGACAAACTGGTTCTACCACTAAGAAAAGCAGGTTTATTTTCCAGTTTGAAGGAGTGAAGGTCAACATATATGTCTGCCACAATTCTAGAATCTGGAGGTTGAATGAATGGAAATGAATTACTAATCAATCAATAAATATAACTCTTAACTTTCTGACTTTGAAGGCTTTTACAATACTCACTCTTTTAAACTCGTCATTGAGTCTGTGAATTCCATAATTTGTTTGTTTGACTTAAACTGCTTAATTTTTGGCACTTAGGGCACTCTGAAACCACTTTGAAGATTTTTCCTAAAGTCGTGTCCAGTTCTAGTTTGTCTTGAGATAAATCTTAATTCTATCTCCCATTATCGTTTTCTCTGGAGCATAAATACCATTTTGTTTCTTGGAGCTTGCCTTTCTGTTTAGACTGAACCTAAGAGAATTACTAATTCAAGCAAATCATTTGGTAACAACAACTTGGGTAAACCTATTGCCACTGCTTGGCTCAATGAATAGTAGTGTAATTATTTTACTGGTCAAACTCTGAGACATGATGAAGATTTATTCTCCCAGAGCAATGGCCATCTCCAGGGCCAGCATAGTCTCTACCAGGGTCTCTGACTTTTGTGTCCGTAGCAACCGCAAACTGAAGTTGTTGAATTTGCTACGGTTGGTACCACACTAAACACAACATAAAAGCAGATTTTCTTTCTGTAAGGCAGTTACATGCAGTAATATACACCATCCTGACTTGGAAATATATTGCTTTTCCTTCATCGTTGCTGGGTCAAAATCCTGGAACTCTCTACCTAACAGCACTGTGGGAGTACCTTCACTGCACGGACTTGCAGCGGTTCAAGAAGGTAATTAGGGATGACCAATAAATGCCGGCCTTGCCAGCGACCCCACATCCCAGGAATGCGTAAGAATAATTCTTGCTTTCATAAACCGTTATTGTCCTTCACCTTTTTATCCCAACGCATTTGTCACTTCTCTTCCAATTTTGAATCCAAATTACAGGAAACTTTGTGCTATCCGGCACCGACGGGACCGAGCTGTTGCCGTTCCCTCAAAACTGCCGGACACACCAGCATTAATGTTGAAGCATACGGAGCTTTTCATCTCCGTATCTGACAACAAACACTGTTGCTTAGCAACAGCTTCTAAACAGTCGGCCCGTACCTTGGAAGCGTCTCTCTGAAGCTGTTGCTAAGCTACAGAGACTTTGCAGAGCCTGACTGTTGGGGGGAAAAAAAGCCACGAGAAGAAAAAAAACCTAACAAAACGGCTCCTGATTTTTGCCGGTGGCTCGAGCTTGCCGGACATTTAGTCTCCGGATAACACACAGTTTCCTATAGTTAGTGTTCCCATCTGTAGTTGTTGAATTACTTTGACAGAAGCAGGGACCGGGTACTGAATTTGGATGATCAGCCATGATCGCATTGAATGGCAGAGCAGGCTCGAGGGGCCGAATGGCCTACTCCTGCTCCTATCTTCTATGTTTCTATTTGCTTGTGGAGGTTGACTGAAGGAGAAAGAATGCCAGATTATCGACATGGGTATTTTCTTCATTTAAAAATAGTTCTTCCTCTATGTATAGAGGAGCCCACCCTCTTCTCTCTAACTCAGAACATGGAGCTCTTTATTAAAGATGTTTGTTTGATATTGCTTTGTTGTGTATACTTTGTTGCTTCTGCTTCCAAAATACTGTAGTATCTAAGATAGATGTAGATTTTTCACTGTCGTTATTCGGCTAAAAGTTCAGTGCCATGTATTGTAGTCATTCTCCCTAAAGTAGCTTGTTCTAAAACAATGTAATGCCCAAGCTAGAAATTATATCAGCTGCTTTTATCCAGAAATAGTTTTAGCTTTAATAACATTTGTGAACAGGGTGACTTGAAAAGAAAACAATTTGTCACAGGTGGTGAATAAATCTTCATGTTTCAGAGTTTGACCGTGTAATATAGTTTTAAATAAATGACACTACTATTCATGTAGCCAAGCATTGGCAATAATCTGGAGTGCTGACGTTAATCATTGGCTTCCTTTCAAATAAAGTACTGGCCGTCAGCTGTTTCAGCCTGAAATAAATGGGGTGAGTGTGTATGTATGTGTGTAATGCCGAATGAGACCACATGGCTCATATACAGTTATAAAGATGCAAACTCCTAAAAAGGGCAGTCTTCTCATGATTTCCTTTCTATGGCTGATTGTCTGTCTGCCTGTGGATGATCGCCTATTGATTTATATTTTGAGGTTGAACAACGTACACATAATGAAAAGGACCATACAGTGGTAGGTATAATTGAATGAATTTGACTCTTTCCAGTGGTTCGGGTTGAAATGCATTGTTCAGGCAGTATGAGTTGTGTGTTGTCTGAAATGGGAAAACTTGATACTTCATTTCAGTACACTGCCGCAAAATATTTTCCAGTTTTTATTTGCAACGATTATGCTCAAATGTCATTCTAGGCCTGTTGGGGAATTGGGGGAAAAGATCTTCAGGAATGAAACCTCATGCATTCAGAAATTAATAAAACGCACTTGTACTGTTCCAAGTAAAGATATTTAAACTTACTGACTTTGGATAGAATCCAGTGTACCAAGGGAGCAGCTTCATCCAGATGAATTTAGTTTTTTTTGTTGCAAGGTTTGCACAATAATGAACAATAGTTTGTAGCTGAAATAATGCCAAAGTTACATAGTAGATTCATAAAATCATAAACCCTTTTAAAGATCTAAGTGGCCTTTCAGAGGAAGCTGCCAGGTCATTGAAATTGGGTTGCTTAAATTCATCTCAATATAAAAACAATTGCTTCTCTGATTAAGTAAACATATTGGCCTGGAATTTGCGGTTGTAATGACAGCGAAGTTGTTGGCATTCGCCATCAATGTGCTGTAAAACTGACCGCAAATTCTGGAGTCCGCACACGCGCAGTTAAAACGCGGAAATCCGGAAGTTGATGGTGATACCATAGGGTGTGCTGTTGCAGTTCTTGCAGATGAAAGTCAATTAGAAATCACTGAATTAACGTGAACTTCAACTTTTTACGCACTATTCTCACTGTAAAAACCCTTGGAAAAAGTTGAGCCTTGTTGAATGAGGTGTAACTGAGTTTTAATGAGATAATAAGTCATAATGACTGCTGCACAACCTCTCTGTCCCTGAAAAACTCATTTTATATTTATGGAGTGGCATTTTCTCCATTGCGTGATAAAAATTCTATAGATTTTGAAAATAATAAAAATTCATTTTTTTAATAAATTTGTTTATGGGTTCAGCTTCTACCATAATCCCATATATATGTCCCAATCTTTATTTTGCTTTCTGTAAAAATTTAAAATGTGAATGATAAAACTTGCTTTTTACTTCCTGGTTTGCTGTCTGTGAGAATTCTTTAATGTGATTGGCTGCTTAGCCTGCATGATGACATAATTGAAGCTTGTTGCCACAGCTCCCCTATAGATGGCGTCAAATGGAAAGTCACATCAAAAAAGGTGAAATCAATGATAGAGCTAAACATTTGTGGGCACTTTCTTCGAGGTCAGCGTCACTTTGCTGACCGCAAAATCTGGGCAATTAAGGCTGATGTTGTGAAGCTCCAGTCCTGGAGCAGCCCTTCAGAATGTGGGTTGGAGAAATGGGCAAATAGATCTGTAGGCACGATTTAATTCTGGATTATACACCTTTTTTCTTATTCCTTCAATTATTCACTTAATTTATGAAAAAGTTTCATTGCTGTATTCTTTACCAAATTGTCCAAATGAAATGCTGTATTCTTTACCAAATTGTCCAAATTTGTTTAAGATGTCTGGTGGGGTGGTAGTAGGTTACATACTGGCCTTTCACCTCTAGGACTTAGGCTCAAATCCAAACCAGACTAATGATAAAAACGTTTCCTCAATCTGCTGGCTGTGAGGGTCACGTGAAATGAATTTGGGCAATCTCAATCCATTTCCTGGTGGGCATGACCCATATAACAAAACTGTCCCTAATTGGCAGCCTTGTAGAAAAGGCTGGTGCAGAAAATGGTAAAATGTCACAAAAGTGTAGTAAGAACTTTAGTTCTGGAGTTGGAGCTGAGCTTTATTCTGCTTTTAACTGCGGTATGGGCATGAATGATGTGAAGGATGAGATTGAGTTAGGATAGGATGACACAGCAAGGGAATATGAGTGTTTAAGTACAGTGCTGGCCTCCGTAAGGAGAAATGTAAAAAAAAATTACTGGAAAGAATCACTACAAAACCCCAGAAATAGTGACTTTGGGTCCTTCTGTGCCTTTTGGTGTAAGTTTACACCTGTTCAGAACTGATGTAAAGGCAGAAAACTCTAATTTTCCAGTCTTTTGCATGGGGAGGAGCTACGTTAATGAGCTAAGTGGGGGTTTCAGCAGATGTAACTGTGGAGCAGCACAAATGATGGAGAAGATTAGTTTGTAGCAATTATTCGGCGTAAATCAGTTGGGCAGAATTTCCTTGGAGAAAACAATGCAACTCTCGTGCTGTAGTAACACCGAAACTTTCTAGAAAATGCCGGGTCTTTATTTTGCCAGTTATTCAAACATTTTGGAGGTGATTTACTGAGGAAATTGTACTACATGAAAATGTTATTTAAGGACAAATTAATTTTCTGTATTTTCAGAGGACTGTGAGGACCTCTTGCTGCTCCCTCACTTGTCAAAAGCCTTATTTGTTGGTCAAGAAACATAACTCAACAATTTTTGTATAAACACTCATAAAAAGCGCAGTTGAAATTACCAGCTGTGCAAACCATCAGATTAGTGAAAATAATGTGAAAGGACCTAACAATTGCACTGGGGAATTGAAGAAAATTCTGAAGACTGATTCTCTTGTATTTTCAGATCCAAAATCTGGTGTGGTCAACTTGCACAAAGATGGTTGTTTATAAAAAAAATAAAAAATAAATTAAAATAACAGGGATGCTCTTCCCGTTATACTTATTCAGACCTCATTTTAAGCACCTTTGGTGATCCTATGCTTTGTCCATACCCTATTGAGAATAACTGGGAGTATGATATTGCTCCTTCAGTTCATTTGTAAGATGACTACATATGATGAACCCCATTATTCATTTATTTTGACTTGAATATTCATCTGGTGTCTTTGTAGTTGGAAAATGAATTTGCTGATTTGAATTGAAGATATTTTTTGATTTAAATAGCAGGTTTCCCTGGAACATAAAGAACTAGTTTGTTCTGCTATGAAGACTTTGATCCAATTAACCAACAAAACTGTTTCGAAATCTACATGTGAATTGTTTTTTGTGCATCTTAGCAGACAAAATTGTTTTTGAATGTGGTAAAATCTGCTCACTTTAACTGGTTTTATGTATTGTTTTGTCCTTTGTTAATTGGAACATGTGCCTCACATCTTGTGTTGCAAAGTCCATTGACTGCTATTTGGACACGGTTACATGGCTGTATTTTTGCTCGCCTGCATATTCCACGTACCAATTATTTAGATACGTCTTTGTCTCTTTTTGTGCCCCCTCGGAATAAATCTTCATTGTACCAGTTGCTAAATCTATTGTACTTTCTCAACTGTTCAAATGTATTATAGCTGTAAATATATTTGTGATGGGAACATACTTATACTCACACGCTATCTGGCCAGTGCTTCACGCTATCCATCTATTCAATTCTTCAGAAGCTCTGATACATATGATGTTTATACTTCTGCTCCTACCTGTCCAATCAGGTTTCCGCCCCTGCCACAGCACTGAAACGACTCTAATGGAAGTCATATTGTACATCCTCTGTGACTCGGACGATGGTGCACTATCCCCCCTCGTCCTTCTTGATCTCTGTGCAGCCTTAGACGTGGTTGACCTCACTTTTTTTTGTGTGTGGACGTCTGCTGAAAACAGAATTGGGCTCTGCTGTTCTGCTTTGCAGTTGAATAGCCTGCAGTTATGAGGCCAGCATAAAAAGAATGGGCACTTGGGCAAGGTACCAGAGGGCCCATTGTGTCTATGGATATCTATCAGGTTTTTAGAAGGGAGGGTGGGGTGTAGAAGTATAACTTACACCAGATATTACATGATATTAAAGCCAAAATGCCAGTAACTACACATGGAATCAGAGTATACAGTTTTCACCATTGAATTTATCTTTGTATGTTCTTTTTAAACTTAAGCCACATTAAAACAGTTGCCATGTGATTTTTAGATCACCAATCTTTTTATTTTAATAACTGCTGTCAGTACAACGTCCTGTTTTAGTTACTATTGGCCTTCTACAGTAACTGGCACCAACTAACTAATGGTTGGTTTATTTGCAGGTTGTTTCTCAGCGAATCGGTACAGTTGATCTGTCATGTTACAGCCTTGAGGAACTTCCTGAGTATCTCTTTTTCAGTCAAGATATCACGCATCTTAATCTACGGCATAATTTTATGCAGGCTGATGCTGGACTCTGCAACCTTAACAGGTACCTGAAACATTTACATGAGCTTTTTCATTTGTCCCATCATGATACTCTCTTCAGCTCTTCCCCCATTTCTCTCCCACTCTTAACATGTTCCACCTTTGGGGAGGAGGAGCGAGAGAAGAGAAGGTAAAAGAACTGATGAAGCCCAGTCAATGGTGTTGCAATTGTAATATGGGAACTAAACTGCTGCACTCTCCCAGCTGAAGGCTGATACATGCAGTCCAACGGTGGGAGTAAAAATAAGAGCATCCAAGCAGAAAATAACTGGGCAAAATTGTAGTTACCTTTTTGAGAAATTGGATATTATAGAAAGACATACGGTTTAATTTTTGAATTATCGATATCCCTTTTAACATATACACATTTTTCTATGCAATAACTTCTAAAAATGTAAACATTTTCTATACTTAACTGAAAAATTGAACTCATGCGTCCAACCCATGCATAATTCATGGCGTATATAGCTATAATGGAAAGGTAAATCTACATTGCTGGAGCCGGTTGAAGTTCAGAACTGCTAAAGCCCCCAAACAAATGTCTTAAAATCTAAGAACCAAGATGGAAGACAAGTGCTTTGGGTGAGTAACAAACCCACTGTGCTTTTGGGATATGTGAAAAATTAAACTACCGCACAATTGTTTGGCACTATTTTCTACATCTAAAAATTTTACAATCTGGTTATAGTTTTGTCATCCTATCGTGGTAATTGAGAATTTGAAGCTGGGTCAGTGTGGGGCCTTGTTGAGTTTGGGTGGTTTGATTTATCTGCAACCTAAATGTAAACACTACAGGTGCTGGAAGTCAAACAGAAACAGAAAATCCTGGAAACAATAAGCAGGTCAGGCAGCATCTGCGGAGATAACGAGAGTTAACGTTTCGGGTGTGGACCCTTAATAAAAATCCTGACACATGAAAACAAATCAAGCATGATCAGCAAAATTACTCCAAATATTTTTTGAAAATCCTTTTGTCTGTCATCTTTGTTTCTCCACTAAACTGAGCACTTGAGTCTGGAACTATAATTGACATTAAAAATTAGATAATTTATCAAGAAAATTATTAGGCTTGCCTCAGAATTGCATTTTCTGTGTTTGAAATGTTTGTGACAATGTTTTCCATTGAGGCCAATGCAAGAAGCTTGAGCCTTAAGTGCATGCAGGGCATCATAGAGCATGCCAGGACTTGCTGTTTGTAAACTCTACTCCCATCCATGGAAAATTGCAGCAAATTAATTTTTACGGTTAATTGGAATTTGTTTGGATATAATACATCAGGAGAAGCTAAAGAATGAACTCTCTTTCTGAGGCAACTTTGAAAGCAAAAATGTATATACTAGCTGCTGTCCCACTGCTGCAATTGGCAAGTAAGATGGCTGAATACAGATACAGTTGAGAAATCTGGTGAATGGGGAATAATGGGTATTTATATTTTGTGATGTATTCTAAATAATTACAACAGCTACATTTTTATTTGTTGAATAAAAGTTGTTTTTGAGTTCTAAGTATAAGCAGCATGTTCTGAAAGTACCATAGCACTATTTAAGTTTAAAGGGATTATAACATTTTAAGCCTATTTTGAATATATATATTTTTATATATTCTTGGCTTTCGGTGTAAAACTCACCATGAACAGATGGCCATTGAAGAGCTTGCACAAAAAAGAATCACTTATTTAGATAAGTGGTATGTGTGATGGAACAGATTGATTTTAATTATCTACCTGCTGTGGGTGAGGAAAATACTAATCAAAATGTACTTATTTCTGGGGAGATGTCTTCCACATTTCTTTCCAAATTCTTTCACAGCCAGACCCTAGCAACCCACCCCTTTGCAACAACATAACCTCATTGTGTGTAATGCCTTAGGAAATCCGGTATATACAATTTGTTGTATTTTACTGGCAATTTTCCAGGATGCAAAGACACTTTCAATTATTGAAACCTGAGGCATTCAAGATCACTTGGAATGATCTGTACCTGACGTTCTTAGATTACTTATGATTGAAGGTGGTTCTAATCTGCATAGACTGAACAGACTTAATACAAAAATGTTCATATGTACATGCTATATTGATGGAAACAATGTATCTGGAGGAGGAAAATATATATTTTTAAAGCTCTAATAATAATAATCAACTTTATTGTCATTGTTAGTGCACAAGTGCAGTACAATGAAATGTAAGCTTGCGGCTCCCGAGAGTGTACATTTTGATTAAGACATTTAACATACATTTGGCTTGTAACATAAACATAATAAAGTGCATTGACAGATGTACAGGCTTTAGAGTTTATTAGCAGAGTTCAGTAGGATGACAGCCCTGGGAAAGAAGCTGTGCCTAAATCTGGTCGTGCGGGTGCGAATGCATCTGTAGCGTCTCCCAGATGGCAGGGGGGCGAACAAACTGTGGCTGGGGTGGGTAGGGTCTTTGATGATGGTCAGTGACCTCCGTAGACAGCGTTTCTGGTAGATGTTCTCAATGGTCGGTAGCCGGGTGCCGGTAATGCGTTGGGCAGTTTTGACTACCCGCTGCAGGGCTTTCCGGTCATAGGAGGTACAGCTGCTATACCACACTGTGATACAGTTTGTCAGGATGCTCTCTATTGTGCAGCAGTAAAAGTTAGAGAGGATCCGGGAAGTTAGAGAGGATGGGTCTGGGACAGATGCTCAGTAATGTTAGTTGTATTTAGTGCTCATACTGCATATTTAACCTTGTTCTTTATTTGAATTACATCCAGTTCCATGCTACACTTTCAAGGTCCGTTGCAGAAATTATATCTTTTGACTTTTCACCGACATGTCGCATGTATAAATTGCTGGACTTAAATTTCTTAATTTGAGCATTTCGCTATTTAAAATTTATACCAAGATCTACATGCATTCCTGACAAGTGGATATATTTTATGAAGTAGATTTTTTTTCAGTTAACTAGAATTTATTGTTCTTTTCTCAGTAAAGGTCCTCAGTTTATATTATATTTTTTTAGCTCTACACTTTTTTTCTTTTCAATTTGCTACTGTGGCCATTAGATCGAAAACCAGGTAGTTCTAGTTTGTGTTGCTTTCAGTTTATAGGTTTAGCATTTTTTTTAGAAGATGCCTTCCTGAAAATGACTGAAGCTCCTCACACACAGGCAGTTTGACGGTGTGACTGTTTAGTGGCCAGAGCATTTGAATTGAGAAGCAATTCTCTTGTGCATAGTTACTGGAATGCTGCATTTTTAAAAATATAACGCGAAAAAAACTTGCAAAAAAAACTTTGAAAAAAAGACATTGTGAAAGTTGTTTCTAATGGGTGCTGTAGGGTTCTGTCTACTGCCATTCACCTGTTGGAATTCCGCACCATCCCTCAAATTGAGGGGAAGTGTCTTTGACCGATGATGGTTGACAGATTAAATAATTTCCTGCAGTCTCTGTTTAAAGCAAAGGTTCACTCTACACACAGCTGTAGACTGGCTTTGCAGTTGAAATGGTTCCTGGCATATTGGCCCGGAATTTCCTGTCAATTTGTGCTCAAAAACTGGTATAATTGCGAGGCAATGCCGATTTCCAGTGCAAAAGATCAAGGAAATTGGGGTGTAAATGACTCGCACCTATTCTTGCATTGCACCCAAAATTCATTCATCTTTTGCGCCAGATCTTTGAAACCTTCATCCAGACCCTTTGCCACTCATTAACATAGCCCTACCCTCATCCGTAAGAACTTACAAACGCTAACATTTACTCAGGTTCAGAATGGGTGTAAATTTGCGCACTCAATTTTAAGCGCACAGGATTCCTTTTGAATTTACGCTCTCTTCAAAGAGATTGGAAAGTGCAATCCTAGTGCTGAAATTTACACGGTCTCATTTTATACAAGCTATGGTGTTGTTTGTTTTGTTTCTGAGATATTTAACGCATTGCAAGCACTCCCAAGGCAGCTACATAGAAGTCAGTGAGATGAAGCTATTTTTTTTTGTTTGGACAATTTCCATGTGGTTTTTATTCTATATTTGTGTACTGTAAACTTACAAAAACGATCTTGCTTTAAAACGTCCCACTGACTCCCAAATTTATTCAGTAAAAGCATGTTTTACCTTTTGTTATGTCCGTGTATCTTAATGTTGTGTCCTTCAATAATCAGACAACAGACTGCAGGGAACGATTCAACAGGTGTTTACTGAATGAGGGTTACTCTAGAACTAACTATACAGATCACTACTCAGGGTTTATATACAGGTGTGGTCACTGCCGGTACTACAGTATACAGGAGCTGTAAAAAGTAGTTCTCTCCCTTAAGGTATATATACATTACAATTCCTCCCCTTTTAGATTAACAGTACCATAATACTCATTTAACAATTAACATTTTTAATATACAATGTGATATGAAAATAGTCCATTCATATATTCAGTCTCTGGGGAGGCTTCCTGATTCTTTCTGGATAACGCCTTTCCCGAGTGTCTCGCTCTTGGTGCGGAGGCGATTCTAGCACCCTGTCGTCAGTTGATTCATCAGCTTCCAATGCTATTGTTTCTGAGGTAGATGCGACCTGTACGTCGTGTTCCCCACCAGGTACGTATGGCCGAGACATGGGGCTGACTCGTTCCTGGTTGCCATTTCCCTGTTCGGTAGTCACGGGCCAAGACTGGTTGCCCTACATTGAAGCTCCTTGTCGGCTTCTCATTGATGTGCTGGAATTGCTTACTCTCAACATCTCTTCGTACATTTGGTCTGAGCAAATCCAGACGAGATCTCAACCTTCGGTTAAAGAACATCATGGCCGGGGCCTGGTTGGTGACTGCATGTGTCGCATTTCTGTAGGCTAACAGGAAATTGTCCACCTTATGCTGCAGTGGAATGTCGTCATCGCACATGGCCTTTACTGCTTTTTTAAAGGCTTGTACGAACCTCTCAGCCAATCCATTTGTGGCTGGATGATACGGGGCGGATGTGTAATGTCTTACCCCATTCCTTTTCATAAATCTTCTAAACTCTTCGGACACAAACTGGTCCGTTATCAGAGCAAATCTGCTCTGGCAAGCCGTTCCTGGCAAAAATGGTCCGTAGGACTGCAATAGTTTTCTCCGTGGTGGTGGAGGACATTTTGATCACCTCGGGCCATTTCGAGTGCGCATCCACGGCTATTAAAAACATTGAGTCCATGAATGGACCAGCAAAGTCAATATGCACCCGTTGCCATGGAGATGAGGGCCACTCCCATGGGTGTAGAGGGGCATGTGGTGGTGCATTTTGGACCTTCTGGCATCCTGAGCAGCTCTTTGTCAGGTCCTCGATTTGCTGATCGATCCCCGGCCACCACACAAGCCCTAGCAAGGCTTTTCATTTTCACCCCTCCCAGATGACCTTCGTGAAGCTCATTGAGCACTCTCTCCCTTAACTTGGGTGGAATTACCACTCGGGATCCACACATCAAGGTCCCCTGGCATACTGACAGCTGTTCTCTTCTGGATGAGAATGCTGGCAACAATGAGTCGCCATGTGCTGGCCATCCCTTCACCGTCAAATCATATACCCGAGACATTGTCAGGTCATTTCGGGTCTCCTTCTCTATACCAGCGTTAGTTACTGGCAAGCATTCAATTATAGTCGAATTAAATATTTCGACAGGATCCACTGCTGGTGCTTCCTCCGCAGTAGGCAGTGCCAGGCGTGATAGCCCATCAGCGTTTCCATGCTGTTTCGTGCCCTTATACTCGATTTCATATTGGTGCACCCCTAGAAAAAGGAACCATCTTTGTAGCCGTTGCGCAGTCATCACCGGAACGCCCTTCTTTGGATTAAAGATGGAGACAAGTGGTTGGTGGTCAGTCAGCAAGGTGAACTTCTGCCCGTGCAGATAGTGATTGAACTTTTTCACTCCCCACACTAGGCTGAGGGCCTCCCTGTCAATCTGGGCGTAGTTACGCTCGGCTGAGGTTAGTGACCGAGACGCAAAGGCTACTGGCCTCTCCGAGCCGTCCAGGAATTTGTGCGACAGCACCGCTCCAATGCCATAGGGTGATGCATCACACGCCAACCGAATTGGTAGTGCTGGGTTGAAATGAGCCAACACCTCTTTTGATGTGATCAATGCTTTGCTCTTCTGGAAAGCTCGTTTACATTCGTCACTCCACTTCCATGGTACCCCCGTTTGCAGTAGGGTGTTCAGTGGGTGTAGTACGGTAGACAAATTCGGCAAGAACTTATGGTAGTAGTTCACCAGCCCGAGGAACGACCTCAGTTGTGACACATTTTCCGGTGCTGGAGCCTTGACTACTGCCTCAATCTTTTCAGGGCACTTATGTAACCCCTCTTTATCAATAACGTGGCCACAATACGAGATCTGCTTCTGGAAAAACTCGCATTTGGGACGATTAGCTCGGAGCCCGTATTCCTTCAATCTAGTGAGCACCTGCTCCAGGTTGGCGAGGTGATCACTGTCATTTTCGCCCGTGACCAGGATGTCATCCAAATAACACTGGGTCCCTGGAATCCCTTGCAGGACTTGTTCCATTGCCCTTTGCCAAATAGCCGGAGCTGATGCTACCCCGAACACCAGCCGGTTGTATTGGTAGAGACCTTTATGAGTGTTGATCATGAGGTACTGTTTCGAGGCTTCTTCTACCTCCATTTGCAGGTACGCCTGGGCCAGATCAATCTTAGTGAAGCGTTTCCCTCCAGATAGCGAGGCGAAAATATCTTCAATCCGCGGAAGCGGATATTGTACCGTGTGAAGGACTGGGTTCACTGTCACCTTAAAGTCCCCACAGATGCGAACCTTCTTTGGTTCCCCAGGCGTATTACTCAACGACCTCTTCATTACAGGAACGATGGGTGTAGCCCACTCGCTCCAGTCCACTTTGGACCGTACTCCTGAACGTTCCAAACCTTGCAGCTCTGCTTCGACGGCTGGGCGGATCGCATAAGGTACCGGTCTGGCCTTAAAAAAAAAAAACAACAAAAAAAAACTTTGCGCTTGCATTTTCCTCGATTTTGATCGTCGCTGTTATGCCTTTTAGTGTTCCGAGTCCCTGCTGGAACACTTCTTGTGCGTCAGTTAGCATTTTTGACAGTCGTCCAGGTGTGATGTCGTCATCCTTTTTGGCATCTACAGTCAGTGCTTGTATGGAATGCCAATCTAGCTGTATCTTCTGGATCCATTCACGCCCTAGTAGTGGTGGTCCTCCATCTGGCAATACATATAGGTCCATTTTTGGTGTTTCCTTGCCGTTATATATAACGTTCACCCTTATTTTTCCTTTGGGGTAGACTTTTTGCCCCATGTACGTCTTCAAGACAATCTTTGTATCTCTCAAGGGTATATGTGAGAATAGTCGCTTGTAGTCCCTTCGGTTTATGACTGTTAGGGCTGATCCTGTGTCCAATTCCATTTTCACTTGGACTCCTGCTATCTTGAGCGTGACCCAGATAGTTTGGTGATCCTCCGTTTTGATCACATTATGTAGCTTCAGACAACCCAGCTCCTTGCTTCCGGAGTCTGTATCATTCTTCTGTTTGTCTGAACTACTCTCCGTCACCTTATGTACCTTCTTGTACTTCTCCTGTGGAGATTTCTTGCTGCTGGTTTTCTTTCCCGACCTGCAGACTCTTGCTATGTGTCCTACTTTTCCACACTGTCCGCACACTTTGTCCTTGAACCAGCAATCATTATGGTCGTGTGTTGTTCTGCCGCAGTGATAGCACTTCAATGTTCCGTATGATATTTCATTTGTGCCATATTCATGAGGTCTCCGTTGTATCTCTGCAGCGCCCCGTGCTGCTGCTTCGTGTGATACTGCTATGCTGAAAGCCTTGTCCAGCGTAAGATCCTTTTCTGATAGAAGCTGTTTCTGGGTTCCTTCACTTTGAAGCCCACACACAAACTTGTCCCTTTTTAAATTATCTGCTAGTCCTGTTCCAAACTGGCAGTGTTTCGATAGCTTGCGCAGTTCCGTTAAATACTCAGCATTACTTTCATCTTTATGCTGGTTCCTTTTGTGAAACTTAAATCTTTCTGCTATCAGCAGCGGTGTGGGGTTTAAGTGGTCCTGTAGGATTGACTATGTTTTCAAAATCCTTTTCTACTGGCTTCTCTGGGGTTACTAGGTTTCGTAGTAAGCCATACGTTTTTACACCCATTGAATTCAACAATACCAGCGCTTTCTTGTCATCTGGCACTTCATTCGCCTTGCAGTATATTTCTATGCGTTCGACATATGTCGTCCAATCTTCGACTTCATTGTCGAACGCTGTGATACTGCCACTCTTCGGCATTTTTGGGTGTGGTTAGACTGGCTTAAAATGGCGTCTCCCGCGCTTTCCTTTCTTCCCCACTGCGGCTTAAAATGGCGTCTCCCGCGCTGCTGCCAACGCCGCTCTCGGCAGTCCTCGTGGCAAATGGCGACGCCCTGTGGGTTTCGTGCGCTGCTCCTGCGCTGCTGCCAATGCCGCTCTCTGCGGTCCTCGTGGCAATGGCAGCGCCTAGCGTTTTCCTGCGCGCCTCTCTCCCCCGTTGACGCTGCTCGGCCCTTGTCCACCGGCTGCGCTCTGCTATCTCTCCCCCGTTGACGCCGCTCGGTCCTGAACACCGGCTGCGCCCTGTGCGCTCTGCCCTCTCTCTCTCCCCCGTCGACGCTGCTCGGCCTTTTTCTGTGCCGCTCGGTCGGGCTCTAGCCCGCCGCTGTCCGGGAAGGGTCTGCGCAGTACCTGTTGCCAGCCCGTTTCGCTGGACCACCGTGACTGGAAAGCCAAGCCTGGCTCTCGACAGCCTCCCCTGCGATGCTCAAATCTCCGCTGGATGACTGGGCGGTTGCCCGTGGTCAACGCCTGTGCTTCTGGACTCGACCTCCTTCCACTGTTCTCCAGGAGCGAATCCCTGGGAGGTGATGCAGAGTTGCAGGTAGGTTCGAATCTGCGTCGTCGCCAATGTTATGTCCGTGTATCTTAATGTTGTGTCCTTCAATAATCAGACAACAGACTGCAGGGAACGATTCAACAGGTGTTTACTGAATGAGGGTTACTCTAGAACTAACTGTACAGATCACTACTCAGGGTTTATATACAGGTGTGGTCACTGCCGGTACTACAGTATACAGGAGCTGTAAAAAGTAGTTCTCCTCCCCCTTAAGGTATATATACATTACATACATTACACCTTTGGAGTGTTTTACCTTGCTTTCCCCACCTGGACCCAAGTGCACTCATTCTGAATGCATGCCAGTCCTGATCACGGCTGCTGTTGCAATGTGCAAAGTGTTGAAAACCTGTAGACGAAAATAATTTTTCTGCCTCGCTAGTTTTGTTTAGAGTGCCTGAATTTACAAGACTCAAGTGAATCTCTTATAACCCACTCTCCACACATCATCTGAAATCTTTCACCATCCGTGGCAAAAGAGCAGTACAGAACTCAGAGTTCAGTCCTTTCTGGAGGAAAAAGACAAAGAACCAAGCATATTTTTCAAAACTTGTATAGCTGTTACACTCCTACCACTGATAAAGATGAACCTCCTTTTAACCCCCTTCATCTGTGGTTTTCTGTACAAGAAGAAAGATGGCAGATAATCGTTAAAAGCATTACTTCGGGATGCAATTGAAACTGATATTTTATACTGACTAAGTACGGCTCCATGCTGTTGGTTTGGTGAGTGATTAATTTGACATTGTACTGTAGAGAGACTTGACAAAGTCAGGACAACGCTGGAGCCATCCCTTCTATCCTGGAAACCGAAAAGCATTTCATTGTTGTGTTTAAATCACACTGGTTTTTATGCTCTGACGTATTTGAGTGCACAGGAAATTTTGGTGTAAAATATCAACAAAATTGGGATACAACTGGGTGTAAAATGGGGCATAACTTCCCAATTAGGCTGCTAGAGGAAATCCTACCCCATTATTACTAAATGCTGGCAGTGGAAAAGGTGGTCACTAAGAAGCTGGTCTGCTATTCTAAAAACACATTTTTCTGCACTACTTAAGCTGCAAGCACTCCTGAGTCTCGGGTAACTTGGACAGTATATTTTGTTTTATGCAGGATATCAGGGAATGAGTTGCTATGTAGGTAGCAATACCATTGTGTGGTTCTGATTATTTTCTTAAACCACTTTGATCTTACTTTTTAAACTTGTATATAAAGCCCTACATAAGAACTCTTGAATGCAATTTCTGTGATACCTTTGAAAGGACACTGATGCATTTGTCATGGTTTAGAAAAGATGGTTCAAGAATGAGAAAGTACAGTTTTGAGTAGTCACTGACACTGTTTCCACTGGAGTACAGATAGCCAAGGAGATGTAATTGATATTTTTAAAAGAGCTTTGCTAGAATGAATTGGGAATGACTTTCCTTTGGTTGGGGCATTAGTGACAAGGGAGGCTCAATTCAAAATTGTCAAGTGTGTGGAAAGAGGTTGAGAAATTTCTGCATGCAGAGTTATTGGAGCATGCAGTCCTTTGTCACCAGGATAAATATGGTTGAGGCAGAGACCATTTCAAGGAAGAGTAGATAAATCTTTGAAAAAGAGGAAGATACAGAGCTTATATGGAGAGAGAACAGAGCAGTGGAAGTGGTTTTGGTTTGCTCGAGCAAAGAGCCATCTTAGATATAATGGACCAAATGACTTCCTTCTGTGTTGTAAGCTTCTATGGGTTTTACTCAGACGAGCATTACATAGAAGATAGGAGCAGGAGTAGGCCATTCAGCCCCTCGAGCCTGTTCCGCCATTTAATGAGATCATGGCTGATCATCCAAATTCAGTACCCTGTCCCTGCTTTCTCTCCATATCCCTTGAACCCTTTAGCCTTAAGGAATATATCTAACTCCTTCTTGAATATATTTAATGAATTGGCCTCAACTGCCTTCTGTGGTAGAGAATTCCACAGGTTCACCACTCTCTGGGTGAAGAAATTCCTCATCTCAGTCCTAAATGCCTTACCGCTTATCCTTAGACTATGATCCCTGGCTCTGGACTCCCCTGCCATCAGGAACATCCTTCCTGCATCTAGTCTGTCTAGTCCTGTTAGAATTTTATAAGTTTCAATGAGATCCCCTCTCATTCTTCTAAACTCTAGCAAATACAAGCCCAATCGACCCAATTTCTTTTCATACGTCATTCCTGCCATCCCAGGTATCAGTCTGGTGAATCTTCGCTGCACTCTCTCCATGGCAAGAACATCCTTCCTCAGATAAGGTGACCAAAACTGCACACAATACTCGAGGTGTGGTCTCACCAAGGCCCTGTACAACTGCAGCAAGACATCCTTGCTCCTGTACTCGAATCCTCTCGCTATGAAGCCCAACATACCATTTGCCGCCTTAACCGCCTGCTGCACCTGCATGCTTACTTTCAGTGACTGGTGCACAAGGACACTCTGGTCTCGTTGCACTTCCCCTTTTCCAAATCTATTGCCATTCAGATAATCTGCTTTCCTGTTTTTTGCCACCAAAGTGGATAACCTCGCATTTATCCACATTATACTGCATCTGCCATGCACCTGTCCAAATCATACTGGAGTTTCTCTGCATCCTCCTCACAGCACACAGCTTTGTGTCGTCTGCAAACTTGGAGATATTACATCTAGTTCCCTCGTCTCGATCATTAATATATAATGTGAATAACTGGGGTCCTAGCACCGATCCCTGCGGTACCCCACTAGTCACTGCCACTTGGAAAAAGACCCGTTTATTTCAACTCTTTGCTTCCTGTCTGCCAACCAGTTCTCTATTCAAGTCAGTACCTTACCCCCAATCCCATGTGCTTTAACTTTGCACGCTAAACTCTTATGCGGGACCTTATCGAAAGCCTTCTGAAAGTCCAAATACACCACATCCACTGGTTCTCCCTTATCTATTCTACCAGTTACATCCTCAAAAAATTCCAGTAGATTAGTCGAGCACGATTTACCTTTTGTAAATCCATGTTGACTTTGTTCGATCCTGTCACTGTTTTCCAAGTGCTCTGCTATTACATCTTTTATAACGGACTCTAGCATTTTCCCCACGACCGATGTCAGGCTTACCGGTGGATAATTCCCCGGTTTTTTTCCTACCACCTTTTTTAAATAGTGGGGTTACATTAGCTACCCTCCAATCCATGGGAACTGTTCCAGAGTCTATTGAATTTTGGAAGATGACCAGCAATGCATCTACTATTTCTAGGGCCACTTCCTTAAGTACCCTAGGATGTAGATTATCAGGCCCTGGGGATTTATCGGCCTTCAATCCCGTCAATTTCCCTAACACCATTTCCCTACAAATACTGATTTCATTCAGTTCCTCCTTCTCATTAGACCCTATGTTCCCCAACACCTCTGGGAGGTTATTTGTGTCCTCCTTTCTGAAGACCGAACCAAAGTATGTATTTAATTGGTCTGCCATTTCTTTGTTCCCCATTATAAATTCCCCTGATTCTGACTGCAAGGGACCTACGCTTGACTTCACCAATCTTTTTCTCTTCACATATCTATAGTAGCTTTGACAGTCAGTTTTTATGTTCCCTGAAAGCTTACTCTCGTACTCTATTTCCCCCCTCTTAATTAATCCCTTTGTCCTCCTTTGCTGAATCCTAAATTGCTCCCAATCCTCAGGTTTGCTGCTTTTTCTGGCCAATTTATATGTCCTCTCCTTGGATCTTATGCTATCCCTAATTTCCCTTGTTAGCCACGGTTGAGTCACCTTTTTTTGTTTTATTTTTATGCCAAACAGGAATGAACAAATTCTGTAGTTCATCCATGCGATCTTTAAATATTTGCCATTGCCTATCCCCCGTCAACCCTTTAAGTAACGTTCCCTAATCCATCCTAGCCAACTCGCGCCTCATACCATCGTAGTTTCCTTTATTTAAATTAAGGACCCTAGTCTCTGAGTCAATTACTTCACTCTCCATCTTAATGAAGAATTCTTTCATCATATGATCGCTCCTCCCCAAGGGGCCTCGCACAACAAGATTGCTAATTAATCCTTTCTCATTACATAATACCCAGTCTAAGATGGCCTGATCTCTTGTTGGTTCCTTGACATATTGGTCCAGAAAACCATCCCTTATACACTCTAGGAATTCCTCCTCCATAGTATTGTTACTAATTTGGTCAGCCCAATTTATATGTAGATTAAAGTCACCCATGATAACTGCTGTGCCCTTATTGCACGCATCTCTAATTTCCCGTTTAATGCCATCCCCAACTTCAGCATTACTGTTTGGTGGTTTGTATGCAATGTTTAAAACTATGATCAGGATAGCCTCACAAAAGTGAACTTGTTTTCGTAGGGTGGGGGAGAAAAGATTGAGCAGGGACATGATACAAGGGGAACATATTTTCCACTTGAATCTAGTGGGTCTTTGAAGTGAGAGTGACTGCCCTTGACATCAAGGCAGCATTTGACCGAGTGTGGCATCACGGAGCCCGAGTAAAATTGAAGTCAATGGGAATTGGGAGGAAAACTCTCCACTGGCTGGAGTCGTACCTAGCACAAAGGAAGATGGTTGTGGTTGTTGGAGGCCAATCATCTCAGCCCCAGGACATTGCTGCAGGAGTTCCTCAGGGCAGTGTCCTAGACCTAACCATCTTCAGCTGATTAATCAATGACCTTCCCTCCATTATAAGGTCAGAAATGGGGATGTTCACTAATGACTGCACAGTGTTCAGTTCCATTCGCAACTCCTCAGATAATGAAGCAGTCCATGCCCACGTGCAGCAAGACCTGACGATTTTCAGGCTTGGGCTGATAAGTGGCAAGTAACATTCGTGCCACTTAAGTGCCAGGCAATGCCTGTCTCCAACGAGAGAGTCTAACCTTTGCCCCTCGACATTCAATGGCACTACCGTCGCCGAATATCCCACCATCAACATCCTGGGGGTCACCATTGACCAGAAACTTAACTGGACCAGCCACATGAATACTGTGGCAACAAGAGCCGGTCAGAGGCTGGATATTCTGTGGTGAGTGTCTCACCTCCTGACTCCCCAAAGCCTTTCCACCATCTGCAAGGTACAAATCAAGAGTGTGATGGAATACTCTCCACTTGCCTGGATGAGTGCAGCTCCAACAACACTCAAGAAGCTTGACACCATCCAGGACAAAGCAGCCTGCTTGATTGGCACCCCCTCCAACACTGGCGCACCGTGGCTGCAGTCTGTACCATCTACAAGATGCATTGCAGCAACTCGCCAAAGCTTCTTCAACAGCACCTCCTAAACTCACGACACTACCACCTAGAAGGACAAGGGGGCAGCAGGTGCATGGGAACACCACCACCTCCCAGTTCCCCTCCAAGTCACACACCATCCAGATTTGGAAATATATTGCCGTTCCTTCATCGTCACTGGGTCAAAATCCTGGAACTCCCTCCCTAACAGCACTGTGGGAGTACCTTCACCACATGGACTGCAGCATTTCAAGAAGGTGGCTCACTACCACCTTCTCGAGGGCAATTTGGGATGGGCAATAAATGCTGGTCCTGCCAGCGATGCCCACATCCCGTGAATGAATAAAAATAATTGTCTCAAACTTAGCAATTCCCCAGATAACATCTGCTGGATAAGAGTTGCAAGACTGGATCTGAGTTCTACCACAGTACATTGGCACATTCAACTGCTCATTTGGTCAGAGTTGAAAAACAATTATTTTAATGCCAGGTCCTACTTTGATGTGATCTACAATTAATAAGCACTTACAGTCAATTACACAATTTTGAATTATTGTCATAGTTTTCGATATTCTGGTTGCAAGTTGTCAAGAATAGTTCATACAAAGGTAAATTAAACAATGGGTCCGAAAACGGAAGTTATGATGATTGGGAAGGATAAAATGATCAATCTATTGATTGTAAAACTGCAATACAATTTTAAACTGTTTTGTAAATATGTTCCCATTGTGGTTCCCACTAAAAATTACCTGCATCAACTGAATATGTAATTTTTATTGGGAACCTGTAATCATTATAAACCTGGAGCTGTCTGTCCTACCCAATCATTTTAGTCAACACTGATGGACAATCTGTTGTCCCAGGATCACCAATATTCCATTGTACAAATATTTGGCCAGATTGTTTTTATTTGCTATGGTCATGAGATTATTTTTCTTTTATACCTCTTTTTAAATAAAACACAAGGTTAACGTTGCTTGTTTAAAATTAAATGAACAAATCAGTTGTGGGACATGGCAGCTTTAAATTGAGCATTATTGCCTCCATTAGCGAGCTTTTGGGTAGGCTTTGAAAACTTGATTCAGTGACTGGGGTGGCTACAGAGGTATGTTTGTATTGCATCAGAAGTGTGCATTTCTGTAAAGGTTTATGCATGGGATCTCGCGTGTCACACCTGGTTGTAAACAACAGCAGCTTGTATCTACATAGCACCTTTTACGTAGTAAAACGTCCCAAGGTGCTTCACAGGAGTGCTGTCAAACAAAATTTGACACCGAGTTGCATGAGATATTCGAACAGATGACCAAAAGCTTGGACAAAGAGGTGGGTTTTAAAGAGCATCTTAAAGAAGAGAGAGAGTTAGAGAAGAAGAGAGGTCTAGGGAGGGAATTCCAGAGCTTGGGGCCCAGGGAGCTGAAGGCACGGCTGCCAATGGTGGGGCAATTAAATCAGGGATGTGCAAGAGGCCAGAATTGGAAGAGCGCAGATCTCTCAAAGGCTTGTAGGGGTGGAGGAGGCTACAGAGATAGAGAGGGGCGAGCCCATGGAGGGATTTGATTACATAGGATATACAGCACAGAAACGGGCCATTCGGCCCAACCAGTCCATGCCAGCATTTATGCTCCACTCCAGCCTCCTCCCGTCTTTCCTCATCTAACTCCATCAACATAACCCTCTATTCCCTTCTCCCTCATATGCTTGTTTAGCCTCCCCTTAAATGCATCTATACTATTCACTTCAACCACTCCCCGTGGTAGCGAGTTCCATATTCTTACCACTCTCTGGGTAAAGAAGTTTCTTCTGAATTCCCTATTTGATTTCTTGGTGACTATTTTATATTGATGGCCTCTAGTTTTGCTCTTCCCCACAAGTGTAAGTGCTCTCTCGGTATCTACTCTATCAAAATCTTTCATAATTTTAAAGACCTCTATTAGGTCACCGCCAGCCATCTCTTTTCAAGAGAAATGAGACACAGCCTGTTAATCAATATGAGGATCAGAATTTTAGAATTTGAGGCGTTGCCAGACTGGGAGCCAATATCAGGGTAATGCAGGTACAGCAAGCAATTAAGAAAGCAAATGGTATGTTAGCTTTTGTTACAAAGGGATTAGAGTATAAGAGTAAAGAAGTCTTACTACATTTATACAGGGCATTGGTGAGGTCAGACCTGAAGTACTGTGTACAATTCTGGTCTCCTTATTTAAGGAATGATAGACTTGCCTTGGAGGGAGTGCGACAAAGGTTCACGAGACTGTTTCCTGGGATGAAGGGATTGCCCTATGAGGAGAGATTGAGTAGACTAGGCTTATATTCCCATGAGTTTAGAAGAATGAGGTGATCTAATTGAAACACACAAAATTCTTACTGGGTGTGGTAAACCACTGTTATCGTTCACAACCGTTCACTATTGTTACACTGTTGTTATCACTGTTTACACTGTTGTTATCGCTACACAAGGTTACCTCTTGCCACGCACACTGCTATACCTGGGCTTACCTCGGCTGACTCCGCCCATGGCTCCGCCTGCTTGCCCAGGTATAAAGGTGACCGCTTGGCTAGTATTCTCCCTTGTTGGAACCGATCGTCCACGAGGGTGGGCTCTGTTATTTAGCCAATAAAAACCTATAGTTACAATCTTAACTCGTCACTTTTCATGGAATGAATTGATAGGTATATCACTGGGCAAATGTTTCCCCTGGCTGGGGAATCTAGAACACGGGGTCACAGTCTCAAAATAAGAGGTGTAGGCCATTTAGGACTGAGATGAGTCATTTCTTCACTCAAAGGGGTTGTGAATCTTTGGAATTCTCTAACCCAGAGAGCTGTGTTGAGTATATTCAAGACCGAGGTCGATAAATTTTTGGGAACTGAGAAAATTAAGGGATATGGGGATCATGCGGGAAGGTGGAGTTGAGGTAGATGATCAGCCATGATCTTGTTGAATGGCGGAGTAGGTTCGAAGGGCCAAATGGCCTACTCTAGCTCCTATTTCTTATGTAATGGGTGAACGGGACTTGGTGCAAGTTAGGATATGGGCAACAAAGTTTTGGATGAGCTCAAGTTTATGTATTGTGGCAGATGGAAGGCTGGCCAGGAGAGCAATGGAATAGTCAAGTCCAGAGGTAACAAAGGCATGGAGGAGGGTTTCGGCAGCAGATGAGCTGAGGCCGGGCAGAGTGGGCAATGTTAGGAAGATGGAAGTAGGTGGTCTTATGTAAGAAGTCACACAACACCAGGTTATAGTCCAACAGTTTTATTTGAAATCACAAGCTTTCGGAGCGCTGCTCCTTCGTCCGGTGAAGTGGAGAGATGCATAAAGACACAGCTTATATAGTCAGAGAATAATGCCAGATGATTACAGGTAATCTTTCTAACTGCCATTTATCACACCCCGGCAGAGAGATAATCACAGCAATCAAAGGTGTGAATGGTGTCCAAACAGATCAGTCAGGAAAACATTACATCAAAGAACAATGAGGTGGAGTCACAAGGGGTCAAATGTTGCAGATGCTGGGGTCTGTATGAAAAACAAAAAACAGGCAAAAAAAACTTTTTTTTGCTGGAAATCACAGCAGGTCCGGCCGCATCTGTGCAGAGAACAAGCCAACGACGACTCGAGTCTGGATGACCCTATGTCAGGTGGGGTTACATGTAGTGTGACATGAACCCAAGATCCCGGTTGAGGCCGTCCTCATGGATGCGGAACTTGGCTATCAGTTTCTGCTCTACGATTTTGCGTTGTGTGTCTCAAAGGCCACCTTGGAGAATGCTTACCCGAAGATCGGAGGCTGGATGTCCTTGACTGCTGAAGTGTTCCCCGACTGGGAGGGAACACTCCTGCCTGGCGATTGTTGCACAGTGTCCGTTCATCCGTTGTCGCAGTGTCTGCATGGTCTCGCCGATGTACCATGCTCCGGGGCACGGGACACAACCAACAGAGTACCCTTCGTCGTCCAGTACTTCCCCGGAGCGGAGAAACGACGCCATGACCTTCGCAGCCTTCAACATGTCATCGATGACGACGAACACCTCGCTAAGGCCATCCCCACGCCTCCACTACTCGCCTTCAAACAGCCGCCTAACCTCAAACAGACCATCGTTCGCGGCAAATTACCCAGCTTTCAGGAGAACAGCGACCACGACACCACACAACCCTGCCACGGCAACCTCTGCAAGACATGCCAGATCATCAACACAGATACCATCATCACACGTGAGGACACCACCCACCAGGTACATGGTACATACTCATGTGACTCGGCCAACGTTGTCTACCTCATACGTTGCAGGAAAGGATGCCCCGGAGCATGGTACATCGGCGAGACCATGCAGACACTGCGACAACGGATGAACGGACACCGCGCAACAATCGCCAGGCAGGAGTGTTCCCTCCCAGTCGGGGAACACTTCAGCAGTCAAGGACATTCAGCCTCCGATCTTCGGGTAAGCATTCTCCAAGGCGGCCTTCGAGACACACGACAACGCAAAATCGTAGAGCAGAAACTGATAGCCAAGTTCCGCACTCATGAGGACGGCCTCAACCGGGATCTTGGGTTCATGTCACGCTACATGTAACCCCACCTGATGTAGGGTCATCCAGACTCGAGTCGCCGTTGGCTTGTTCTCTCAACACAGATGCAGCCGGACCTGCTGTGATTTCCAGCAAAAAAAAAAAAATGTTTTTTTTTGTCTTTTTTGTTTTTCATACAGACCCCAGCATCTGCAACATTTGACCCCTTGTGACCCCACCTCATTGTTCTTTGATGTAATGTTTTCCTGACTGACCTGTTTGGACACCATTCACACCTTTGATTGCTGTGATTATCCCTCTGCCGAGGTGTGATAAATGGCAGTTAGAAAGTGATATACCTATCAATTCGTCCAATAAAAGGCGACGAGTTAGGAACGTAACTAAAGGTTTTTATTGACTAAATAACAGAGCCCACCCTCGTGGGTGATCGGGTCCAACAAGGAGGAATACCAGCCAGTCGACTACCTTTATACCTGGGCAGGTAGGTGGAGCCATGGGCGGAGTCGGAGGTGGTCAGCCCAGGTATAACAGCGCGACAAGAGGCGACCTCGTATCGTGATACAACGGTGATAACAATACAACAGTGATAACTATAGTGTAACGATAAAGTGGTTTACCACATTCACCCCTTGTTTAGATTTGAGTCCGGCGGGGTGAAGTGTACTACCAGTTCTGGTATGTCAGTCTGTCCGGAGGCCTCGTAAGCCTCTCCGATCGTCGCAGCGGCGGTGCTGCATTATCCGGTGTTAGTGCTGGTGTCTGCGTGGTCGGCGAAGGCTCGTGGGGTTCCGGCATGCCGTCTACCTGGGCTGGAATTGGGGGGGTGGTGGGGGGGGGTAAAGGTGGTGTCTCCGGAGTGCCCGAGGGTGCGAGGTCTCGTAAGGAGACAGTGTCCTCCCGCCCGTCTGGGTAAGCCACGTAGGCGTACTGGGGGTTGGCGTGCAGGAGGTTCACCCTTTCGACCAGGGGGTCTGTTTTATGGGCCCTCACGTGCTTTCGCAGCAAGACGGGCCCCGGAGAGGTCAGCCAGGTTGGTAGAGTGGTTCCCGTAGTCGACTTCCTGGGGAAAACAAACATTCGTTCATGGGGGGTGGCGTTAACGGCAGTGCAAAGTAGTGACCGGATGGAGTGCAGCGCTGTCGGGAGGACTTCCTGCCAGCGGGAGGTTGGGAGGCCCTTAGACTTTAAGGCTAAGAGGACGGCCTTCCATACCGTCGCGTTCTCTCTTTCCACCTGGCCGTTCCCTTGGGGGTTGTAGCTGGTGGTCCTACTTGCTGCAATACCTCTCGCTAGTAGGAACTGACGGAGTTCCTCGCTCATGAAAGAGGAGCCCCGGTCACTATGTATATAGTTTGGGAACCCGAACAAGGCGAAGAGGTCGTTCAGGCATTTAATGACCGTGGTACTGGTCATGTCTGGGCAGGGGAAGGCAAAGGGGAAACGGGAGTACTCATCAACAATGTTGAGGAAGTACACATTACGGTCAGAGGACGGGAGGGGCCCCTTAAAGTCGATGCTCAGGCGCTCGAAGGGGCGGGTGGCCTTGATCAGGCTTGCTCTGTCCGGCCTAAAGAAGTGCGGTTTGCACTCGGCGCAGGTCTGGCAGTTCCTGGTTATGGTCCTGACCTCCTCGATGGAGTAGGGCAGGTTGCGGGCCTTAATGAAGTGGTAAAGTCTGGTGACCCCGGGGTGGCAGAGGTCGTTGTGGAGGGTCTGAAGTCTATCACTTTGCGCGCTGGCGCATGTAATTCGTGACAGAGCATCGGGGGGTTCGTTCAGCTTACCTGGCCGGTACAAGATATCATAATCGTAGGTGGAGAGCTCGATTCTCCACCTCAAGATCTTGTCATTCTTGATTTTGCCCCTCAGCTTGTTATTAAACATAAAAGCGACCGAACGTTGGTCGGTAAGGAGGGTAAATCGTTTGCCTGCCAGGTAGTGCCTCCAGCGTCGTACCGCCTCCACAATCGCCTGGGCCTCCTTCTCGACCGACGAGTGTCGGATCTCAGGGCCCTGTAGGGTCCTTGAGAAGAAGGCCACCGGTCTCCCCTCCTGGTTAAGGGTGGCGGCTAGGGCGAAGTCGGATGCATCGCTCTCGACTTGGAAGGGGATGGACTCATCCACTGCGTGCATAGTGGCCTTGGCAATGTCTCCCTTAATGAGGGAGAAGGCTGCGCACGCTTCCTCCGTAAGGGGGAAGGATGTGGACTTCATGAGGGGTCTGGCTTTGTCCGCATAATTGGGCACCCATTGGGCATAGTAGGCGAAGAGCCCCAGGGTTCTCTTCAGTGCCTTAGGGCAGTGGGGGAGGGGTAGCTCCATGAGGGGGCGCATTCTTTCGGGGTCGGGGCCGATGAGTCCGTTCTCTACTACACAGCCAAGGATGGCAAGGCGCGAGGTGTTAAACACACATTTCTCCTTATTGTAGGTGAGGTTCAGCCGTTGGGCTGTACGGAGGAATTTCTCCAGATTCACGTCGTGGTCCTGCCGGTCGCGGCCGCAGATGGTGACGTTATCTAGGTAGGGGAATGTGGCCTGCAGTCCGTTCTGGTCAACCATCTGGTCCATCTCCCTTTGGAAGACCGAGACCCCGTTGGTGACACCGAAGGGGACCCTAAGGAAGTGGTATAGGCGCCCATTCGCCTCGAAGGCGGTGTACTGGCGGTCCTCGGGGTGGATAGGGAGTTGGTGGTAGGCCGACTTAAGGTCGATGGTCGAGAATATGCGGTATTGTGCAATCTGATTGACCATGTCAGATATGCGGGGAAGGGGGTATGCGTCCAGCTGGGTGTATCTGTTTATGGTCTGGCTGTAGTCGATGACCAGGCGATTTTTATCGCCGGTCTTAACGACCACGACCTGGGCACGCCAGGGGCTGTTGCTCCCCTCGATGATGCCCTCCTTCAGGAGACGCTGCACCTCAGAGCAAATGAAAGCTCTGTCCCCAGCGCTGTACCGCCTGCTCTTGGTAGCGACGGGTTTGCAGTCGGGGGTGAGGTTAGCGAACAGGGAAGGTGGCGGCACCTTGAGGGTGGATAGGCTGCAGGTGTTACGCGGTGGGCGGTTTAACCTTCGCTGGTTGTCGACTGTGAGTGGGGGGAGGGGTCCACCGTATGCTAGGGTTACACTTTGGAGGTGGGATTGGAAGTCCAGCCCTAGTAGGACGGCAGCGCAGAGCTGGGGGAGGACGAGGAGTTTAAAGTTTTTATACTCTGTACCCTTAACCGACAAGGTCACAGCACAGTAGCCGCTAATGTCCGTGGCGTGGGACCTCGATGCCATCGAGATTCGGTTGCGCGTTGGCAGGACAGGGAGGGAGTAGTGGCTCACCGTGTCTGGGTGGATGAAGCTCTCCGTGCTTCCGCTGTCGAACAGGCAGGTCGTGGCGTGGCCGTTTACTTTGATGTCCATCATCGACTTGGACAGGTGGTGTGGGCGGGCTTGATCCAGAGTGACGGAGGCTAGCGTGTAGGTAAGCGAGTCGTTGTCGTCTGCGGGCGAGGCGGTCGTCGGGTCCGGGGGCCCGGTGGCAGTCGGGCGTGGTGGGTAAAATGGCGTCTCCCACGAGGTAGGACAAAATGGCGGAGAAGATGGCTGCCCCCATAACTCACATGAGGCACTATTGGGGTCGGTTGCCTTGATCAAAGATGGCCGCCCCCATGACTCACGTGTGGGGATACTGGCCTCAGTTGCCGTGAAAGAAGATGGCCGCCCCCACAGTTCGCATGAGGCACTGCTGGCCTCTGAAGATCCGCTCCTGCAGGCCTTAGAGAAGTGGCCTTTCTTCCTGCAGGTTGTGCAGGTAGAGTTCCTGGCTGGGCAGCGCGACCTCGGGTGCTTCTCCTGGCCGCAAAAGAAGCAGCCGGCGGCCCGATCGCGAGTGCCCGATGTCGGAGCCGGTACCGGGGGTGGCGGGCCCGGTCGGGTCCGGGACGCCGACGCTGAGGTAGGTCCCGGGGGCGGCGCTGCGAAGGGTATTGCGGTAGGGGTCGGGCCCTAGTCCCAGGGTCGTGAGCAGTACCTGGAAAACGCCTCCTGGTCCTGATGGGCCACCTCCAGGGAGAGAGCGAGGGCTTCAGCTTTGTCCAGGTCGAGGTCTTTAGCTTCAAGCAGTCTTTGCCGTGAGTAGTCGGACCGTAGGCCTTTCACAAAGGCATCGCGGATATTATCTTCCGTATTTTCAACAGCCGTCACCGCTTTAAAGTCACAGTTCCTGCCGAGTGCTCTTAGCGCCCGTAAAAATTCAGCTACAGACTCTCCTGGCTGTTGCGGGCGGGATCTTAGGAGGTGCCTGGTGTACATGTAATTTACCGGGCTGCGGTACTGCTGTTTCAGTAGGTTGATAGCGGCCTCGTACGTAGTCGTGTCCTGTATGAGTGCGTATACTCTCGGGCTCGCTTGGGCGTTCAGAAGTCTTAGTTTGGATCTCTGCGGGGCGCCGGATTCTTCCAGGTAGGATTCGAAGCAGTCCAGCCAGTGTTTGAAGTTGAGGGCTGCGTTTGCTGCCTGTGGGTTTAGATCCAGGTACGGTGGTTTGAGGGCTTGCAGCCAAGCCGGCTGGTGTGGCTGTGCTTCTGGGAGGGCTTCTGGCTGGCGAGTAGTAGACATCTTTAAAATTTAGTCAATAAAATTGATATACCTATCAATTCGTCCAATAAAAGGCGACGAGTTAGGAACGTAACTAAAGGTTTTTATTGACTAAATAACAGAGCCCACCCTCGTGGGTGATCGGGTCCAACAAGGAGGAATACCAGCCAGTCGACTACCTTTATACCTGGGCAGGTAGGTGGAGCCATGGGCGGAGTCGGAGGTGGTCAGCCCAGGTATAACAGCGCGACAAGAGGCGACCTCGTATCGTGATACAACGGTGATAACAATACAACAGTGATAACTATAGTGTAACGATAAAGTGGTTTACCACAGAAAGATAACCTGTAATCATCTGGCATTATTCTCTGACTATATAAGCTGTGTCTTTATGCATCTCTCCACTTCACCTGACGAAGGAGCAGCGCTCCGAAAGCTTGTGATTTCAAATAAAACTGTTGGACTATAACCTGGTGTTGTGTGACTTCTTACATTTGTCCACCCCAGCCCAACACCGGCATCTCCACACCATAGGTGGTCTTAGTGATGCAGCGGATATGTGGTTGGAAGCTCATCACTGTGTTAAATGCAACACCAAGGTTACGAATGGTCTGGTTCAGCCTCGGACAGTTTCCAAAGAGAGGGATGGAGTCGGTGGCAAGGGAAAGGCTTTTTGGTAGGGACCGAAGACAACTACTTCGGTCTTCCCAATATTTAGTTGGAGGAAATTTCTGCTCATCCAGTACTGGATGTCGGAAAAGCGGTGTTTAAGGAGTGGACAGCACATTCAACTACTTCGGAGAGGAAAGGGAGGTTAGAGGGATGTTTGCAAGGACAGATGGGCCAAGGGTGTTTTTTGAGGCGATGGGTGATGACTGCATATTTGAAGGGGAGAGGGAACCATTAACACTATCGGCTAACATGGGGGCCAGGAAGAGTAGTTGGGTGGTCAGCATTTTGGTGGGAATAGGATCGAGGGAGCAGGAGGTGGGTCTCGTGGACAAGGTGTGGTAAACCACTTTTATCGGTCACTATCGTTACACTATAGTTATCACTGTTATATCGTTACTCTATGGTTATCACTGTTCACACTGTTGTATCACTATACGAGGTCGCCTCTTGTCACGCTGCTATACCTGGGCTGACCACTGCTGACTCCGCCCATGACTCCACCTACCTGCCCAGGTATAAAGGTAGTCGACTGGCTGGCATTCCTCCTTGTTGTATCCGATCACCCGCGAGGGTGGGCTCTGTTATTTAGCCAATAAAAACCTATAGTTACTTTCCTAACTCGTCGCTTTTCATTGGATGAATTGATAGGTATATCAATTTTATTGGCTAAATTTTAAAATGTCGTTCCCTGAGCAGCAAAGCGAGCAGCAAAACGACCAGCCAGACGCCAAGCTACAACAGCCACAGCAGCCAGCTTGGCTGCGAGCCCTCAGACCACCGTACCTGGATCTAAACCCACAGGCAGCAAACTCAGCCCTCGACTTCGAACACTGGCTGAGCTGTTTCGAGTCCTACCTGGGAGAATCCGGCGTGCCTCAGAGATCCAAGCTAAGAGTTCTGACCGCCCAACTGAGCCCTAAAGTATTCGCACTCATCCGGGACCTTAAAACATACGAGGACGCCATCAACCGGCTGAAAAGACAATACCTGAGCCCGGTAAATTCCATGTATGCCAGACACCTCCTAAGATCCCGCCCGCAACAGCCAGGAGAGACCGTGGATGAATTTTTACAGGTGCTGCAAGCACTCGGCAGAGACTGTAACTTTAAAGCGGTAACGGCGGCAGAAAATACTGAAGACAATGTCCGCGATGCCTTCGTGAAAGGCCTGCGGTCCGACTACTCACGGCAAAGACTACTGGAAGCAAAGGACCTCGACCTGGACAAAGCTGCAGCCCTCGCTCGCTCCCTAGAAGTGGCCCATCCGGACCTCGAGGCATACTCAAGGTACTGTAACCTGCGACCCTGGGACTCGGGACCGACCCCAATACCCCCCGCAGCACCCCCCCCCGGGACCTACCTCAGCGTCGGCGTCCCGGAGCCGATCGGGACCGCCACCCCCGGTACCGGCTGCGACCTCTGACCCCCGCGATCGGGCCGCCGGCTGCTTCTTCTGCGGCCAGGCGAAACACCCGAGGGCGCGCTGCCCAGCCAGGAACTCTACCTGCTCAAACTGCATGAAGAAAGGCCACTTCGCCAAGGCCTGCAGAGGTGGATCATCAGAGGCCAGCAGTGCCTCATGCGAGCTGTGGGGGCGGCCATCTTCCATCAAGGCCACAGAGGCCAGCATCCCCACACGTGAGTCATGGGGCGGCCATCTTTGATCCAGGCAACCGACACCAGCAGTGCCTCGTGAGTTATGGGGGCAGCCATCTTCTCCGCCATTTTGTCCAACCTCGTGGGAGACGCCATTTTACCCACCACGCCCGACCGCCACCATGCCTCTAGACCCGACTACCGCCTCAACCGCAGACTACAACAACTCGCTCAGCTATACACTAGCCTCCGTCACACTGGACCAGGCCCGCCCGCATCACCTGTCCAAGTCGATGATGGACATCAAAGTAAACGGCCACGCCACGACCTGCCTGTTCGACAGCGGAAGCACGGAGAGCTTCATCCACCCAGACACGGTGAGCCACTACTCCCTCCCTGTCCTGCCAACGCGCAACCGGATCTCGATGGCATTGAGGTCACACGCCACAGACATCAGCGGCTACTGTGTTGTGACCCTGTCGGTTAAGGGTACGGAGTATAAAAATTTTAAACTCCTCGTCCTGCCCCAGCTATGCGCTGCCATCCTACTAGGCCTAGACTTCCAATCCCACCTCCAAAGCGTCACGCTAGCATATGGCGGACCCCTCCCCCCACTCAGTCGACAACCAGCAGATTTTAAACCGCCCACCGCGTAACACCGGCCTATCCACCCTCAAGGTCCCGCCACCTTCCCTGTTCGCTAACCTCACCCCCCGACTGCAAACCCGTCGCTACCAAGAGCAGGCGGTACAGCGCCGGGGACAGAGCTTTCATTAGCTCTGAGGTGCAGCGTCTCCTGAAGGAGGGCATCATCGAGGGGAGCACCAGCCCCTGGCGTGCCCAGGTCGTGGTCGTTAAGACCGGCAATAAAAACCGCCTGGTCATCGACTACAGCCAGACCATAAACAGGTACACCCAGCTGGACGCATACCCCCTTCCCCGCATATCTGATATGGTCAATCAGATTGCGCAGTACCGGGTATTCTCCACCATCGACCTTAAGTCGGCCTATCACCAACTCCCTATCCGCCCTGAGGACCGCCAGTATACAGCCTTCGAGGCGAACGGCCGCCTCTACCACTTCCTTAGGGTTCCCTTCGGCGTCACCAACGGGGTTTCGGTCTTCCAAAGGGCGATGGACCGGATGGTTGACCAGAACGGGCTGCACGCCACGTTCCCCTATCTAGATAATGTCACCATCTGCGGCCGCGACCGGCAGGACCACGATGTTAATCTGGAGAGATTCCTCCGTACGGCCCAACGGCTGAACCTCACCTACAATAAGGATAAATGTGTGTTTAACACCTCGTGCCTTGCCATCCTCGGCTGTGTAGTAGAGAACGGAGTCATCGGCCCCGACCCCGAAAGAATGCGCCCCCTCATGGAGCTACCCCTCCCCCACTGTCCAAAGGCACTGAAGAGAACCCTGGGGCTCTTCGCCTACTATGCCCAATGGGTGCCCAATTATGCGGACAAAGCCAGACCCCTCATGAAGTCCACATCCTTCCCCCTTACGGAGGAAGCGTGCGCAGCCTTCTCCCTCATTAAGGGAGACATTGCCAAGGCCACAATGCACGCAGTGGATGAGTCCATCCCCTTCCAAGTCGAGAGCGATGCATCCGACTTCGCCCTAGCCGCCACCCTTAACCAGGAGGGGAGACCGGTGGCCGCCTTCTCAAGGACCCTACAGGGCCCTGAGATCCGACACTCGTCGGTCGAGAAGGAGGCCCAGGCGATTGTGGAGGCGGTACGACGCTGGAGGCACTACCTGGCAGGCAAACGATTTACCCTCCTCTCCGACCAACGTTCGGTCGCTTTTATGTTTAATAACAAGCTGAGGGGCAAAATCAAGAATGACAAGATCTTGAGGTGGAGAATCGAGCTCTCCACCTACGATTATGATATCTTGTACCGGCCAGGTAAGCTGAACGAACCCCCCGATGCTCTGTCACTAATTACATGCGCCAGCGCGCAAAGTGATAGACTTCAGACCCTCCACAACGACCTCTGCCACCCCGGGGTCACCAGACTTTACCACTTCATTAAGGCCCGCAACCTGCCCTACTCCATCGAGGAGGTCAGGACCACGACCAGGAACTGCCAGACCTGTGCCGAGTGCAAACCGCACTTCTTTAGGCCGGACAGAGCAAGCCTGATCAAGGCCACCCGCCCCTTCGAGCGCCTGAGCATCGACTTTAAGGGGCCCCTCCCGTCCTCTGACCGTAATGTGTACTTCCTCAACATTGTTGATGAGTACTCCTGTTTCCCCTTTGCCTTCCCCTGCCCAGACATGACCAGTACCACGGTCATTAAATGCCTGAACGACCTCTTCGCCTTGTTCGGGTTCCCAAACTATATACATAGTGACCGGGGCTCCTCCTTCATGAGCGAGGAACTCCGTCAGTTCCTACTAGCGAGAGGTATTGCTGCAAGCAGGACCACCAGCTACAACCCCCGAGGGAACGGCCAGGTGGAAAGAGAGAACGCGACGGTATGGAAGGCCGTCCTCTTAGCCTTAAAGTCTAAGGGCCTCCCAACCTCCCGCTGGCAGGAAGTCCTCCCGGCAGCGCTGCATTCCACCCGGTCACTACTTTGCACTGCCATCAACGCCACCCCCCATGAACGAATGTTTGGTTTCCCCAGGAAGTCGACTACGGGAACCACGCTACCAACCTGGCTGACCTCTCCGGGGCCCGTCTTGCTGCGAAAGCACGTGAGGGCCCATAAAACGGACCCCCTGGTCGAGAGGGTGGCCCTCCTGCACGCCAACCCCCAGTACGCCTATATGCATACCCAGACGGGCGGGAGGACACAGTCTCCTTACGAGACCTCGGGCACTCCGGAGACACCACCTTCACCCACCACCCCCCCAATTCCAGCCAAGGTAGACGGTATGCCGGAACCCCACGAGCCTTCGCCGACCACGCAGACACCAGCATTAACACCGGATAATGCAACACCGCCGCTGCGACGATCAGAAGGCTTACGAGGCCTCCGGACAGACTGATATACCAGAACTGGTAGTACACTTCACCCCGCCGGACTCAAATCTAAACAAGGGGTGAATGTGGTAAACCACTTTTATCGTTCACTATCGTTACACTATAGTTATCACTGTTATATCGTTACTCTATGGTTATCACTGTTCACATTGTTGTATCACTATACGAGGTCGCCTCTTGTCACGCTGCTATACCTGGGCTGACCACTGCTGACTCCGCCCATGACTCCACCTACCTGCCCAGGTATAAAGGTAGTCGACTGGCTGGCATTCCTCCTTGTTGTATCCGATCACCCGCGAGGGTGGGCTCTGTTATTTAGCCAATAAAAACCTATAGTTACTTTCCTAACTCGTCGCTTTTCATTGGATGAATTGATAGGTATATCACAAGGTGAGCTTAGAAAGGGCATGAAGGGAGATAGGAGAGAAACTAGAGAAAGATGCAAGTTCGGAGTTAGGGCAGGGAAGGAACCTTGGGAAGTTTGGCTCGGTGGGCTAGAGGAAGAGAGGGAAGCGGCAGAGGCAGCTGAATGGATGGTCTCAATCTTTGTGACAAAGAAGTCCATGAGCTCCTCGCACTTGTTGGAGGGGATGGTGGAGGGGGCAGGGGAGAGAGTTTTAAGAAGACGGTTTGTAGTGAAGAGAAGCCAGGGCTTATCTTTGCATTCCTGGATGATTGGTAGTGGAGAGCAGGACCCAATAGTGATTTATATGGTCCAGCCCGATTAGACAATGAATGGTTAAACCAGTTGTCTGCTATGGATGTTCAAGTCTGCGTCCCTTGGACTTGAGGGAGCGGAGATGTGGGCTATACCAGGGGGAATGACCAGGGTTAGAGAGAGTAATGGTTTTAATGGAGACAAGGGCATCAAAGGTGGAGGTGAGGGTGTGATTGAGCAGATCGGTAGCTGCAGAAATGTTGTGGTGAATGGAGGGCCAAAGGTTAAACAGTTGGAAATTTGTAAGTGACTTGGGGGGAGATTTTTTTTTCCAGGGCCTTGTAAAGACATTTTGAAATCTTATGTGAATGCAGTGTAACTCCATGATCATGATGACAACAACAACAACTTGAATTTATACAGCACCTTTAATGTAGTAAAACGTCCCAAGGCGGAACAGGAGTATTATGAAACAAAATTTGACACTGAGCCACATGAGATATAAATGCCAGTCAACTAACAAATGAATACATATTTACATTATATGTGAACAATATCACCATGCAATTGAGGAATTTTGAAGTTGCTGTCAACAATGCCTCCTGCTTATATTTTTAAGTACTGTACATCCAAACCTAGCCTAGACAGTACTACCCTCCCAGCCACCCCAAACCAACCCCAACTAATTATAATTTCTGCATTAGCTAGATCTGAAGATGTACCTCATTCCCAGTCTAGGGTCTGATCAGATTGATAACTGATCCAGATGGAGACTGCGCTCAGCATGGAGCAGCGCCATGTTCTTATTCTCTCCAATAGGAATATGAAGTAGATAGGAACTGTTTCCATACTGATCACCAGGAGTTGGATCATTCCCAATTTCAAGCAATCTTATTCTGCTGAAGGTAGCTGTGCTCTTGCTTGTTCTAGATTGTAATCTGCACCAAGTGAAGAATTTGGGCCAGAGGGGGATGTCCATACTTTATAACCTTGAAAGGGAAGATTTCATTAGCTCGGTATTTAAATAGTGCAAAGGCTGATTTTGTTGCAGAGTAGTTCAGCAGTGATGTGAAGGATTGTTTTATTTCATTTTGGAATCAACCCTGCAGTGAATGAACAGCTGCATAGAACACATTTTTAGCTTGTCAAATTAGTGTCTGTTAAATGTTGGGTTGAATGTACGTAAACTTTATTTTCAAAAAAAGCAAACTAAATTAATGCCTTACTGTAATGTGATAAAATTGTAATGAGTTGCTACCGCAGATGCAATGCATTACCCTGGATATCGACATCCTGCAATGTAATATGGTTAATACTTAATACAGTGTGATAGTTTCATGCCCATAATTGCATTATTATCATAGAAAGTTAAAGCACGGAAGGAGGCCATTTCGGCCCATTGTGTCCGCGCCGGCCAACAAAGAGCTATCCAGCCTAATCCCACTTCCCAGCTCTTGGTCTGTAGCCCAGCAGGTTAGAGCATCCCAAGTGCACATCCAAGTACTTTTTAAATGTGGTTAGGGTTCCTGCCTCTACCACCCTTTCAGGCAGTGAGTTCCAGACCACCACAACCCTCTGGGTAAAGACATTTCCCCACAAATTTTCTCTAAACCTTCCACCAATTACTTTAAATCTGTGCCCCCTGGTTTTTGACCTCTGCTAAGGAAAATAGGTCCTCTGTATCCACTTTATCTAGGCCCCTCATAATTTTATACACCTCAATAAGGTCTCCCCTCAGCCTCCTCTGTTCCAAGGAAAACAGACCCAGCCTATCCAGTCTTTCCTCATAGCTAAGATTCTCTACTCCCGGCAACATCCTTGTAAATCTCCTCTGTACCCTCTCTTGTGCAATCACATCTTTCCTGTAATGTGGTGACCAGAACTGCACGCAGTACTCTAACTGAGGCCTAACTCGTATTTTATATAGTTGAAGCATAACCCCCCTGCTCTTGTATCCTATGCCACGGCTAATAAAGGCAAGCATTCCGTATGCATTCTTAACCACCTTATCTACTTGGACTGCTACCTTCAGGGATCTGTGGACATGCACTCCAAGGTCCCTTTGTTCCTCTACACTACACTACATTATAGATCTAGTGGTCAGTCATGTCTTCTGTGTCCATAATTTGAAGTCAATGAAAATTAAGTGATATATACAGCACTGACTGAATGCAGAGAAAAATAGATTTTTTTTTTGGCTGAGATTTGCAGGGAATGATTTGGCTTCACCGTTCACTATCTTATCTGTGGCTCTTGTACATTGTTAAAATCTAATTGACATCACTGTTTTGTCTAACAAGCCTCCATCTATATATACATTTTTTTAAATTGAGACTGTCAATTGTTCCTCCCGATCTGTCCATTTCCAAACATCTCTCTGGTCTGTGGTCCGTATGATGCAGTTGTTCCACTTTGCATCTGGCCCAGCCATGGCCCCCAGCCTTTTCATGCCTGGCACAGGTACATGTTGGTATTAGGCCTGGCCTAAGGAGATGGGGTAACGTTGCTAGTAAAGGATGAAATCAGAGCAATAGTGAGAAAGGATATTGGCTCAGAAAATCAAGATGTAGAATCAGTCTGGGTGGAGCTAAGAAGCACCAGGGGGCAGAAAACATTGGTGGGAGTTGTCTATAGGCCTCCAAACAGTAGCGGTAATGTAGGGGAGGGCATCAAACAGGAAATTAGAGATTTATGTAACATGGGTACTATAGTAATTGTGGGTGACTAATCTACATATAGACTGGCCAAACCAAATTGGCAATAATACTGTGGAGGATGAATTCCTGGAGTGTGTACGAGATAGATTTTTAGACCAGTACGTTGAGGAGCCAACTAGGGAACAGGCTATCCTAGATTGGGTATTGTGCAATGAGAAGGGGTTAATTAATAGTCTTGTTGTGCGGGGTCCTTTAGGGAAGAGTGACCATAACATGATAGAATTCTTCATTTAAGATGGAAAGTGAAGTAGTCCAATCTGAAACTAGGGTCCTAAATCTAAACAAAGGAAACTACGAAGGTATGAGGAGTGAGTTGGCTATGATTGATTGGGGAGCTTCATTAAAAGGCTTGACGGTGGCTAACATTTAAGGAACGAATGCATGAATTGCAACAGTTATACATTCCTTTCTGGCGCAAAAACACAAGGAAAAGTGGCCCAACCATGGCTAACAAAAGAAATTAAGGATAGTATTAGATCCAAAGAGGAGTCATATAAAGTTGCCAGAAAAAGTAGCAAGCCTGAGGATTGGGAGCAGTTTAGAATTCAGCAAAAAAGGACCAAGAGATTGATTAAGAGGGGAAAAGAGTAAGAAAGTAAACTTGCAAGGAACATAAAAGCGGACTGTAAAAGCTTCTACAAGTATGTAAAAAGAAAAAGATTAGTGAAGACAAAATGTAGGTCCCTTATAGTCAGAAACGGGAGAATTTATAATGGGGAACAAGGAAATGGCAGAGCAATTAAACAAATACTTTGATTTTGTCTTCACGGAAGAGGACACAAATAACTTCCCAGAAATGCAAGAGAACCAAGGGTCCAGTGAGAAGGAGGAATTAAAGGAAATTAGTATTAGTAAAAGAAATAGTGCTGGAGAAATTAATGGGACTGAAAGCCGATAAATCCCCAAGGCCTGATAATCTGCATCCCAGAGTACTAAAAGAGGTAGCCATGGAAATAGTGGATACATTGGTTGTTGTCTTCCAAAATTCTATAGATTATGGAACAGTTACTGCAGATTGGAGGGTGGCAAATATAACCCCACTATTTAAAAAAGGAGGGAAGAGAGAAAACAGGGAACTACAGGCCGGTTAGCCTAACATCAGTAGTAGGGAAAATGCTCGAGTCTATTATAAAGGATGTGATAACTGGACACTTAGAAAATATCAATGGGATTAGACAAAGTCAATATGGATTTATGAAAGGGAAATAATGTTTGACAAACCTACTGGAGTTTTTTGAGGATGTAACTGGTAGAATAGATAAGGGAGAACCAGTGAATGTAGCGTATTTGGATTTTCAGAAGGCCTTTGATAAAGTCCCACATAAGAGGTTAGTGTGCAAAATTAAAGCACATGGGATTGGGGGTAATATACTGGCATGGATTGAAAATTGGTTAACAGACAGGAAACAGAGAGTAGAAATAAATTGGTCTTTTTCGGGGTGGCAGTCGGTGATTAGTGGGGTACCGCAGGGATCAGTGCTTGGGCCCCAGCTATTCACAATATATATCAATGATTTGGATGAGGGAACTATGGTAAACCACTGTTGTTCGTATTGTTGTTCACCACTGTTGTTAGTACTGTTCACTGTTAGTACTGTTGTTCACTCTTGCATATTGTTGTACTTGTCTGTGCATGCCTCAGCTGACTCCGCCCCTGGCTCCACCCTCATGGCTGGGTATAAAGGTCGCTGCTCAGAAGCCTCCGGCCCTTTTGGATACCAGGCAACCACAAGAGGCATGCTCTGTTCTTTGGTAATAAAAGCCTGTTTATTACTTTCTCAATCTCCAGTCTTTTGTAGCAATTGATAGTGCATCAGGAACCAAATGTAATATTTCCAAGTTTGCTGACGACATGAAACTAGGTGGGATTGTGAGTTGTGAGGAGGATGCAAAGAGGCTTCAAGGCGATTTAGACAAGTTGAGTGAGTGGGCAAATACATGGCAGATAGAGTATAACATGGATAAATGTGAAGTTATCCACTTCGGTCGGAAAAACGGAAAGGTAGAGTATTACTTAAATGGTGATAGATTGGGAAATGTTGATGTATAAAGGGACCTGGGTGTCCTTGTACACCAGTCACTGAAAGCAAACATGCAGGTGCAGCAAGCATTTAGGGAGGCAAATGGTATGTTGGCCTTCATTGCAAGAGGATTTGAGTACATGAGTAAGGATGTCTTACTACAGTTATACAGGGCCTTGGTGAGACCACACCTGGAGTACTGTGTGCAGTTTTGGTCTCCTTATCTAAGAAAGGATATACTTGCCTTAAAGGGAGTGCAGCGAAGATTCACCAGACGGATTCCTGGGATGGCAGGACTGTCATATGAGGAGAGATTAGGTTGACTAGGCCTGTATTCACTAGAGTTTAGAAGAATGAGAGGGGATCTCATTGAAAAGTATAACATTCTGACAGGGTTAGACAGACTAGATGCAGGGAGGATGTTTCCCCTGGCTGGGGTTCTAGAACGAGGGGTCATAGTCTCAGGATATGGGGTAGGACATTTAGTGGGAAAAAAGTTGGTTGGCGCCTTGAGGGCGCTAATGGGGCGCAAAGCAACTAGCGCCCGTGCGCAGCGATGT
This sequence comes from Somniosus microcephalus, assembly GCF_052327205.1. Classification (NCBI taxonomy): domain Eukaryota; kingdom Metazoa; phylum Chordata; class Chondrichthyes; order Squaliformes; family Somniosidae; genus Somniosus; species Somniosus microcephalus. The sequence goes on along the minus strand of NC_140992.1, from coordinate 237,255,681 downwards.
TTGCGCCGCTCACTAAATTAACTAGACATTTTGCGGCGGCGCTAAACACTACCGCCATGATCTCCTGCGCCGGCAGATCGTGATGTCAGTCGAGTGTGCAACGCCCCGGACCGGATATTGAGTGGCGCCCCCTACCTTACCGCCTGCCGCTAGCAACGACAGGTTGAGGGGAGCGTTTTGCAGTCAGGAAGGGACTGGGGGAGCGCTATTTAAAGGCGACTGCTTCCTGAATGTGTTTTTGGTTGGTGACATTTTTGAACCACGCATTTTGAGAGAGAGAGAGAGAGAGAGACCTCGAGACCTCTGGAGAGATTCAACGCTGTGTGAAGGAGTTTTGGGTACTGAGCAGCACTTTGCAGGTTCATTTTGATTTGCCCTTCCTTGTATCAATTTAGTAGAGACTGTAGGGGCTGCACTCCGAGCTCTTTCCCTGGGGCTCTCCATTGTTCTTTCCAGCAAATTTGATGTACAGGCCTCTCCAGGCCGAGATTCAAGGCTGCAATGAGCAGGATGTGGATGGAGAGTAAGATCAACCCTCCCCTTTAAGAACTGGCCGGCGCCATTGTGTCTGTGTTCCATTGCTGACTGACATCATGTGAGCTTTGCCAGCACTCTGAGGTAGCGCCTCGCTCATTGGCCTTTGCGCCTTAAGACAGGTGTGAAGCGCCTGATTTAGCACTCCAATCACCTCCAGGAGCGATAAAAGCCAAGTTTGCATTCGGAGGTGATAATTAGCGGCAGGTGCTAATCTTTGCGCCCGGCCGATAATTGCACCCCAAATGGGGCGATACTGAATTTCTCCCCCTTAGGACTGAGATGAGGAGAAATTTCTTCACTCAGAGGGTGGTGAACCTGTGGAATTCTCTACCACAGAAGGCTGTGGAGGCCAAGTCACTGAATATATTTAAGAAGGAGATAGATAGATTTCTAGACACAAAAGGCATCAAGGGGTATGGGGAGAGAGCGGGAATATGGTATTGAGATAGAGGATCAGCCATGATCATATTGAATGGCGGAGCAGGCTCAAAGGGCCGAATGGCCTACTCCTCCTATTTTTCTATGTTTTCTCCCCCGCCCCCCTCCTTTCCCTGCCTTTGTACTTGCTTAAAACGTATTACATATCTAACTTTTTCCAGTTCTGATGAAAGGTCATTGACCTGAAACATTAACTGTTTCTCTCTCATCAGATGCTGCCTTACCTGCTGAGTATTTCCAGCATTTTCTGTTTTTATTTCAGACTAGTACAGTTTGCTTTTAAAAGCGGTGTTCTAGGCCTTTGTGGAAAATGGCGTGAGACTTGCTATTTTATATCCCAATATATAGTGTAGGGATGGGGTTAGTACTGTAGTGCAAAGTCAATAATGTCATCCCACAATTTTCGTATGAGCAGTCAACCTGGAGTTGCTAACTGGGGAAGAATCATCGCTCCATTACTCATTGGAAAATTGATGACTTGCAGGTTCACAAAGTTGCAAAAATCTTTAAGACCCACACTTGTATTCTTTTATGCTGGTGCCGATCAGGGTGCACACCAATCCAACAGATTAACTGTTCATTAATTTCATTGGTGTTTTGGAGACATTGCTGTTGCAGAATGGCTGCTGCGTTTGCTTACAGAACAGCCGTAACTGCACTTCAAAAATAATTACTATTTTGTAATGCTTTTGAGCTATTTTGATGTGATCGAGTTATGTAAGTGTAGTTGCATTAGTACAAACTATATATATTTTGCTGTATTATGAATGGTGCTTTTGTTTGCAGCACAGACATATCGTACTTAATGCTTTTGTATAAAAAAAACTATAAATAATTTAAAAGGAATACATGGTTAATGTGAGAGAATCAATTGTTCTGATGAGTTGTTTGTACCCTAAGTAATCAGATCAATCAGCTTCCACTGCAGTGAAGGTGGTGCCACTCCAGTTAAATCATACTTATCCTATTGAAGACAAAAAATAGAAGGGGAGGATTTCGCATGGTCATTTTGATTTAATTTGTCTCTGATTTCTTAATATTATTTTTCATTATGTCAATAGCATATAAAGTTTGTTTGAAAAACAATTTCTATATCCACTCTGACAGAAACTTTGTATTTGAAAGTAGAAAAGGAATCATAAAAGCAGTGCTGGTCCTACGTCCTGTTTCTAAATCAAACGATGTCTCGAGTGTAAATATTCTATATTAACTGAGTGTAAAATTAATATTTAAAAATATAACTTCCATCCTTCCTGCTGCAACCTTGCTGATCCAGTATTGTGTAAATCTTCAACAGAATCTGTGGTGAATCTTAATCTAGCATATGAACATATAAAAAGCAAGATGAGAAAAGACCATCAGATTTGTCTCATCCAGATAACAGTGAAGCCTTGTCTACCATTCAACTGTCTAACCATGCAGTCTCCTGGGAGAGGCAAATAACTAGAGGAAAAAAACCTGCAGCCAATTCGGGAAAATCTTTGTGAAATGCCTCTCTTGACTCCCTAAGGCAATCGGGCAAGCTCTAGGAGACTGTAGTAGCCATTACTCCTCATAATCTAGGCGAACTGGCAACTTGCCTTCTATAAGTAGAAATAACCTCTTCTCACAGGACCTTGGCCAGTTCCCTTTTAAAGGACTGTATAAACTCCATAATCAACATAATGACTTATGTAGCGCTTTTGATGTAGTAAAACATCCCAAGGTGCTTCACAGAAGCATTATCAGACAAAGAAATTAACACCGAGCCAAAGAAACAGACGTCTGGACTGGTGACCAAATGCTTGGTAAAAAAGATAGGCTTTAAGCAGTGTCTTAAAGGAGGAGAGGTGGAGAGGCTTGAGGAGAGAATTTGAAAGCTTATGGTCCAGCCAGCTGAAGGTACAGACACTAATGGTGGTGGGAAGGAAATCGGGGATGCATAAAAGGTCAAAGTTGGAGGAATACAGAGTTCTCGGCGGATTGTAGGGCTGGAAAATGTTAGACATAGAGTGAGGTGAGGCTATGGAGGAATTTGAACATGAGGATGAGGAATTTAAAATTGATGGGTTGGTGGACCAAGAGCCAATGTAGGTCAGCGAGCACAGGGGCGATGGGTGAACGGGACTTGGTGTGAGTTAGGATACGGGCAGCAGAGTTTTAGATGAGCTGAAGTTTATGCAGGGTGGAAGATGGGAGGCTGGCCAGGAGAGAATTGGAATAGTTGAGTCTGCAGGTAACCAAAGCATGGATGAGAGTTTCAGCAACAGATGGGCTGAGGCAGGGGTGGAGACGAGAGAGTGAAGTAGGCGATCTTGGTAAGAGAGAGTATATGGGATTGGAAGTGCAGCTCAGGGTCAAGTAGGATGCCGAGATTGCAAACAGTCTGGTTCAGCCTGAGACAGTGGCCAGGGGTCCTGTAGGATTTTTGTATGAAATCCAAAATTGGACACAATACACCAAGTATGTGTACGGTAGCATAGTGGTTACAGTGGGATTTGAACTCGTGTTACTGACATGCCAGTTCAAATACCACTATGGCAGTTTGAGAATTTGACTTCCGTATTAAAAAAAAAATGGAAATACAAAGCTGATATAAGTGACCATGAAGCTGTCAGATTGTCACAAATATCCAACTGGTTCACTAATGTCCTTTAGGGAAAGAAACCTGCCGGCCTTACCCGGTCTGGCCTATAATTGACTCCAATCCCACACCAATGTGGTTGACTCTTAACTGCCCTCTGAACTGGCCCGGTAAGCCACTCGGTTGTATCAAACCGTTACAAAGCAGCATTGTGGGAGCATCTTCACCACAGGGGTTGAAGAAGGTGGCGCACCATCACCTTCTCAATGACAACTAAGGATGAGCAATAAACGTCAGCCTTGCCAGTGATGGACACATCCAGAAGATTAATCTTTTTAAAGTTTGCTTGTAGCAGAGCCTTATGTAGCCTAAGTATAGTACTTTTTGTTTTGTACTTGATATCCAAGCAATGCAACCTTGTCTAAATTGGCCTACAAGCCATCTATCCAGCAGAATGACTGTCCTATAATCTATTACAATTAACTTTTTTCCAACAGTCATCAATGTACAGTACTTTATTGAACAGTTTTGGAAATCAAGCTATTTCACATCCCTAGGAATATCTTGATCCAACATTCTGGTCACCTTTTCAAAAGAAGTAATATGGTTAGTGAGGTAGTACCTGGGAATCTCTACTAACTGTCAAACTGTTCGTGATTCACTTTTTTCTTTTATCGCTAGGTTCTCCTGACTGCTCATTCATAAGCCCTTAGTAGTTTCACACTGGTAATTTTCCATCCAATTTCCTCACTTTTGAATTGTATGCTATCTATCTCTTTTCTGATTTATTGCTATCCTACTTTGAGCAATCAACAAAGTGTGATGAGAATGGATGGACTGTGACAGAAAAAAGTGACAGGTGCAGGAAATAAGTGTTACGCAGCAGGAAGTATGCACAAGCACACGATGTCATGAATAAGTCTATTTAATTGAAATTCAACAAATTCATACAGTCACTCGCTAGTTAACTGGACTGCTGGACAACTCCAGTGACTAAGTTCTTTAATTTTGTTTAATGCAGATTTACTCAGCTGAAAAGCCTGAACTTGTCGAATAATAAACTGACAAAATTTCCAGCATCTTTGTGTGAAATCTCAACTCTTACTGAAGTCAACTTCTCCTGTAACAGGATACACAACATCCCTGAAGAGATTGGCAACTTGCAAAAGTAAGTTTTATAATAGGAGATACAAGCAAAAGTGTAAAGAATTTGTTTTATACAATAGTTCTTGACATGAATCAGTCATTCGTGAAAGAAGGACTTATAAAATAATACTGAGCGGCCTGCGGGTGACACTGTCCCGGGAGAGTATAAATACTTTGGCACGGGCCCAGCTTGCGCAGGACATTAACAGGAACTAGTGAAGGACACAACTAGACCTCCATGTTGTAAAACATTTGATTAAAGCTTTGTTTAACGCTTAGACCAACTGCCTAGTAGTTTTCTTACGTCAGTTCTCACCTTGGTTTAACATCTGGTGGATGCAATTCATGTTAATTTCCTTCTTATGTCCTCCCAAACTTTCAAAGTATATGAAGTGTTTGCACAAATTCCATTTTAAAACACAATAATGCACATTCATAACCAGCTGCACAATGCACCTGTTCTCACAGCCTTTTACTTTGTTTTTTCACCACTATTTAATATTTTTACAGCATCTTGATGTTCATAGAACCTAAAGCAAAGCATTGTGGAAGATTATATGTTCTAATTTAAACAGGACATGGTGGTTTTTATATTCCTTTTCCAATTTTCTCCATAATAGTGCAAATCTTAATGGATTGAGAATGTCCTGCAGACATGCCGTAATTGCTAGTTATTGGTACATAGTCTTTTAATTTTTTTGGATTACACAGATTCTACAGCACAGAAACAGACCATTTGGCCCAACTGATCTATGCCAGCGTTTATGCTCCACACGAGCCTCCTCCCACCCCTCTTCATCTAACCCCACCAGTGTATCCTTCTATTTCTTTCTCACTCATGCTTATCTAGCTTCCCCTTCAATGCATCAATTTGCCTCAATTACTCCTTGTGGTAGCACGTTCCACATTCTTACCACTCTTTGGGTAAAGAAGTTTCTCCTGAATTCCCTATTGGATTTATTAGTGACTATCTTATATTTATGACCTCTAGTTCTGGACACCCTCAGAAGTGGAAACATTTTCTCTACATCCACCCTAGCAAACCCTTTAATTATCTTAAAGACCTCTATTAGTTTTCCTTTAGTTTGTGTTACGGTAAAAGAGACCTATATATTTATATGTCTTTCATGTTTTCAAACTGCTCATTATTTTAAGGATCCTGGTACAGAATCTGTGTGTAAATTAACTTTGGCATGTCAGATATTTCCTCCTTTTTTGCCCAAACAAACTGTAACATTTTTTGTTTGAAGTGGGCATGCAGCATATATAAACAAATGAAGGCATTATTTTGTACACAGAATTTATGAACAAGATTTATTATTTCTTTCCATTCCAAGTCTTCAGACTTTCTTTCTGGATGGGAATTACCTTCAGAGTTTGCCTACAGAATTAGGAAATGTGCAACAGCTGACCCATCTTGGCTTGTCCTTCAATGACTTCAAAGCGATCCCAGTGGTGTGCGAGATTTTAACAGCCATGGATAAGCTTAGCATGGCTGGAAACCATTTACAGACATTGGCACTGGAAACACTGGGCCAAATGACTCACATTAAACACCTGGATCTTAGGTAAGGAAACGGTAAATACTACAGCAGTGGCTCTATAAATCCACGTACTTGATACAAATCTCTCATTCAGATATGCACGATGTTGCTGTGCTTCTTGTGTATGCAATCATTTTGTAGCAAATCAGCCTGTCTGGTACCACATTTCATATTCAAGTTGAGGTTATTATTGACGAGCAAGAACATAATTCTGATGAGCAGGAACATGGCAAAATTCATTCAAACTAAAAAGGGCTCTGTTTGGTAATAGTCCCTCACTGAATTCACGATGCTTTAGTCTGCTGATAATTAAACTGTAGTTTATTTTTTTAATTAGAAAAAACATTTTGACTTAAATTACTAAGACCAGGACTTGTAAATTGAAGGATATATCTGTTCTGAAGTTCTTGAGGTAATGAAATATTGGTGCTGAATAAATGTGATATTGTAGGTCATATTTGCTGGCATGTTAAGTATTGCTGAGTGTGCTTGTGAACTTTCCTGGTTGTTGATATGCCGAAGATGTGTTTTTTGTGTGTATGGAAGACCTGAAATTAATCAAGTTTGACAGATGATGCTGCTATATTTAAGAGCATAAGAAATAGGAGCAGGAGTAGGCCATTCGGCCCTTCGAGCCTGTTCCACCATTCAATGAGATCATGGCTGATCTTCTGCCTCAACTCCATTCACCGGCCCTATCGCCATATCCCTTGATGCCCTTACCAGTCAGAAATCTATCGACTTCTGTTTTGAATATACCCAATGACTGAACCTCCACAGCTCTCTGGGGTAGAGAATTCCAAAGATTCACCACCCTCTGTGAAGAAATTTCTTCTCATCTCAGTCCTGAATGGCCTACCCTTTATCCTGAGGCTGTGGCCCCTGGTTCTAGACTCCCCAGCCAAGGGAAACATTCTCCCAGCATCCACCCTATCAAGCCCTGTAATAATTTTGTATGCTTCAATGAGACGCTCTCTTCTGAATTCAAGAGAATACAGGCCTAGTTTACTCAATCTCTTCTCGTACGACAGTCCCGCCATCCCAGGAATCAATCTCGTGAACCTTTGTTGCACTCCCTCTATGGCAAGTATATCCTTCCTTAGGTAAGAGACCAAAATTGTACACAGTGCTCCAGGTGTGGTCTCACCAAGGCCCTATATAATTGGAGTAAGACTTCTTTACTTCTGTACTCAAATCCTCTTGTAATGAAAGCCAGCATACCATTTGCCTTCCTAATGGCTTGTTGCACCTGCACATTCACTTTCAGTGACTCATGTACAAGGACACCCAGGTCCCTTTGAGCATCTGCATTCCGCAATCTTTCACCATTTAGGAAATAATCTGCCTTTCTGTTTTTTTCTACCAAAGTGGATAACTTCACATTTATCCACATTATATTCCATCTGCCATGTTCTCGCCCACTCACTGAGCCTGTCGAGATCCCCTTGAAGCCTCTTCACATCCTCTTCGCAACTGACACTGCCACCTAGCTTTGTATCATCAGCAAATTTGGAAATGTTACGTTTAGTCCCCTCATCCAAATCATTGATATAGATTGTGAATAGCTGGGGCCCAAGCACCGATCCTTGCGGTACCCCACTAGTCACAGCCTGCCATCCTGAAAAAGACCCGTTTATCCCTACTCTTTGTTTTCTGTCTGTTAACCAATTTTCAATCCATGCTAGTATATTACCCCCAATTCCATGTGCCCTAATTTTGTTCACCAACCTCTTGTGTGGGACCTTATCGAAGGCCTTCTGAAAATCCAAATACACCGGTTCCCCTTTGTCTACTCCACTAGTTACATCCTCAAAGAACTCCAATAGGTTTGTCAAACACGATTTCCCTTTCATAAATCCATGTTGACTCTGCCCAATCTTACTATTAGTTTCTAAGTGCCCAGTTATTGCATCCTTTATAATAGATTCCAGCATTTTCCCAACTACTGATGAGGTTAACAGGTCTGTAGTTCCCCGTTTTCTCTCTCCCTCCTTTCTTAAATAGTGGGGTTACATTTGCTATCCTCCAATCTGCAGGAACCGTTCCAGAATCTATAGAATTTTGGAAGATGACAACCAATGCATCCACTATCCCAATCGCCACCTCTTTCAAAACCTTAGGATGTCACTTGTCATTTTAGAGAATAGTATATTAAATAACGTTGGTAGGGCATAGTACCAAATCAGAATAATAGAAATTTAAAAAGTGGCGACTATAACTGAAATTCATATTTGCAAAAGTTTAGAGACAGATGCATGTGCATACAGCCTGTTGATGCTAATGCAGGGTTTTTATTAGTGCTTAATAATAAAATTTAGCAGAGTTTTGCAACTGCTAAGATTTTATCCCAACATCCACAGCCTTTTTGAGGAGAAAATTCCAGATTTGCACTGGCCTAGCTTTAATTTTAAGATTATGCCCCTTTATTCTGGATTCCCCACCAGTGGATATTGGCGCTAAGGCGCTTACTGCTGACCTCGAAGAAAGCTGCCCACTGGGATCTCATGATCTCTTTGGTGAGAAGTTTGCCTTTCTCGACGTGCAATTGGTTGTAGCGCAATGTACAGGAACCCCCAGCAAAGAGCTGCAGTGATGTCAATGAGCTGTCTAAGCAGCCAATCACATTGAAGAATTCTCAGACAGCAAACCAGGAAATGAAAAGCAGCTTTTATCTGCACTTTTTAAAAATGTTAGCGGCGAAATAAAGATTGGGACCTTCACAGGGGGGTAAGGTAGAAGTTGAAATATCCTGAACTAAAATTTAAAAAGGGCTAATGATGGCTAATGCCATAGTTTCTTTGTATCTACCCTAACAAATCCCTTTTATGATTTTAAACACACCTATTAGATCAACCCTCAACCTTCTAAACTCAAGCCACGTTTATGAAACCAGTCCTCGTAATTTTACCCTTAATCCTTGGTATAATTCTGGTGAATCTGCGAAGTACCCCCCTCCAAGACCAACATATCTTTCCTGAAGTTCGGTGCCCAAAACTGAGTTCAGTACTCCAGATGAGGTCTGACCAAAACTCTCTACAACTAAAGCATCAATTCCTCACTTTTGTATTCCGACCCCCTTGAGATAATGGCCAATATTCCATTAACCTTTTTGATTACTTTTTTGTAATTAAGAAAATATTCCAATTTGTCTTTCTCTGATCCAAAACTAGATGATCTCACATTTCCCCACATTGAACTCCATCTGCCATAGATGCACTTATGTACTTTTGTAACTATCTGCTCTCATCTACACAACTTACTGTGTCTCTTAACAGTGCCTTATAAAACTTGGGTATACAACTCTGTTCCTTGCTTGGTACCACACTTACCTATCCACTCATAGTCAGAGCATCTCCAGCAATGGCTTCCCTCCAGCTGCCACCACGTTACCTCTAGAGTCCCACAGTGATTAGCCCCCTCCTCTTCCACATCTGAATGACAGCATCCTAAGACACGGGATCAGGTTCCGCAGGTACACTTATGATACTCGGCTCTACCTCCACTCCACCTCTCGTGACCCCGCCACTGCCTCTTTGTAGTCAGACAGCTTGTCCAACATCGCGTACTGAATGAACTGCAATTTCCTCCAGTTAAACATTGGGAAGACTGAAGCCATCGTCTTCACCACCCCCTCCACCCGGTCACAATTTCCATACCCTTGCCACCAATTCCATCCACCTCCGAGGTTGTGAACCAAACTGTTTGCAACTTCGGTATCCTATTTGACCCCAAGCTGAGCTACTGACACCATATCCTCTCCATCAAAGTCTGCCTACTGCATCCTGTAACATCGCCCATCTCTGCCCCGTCACAGCACATCTGCTGCTAAAACCCTTAAGCATACTGTTGTTACCTCCATTCTCTACTATTCCACTGATCTCCTGGCTAGCCTCCCATCCTCTAGCCCCCATCAACTTCAGCTCATCCAAACATCTGCCCATATCCTATCCTGCACCAAGTCCCACTAAGCCATCGCCCATATGCTCGCTAACCTACATTGGTTCCCGGTTCCCCAATGCCTCAAATTTAAAATTCTCATCCTCATGTTTAAATCCCATCATCGCCTCATCCCTCCCGATTTCTGCAACACTAGCCTCCGAGAATGCTGCATTCCTCCCACATGGGCCTCTTGTGTATCCCCCACTCCTTTCGCCCTGCCATTGGTGTGTGTGCATACAGCTATCTAGCCCTATTCCCTCCCTAAACTTCTCTGCCTTTCCACTTCTCCTTAAAGTGCACCTCTTTGATGAAGCTTTTAGTCACCCCTCCTAATATCATCTTTTGTTCACCATCAATTTTTGTTTGACCACGCTTCTGTGAAGTGCCTTTGAATGTTTTGCTATGTAAAGGCATTATATATATAAATGCAAGTATTTTATTTTGCTATTGTGAATTGGTCCTAGTACAAAACATAACCTAGAGACGGGACTGATTTGGAGAATATATTGACTGTTTGGAATTTGGGTCGAGTACAACTACCAATTGCCAGTATGTGTAGAGTTCATCCTTTTCAAACCCCTCAGTGGCCTCACTCCTCCCTATCTCTGTAGCCTCCTCCAGCCCTACAACCCTCAGATTTCTGCGCTCCTCCAATTCTGGTCTCTTGCGCATCCCAGGCTCTGGATTTCCCTCCCTAAATATCTCTGCCCCTTTCCTCTTTTAATAGCTCCTTAAAACCTACCCTCTGACCAAGCATTTGGGCACCTGCCCTAACATATCCATATGTGGCTTAGTGTCAAATTTTGTTTGATAATGCTCCTGTGAAATGCTTTGGGATGTTTTGCTCAGTCAGAGACGCTATTTAATTGCAATTTGTTGTTGTCGAATGCTCCAGAGCCTAGTGACTGTTAACTCCAGTGGGTATGCAAATAATTTACTTTCCAGCAACATTGCGATACAACAAGTAACCAACAGATGGCAGCATGGCCCTCAGCAAATAACAATGTTGTCTGGAAAGAGCAACTTAAGAGATGAATATAAATCAGGATGTCCATTTTAAATCATGTAATGTTTAAAAAAAAAAGTGTGTGTCTCAAATAGCTAATGCAAATAAGTATTCCCCCCCCCCCCCCCCCCCCCCACCTTTCCCTCTCTTTGGGGCTCTTTTCACTGTTAAAGGCACTATTTAAATACAAGTTGTTGTATTATTGGATATTTGCTCCCCCCCCCCCCCCCCCCAATTGATCTTCCCAACACCTTTTCCTTGGTTTTCTTAAGTTATTTAAATCCTGTTTTGCCCTTTCCTCTAGAATATTATACATTATACTCCCCTTTCCTTGTGCATTTATTTTGTCTTTTTTGCTCAAACTTTAATTTTGGACTTCTCTACATTCTCTGGTCTGTAGGTATGACCAAATTGGCATCTAAGTAATTGAAGCCTCCCAGTAGCTCAAAGCTATAAAAGAACTTTGAATCCTCTTGCAGCCCATACTTTTTAACATGTATGTGTGCCTTTGCATTTAGCATCTCTCAATGAAGCTTGGAATTACTTATTTTTTAGTGTCTATTTTCTGTGCTGTAATGAAAGTGTGACTAATCAGTGGATGCTCTTTTCTTTATGGCTTTTGAAGCTCAACTGAATTCCAAACTTGTGCTGAAACAGTGTTTGTTTTTCTGAAAACTTTTTTTTACTTTTAATGGTTCCATTATGTAGTCTCTTTGGTTTTTCTCATTTTTATTAATATTAAATCATTAGTGGTTATAGGTAGGACTTACACATTTTTAAAATTAACAATGAATGTGTTACCATATGAGTTCTTGTTTTTCACAAAGGGAACTTATTGAAAATAAGTGCTAGACATAACTGATGCTTAGAATCATGGAATAGTACAGCACAGAAGGAGGCCATTCGGCCCATTGAGTCTGCACTGGCTCTTTCGAAGAGCAATCCAGTTAGTCCCACTCCCCCGCTCTTTCCCCATATCCCTGCAACTTTTTCCATTTCAAGTATTGATCCAATTGCCTTTTGAAGACTACTATTGAATCTGTATCCACCACCCTATCAGGCAGTGCATTCCAAATCAAAACCACTCGTTGTATAAAAAAGTTTTTCCTCATGTCGCCTCTGGTTCTTTTGCCAATCACCTTAAATCTGTGCCCTCTCAGCCATCGAAACCCTTCATGATTTTAAACACCACTATCAAACCTTCTCTTAGCCTCCTCTGCTCTAAGGAGAATATTCCCAGCTTCTCCAGTCTATCCACGTAACTGTAATCCCTCATCCCTGGAACCATTCTAGTAAAATCGCTTCTGTACCCTCTCCAAAGCCTTCACGTCCTTCCTAAAGTATGGTGCCCAGAATTGGACACAATACTCCAGCAGGGGTCGAACTAGTATTTTATATAGGTTTAGCATAACTTTCTGGCTTTTGTACTGTACGCCTAATATATTTATAAAGCCCGGGATCCCATAAGCTTTATTAACTGCTTTGTTAACCTGTCCACCTTCAAAGATTTTTGCTTCTAAAGGAATTTTACTTTTTGGAAATTGCATGCTATTTTGATGTACAGAAGACATTTTAGGACATTGCGATGCTACATTTTAGGACATTGTGCTGCTGGTGGGGGTACTATATCGTTCCAAAAGCAACTAGTTACCAACTCAAAATAACTGAGTTGTGACCTAGATGTATGGCTGAGATATTCTGTTCATTCCATTTTGCATTTTCTGAACACTGCCAGAAGGCTTTAGATTTAAATATTCATCAAACTATCCTACAATAAAATGTTTCCTTCAGAGAGGAGAGGAAGGAGAAATTCTGTTAAGAAATCGGATAGAATAATTGTACAAGCTTCCACAACAGATAACCCCCCCCACCCCGTACTTCACCTATGATAGTTTGCATCTCGGACAAAGACCTGCCATAAGATGAGCAGAGTTCTGTTGATTTTGAAAAATCAGTTCTTTAGACGATTTTTTGACCAGGTGACTTGTACACTGAGGGTTTGCTTTCTTGCTCAGGGAAAACCCTCGATAGATGTTTTCTGTAAATGTGGCATCGGGCAAGAGCACAGTCCTAGTCGTTGATGGGAATCCCTCTCATCACCATCACTACCAACTTGCATGTATACCGTACCTTTAACACCTTAAAGGTCCAGATGTTCGAAATTGCTGCCTTTCAGGGTAAGCAGACCATACCCATATGTGAATACTTAAGTGCTATACCATTTTTCAATGCAGGAATTCTGCAACGTCTGAACAGTAATCAGTCAGGTTCATCACCACATGGACATCTTTTGTGCTTAATGTTTACAAAATTTGAAACCCTATGGGTGCCTTGACATATAATCCCTGTTCGATCTTTGCACAACAATGATGTGGAAATTTCTGAATGCTATCAAGCAACTTGTGAAGTTAACCTCTAGGTCTCTGCTGTTACAACCTTCAGTCATAACTCCTTCAAGCCATAATGTTAAATACATTTATTTCTGCCATCCCTTCTTTATTTTTCACTTGATTGCTTCTAAATGCATCTATTGTAGGTATTGAACAGGATTAGTGAAAATCTAATAAGAGTGGTAAGAACATTTATTCACATGGTAAATATGTTTTTCTTTAAAAGTGTACTTGTCATTGTAAATCCTGAGATTTGCACTTTTTGCAACAGGAACTGTAACTCTTTGCTTGTCAGTTTGGCTCAGCAGGACTTGAGCAAATAACCTATGCTGACACTTCAGTGCTGCATTGTCTAAGGTGCTGTTTTTTGAATGAAACAGTAATCTGAGGCTCAAGTCTTGGAGGGGGGTTTGAACCTACAAGCATCTAACTCCGAGTTCTAGTAACTGACCCAAGCTGATGAGCAAAGGGCTGCAATTCCTATTGGAGGCCCTCTGGCTGTTCCAGTGGTTCAGGTGAACGTAAAAGATCCCGTGGCACTATTCAAAGAGGAGGCATTTCTCCTGGTGTCCTGGTCGATATGTTTCCTCAACCAAAAACAGACTAACTGGTCATTCATCTCATTTGCTGTTTGTGAGACCTTTGCTGTGCACAAATCACCTGCCTACAGTGACTGCACTCCAAAGTAATTCATTGGTTGTGAAGCAGTTTTGAATGTCCTGCGGGTGTCACAAGGCACTATGTATAAATGTAAGTTCTTTTTTCTTGACGAGTTTTTGTTCTTCCTGCCCACGTTCTGCTTGATGGTTAGCTGTTTTGGAAAATATCTGAACGACACATAGAAGCACAGCAAGAGTTTATCAGGAGTTTTCAATAATCTTGACACTTTTCAGCTGCATCTTATTTGGTTCAGATCTGGCATCCACCAACTGTAAAAAGAAAAAAATTAGAAAGGATTAATGAAGGTTTTTGAATTACAGGAAACTCTCATTTAAACGGCACCTAAATATCCGGAATTGTCTGTTAACCGGCAAAATTCATACTCCGAAGACACCTCAATAACCGGCAATGTTGCCGAGTCCGAGTCTCCCGCGGTGGCCGAGTTAGTCAGTGGGGGTAGTTCTCCAAACTGCCACTACTCGGCTTCTTGGCACTGTCAGAAGTCCAAACACCTCAATAACAGGAGTCTGGCTCTTTGTTTGTTAAAAACAGCCTCGGTAGATAACCCTCACCGTCATCCGGAATTTTTAATCAACCGGCACCATCCTGGTCCCGTCAGTGCCGGATACCAGAGAGTTTCCTGTAAATACATTGTTGGTATTCCTGCCTTATTCCTCCTTATCCAAGCCATTAGCAAAAGGAAAAATGTAAGACTAAGCACTAATTTGTGGAGAATTGCACAAGTCCTTTTTCCTGCAGCTGAAAATATGCCAATTTATAAATGCCTTCAGATTTTTGCTTAGCTAGCTTTTGATCCACTTTGCTTCTCTTAATTCCACAAGGCTCTTGTGAGGTGTTTGATCAGACACTTGTTAAAAGTAAAGTACCATATGTTCACTGTTTCTATTGACTTTGTCATGTCCTTGAAAAATTCTTGTAAATAGTACAGTACAAACTCCTGGTCAAGTTCATGTTGGTTGTAATTTAATCATATTTATTTCTGTTACGTAATCCTGATTGTCTCGTTGTTGTATGCAACAGGCCTAGAATTTTAATTTCATGCCTCTAGTTTTACCAGCCCCTTTAAGTGTGCTATTTGTTATTTTGGGCTCTGCTCTAAATTTGTTTCTTTGTGTTTATTAGGTTGAATTCAATTAGGTCAGTAGTGATGGACAGCCTAGAAGCTATTAACCATGTAACTTACCTGGATCTGCGAGACAACCTTCTGACTGAACTTGACTTAAGTGTAATTGCAAGTATTGAACATCTGCATTGTGAACGCAACAATCTGACCACCCTCACGTTAAGTGGTTTCTCTTTAAGGACGTTGTATGCTGGCTCCAACCGTAAGTCAACAGATTTTTAACTTTTTGGTCACTTTCTACTAATTGGCATGTTCTTATAAAGCCTGAACTCATCCTTGCTCTGAATCATTGCACTGTGGATTGCAGGACCTCTGGGTCAGTGTTTGTGACCCAGATGACCTATAGATTTGTTGGAACTTTGAGCACCCCACACTGAGATAGCTTAACAGACAAAAGTAACCCCATTTCATTTGTGTTTAAAAATCCAGTTCTTGTGGACTCCCAAGATATGATGGCACTAGGAGTGAAGATCAGTTGAGGAATAGTGCCAAGTGACAGCAAAGATCAAGGGAGGCATGGCTGGAGAAGAGGGTGGTGAAAGAGGAGATGGCTGAAGAAAAGAGAAGAGAGCATTGCAGGGTTTGGAGAAAACCAAGAGAAAAAAGTGGAAGTAGGGGGCTCGAGTCCAGTATGGCAGCCGAGTGTGTGTGAATTTATAAGATGTTATTTGGATCTGGGCAAAGAGCTAGACATCACAAAGCGGGATCGTTGGTGTAGGGCCTACCGCAAGGTAGCCACGTTGCACTGTACAGCTTTTCCAATGGACTGAGTGATATATTTATATTCAACTCGTATTCTCATTGAGGTTGACTGGAATTTCTATTTAAGATATCCTGTTTTAATAACTTATTTTGGGTGTCTGTTTAGAGTTGACAACACTGAGCATCTATCCACTTCCTGGTCAACTGGTTCACCTTGATCTCTCGAGGTAGGTGGATATCTATCTGCATGTACATGTATAGTTAATATGTATAGATATTTCATATACTTCACCAGTAAATTTAAAATGGTCACAGAAGCCAGTGTATTAGCTATTTTTACTTATTCTGCAAAGTATGATTTTTCAAGTAAACATCAGAAGTTTATGATCAAATTATTTTATTTTACCTCTATAGGAACAGGCTGGAATCTGTACCTGACTGGGTCTGTGATGCCAAGAAACTTGAGCTGCTGGATGTTAGTCATAACCTGATTACAGAATTACCTATGAGGTGGGAAAGGATAGTAGATCTCTCATGATATTGCTCGTGGCTAGTTTAAGGCATCAACCTTGTATTACCTGTACTGAGCTGACGTTGCTGCTTTTCAACCCCTCATTAAGATTCTATAGTTAACTGAAGGATTTCATTTATCAATTGAAGCAGGCATGGAGACGGAGTATTTGGGGCAGGATTTAGTCCTGCAAAGCTGAAGTTTGACTGGTTTCTCTGATGTTGCTTGTGGAGCACTTTGTGTCCGTTTACCACCGTTGATAACAATGTTACCTTGATTTCAGACAGTTGTAGGGCTTGAGCTCATAATCTAAGCTGACAAATGCAGTAATGGGGAAGTTCTGCATTGTTGGAGATGCTGTCCAAGGTCCTGTCTCCCATTAAAGGGGTCTCAGAATACTTAACAGCAAAAACTTCTATGGTGTCCTGGCCAAAATGCCTTCCTCAACCAGTGCCACTAAATCTATATATATAAATCGGTACTTCTGTCATTCTGTCATTCTGTCATTCTGTCTATCTGTCATTCTGTCTGTCATCGCCTGTGCGTCTGGCGGGCTATGCGCTCGAAAGTTACAGGGCGTACCTACGCGCGCGTTACCTCCAAAGAAAGCTTACGCTTCCGAGACGGTTTTAAGCGTATTTACGTTTCGGCCGGGCTAAAACTGCGCCTGCGGTATCCCAAAAACCTTCAACGTTCCGCTCATTAGCATCTCATTATCCGCTCATTAGCGACAGAGTGACCTCGAGCTCGACCAATCGTACGCCGGGTTGCTGGCGTGTGCCGCCGGGCCAATCGGTGCGTGTGTGGCCGGGCCTTATCGTTCTGAACCGAGGTGAGTCGCCGCCATCTTGATTCCAAACTTTTCCTTTCTTTTTCCCGCTTTCTGCGTCTTAAAAAAAAAACGTTGCTTTTAAAACACATATTGTTTTTTTAAAAAATGATTTAGAAAGTAATTAACTTATCTAATCTCATTAATTTTCCTACCTTTCCCTGTTTTTCCAGGTAGGCCTCGAAGCCTCGGCTTCTCCTTCGCACCCACGCCCGAGCTAGGCACCTCCCGGCCCCACTCGAAGGCTGGAGGGCCGAGCCTCAGCCCAGCGCAGCTAGGGTGCGCACGCAGCAGGAGCTGAGACGCGGCGTCTCTCTCTGGCTCGGCCGGGGGGTGGGGCTGGGTCAGCGTCACGGTTACCCTGGCAACCTGGCCCGCCGGCCGAGCCAGAGAGAGACGCCGCGTCTCAGCTCCTGCTGCGCGCGCAATCGGCGGTCTTCACCTCGGGGGGGGGGGGGCGCCCCTCCCCCCCCCCGCCCTCCCTTCCCCCCCCCCCGCCCTCCCTTCCCCCCCACCGCCCTCCCTTCCCCCCCCCCGCCCTCCCTTCCCCCCCCCGCCCTTCCTTCCCCCCCCGCCCTTCCTTCCCCCCCCCCCGCCCTCCCTTCCCCCCCCCGCCCTCCCTTCCCCCCCCCGCACTCCCTTCCCCCCCCGCACTCCCTTCCCCCCCCGCACTCCCTTCCCCCCCCCGCACTCCCTTCCCCCCCCCCGCACTCCCTTCCCCCCCCCCGCCCTCCCCCCCCCGCCCTCCCTTCCCCCCCCCCGCCCTCCCTTCCCCCCCCCCGCCCTCCCTTCCCCCCCCCCGCCCTCCCTTCCCCCCCCCCGCCCTCCCTTCCCCCCCCGCCCTCCCCTTCCCCCCCCCCGCCCTCCCTTCCCCCCCCCCGCCCTCCCTTCCCCCCCCCGCCCTCCCTTCCCCCCCCCGCCCTCCCTTCCCCCCCCGCCCTCCCTTCCCCCCCCCGCCCTCCCTTCCCCCCCGCCCTCCCTTCCCCCCCGCCCTCCCTTCCCCCCCCGCCCTCCCTTCCCCCCCCGCCCTCCCTTCCCCCCCCGCCCTCCCTTCCCTCCCTCCCCCCCCCCCGCCCTCCCTCCCCCCCCGCCCTCCCTCCCCCCCGCCCTCCCTCCCCCCCCCGCCCTCCCTTCCCCCCCGCCCTCCCTTCCCGCCCTCCCTTCCCCCCCGCCCTCCCTTCCCCCCCGCCCTCCCTTCCCCCCCGCCCTCCCTTCCCCCCCGCCCTCCCTTCCCCTCCCGCCCTCCCATCCCCCCCCCCCTCCCCTCCCATCCCCCCCCGCCCTCCCATCCCCCCCCGCCCTCCCATCCCCCCCCGCCCTCCCATCCCCCCCCGCCCTCCCATCCCCCCCGCCCTCCCATCCCCCCCCGCCCTCCCATCCCCCCCCCGCCCTCCCATCCCCCCCCCCGCCCTCCCATCCCCCCCCCGCCCTCCCATCCCCCCCCCGCCCTCCCATCCCCCCCCCGCCCTCCCATCCCCCCCCCCGCCCTCCCATCCCCCCCCCGCCCTCCCTTCCCCCCCCGCCCTCCCTTCCCCCCCCCGCCCTCCCTTCCCCCCCCCCGCCCTCCCTTCCCCCCCCCGCCCTCCCTTCCCTCCCCCCGCCCTCCCTTCCCCCCCCGCCCTCCCTTCCCCCCCGCCCTCCCTTCCCCCCCCGCCCTTCCCCCGCCCTCCCTCCCCCTCCCCTCCCCCTCCCCTCCCCTCCCTCCCCCTCAGTCGCTCTCTCTCTTCCCCCCCAGTCGCTCTCTCTCTTCCCCCCCAGTCGCTCTCTCTCTTCCCCCCCAGTCGCTCTCTCTCTTCCCCCCCAGTCGCTCTCTCTCTTCCCCCCCAGTCGCTCTCTCTCTTCCCCCCCAGTCGCTCTCTCTCTTCCCCCCCAGTCGCTCTCTCTCTTCCCCCCCAGTCGCTCTCTCTCTTCCCCCCCAGTCGCTCTCTCTCTTCCCCCCCAGTCGCTCTCTCTCTTCCCCCCCAGTCGCTCTCTCTCTTCCCCCCAGTCGCTCTCTCTCTTCCCCCCAGTCGCTCTCTCTCTTCCCCCCAGTCGCTCTCTCTCTTCCCCCCAGTCGCTCTCTCTCTTCCCCCCAGTCGCTCTCTCTCTTCCCCCCAGTCGCTCTCTCTCTTCCCCCCAGTCGCTCTCTCTCTTCCCCCCAGTCGCTCTCTCTCTTCCCCCCCAGTCGCTCTCTCTCTTCCCCCCCAGTCGCTCTCTCTCTTCCCCCCAGTCGCTCTCTCTCTTCCCCCCAGTCGCTCTCTCTCTTCCCCCCAGTCGCTCTCTCTCTTCCCCCCAGTCGCTCTCTCTCTTCCCCCCAGTCGCTCTCTCTCTTCCCCCCAGTCGCTCTCTCTCTTCCCCCCAGCCGCTCTCTCTCTTCCCCCCAGCCGCTCTCTCTCTTCCCCCCAGCCGCTCTCTCTCTTCCCCCCAGCCGCTCTCTCTCTTCCCCCCAGCCGCTCTCTCTCTTCCCCCCAGCCGCTCTCTCTCTTCCCCCCCAGCCGCTCTCTCTCTTCCCCCCAGCCGCTCTCTCTCTTCCCCCCAGCCGCTCTCTCTCTTCCCCCCAGCCGCTCTCTCTCTTCCCCCCAGCCGCTCTCTCTCTTCCCCCCAGCCGCTCTCTCTCTTCCCCCCAGCCGCTCTCTCTCTTCCCCCCAGCCGCTCTCTCTCTTCCCCCCAGCCGCTCTCTCTCTTCCCCCCAGCCGCTCTCTCTCTTCCCCCCAGCCGCTCTCTCTCTTCCCCCCAGCCGCTCTCTCTCTTCCCCCCCAGCCGCTCTCTCTCTTCCCCCCCAGCCGCTCTCTCTCTTCCCCCCAGCCGCGCTCTCTCTCTTCCCCCCAGCCGCGCTCTCTCTCTTCCCCCCCAGCCGCGCTCTCTCTCTCTCTCTCTCTCCCAACAACAACATTCCCTCGAAAAAGCCTCGGCACCGCCGGGCACTTCAGCTCGTTACTGATAATTGGGTTATTTGCCTCATTACTACAAGTAGGATTTTTTGGTGCAGAATGACTTCAAGTTCCTGTACTTCAAAAATTATCCATTGAATGAAGCACTTAGAGAAATTTCAACATGACAGGGCACTAAAGTAAATTATTATTGTGGCTGATGAATATATGCCTGTCCGTAGGTTCCTGCTACATAGACTATATCAAGAAGTTTGGGAGCTCTTGGAGAGCTGTTTGTCGTTCCCTTGTGTTAATGTTATCCTCTCCCTTTTTCTTTCTCTCTCGATTTCTCTGTTGCTCTTGCTGTTTCTCTGTTACTCTCTCCCTGTATCTATTATAACCTCCTTTCTCTTTCTATCTGGTACTTTTTGGTCTCTGTTGCTGTCCCTCTTTATCTTTCTCTCTAAGTGCAGGTGGGAGCTAGCGGGAGATCAGAGAGGAAGGAGAACTTGCATTTATATAGCACCTTTCACGGCCTCAGGATGTCCTAAAGCGCCGAACAGCCAATGAAGTACTTTTAAAGTGTAGTCACTGTTGTAATGTAGGAATTGTGGCAGCCAATTTGTGCACAGCGAACTCTCTCAAATATCGATGAAATAAATGACCAGATCATCTGTTTTTTGGTGTCGGTTGAGGGATAAATATTGGCCAGGACACCTATAGAACTCTGCTGCTCTTCATTGAATGGTGCCACGGGATCCTTTACGTCCACCTGAGAGGACAGACGGGACC
Source organism: Somniosus microcephalus (assembly GCF_052327205.1). Classification (NCBI taxonomy): domain Eukaryota; kingdom Metazoa; phylum Chordata; class Chondrichthyes; order Squaliformes; family Somniosidae; genus Somniosus; species Somniosus microcephalus. The sequence goes on along the minus strand of NC_140992.1, from coordinate 237,234,631 downwards.
TCGGTTTAAAGTCTCATCTGATAGATGGCATCACCGACAGTGCAGCACTCCCTCAGTATTACACTGAAGTGCCAGCCAAGATTATGTGCCCAAGTCTGGTGTGGGGCTTGAAGCAATGATCATCTGACTTGGAGGCGAGAGTGCTACCACTGTGCCAAGGCTGACACCTTTAGATTTCTCGAACCCAGAGGGCTGTGAATGCTCAGTCGATGAGTATATTCAAGATTAAGATCGATCGATGTTTGGGCACTGAGGAAATCAAGGGATAATGGGATAGGGCAGGAAAGTGGAGTTGGTGTAGAAGTGTAGCCATGATCTTATTGAATGGCGGAGCAGGCTGCAGGAGCCGTATGGCCTACTCCTGCTACTATTTCTTATGTTCTTAAAACCTTGACTGAAAGAATATTCCAAAATTCCTTTAAATTTAGCTTACAGAACAACTGAAACAGACACCAGAAGACAGGGAAGGGTGGAGTAATTTGCTTATGCATGCTTTTGCACTGCTGCGCAAGTGCATTAATTCTTCACCTCAGTCCAGAGTTAGACCTTGCCCTGGAATACCAAGGTGTGTGGTGCTGTCTTCCTTTGGGTGAGGGTGTACCCAGGGTTAAGGCTTCTGATTCTGCATGGGGTTGGGAAACACTGGAACGATTGGCAGGTAGAATGAAAAAGTTTATGGGTAAGTTTTGGATTTTGGGGAGGGTGAAATACTGAATTATGTATGTGTGAATTATGTTGTGAAGTTTATTTTGAGAACACATTGTGGTGAGGTGGTGGCTGGTTCCTGAAGAATTTTTTTTCTGCTATTCTCCAAGTAACTAATATATAACTCTAGTTTGTTAGCAAAGAAGTTCGTAAATCTGTAATTTTCACTTTACAGCTAAGACTTCATTTTTTTTATACTACCTATTGTACAGAACCAAATGCTATGCATTTTGCTGTTGGTAATTAGTCATTAGAGCTATAGAATGTCATTTTTAGCTTGGTTGCCCTGATGCCTTTGCTTATAAATAGACTGCCTAGTGCGTTACTGAGCCGTGCAGACCATAACGTCTGTGGCTCAATTCCCCATCTGTGGCTCAATTCCACGTCTGTGTGCTGTGTTAGCTGAACTCAGCTGGGGCAGCAATTGGGTTGCTACAATTGGCCCCTTATGCACCTGGGTTAAGGAAGGAAAGATTATCCAAGGTTCCTGTTCCTATTTATTCACCAGTGACCCTTTCTGCTAGACATGCGGTGTGGACAGGATAAAACTCATGGTACTTTCCCAAGGGTTAATAGCATGCCAAGATTCACTGCTCATCATTTAAGCTCACATATGAATAATGTCCCCTTGGACAGGGTACAGGAGTGCTGCCAGTGCCCGTGTAACCACACCACCACAGGAATCCAACATCTTCAGGATAGGAGGGGAGAAAATTAGATGTGGTAAGACTAGCTCATGAACAATATAGTTGTATGAATCTTGTATATAAATATCTGAAATTAATTTTTGTCTATTGCTTACCACAGATTACTGTGCAGCTTGAGCCTACAGAAGCTGTTGGTTGGACACAACCATCTTCAGAGTCTCCCCAGTCACCTGGAACACACACCTCTGGAGGTTTTCGATGTACAACATAATCAACTAAATGAGCTTCCAGAATGCCTTTTCCTCAAGGCTTTGAAGTAAGTAAAACATGTTTATGCTATGTACAGGAAACTTTTTTTTATCCGGCACCGACGGGACCGGCGTGGTGCCGGTTTATCAAAAAGTCCGGTGAGGTATAGTGAAAGGTACGAGAGCCCCATACACAGCAACAGATCCAAGCTTCCCTGTTGCTTAGCAACAGGTGCAGGAACCCCGGCGTCCCTGTTGCTTAGCAACAGGTGCAGGAACCCCGGTTACACAGCCACAGATCCAGGAACGGCCACTAATATGAAGTAAAACTTACCTGAACCTACTCCTGAATTTTGCCGGTTAACAGAGATTTCCAGTTATTTAGGTGCCGGTAAATCGAGAGTTTCCTGTCTTACGATGAGCTATTGTACTGTAGAGGAATTTGTGACTGAAGACAAAAAACAATGAAGGCAATGGAGTACTGTATTAAACAGTGCTATAATGTTATCTAATATTCCAAATTATTTAATACTATTTTAAGTGATTTGCTGTCATAAGGAAGAATATGAAAGAAGTGTATGCAAGTAGAAATTTTGGGGCCTTGTTTATTTTCTTTGTTCAAGCAAGGCGTATTTTTTGGTGGTTTGTAAAGGATTTTTTTAAATCATGGAAATGGATGCTGGATCTGGTACTTTTTTTTTTCCACTGCTAACAATATAAATTTTAGACAAACTGGTATGTGATAATTTTTGTCCCTCACAATATTGCTACACCAGTTGCATGAATACAGTAATGTCAAACAGCTTACTCATTGGAGTTCTTTGTTTCTCAAATCTAGAAAACATAAATCACAAACGAATTAACATTCACACTAAAATGCAAAGCTAAATGACTACTACAGTAAGTTTATTCTAAGTAACTGATTAGGTTTAGAGTAGTGTAAACATTAATTGTACATTTGAATACCTTTTGAGGAACTTGTTTGTCAACAGTAAAGCACGGGAATGTTTGTTTAAAAAAAACTGCTTCAGAATAAGTTGTGATTTTTTTCACTGATATATTTCACCTTTATATGGTTTCAATTTTTTGACTTGTATAATATGTACCATCAGAATAACTAATGGTTTATTCATTATGATAAAAAAAAACTTCTGACTTGCATCATATTTGCCACCAGGGAGAGATGCAAAACTAGAAAAAGATACAGTTTGTGAGAAACTGGAAGAGAATTTTTTTTACTCTCCTCCCATGCCTTTTTTGAAGACAGTGATTTATTGGGCAATTTAGTTCCATGGGTCATGCAACAGTCCTTCAATACCTCACTTCGAGAAGCCATAGGTGAGCGATAGTGGCTTGGCTGAGGTCAGAAATACACGTTAGGCTCGTGCCTGCGATCCTTCACATATGTCCTGTTGCTCTGTGGCGCAATGTATTGGAGCTCCAGAGAGATGCACTACTGCTACTATTATCTGTCCTTTACATATTTCTAAATATAATCTTGATTTTAGTAAAATAAATCAAAACTCAGCTTCCCTTTCTATGCTTCTACTCTTCTCTGTAAATATATTTTTGGGTCTAATCCTGTCTCATTAAAGTAAATTGATAATTCTTTCACTGATATATTTCACCTTTCTTTATCTGGTTTCAATTTTTGACTTGTATAATATGTACCATCAGGAAGTGCATAAATAATGAAAACGAGTTTGCACTGTATATTAAACGAACAGTGACATTGGTGTTGTAAAAATGTAATACAAAAATGGACCAATAGCTCAATTCTCTACAACAAAAGCAAAATACTGCAGATGCTGGAAAACTGAAATAAAAACAGTGCTGGAACAGAGTTAATGTTCTGATGAAAGGTCATCGACCTGAAATCTTAACTCTGTTTCTCTCTCCACAGATGCTGCCTGACCTGCTGAGTACTTCCAGCACTTTCTGTTTTTATTTATGCTCAATTCTCTACAGTTGTTTAACCTTATATTCTGTAAAATTATATATATAACTAGTAGATCTCATGTGATATTGCTATTGGTCTGGAGCCTTTAAGGCCACAGCTGTAAGTAGGCTCTAGCTATTTACAAACTGCTGAAATCAATCAGAGGTTAGTATATACTGCTTATAAATTTTGGGCTCCAGGTCAGTGACTGGTCTCCTTTTTCTTTTTTTGTTTTGCATCTGTGATGCGCTATCAACAATACCAAAGACTACGAAATGGACTTATATGAAGTAGGCTTTTATTGACTAAGAACTAGAGCATGCCTCTGCTAGTGAATCCATCCTAAGAGCTCCCGGGGGAAGGGTGGTGAGTCACCTTTATACCCGGGCTTAGGGGTGGAGCCAGGGGCTGAGACATGCCTGGACTTGTACAGGGTTAACAGTGGTTTACCACACAGGCATGTACAGGTTAACAGTGGTTTACCACATTCACCCCTCGTTTAAAAAAGAGTCCGGCGGGGTGAAGTGTTTCAAAAGTTCGTATACGAAAGTCTCTCCAGGGGTCTTGTCTGCCGTAATGATCTTCGTGGTGCCGGTTGCGGTGGTTCTTTGCCCGCGGCCGCTTCTCGCGTGGGACGGAGCACTGGCGTGTCGTCCTCTCGGGGTAGGGATGGCACCGGCATGTCGTCAGTTCGTGGTAGACACCCCGGTGGTGCGTCGTGGGTAGTGGTGGTGGGTGGGGGTAGTGGATGGTGATCGATGGTGTTTCGGGTGGTACCTGAGGGTGCGAGGTCTCAAATTGAGACTGTGTCCTCCCGCCCGTCAGGATACGCCACGTAGGCGTACTGTGGGTTGGCGTGGAGGAGGTGAACCTTTTCGACCAGGGGATCCGTCTTATGGCTCCTCACGTGTTTCCTGAGCAGGACGGGTCCCGGAGACGTCAGCCATGGCGGTAGTGATGTCCCCGAGGTGGATTTCCTGGGGAAGACGAACATCTTCTCGTGAGGGGTGGCGTTTGCGGCAGTACAGAGCAGTGATCGTATGGAGTGGAGCGCATCGGGGAGGACATCTTGCCAGCGGGAGATTGGGAGGCCCTTGGATTTTAGGGCGAGCATGGCGGTCTTCCACACCGTTGCGTTCTCCCTCTCTACCTGTCCGTTACCCCGGGGGTTGTAGCTGGTAGTCCTGCTCGTGGCTATGCCCTTCTCGAGCAGGTACTGGCACAGCTCGTCGCTCATGAACGACGAGCCCCTGTCGCTGTGGATGTAATTGGGGAAGCCAAATATGGCGAACAGGTCGTGGAGGCACCTGATGACTGTGGCGCTGGTCATGTCCGGGCAGGGGATGGCGAAGGGGAAACGGGAGTACTCGTCAATAATATTGAGGAAGTACGTGTTGCGGTCAGAGGAGGGAAGGGGCCCCTTGAAATCGACGCTGAGACGTTCGAAGGGGCGGGTGGCTTTAATCAGGTGTGCCCTGTCTGGCCTATAAAAATGCGGTTTGCATTCGGCGCAGACCTGGCAGTTCCTGGTCATGGTCCTGACCTCCTCGATGGAGTAAGGCAGGTTGCGAGCTTTAATAAAGTGGAAGAACCTGGTGACCCCCGGGTGGCAGAGATCATTGTGGAGGGTCCGTAGCCTATCGACTTGTGCGTTGGCACATGTCCCACGGGATAGGGCGTCTGGGGGCTCATTAAGTTTCCCGGGCCGGTATAAGATATCGTAGTTGTAGGTGGATAACTCGATCCTCCACCGCAATATCTTATCATTTTTGATTTTCCCCCTTTGTCTGTTGTTAAACATAAATGCTACTGACCGTTGGTCAGTGAGCAGGGTGAAACGTTTACCGGCCAGGTAATGCCTCCAGTGCCATACAGCCTCCACTATCGCCTGGGCCTCCTTCTCGACTGAGGAGTGTCGAATTTCGGGGCCCTGGAGGGTCCGTGAAAAGAAGGCCACGGGTCTCCCCGCCTGGTTAAGGGTTGCGGCTAGGGCGAAGTCGGATGCATCGCTCTCCACTTGGAAAGGGATGGACTCATCCACTGCGTGCATTGTGGCCTTCGCTATGTCCTCTTTTATGAGGGTGAAGGCCGCACGGGCCTCTGCCGTCAGGGGGAAGGAGGTTGACTTGATGAGGGGCCGGGCTTTGTCCGCATAGTTGGGCACCCACTGGGCGTAGTAAGAGAAGAACCCTAGGCATCTCTTCAGGGCTTTTAGGCAGTGGCGGGGGGGGTAGTTCCAGGAGGGGGCGCATTCGGTCGGGGTCGGGGCCGATGACTCCGTTTTCCACCACGCAGCCAAGAATAGCGAGGCGCGCGGTGCGGAACATACATTTTTCTCTGTATGTCAGGTTCAGCCGTTGGGCCGTACGGAGGAATTTTTCTAGGTTGGCGTCGTGGTCCTGCCGGTCATGGCCGCAGATGGTGACGTTGTCTAGATAGGGGAAGGTGGCCTGCAGCGCGTTCTGGTCAACCATCCGGTCCATCTCCCTTTGGAAGACCGAGACCCCGTTGGTGACGCCGAAGGGGACTCGGAGGAAGTGGTAGAGGCGACCGTCAGCCTCGAAGGCCGTGTACTGGCGGTCCTCAGGCCTGATGGGGAGCTGGTGGTATGCCGACTTCAGATCAATCGTCGAGAATACCCGGTATTGTGCTATCTGGTTGACCATGTCAGATATGCGGGGAAGTGGGTATGCGTCTAATTGCGTGTATCGATTGATCGTCTGGCTGTAATCAATAACCAGGCGCTGTTTTTTGCCGGTCTTTACTACCACCACTTGGGCTCGCCATGGGCTGGTGCTGCCCTCGATAATCCCTTCCCTCAGGAGTCTTTGTACTTCTGATTTAATAAAGCTCCTATCCCCGGCACTGTACCGCCTGCTTTTAGTAGCAATTGGCTTGCCGTCTTTGGCGAGGTTAGCGAACAACGGGGGGGGGGGTTTGACCTTCAGGGTGGACAGGCTGCATATTTTGCGCGGCGCCGTGTTTAAATTCTGCTGGCTGCAGACTGTAAGTGGGGGCAGGGGCCCGCCATATGCCATCGTGACGCTCTCCAGATGGCACTGGAAGTCTAATCCTAGCAGTACGGGAGCGCAGAGCTGTGGCAGGACGAGGAATTTAAACTCTCTGTACTCCACGCCGTTCACTGTCAGAGTCGCTACACAGTAGCCGCCGACGTCCGCCGTATGGGACTTTGAGGCCATAAAGACCTGGTGGCGTGTGCGCATAACCGATAGGGAGTAGCGTCGCACCGTGTCGGGGTGGATGAAGCTCTCCGTGCTTCCGCAGTCGAAAAGGCAATTTGTGGCATGGCCATTTACCTTTACGTTCATCATGGACCTGGCTAGTTGATGGGGCCTAGATTGGTCCAGGGTGATGGAGGCCATCGTCGAGGTCGGTGGGTCGCTGTAGTATTCGCCCGCGCCGAGGGCCTGGTCCCAAGATGGTGTCCAAGATGGCGGCTCCCCCTCGGCTGGTGGTGTCCAAAATGGCGGCCCGCGTGGCTCACACGTGGTTGGTGGGGTCTAAAATGGCGGCCTGTACGGTTCACACGCGGCGCTGCTGGAATTGGGGGTCAATTTCGCCTTGCACACTCTCGCGTAGTGACCTTTCTTGCCGCATTTGGAGCAGGTCGCGTCCTTTGCTGGGCATTGCTGTCTGGGGTGCTTGGCCTGGCCGCAGAAGTAGCATTTCTGGCCTCTGGTCATTGCAGCTGTAGTTGGGCTGCTGGCGGCTTGTGGCCTTACTGGGTCTCAAGATGGCTGCTCCCGTGGCATCCACGTGGCCATCCGGTCAGGGGGGTAGGCGTCCATGTTCTGGAGGGCCACGTCTAACGAGCTAGCGAGGGCCACCGTCTTCTGCAGGTCGAGCCCCCTCTGTTCCAGCAGCCTCTGCCGAGTATAGTTGGACCTGATGCTGGCTACGTAGGCGTCTCGGATCAGGTCTTCTGTGCATTCCTTGGCCGTCACCGCTTTGCAATTACAGTCCCGGCCGAGGACACTCAGTGCCAGTAAATATTCAGCGCCCGATTCCCCGGGGCGCTGTTTTCGGGTAGCCAGGAGGTGTCTGGCGTAGACCTCGTTAACCGGCCTCATGTATTGTTCCTTTAGCGTCGCGATGGCGGCCGCGTAAGTAGTGGCGTCTCGGATGATCGAGTATACTCGGTGGCTCACCTGTGCGTTCAAGACAAGCCGCTTCGCGTCATCTGTAGTGACAGTAGTGCTGGAGGCCTCCAGGAAGGCTTCGAAACAGCTCAGCCAGTGTTCAAAGTTATTGGCTGCATCTGCTGCTTGAGGATCCAGGTCTAAACGTTCCGGCTTCAAGATTTGCTCCATGTTGAAAATTAGTCAATAAAATTGATGCGCTATCAACAATACCAAAGACTACGAAATGGACTTATATGAAGTAGGCTTTTATTGACTAAGAACTAGAGCATGCCTCTGCTAGTGAATCCATCCTAAGAGCTCCCGGGGGAAGGGTGGTGAGTCACCTTTTATACCCGGGCTTAGGGGTGGAGCCAGGGGCTGAGACATGCCTGGACTTGTACAGGGTTAACAGTGGTTTACCACACAGGCATGTACAGGTTAACAGTGGTTTACCACAATCTGTAACAAAGTTTGACATCAATATTTGTGTGTATATATTGCTCCCATTCAGTCCCTGATTTCTACCCTTTGTTGCCGTGTTACTTCTCATCATGTTCACTCCGTCATCCCCTCCCCTTCATTGTCAAGAAGGCAAGGAGGTGATTGCGAAGCACCTGGCCATCTGAGTATTGGGCGAGAAACTATTCTGGCTCAGTGGGTTAGAGAGTGTACTGATGAGCTGGAAAAGCACTTGAAGCAGGTGGGCCAAGAAACACTTGGGCTGTGTGAGCAAGTACTCGGCAGGCAAAAGCAGCGCCCTGAGCAGACCGGCAAGTAAGTCCGGCCTACCCTGACCCGAGTTGGTTTTTTCTTTCGTTCCCCGTCCCTCCCCATCCTCTGCCTAATTGTTTCCTCAGCTGCATCAGGAATTTATGGCTACATAATTCATTTGTAAAGTTAAGTGGTGGAGGGGTTGGGGACAAAGTGGTAGTCTGTTTAATTGCTGATCAGGTTTACTAACAATATCAGGGCCCCAGAAATTCCCAACCCTAAATTGGGGTCTGCACATTCAGTGTAAAAACCAAGCCATATTCCCGAGAGTGGGTGAAAAGAATAAATGGGGGTGTGGGGGGAAATCAGTCCTTGGAACAGAAAGTAACACACAGTTACCTTAAACATAAATTATACAAAGAAACAACTCCTGCTTTATCATGGTTTATTTTGTCTTGATGCTTTTATACATAATGTTGTTACTGCTCAGCAACATCATCTGAAAAACCAGCGTCAGTTTCCACATGTACGCTGACGACACCCAGCTCTACTTCACCACCACCTCTCTCGACCCCTCCACTGTCTCTAAATTGTCAGACTGCTTGTCCGACATCCAGTAGTGGATGAGCAGAAATTTCCTCCAACTAAATATTGGGAAGACCGAAGCCATTGTCTTCGGTGCCTGCCACAAACTCCATTCCCTAGGACTGACTCCATCCCTCTCCCTGGCAACTGTCTGAAGCTGAACCAGACTGTTCACAACCTTGGTGTCCATATTTGACCCCGCGATGAGCTTCCGACCACATATCCACACCATCATTAAGACCACCTATTTCCAACTCTGGAACATCGCCTGACTCTGTCCCTGCCTCAGCTCATCTGCTGCTGAAACCCTTATCCATGTCTTTGTTACCTCTAGACTGGACTATTCCAACACTCTCCTGGCTGGCCTCCCATGTTCTACCCTCAGTAAACTTGAGCTCATCCATATGCTGCCCTTATCCTAACTCGCACCAAGTCCTGTTCACCCATCATCGCTGTTCTCGGTGACCTACATTTGCTCCCGGTTAAGCAGCACCTCAATTTTAAAATTCTCATCCTGGTTTTCAAATCCCTCCATGGGCTCGCCCCTCCCTAGCTCTGTAATCTCCTCCAGCCTCCCAACCTCCTCGGGCCCCCCCACCCCCCCAGATATCTGCGCTCCTCTAATTCTGGCGGCCTCTTGAGTATTCCTGATTTTAATCGCCAACCATTGGTGGCCATGCCTTCAGCTGCCTTGGTCCTAAGCCCTGGAATGCCCCCCCTAACCCTCTCCGCCTTTTTTAACCTCTCTTTCCTCCTTTATGACGCTTCTTAAAACCTACCTCCATCTGCCCTAATATCTCCTTATGTGGCTCGGTGTCAAATTGTGTTTGATAACGCTCCTGTGAAGTGCCTTGGGGAGTACGTTAAAGGTGCTATATAAATACAAGCTGCTGTCGTCGTCGACATGGACGACGATGACGCGTACTAGGCAAAGGCGGCTCATAAATAACAATTTCTGGCACATCCTGTGAATACCTAGTCTTGTCAACAGTGTTCATTAAACTCGGAAGGAGGCGTACTTCAGTTGGCGGGAAGCAAGGCCATTGCAGCAAAACCCAACCCAGATATTCTGTCTCCAGATATGTATTTCAAATTTGGCTTATGACACAGGGGTGGGGCTCTTTAAGAGAATATTTTCCATCAGATCACAGCAGCAAGAATGGCAACTGTATTCACAACATTTTATTCACAATTGTTAGATTTTTTTTTTTAAATGTTCTTATGTTATATACAAATTCTCTTTTCACCTGTATATTTTCAGCTGGGGAAAAAATTCAACATGGTGACTCTTTAGAAATGTGTTGGAACAATCTGATTGGTCAGTTCCTGCTACTTGCCAGCTTGGGATTGGTAGTTTTAAAAATATGTATTTTCTGCTGCTTTCTCATTCCTAATTTGGCATTTACTGACTTTATTCAACTTCCTTTCATTTGTTCATGTTAATCAAATATTTGATTGGTGATCTAAAAGATAAGTTGCTATTTCAATCAATAACAAGCGTTGCCCTCCTGAGGTGACACTTTCAGGTGTGACACCTTTAAAAGGCATGGTGTGATGGATATGTGCTAGGCACAAGACTTTTCAATATATAGGTATCATTTATTTATAATGCTGATCATTTTACATTTACCAATACTAGTCCTTTTTGTTTTCTCATTTCTCCACCATTCTTTCTTGATGGCATCGAAAACTTGCTGTGTATATAGTTCTATGGGTACTGAATGCCCTCTGGTACCTTGCTGAAGTAGGTGTTCACACATGAGCCTTGACACTGAATACTGGCATACCATTTAACTGCAGGAGCATCACAGCAGAAACCAATCTTGTCCTCACCTCACACCTACAAAGGTACACTTCTAACTGGGATAGCTGAATAGTGGTCAGGAGCAGAAACTCTGGTCGATTTCCCCCTCCTTCACCCGGGGTATGGAGGCAAATTGCAGGACCACTTGTGACCTGGGTGAGACCAGCTTCTAAAGCACAGACTGGGAATTGAATTTGAGATCTTCATGGTCTGAATGACTCATTGAGCTGTTACGGGAGCCAGCGCTGATCCTTTTTAATGGCTATGTCATGTTACCAGCTGCTAAGCAGTACTATACTGTCATGGTGCTCTTTCTCAACTCCTTTGTCTGTATGTTCACAGCATGTTACAATTTCCAGAGGTAGACCCATACCACCTGTGATTAGAAACTCACACTTACATGCTTACAGTGAAGAGTGATTAGAATCATAGCATCTTACAGCACAGAAGGTGGCCTGTTGTGCCTCTTTGAAGGTCTAATTTAGTTCCACACTCCAGCCTTTTTTCCCCATAACCCTGCAAATTAGTTCTCTTCAAATACATGTCCAATTGCCTTTTGAACGTTCCGATAGAATCTGATTCCAGCACCCTTTCAGGTAGTGCGTTCTAGATCTTAACAACCCTCTGTGGGGAAAAAAATTCTCCTCAGTTCCCCTCTAGTTCTTATGCCAATAATTTTAAATCTGAGACTTCTGATTACCAACCCACTTGCCAGAGGAAATAGTTTCTTCCTACTTGCTCGATCAAAACCCCATATAATTTTGAATACCTCTATTAGGTCTCCCCTTATCTGCTCTAAGGAGAACAATCTCAGCTTCTCCAATCTCCACATAACTGAAGTCCCTGATCCCTGGTATCATCCTGGTAAACCTCCTCTCCAAGGCCTGCATGCACAGGCCTTTAACCAAGATATTTTGCACTGGAGTTGCAGGTGCTGCCTGCCATGTACTCCTGCCCATTCCAAAAGGCAACAAGTATGATTTATAATTGCACAAAAGGAATTTAACAGAATAATCAATAATACAATTGCTTACCCTACACACTGAATTGTCTTACAGTTCTTCCCAAAAGCTTTTCACCTGAGCTTTTAATGGTTGTAATGTGAGTGCTCCTTCACTCCTGTAATAGAGTCCTCCTCTATTACCAATGGAAAAAAACAATGGCTGACACGAGACCTTGGAACTACAGAATAGGGAAAGTTAGCCACCTTTCTATTTTTCCACACGGGCATTTGACAATAACAACAACAACTTGCATTTTTTAGCACCTGTAGTAAAATGTCCCAAGGCGCTTCACAGGCCCGTTATCAAACAAAATTTGACATCGAGCCAGATGTGGAGATATTAGGATGGGTGACCAAATGTTTTGTCAAAGAGGTAGTTTTTAAGGAACAGCCAAGTCTAGAGGTAACAAAGGCATGGATGAGGATTCAGCTGAGCTGAGGCACTGGCCTGTGCTGCTCACACAAATAGAAACACTACTTCTCCCCATCTAAAGCTGCCTCCAGTGACTCCAACAATGTTCAATGTACTTCACCACTTCTGGAATCTTCATATCAGAGTGGAGGGAATATATGAACAGGGAGTTGTAGGACCATTCTCACTACATAACAGGTTACCTGTCTGCCCTCTTAACCACAGGAGATGCATTGCCTGCCAAGACCTATAGGGTAACCAAATGTAAATACATTTCACCATAAACAAAAATGTTATTTTATGCACAGTCTGCAGTGTTCTCCCAGGCAGGGAAAACATTAAGTTTTCGCTATCACAAGTCACAGAATTGAATCTTGAGTGGTTTAATGTCTCGACCGCAACTGCAAGATGTGTTCTATAGAATGAGTCCTTGTTGTGTTCAGCCATTTATTTTGCTGGTGAGTGTGTCATCATGCAGCGACAGACAGCCTCTTGTGGTCAAATCCTTTGTTCTGAGGAACGGTAATATTGAACCATGTAACTTGATGGGCAGTAATATCAATTTTTGTTTTACTGAATGCTTATGGGAAATAGCATAATCTCATGTTTAGATATATCTGCCTTGCATTCATTAAAACTAGATTTGCAAATCACTCCAATGCACACTCCTGTTTTTTCAGCAGTTTGATTATAAGAAACCTATGCTACTCGTACTATTTTTAACTGATTACTTTCCCCCACCTTCAAAACCAAATTAAGTCCAATATTATTTAATTGTGATAACAAGCTTTTACTGATAATAATTGATAAACTAGTGCAAGCTGACCCACAAATATTATGGGGTATGTTCTTAAATTATTTTTATCTCATTTGAAAGGAGCTGAATTTCAGAGGCAAGGTGAGACTGACTGCCCTTGACATCAGCCAAGTGTGGCACCAAGGAGTCCTAGTAATACTGAAATCAATGGGATCAGGGAGAAAACTCCACTGGCTGGAGTCATACCTAGCACAAAGTAAGGTGGTTGTGGTTGTTGGAGGCCAATCATCTCAGCTCAGGACATCGCTGCATGAGTTCCTCAGGACAGTGACCTAGGCCCAACTATCTTTACCTTCATCAGTGGCCATCCCTCCATCATAAGGTCAGAAGTGGGGCTGCTTGCTAATGATTGCATAGTGTTCAGCTCCATTCGCAATTCACAGATAATGAAGCATGCCCGCATGCAGGAAGACCTGATCAACTTCCAGGCTTGGGCTGATGAGCGGCAAGTAACATTCATGTCACAGACGTGAGAGATACTGACCATCTCCAGTAAAAGAGAGCCTAACATTCAGTGACATTACAATTGCTGAGTTCCCCTTCATCAACAACTTGGGGACACCATAGACCAGAAACTTAACTGGACCAGCCATATAAATGTAATGGCTGCTATAGCGGGTCAGAGGCTTGTTTTTCTGGGGCTAGTGGCTCACCTCCTGAATCCCCAATGCCTTTCCATCACTTACAAGGCACAAAACAGGAATGTGATGGAATACTCTCCACTTGCCTGACTGAGTGCAGCTCCAACAACACTCAAGAAGCTCGACACCATCCAGGACAAAGCAGTCCACTTGATTGATGCTTCGCCCACTAGCCTAAACATCCACACCCTCCACCACCGGCATATTGTGGCTGCAGTGCGTACTATCTGCAGGTTGCAGTGCGTACTATCTGCAGGCTGCAGTGCGTACTATCTGCAGGCTGCAGTGCGTACTATCTGCAGGCTGCAGTGCAGAAACTCATCAAAGATTCTTCGGCCTCACTTCCCAAACCCATGTGCTCCAGCACCCAGAAGGACAAAGGCAGTAGTTGCATGGGAACACCATCACTTCCAAGTTCCCCTCGCAGTCACGCACAATCCTGACCTGGAATTGTATCGCCGTTCCTTCATTGTTGCTGGGTCAAAATCCTGGAACTCCCTACCAAACAGCATTGTGGGAGTACCATCACCACACCTGCAGCGGTTCAAGAAGGCCCTCCACCACTCTCGAGGGCTGCTAGGGATGGGCAATAAATGCCAGCGATGCCCACACCAAAGAATGAATTTTTTAAAAATTAAGCAATATTTCAATTACTTCATTGAAAAATGTATTTTTGTTTCTTTTAGCTTGCGATGTCTCAATGTGTCTGCAAACAATCTGGAAACACTGCCTCCTAGCAGTGATACTGAAGAGAGTCTCAGTGTGTTGCAAGAGCTTTATTTAACCGGGAACAACCTGACTGATAAGTGTGTGCCAGTGCTGACTGGGCACCCATGCCTTCGGGTCCTCCATATGGCTTACAACCAACTTCAATCATTCCCAGCCAGGTAAAGCACTATTTCTCTTTGTATAGCAAGGAATCAGTAACTGCTCAACCAATATCTATGGAATCATAAATTTTACCTATGTTTTGAAACTTATTCAACATAAAGGAAATAGTCTTGAACAATTTGGAGGAGTGGATAGGTCATTCACAACTGAAATGTCGTAGCTCAATGACCGATTATATTTAAAACTGGCTGTTTTATGTCTACTTGGGTAAAGCTATTTTGAAGAAATAATACATGATTGAAAATAGTTTGCTGTCCAGTGACTCCTGCCAGAAAGTGCATGTGTGGATATTAAGTGGAAGCTAGATAAGCACATGGGGAGAAAATAATGGAAGGATCTGCTGATGGGGTTAGATGAAGAGGGATGGGAGGAGGCTTGTGTGAAGCATAGACCAATGATCCATTTCTGAGGTGTAAATTCTATGTAATTTCATGTCATACTGAATGAAGACAGTTTTCAGCTTGGCTGTGATGCCCTCTGTGGTTGAATAGCTGCTTTCAATAAAGGCCACTTTTTTGGAGGGGGAGGGGTTGGAGGTGTGGACCACAGAACTGCTGACACCTGTAGAAATATAAGTTAGCATGAGTTACTATCTTCAGGAGAGGTGGAGAGGGAGCAGGAATATTTAACTGCATTAAATTAAGTGCACTGCTTCACTGTTGCCAGCTTAAGTTGAAAATGCAGCTGAGCAAATGATTGGATTGAACTAAATCAACTGTTGTGCTGCATTTGCACATCATGATTGCCCCATGAGTTGCTCATTTAAATTACATCAACAGAAGTTAAGCATATTGCTGCAGCAGTTGTGACTGAAAATGAAATCTAAATAAATTCCTTCAAAATTTAGTTTTTTTAATTTAGCAACTTATTTATTTTACCTTAATTTTTTTTTAATTACACAAGGTCCTGAATCAAAAATAGCTTCTGCACCTTTGCTAAACCTAGGAGACATTTGACACTTCAACAGACTGAGGAATAGCCTTTCCTTTGGCAAATAAGAACTCGCTTCGAGTTTTTCATTGGGCAAAGTTAAAAACTCGATCCACATTAAATTCTTTGCATCAGCATGTGTTGTACCTGTAAACACTGTAATATGATGGACACAGTTGTTATGGAGAACATAAGAAACAGGAGCAGGAGTAGTCCAATCGGTCCCTTGCGCCTGCTCCGCCATTCAATAAGATCATGGCTGATCCAATCTTGGCCTCAACACCACTTTCCCGCTCTCTCCCTACCCCTTGACTCCCTTGTAGTTCAAATGTCTGTCAATCTCCGCCTTGAATATATTCAATGACTCCGCCTCCACAGCGCTCTCGGGTAGAGAATTCCAAAGATTCACAACCCTCCGAGAGAAGAAATTCCTCCTCATCTCCATTTTAAATGGCCGACCCCTTATTCTGAAACTATACCCCCTATTTCTAGGTACCCCCACTTAGGGGAAGCATCCACCCTGTCAATCCCCCTCAGAATCTTATATGTTTCAATAAGATCACCTCTCATTCTTCTAAACTCCAATGAGTATAGGCCCAGCCTGCTCATCTTTTTTGTGCTCATCAACTTTTGTCTATTGGTTCTTGGGGCGAGTACAATTTTTTAAGTTTTAGTAATGGAAAATCTCAGCTAGTAGTAATGTGCTCAGATACAGAGTACAACTTTTTAAATACCCCATTTCAACAATCCTTTACAGCCTTTGATTGAGGTTGCTGACTTAGCAAAAACCACCTATAGTTCAGTAGAATTTGACACTAAGGGCCTGATCTCACTAGGAACTGGGTAAGACTGCCCAAATTCATTTCACTTGATGACATCCACATAGCTTTCAAACATGGACCTATAGAGAGAGGAGATATTCATTTATGGGTCTGGGTTGGATTCAAAGCAAGGTCTCAGATGTGAAAGGAGAATTTGCTAATCTCCTGTACCAGGTAATGATTTGGTGATGTCACATGCATGTTTTAATGGTGTAATTAAATTCTATCCCACTGGTATGCTAATTAGTTTTACTCTCTTCCTTCAGTAAGCTGTCAAAGCTCGAGCTTCTAGAGGAGCTGAATCTAAGTGGGAACAAACTGAAGGCTGTTCCTACCACCATCACCAGTTGCAAGCGATTACACACGCTCATCGTTCACTCCAACAGCATTGCTGTCTTTCCAGAGATCCTGCACTTACCTGAGATCAAGGTGCAAAATGTGGTCTGAGTGGTTCTGATGGTGGTGTTTCATGATGTGTTGTATTCCCCCCAGCACTATGTTTATTTTTCCAGAACATAGTGGCCCTGAAATTCAGGTCGGGGGCTTCCCGTGGGTGCAAGCCCCCGACCTGCACTTACCTTGCGCGCCGGCCGTTGAGCTGTGGACCCCCATGGAATTCTGATCCTAGGCCTCCTCCAACTGCCGGCGCGCAGTGCTTGCGTATCCCAGGGGCGCAGTTAGTTCGATGCGTCCCCTGGGATCACGTGGGCCATGGAGAGCCAATGGTAGCGGGGAATGCTTCCTTCAAAAGTTTGACAGGAAGGGCTGTCAAACTTATAAATACTATAAGCCCCAAAACATCACTAAATCTTCAAATAATTTTTTTTTAAAATCACATTTTTAAAATAAACTATAAATTACATGAAATAACTATTTTAAACAATAATTTAAATTTTTGAAGAAATAATTTTATTTTCTAACGGGGCTAAAAATAAACTTACCTTTCTTTAAATTATTTAAAAATAATTAACCTGTGGAAAAAATGTTTTAATTTTAATTAATTCACCACTTACCTTGTAAAAAGCAGGCCTTGCGACTGCTTTTTACATGTCTAACTTCTGGAGACTTACCCTCCCGGGAAAACCTGCAAAGAAAACGTAAGTTCAATGCGCACGCGCAGCCTCTCCTGCGCACGCGTTTGACCTCTGAACCCCTTCTTTCAGGGGAACGGAAGTGCCGGTTTCCCGCGCATGCGCAGTGCATGCAGGAAACCGGCACTTCCACTGGGCTTACGGGCGAGTATCCCGTGCGTACTCACCCGTGGAGACCCGAATTTCTGGGCCAGTATCTTTTTACACAAAGCCACCATTTATATCTCCTCCATCTTCTCCATTTACGCTATCACTCCGTACTCTTCGCCACATTTCTTCACACGTGTGCGGTTTGGCTTTCCTGTATGGTCGTATTGCCTTCTAATGGTAGGTCTGTGGTATGATTGGCATATGGTATCTTAGCAGATGACTCAAATAAATTGCTGCTAATGTACCCCAAAACTCTCTTACAATTTCCTTATTCTAGCTGGTTTTCCTTCAGATGTAATAAATCTAGGTTGTCATGTTTCTTTATTATGTAACATATTACCATTTGGGAAGATGCAAGTAGAAGTCAAGTTGGAAATTGCAATTTTAAACAATTACATATATGTAGATTTTATTTTGGTTGCAGTGCTGTGGAATCTGGCCACTAACAAAAATTGAGTGGTTGTCAGCACAACACTATGGGCCTCAGGCAAAGAGCTCTGTATTATAAATAGGCTAACCGTGTTTAGGTTTCTGCTGGGCGGATGGTTTAAAATCACCTCCATATTTCAGAATATCGAGGAGGATCTTCTCCAGTTTCTAATTTTCACACTAAGTGATGAGGGGACTATGTTTCAATCTTGTGCCACAATTTGTTTGAGGACTGTGGATGATGACTCTCTGTAAATCATCATTTGCCTCTGCTTTTAATTTCACTTATTATGCAATTTGCATCTGCATTATCATCTGATTTGACTCGGAGTGGAAACTTAAAACTGTGCACCTCTCCCTGCTGCAGTTTGAAATCGTTAGATGGCAGCAAGCAGCTACTACAGTGAACAATTAAAATAATGTGGGCTTCCAGTCAATATTCCTTACCTAATTGTATTTTTTTCCTTTGCTTTATCTCTGGGTAGTTTGAGCTAAACTGTATTGAATAACTGTCGAGTTTATCTATTGGTCATTCATTCTCTTGCTCTGTTGGTATGTGGTTAAGCAAACATTATTGTTCACTCACAGCTGATACCAGTGTTAGCATTAACTTATTTAACTCCAATTTTCTTTGTCCTGTTTTAGCTAGTTGACCTCAGCTGTAATGAGCTTACAGAGATATTGATGCCTGAGACCCTTCCAGCCACCCTGCAGGAGCTGGACTTGGCTGGCAACACAAACCTGGTCCTTGACCACAAGACCCTGGAGATATTCAGGTAGGTACCGTCTTGTTCCGATACAGTGTCAATGCAGGTATAGTTTAAACAATAAATGAAAATTGAAAATGCTGGAAACACTCAACTGGTCAGGTAGCATCTGTGGAGAGAGCCACTGAGTTAATGTTTGAGGTTGATGACCTTTCAACAGAATTGGAAGATGTTAGAGATGAAAAGCAATAAAGCAAGATAAGAGCCAGGGAAAAGTGGGCAGTAAAATAACAAAATGGAGAGGTCTGTGATAGGGTAGAAGGCAGGATTGATTGAATAACCAAACAAAATGATGATGGAGCAAGGCAAAAGGAGGTGATGGTGAGACAAGTATAGAAACAAAAGATAGGTCCAGAGGAGGTGTAAATGGTTACAGCGGAATAGCAGAGTGGGAGGAAAGCATAGAAAATCTAGCAAAGAGAAGACTCCTGTAGCCCAGGAATGTCGCGGACCATGTAGGGCTCAACCTTATGCAATAGCCTTTTATGTGGTATTTTGTCAAAGGCTTTTTGAAAGTAGATGTACGTTCTTGACTGGTCTTCCAACATCCATCAAATTGTAATTTTCTTAAAATTTCAACTAATTTGGTGAGACAGGATTTCTTTTCATGAAGCAGTGCTGAGATTGCCTTTAAAAAATTTTTAAAAACCTTCTCTATTAAGGTGCTCATGCAGTGCATGTTTAATGATTTCTTCTAGCAACTTGCTTATAAACAAATACAAAGTATTGAGCTTGTAGTTTTCTGGTTCTGACTTTTTGCCCTTTAAATATTGGTACCACATGGGCCTCTCCCCAGTCCATGGGAATAAGCCCAGACCCCAGCGATATATAAACAAGTTGCTTGCAGAGCACCGCCCCCATTTATTTGCGAAATCTTGGGTGAATGTTGTCAGGGTCAGCAGCCCAATCCATTTGAGATCCTTGTTCTAGCCAGGACTATAAACTGCATCCACTTTGACGTGTTCAATTATAGCATCAGACCTATGTTGTATTGTTGGTAACCCAGTATCATCTTCAGTAGTCAACATTGATGCAAAGTAGCCATTTAAAACCTCTGCCGCATACTGGACCCTTCAATGACTGTATACGGTGCTTAATGACCATCTGACTAAAGCTGAAGCAGACCTTGCCATTATTGCCAGGCCTATCCACTGTCTTCTTCACCAGTGTCCTTTTGACTGCTCGGATAGCAGCTTTTATTGCTTTCAACTGAGTTTGATACATAATCCCTGTTCTCCTGAGAGTTATTTTCCTTAAACCTGTAAAAAAAATTCTGCATTAGTCCAAGTTGTCTTTGGAGTTAAACCAGAAACTTCTGAAGACTTGTGCTATAATTGTAGAATTGAAAGAGTAGCACTGTGATATCCTACGAAGATTTCTCTTTTTCCTCATTGTGAAATGAGAAGATACTTGATGCATCTTCTGTGAAGCATTGATGCATAAATATATCCACCAAATATGTGATTGGGGCTATTACATCTGTGCTTGGCCACCAGTTTCATCATTTGGAGTGAAACGTACCTTGCCTTTGGTTACATCATGGGTTGCACCAGCACTGCAAATTGGGAAAGTGTACATTCTACTGAACT
Organism: Somniosus microcephalus; assembly: GCF_052327205.1. Lineage (NCBI taxonomy): Eukaryota > Metazoa > Chordata > Chondrichthyes > Squaliformes > Somniosidae > Somniosus > Somniosus microcephalus. The sequence continues at coordinate 237,214,309 of NC_140992.1, read as the reverse complement.
GCTCTCCCAACTACAGAAAATTGCATAAATCGGATGTTACAAAGGAAATGCCAGAGATGTGGAAAATGGAATTAAAATGGCAAATTGTATGTATTTTCTTTTATTATAGTCATATCACTACCCTGAACATTGATCAGAAGCCTGCTGTACCAACTAGCGATCCAGTAGGAGCTCCAACTCTCTGGAGTCATGGCTATTCTGAAATGGCAGGACACAGAAACAGGTAAGTAAAGTAGCACTGGGCTTGGTTATCGTTTGCTCTTTTTGAGCTAAGTATTGTAAGTTCATTTGTTCATTTTCCCTATGGTGAACTGCAAATTTTTATCCCTTTTTGTCATCGTCAACTTTCCATGGCATTTGACTTGGTTGACTTCTCCGTCTTCCTCCTCTGCAGGAAACAGCGCATGTCTAGTTCCAGTGCTACTTGCCCAATGGAGCTAGCTCTCTAGCAATGGTCGGCATTGGAGTTCCCCAAATATCCTTATCCTTTGTCTTTCATCCTCCTTCATTTACAGGCTGACCCATGGAAACATTATTTGCAAGCATAGGGTCAGTTTCTATATGTATACTGATGACACCCAGCTCTACTTCACTAATTCTGTATTGTAAGACTGATCATCAAGCCTCTGCAACCTCCTCTAGCCTACAAACTCTCCCAGAGAGGCTTTGCTTGGTGACTTTTAGTCATCAAGGTCCTATTCTCTGCAAATCCCTGCCTAAACTCCTTCATCTTGCTACTTTCATCCCTGCCTTTCAAACCCTCCTCAAAGTCTATAATTTTGACAGTGTACTCTTTCACCTCTCCTAATTATACTATCGCTCTATCTATCCTCTGCTTTGTGAAGTGCCTTGCAACATCTTATTACATTAAAGGTACAATACAAATGCAAGCTAAGCTGTAACTGATATTTGCTGAATCTTAAAGGTTACAAAGGTGAAATACATGTACATTTACCAGTGTGTCCCAGTCACCTTGTTAAATCATTGTATACTTTAGAATTGCTAGCTGTAGATTATGCAACAAGAGTGTAAATTTTGTGTTATACTCCTTCTGCTGTGACATGGATAGGGACAGTGCAGTTTGGACAAAAATAGATAATTCATGTTGCTGGAACTATTGTCAAAATAACTGTAATGGTCCTGACCCTAGCAAAAACAAGAACTCTACAAAACAAAATTCTTTGTCATGATCTCACAATGCTTGAACTGCAGTATCATCGCTGATTGCATCTGAACAATGACCAAAAAACTAATGCATGTTAATTTAAAAAGTAATCACTTTAGAACCATAAAAGTTTATGTCACAAAGAAGCTATTTGTCCCATAATATCTGTGCCGCTCTTTGGTAGACAAATCTAAAACTAGTCCTACTGTCCCACTCTTTCCTCATAGACTTGTATCTTCCTCTGCTTCAAATATTTATTACATTTTCCATATACAAATTGCAATGGTCTCTGCCTTAACCATTCCATGCTCTGACAGTCATCTTTGTAAAGAAATTTCTCCTAAGCCTTCGTCTCAATTTCTTGTAACATTAATTGTGCCATTTCTTTGACCTTATCCATTTTGATAAGTGTTTTTATCTGTATATACTTTTAAAATACACAAACACAGTGTTATCACCAGGCACTTGGTGTATTAGGCCAGGTATACCATATTGCAGATAGTGACTGGACCAGTACAATATAAATACAGCTCTTTTCTGGGTATGTGAAAAATTAAAAGGAAAGAAAGCACAGTTACAGCATGATAAAATTGGTAGTGAAATCACACCACAGTAAATACAAACCTTATGAGAAAACAGAACAGTGGGGGCAGAAAAAATATGTGGAACATAGTTATTAGAATGGCTGGGAAACAATGGCTGCTGCTTATAAGGTTCATGAAAGGATCTGAAAAAAATATATAAAAACTGTTAAGTCACTAACTTAATTGAAATGTAAAGCACCTTTCTTCCAGAATTATAAACTATTGAATAGGTTATTCTTCTTCAGAGCCAGATTTTGAAATACATTATTTTAAGTTTCTTTTGGAACCCAACCCGTGCACGAGAAGTCAAAACAAGTTCCCATTTTGTGGCACTGTAAATCATTAAAAAGATAAGCTTGAGTAACTTTCATGGAAACTTTTAAAGTGTATACTGCTAAATTACCCTTTTTTTTTCTATGGAAGTATTCAATTTAAATTTTGGGTGTATACACACAACCTTTTGAGAACTTTTAAAAAGAAAACACAGGCTCAGCAAAGATTTTATCTTCCAGTGTTTACAGACAGAATACGTTACCCCACCCTACTGTTTTACCCTGCATGTGAGACATTGGAAATACAAATGTCCCATTTTTTGAAAAGGAGGATTGCAAATGTTACACCCCTGTTCAAAAAAGCGGAGAGGGATAAATCTGGTAACTACAATCCAAAAAGAACTGGAGGAGGAGGAATGAGGAATTTCTTCACACACAGGATTGTCAGGATGTGGAACACACTACCTGAAAGGGGGCTCACATCAGATTCCATCGTAACTTTTAAAAGGCAATTGTACGTACTTAAAGAGGACTAATTTGCAGGTTTATGGGGATAAAGCTCCTGGGTAGGACTAAATTGGACAGCTCTTTCAAAGAGCTGCCACAGGCATGACATGCCGAATGACTTCCTTCTGTGCTGTAAGATTTTATGACTCTCGTGTAATGCTGAGTGATAACTTGCATCGTTAAGTGGTGCTCACACTAACAATAACACCCATGCTTTACTAAAATCCTGGTGACTATGTATTTTTAGTTTTATTTGGAGGTTTGTGAGTATGAAATCAATTAATAGATGCTGACTATTTTCTCCTGTGTATTGCTTCACAACGATCTTTCTTGAGTTTTTCAAAGAATCAGAATTGAAATAATATATTTTAGACCCTATTCACTCTAAGTTGATTGCTATTCTGTATCTGTGTGGTTGCAAAATAAGTGCCAGTAATTGTCTTTAGACTGCTCATCTGTCCATTTGTGATGTTCTCAGGCAATCATGAATACCAATGTGTGTGGCAAGTATAACTGGCTCCTGCCTAGGTGGATGCACTAATGAAAATGAATGAGGCAAAATATCTCTGAGCTATGCAGAAAACAAGTTTATAGTGAAGAATGTATTACAAAGTGTTTCTTCTGTTTTCTATAAAACAGAGGGAACCATAAGTAATGTACGTTGTTGTCAGAAGTGGTATGTCTAGTGCTATGATTAAAACCTAGTGTACTGTATTTCCATATGTTATCTGATCAGACATGCGTTGGTCTCCTTGGAATTTGTGTTAGGATAAATACTGTATGATGCAACAGAATACGATTTGGACAGGTTGGGTGATTGGGCAGAAACATGGCAAATGCACTATAATGTGGATAAATGTGAGGTTATCCACTTTGGTGGCAAAAACAGGAAGGCAGATTATTATTTGAATGGCAATAGATTGAGAGAAGGGGAAGTGCAAAGAAACCTGGGTGTTATTGTGCACCAGTCGCTGAAGGTAAGCATGCAGGTGCAGCAGGCGGTTAAGAAGGCAAATGGTATGTTGGCCTTCGTAGCAAGAGGGTTTGAGTACAGGAACAAGGATGTCTTGCTACAGTTGTACAGGGCCTTGGTGAGACCGCACCTTGAGTATTGTGTGCAGTTTTGGTCACCGTACCTGAGGAAGGACGTTCTTGCCATGGAGGGAGTGCAGCGAAGATTCACCAGGCTGATACCTGGGATGGCAGGAATGACGTATGAGGAGAGATTGTGTCGATTGGGCTTATACTCACTGGCGTTTAGAAGATTGAGAGGGGATCTCATCGAAACCTATAAAATTCTGTCAGGTCTGGACAGACTAGATGCAGGAAGGATGTTTCTGATGGCAGGGGAGTCCAGAACCAGGGGTCATAGTCTAAGGATAAGGGGTAAGCCATTTAGGACTGAAATGAGGAGGAATTTCTTCACCCAGAGAGTGGTGAACCTGTGGAATTCTCTGCCACAGAGGGCGGTGGAGGCCAGTTCATTAAATATATTCAAGAAAGAGTTGGATATATTTCTTGAGGCTAAAGGGATCAAGGGATATGGGGAGAAGGCAGGGACAGGGTACTGAAATTGGATGATCAGCCATGATCTCATTGAATGGCGGAGCAGGCTCGAAGGGCCGAATGGCCTATTCCTGCTCCTATCTTCTATGTTTCTATGTAAAGTGGTAAAGAGTAGTTGTTCAGATTGAAGGAAGGTAGAAAGTGGTGTTCCACAAGGATCAGTGCTGGGACCACTTCATAATTTACATTAATGATTTGGACTTAGGAATAAGTAACTCAATATCAAAGCTTGCAGATGATACCAAACTGGGGCATATAGCTAACACTGAGGAAGCATGCAACATAATACAAGAAAACATTAGAAAACTTACAGACTGGGCAGTTAAGTGGCAAATTAACTAACATATATAAATGTGAGGTAATGCACTTTAGTAGGAAAAACAGAAACATCACCTGCACCTTTAATAAATAAGAAACCAAATGTGTAGAAGAGCAAAGCAATCTAGGGATACAAGTGAATGAATCATTAAAAGCAGTGTCGCAGATAAGCAAAGCAATTAAAAATGCTAACAAAGCACTGGGATTTATTTCCAGGGGTATAGAATTCAAAAATAGTAAAGTTATGTTAAACATGTATAGAACCCTGGTCAGGCTGCAGTTACTGTGCACAGTTCTGGTCTCTCTACTATTAAAAGGACATTGAAACACTGGAGAAAATGCCAAAACGATTTACAAGGATGGTACCAAAACTGAGAGATTACAGCTATCGGGAAAGATTGAACCGATTGGGGCTATTTTCTTTAGAAAAGAGCAGACTTAGAGGAGACCTAATAGAGGTCTTTAAAATTATGAATGGGCTAGACAGGGGAGAATGGGAGAATGCAAAACTAGGTACAAGATAGTTACTAATATCCATTGGGGGAAAAAAGGAAAAATGTCTTTACTCAGGGAGTGGTTAAAATGTGGAACTCGCTACTACAGGAAGTGGTTGAGATGAATAGCTTGGATGCTTTAAAAAGGAAACTAGACGAGTACATGAGAGAAAAGGGAACAGAAAGAATTGCTGAAAGGCTGAGATGAGGTGGATGGAATAGGAGGAGACTCGTGTGGAGTGTAAACACCAGCACAGACTAGTTAGGCTGAATGGCCGTTTCTGTGCTGTATATTCTGTGATTATTTGTAAATGTGCTTTGTTATCTTAATGGAGTAGAGGTTAGTTAAATAAAATGAATAAATCAAAGCCTGAATAGTCTTTGGGAGAAATGGGATTATGACCAGTTCAAGTTATGCCAGATCACATTTATGTTGCAATATGTCAGCATGTGAGAAGTGCTGGCTTTTCACTCTTTCCTCATGGATTCGCACTAAATTCCTACTCGCTCTTAAACATATATTTTGGGTTTTCCAGACTCTGTCTTTCAGTTCTTGCCCTAGATAGCTTTGGAGATAACCTGGAAGCGTTGTACGGTGTATTTGATGGAGACAAGAACATGGAAATTCCTCGTTTGTTGCAGTGCACTGTAGGAGACGTGTTGGCAGAAGAATTGCAGCAATCCAACGTGGACAGTGTTTACATGACCCACACATTCCTTGTCTCTCACAGGTGAGAAAGCTGCAGTTACAGAATATGAAACCAGATTCTAACTCTTCCACATACTTAAATGGAGGTCTTTTTTATCATGAAACATTCTTCATCCATAATCTTCAGAAATGAATCTTGTGTACATAAAGGCCAATTATCATTTTGCATATAATGTGCCAAAGATGTGGGTTAGTTAACACTAACAAGTTGGAATATTACCACAGAGCAGTTGCAGAAGCAGGGCAGCAATCAGGGCTGTTCATGTAATGGAATATAATGGAAGACAATCCTGTTGTGCCATATTTATATAATGCCCATTGATATATTACAACAGCCAGCTTGCCATTCATGCAACTGTTGATTAGAATCCCAGCTGTGGCCAACACAATAATGTACAGAGTAACTGAATTTCTTAGCCAGAGTTCAAGATGCCAGAAGAGGGGGTTGGGACTTGGTGCTTTTCGTTTCTAAATATATATATTCCATCTATCTCACCTGATATGTATTTGGATGAATGGATCACTTTTCTAACTGCAGGAAGATGTTTAGAGGTGAGTGGTTGGGAGGGTAAGGGAACAGAGAACAAAGCTGGGAAAAATGTGCTTTCAAATTGACATGAGATGTGCTGGGATCTTGATTCAAAAATCAAATAATGATATAGAAATATAACCACTTGATATGATATTCTTTGAAGCACTAATTGAATCTAGATCACAAATTCCTCTTCCTCCACTCCCAGCACCGTTTTCACCAGGCCATGGTGGCCGGCAGAGAACTTGCTCCTTGATGCAGGCTCTCTAACTATGCTGTTCTGGAACCTCTCACTCGGAGGTTATGCCCTGGCAATGACTCTTTCTCTTTTCCCTGTGTGGAGGTGGTAAATGGAAATAAGGAACTTTCAGAATGAGTAGAGCTGGCATTATAAACTCAGTAAAATGGGGGATTGATCTGACTCTCAACTACATTGTATCACCTGTTGGTGTTCCCCACCTTTGTTTTGATACTCCAGTGTACTTTATCCTTAACTTTTAATCAGCTTAGTTAGTTGGGAGATGAGATGAAATATCATTGCCATTTATAAGTCCTTCCAAGATCATGTCTCATTATTTCTGTATTGATCTAATTTTATGCTTACTTCATTTTGATTTTTTCTTTCTCGATTTAAGTTTACCTAATTAGGATATTATTGTATCTCATAACTAAATAACTAATGTATCACTGAACCCAAAGCCTTGTTTTAAGGTAGGAGATCTAATGCAGAAATTAGTGCAGTTGTCCTAGTAACACTTTATTTACTTCCTTTGTTTTTAAGAAAACTGGGAATGGTGGGACAGAAGTTGGGCTCTTCGACTGTGTTGTGTCACATTCGCCATGATCCCAGTGACCATAGCAGCTACTTCACTCTTACGGTGGCCAATGTGGGCAATAGCCAAGTAGTGTTATGTAGAGGTGGACAGGCGTTGCCACTTTCAAAAGTGTTCAGTCTTGAGCAATGTGTTGAGGAACTGGAAAGAGTGAAACAACAAAAAGCCATTATAACTGAGGTAGGATCCAGCATTTCACTCATTTTTAGCCTGCGCCAACTAAGTTACTGATGTAGATACCCATTTGCTGATGTTGGAATCTGTATAACATATTTTAATGTTTCTATCCAAAATGCTGTATTATATAATGCCATAAAGTACAACAGTCTTGCAGTATTTATGCAGTTTTTAATATCTTCTGAATTGTGTTGCATATTCTGCTATCTTGTTATTTTATTAATAGTAAAAATACTATAGCTAACATATTTGTTTATTTTCTTTAGGACAATAAAGTAAATGGTGTTACTTGTTGTACACGTCTGTTGGGCTGCACTTACCTCTTCCCATGGATCCTTCCAAGACCCCATGTTCACACTATATCACTTACTGCTCAGGATGAATTCCTTATCCTGGGCAACAAGACGCTCTGGGAAAATTTGTCCTATGCTGAGGCAATAGAAGCTGTTCGGAATGTGCCTGATCCTTTAGCTGCAGCTAAGAAACTTTGCACGCTTACCCAGAGCTACGGTTGCCATGATAATGTTGGGGCTGTGGTGGTGTACTTGAGTATCGGGGAAGACAACTGTACATGTGAGTTACATGGAGTTCCATTACCTAATCCAGGTGTATTTGCCCCTGTTAACATGATAGTAAAAGATAGTGCCCACTATTCTGTCACCCCATCATCTAGTAGTGGTATAGCATCTGAATTTAACAGTGAGATGTCTGCTTCTGAAGTGAGCAGTGAGGTGGGATCTACAGCATCAGATGAGCAGCCAGCCACAAGCCTGGAAGCTGGTACAGTCCCTCGTTCCGAACGCCGCTGCAGCCTCCATCCAAGCTCTTCCACTAGTATTTTCCAGCGGCAACTTTCCAGTGCAACATTCTCCAGCAACCACTCAGATAATGGCCTTGATAGTGACGATGACCAACCAGTTGAAGGGGTCATCTCTAATGGCAGCAAACTGGAAGTAGAGGTGGACATCCATTGTTTCCAGTTCAACGTTCCAGGAAACTCCACTATTCCACAAGCTCGTGATGAGGGATTGTTTGTTAGCATGTCTGAGAATGACAGTCCAGGGACTTATTTAAAAGTACAGAGACAAAATGGTATTAACAGTGGGTCATTGTTAACAATTAACAAGGCAGGAAGTGATCTGAAGAAGTCCTCGTCTGCATCAAACCTACAGGGTAAGAAATTTTCAAATGGATCTGTGGTCCCTCTTGAAAAAAGCCACAATATTATTGAAGTGGCTACAGAGGCACCAAAGAAAAAATGTGGATATTTTGCAGCACCTGCACAGCCAGACCCAGAGGACCAGCTAATTGTGCCACCAGACCTGGAAGATGAGGTGAAAGAGCAAATGAAACAGCATCAGGATCCTGTTTCAGAAGCTGAATCTGAGAGAGACAACAGATTTACCCAACAGGAGGTCTATGACACAGCACTGTGACACAGTCTTCTGGCAATGGAATGTCTACTATTCATACATTTCAAAATGAGGGTTAGGATAGTACTATATTAAATATCTCTTGTACAAAAGATAATCACACCAACTCTAAAGAATATTATTTAGATTGTACATAAATTAAATAGATTTCAAGATGCTTCAGCATATGTCAGAAACCAAAATCTACTGTGTGGTGTTGGCATTGAACTAATGAGATTTTTAAGTTACCTTGTGATGGTTTTTGGTTTTCATTTTTAAATTAAAGCTGCATTATCCTTTTTGTGACATGAACAAGTTGTATTTAAAAATGGTAAAAACTCTACGGTATCCAATTTTACATACTGTTGCCTGTGTAAAATGTTTACAAAGCTTTGTTTCAGTTACATGGACTGCATCTAAGTACATTTTAACAGTTTAAAAATAATAGCAGCATTTCCAAGTCGGTGAATACAATTTTAGTTATTTCAAGTTTTTTGCACTTTTATGAGAAGGCTTAGGTCTCTCCATCTCTGTTAGACAAAATTTTCCTTTGACCTAAAATCAAGCAGCCTAAAATCTCTTGATTTTTAAATCAGTAATACAAGAAGCAAAGTGACTGCAAAATATCCTAGATTTTTTTGAGACATTCAGTTGTGATTTCAGTCAGGTTTGCATGGCTATGTGTGCTCTATTTATAATCTTTGCTGCTAAGCTCCAAATAGCTGGGTGTCTAATAGGGTTACCTCCAGTTTCAGCAACACAATCTTTTCAGGCATCCTTGGTTAAGAAAGATGATAAAGGTTTGCAACATTAGATTTTAAGTTAAAGCACAGTGATACTGCAGCTTTAAATTTAAAAATTGCGGACTTGTTTCTAGGCGCAGAGAAGGTTCTGAGTGAAGGTTGCTGTCAGACAGTGTTGTGTCATATGAAACCTGTTGCAGGTGTCTATATGTCTTTATGTTGCAGTGAGTCAATCTGGCTTTTACTTGTGCACACACATTTCCTGGATAAATACCCTCTGAATTATAGTGACGATGAGAACTTGGCTATTTCATACTTAATTTGCATGTTTATAAAAACTTTGTTTTCTGAAATTTGTCTTCCATGGTTATCTGTCAGGGAATCTGTAGGTCTGCTCAGAGGATTAGACACATGTGCTTTGTCTATTTAAGGATATCTTTAATGCTTGCTGAAATATATTTCATTCGTTTGTAATACATTTATGGGAGGGAGGAAATTGATGAGCAGTGGTACTTACAAAGGAAATGCTGACTCATGTAGGTTTTGTCTGCTTTAAATGATTTCAAACAAATGCATATTTATAAATGCTGAGTTACGGAAGACGAGGACATTTTGACTATAGGCTTTATTATATTTCAAAAGTGTTTAAATCAAACTTATCTGTAAATTCTAAATGGGCATGCAACTGTTTAATTATGCTTGACCAATATTAGATTTCAGTTTCAGTTACAGGCAACCACTTCAGATTTTTTTTTTTTTAATGTACATTTATTTAGGCGCTGTTTCATTTCTAATTTGCCAATGTCGTTATTTTTATTGGCTGCCTGGGAGGATATGCAATTGCAGCCTCTATCCTCCGAGAACAGCTGCTGATGCTAGGTGCTTCCCACCGACCGTGGCTGAGATTGTGAGCTTGGCATTAGTGAATCTCTGGTGCAAACTTGTGTCCTCCCATCAATATCTGCTTTAAACCAAAAATATAATTTGAATAGGGAACTTTGGATTTTTTTCTACGTTTTTCCCACTTCATGCCTCTTGCACCAGTCAGTGTCTGTTCTCTGGCCTCTGTTGCTCTTAGACTAGCAATTAACATATATACGAGAGCAGCAGGAGCTTAATTACCCACATACTGTCCCTCCCTTGGATCAGCTTTCCCAGAATGCCCGGCCAAGAGCGCACATATCAAAGTTTGGAATTGATTTGGAACTGCATACTGCCACAATGTGGTACTGTTGATTACCACAATAGCATCGATAGAACTAAGCTAAATTCTGTTTTTAATTTCAATTTGGTTGTGTTGTGAAGCTGGCAGGAATATCTGATTTGGAATCTTAAGGGTCACCGGCAGTTAGATTAGTGAAATGCCAGAGAGCCATTAGTGAATTGGAGTTAGAGTTGGTTGAGGCTAGGGCTAGAATGACTGGGACTGGTGCAAAGGGAACACTTTGAATGGTCAGAAGTGATGGGAACATGCCAAGGAAAGATAAGGTGAACAAAATCCATATGAAATTTACAGATAAAGTGCTTAGACATTACAATGCCAAACTAGCTAATCTCTAGAGGAAAGAGATGGCAAGGCTGTACTTGATCAGAATAAAGTAGGATCATCAGATCAGACAGGAAAAGGTGCAGAATGCTTTACTAAGAATGAATGATGGCATCGGCCAAAATTCACAGATTCTTGTGTATTTAGCTGTTTTCATGATCAGCTTAGGTAAAGGTAGAAGTCCCACAGCTGCAAGAAAATTTGTCAACACATTCATTTTGGTATCACCCAAGAAATTTAAACAAAGGGCTAAAAATAAAATTTTAAAATCCCTATCTGCTATATCCCTGATTCAGAGTTGGATTTTTCTGTAGTTAGCCAAGTACTGTCACCCTTAGTGATGAGTGCTAGTGATGTCTCGTTAAGTGCAAAGATTTAGCCAGAGTACCATGCTGCCATCTTTTTGGTAGCCTGCCAGCATTCTTAGTGTGCCAAAAATTCCAATGAAGTATGAAAGGGTGGGTAGTATTGCACCTCCTGCTTCATTGCTGATGACCTCAATATAACCGTAGCAGGAAACCAGGCTGAACTGAATGACATCCCTGCTGTTGTTCTGACTGAATGCTGCTGTTTTTCTTTACAGTTTAAAATTTGTAGAGTAACTATCTTAACAACTGGCCCTCCATTCACCATGGCATTTCTGCAGCTACCAATCTACTCAATCACACCCTCACCTCCACCCTTGATGCACTTGTCCTCATTAAAACCATTGCTCTCTCTCACCCTAGTCGTCCCCCCGGTGTGTCCCCAATCTCTGCTCCCTTAAGTCCAAGGGACACCGATTGAATGTTTACGGAGGACAACTACTTTAGCCATTCATCGCTGGACCACTTAAAGCACTATTGGGTCCTACTCTCCTTTGTCAAAACTGCTCTCTATTCCAGGATCAACCTGGAATGCAAAAATAACCCCTGGTTTCTCTTCTCTTCACTACAAATCGTCTTCTTAAACCCCGCTCCCCTACCTCCTCTACCCTCACCAGCGAGTGCAAGGAGCTCATGGACTTCTTTGTCACTAAAATTGAGACCATGCTTTCAGCTACCTACGCCACTTCCCTCCCTTCCCCTCACACAACAAGCCAAACTTCCCCTAAGGTTCCCTCCTGCCTGAGCCCTGAGCTTGTATCTTTCTCTAATTTCTCTATCTCCCTCCGCCCTCTCCAAGCTCATCTTGTCCATGAGACCTTCCTCCTGCTCCCTCAACCCTATTCCCACCAAACTACTGACCGCCCAACTCCCTGGCCCCCCATGTTAGCTGGTATTGTTAATGTTCCCTCTTCTCAGGTACTCTTCCCCCTCCCCTTCAAATCTGCCATCATCACCCCTCCTCAAAAAATCCACTCTTGACCCCTCCTTCCTTGCAAACTACCATCCCATCTCCAACCTCCCTTTCCTCTCAAGTCCTTGAACGCATTGTCGCCTCCCAAATCCATGCCCATCTTTACTGCAACTCCATGTTTGCACCCCTCCAATCAGGTTTCCGCCCCACCACAGCACTGAACCGCCCCCTTATCAAAGTCACAAATGACATTCTATGTGACTGTAACTGTGGTAAACTGTCCCTCCTCATCCTTCTTGACCTGTCTGCAACCTTTGACATGGTTGACCACACCATGCTCCTCCAACGCCTCTCCTCTGTTGTCCAACTGCGTGGGACTGCCCTCGCCTGGTTCCATTCCTATCCAGTCGTAGCCAGAAAATCATCTGCAATGGCTTCCCTTCCTGCTCTTGCACCATTACCTCTGGATTCCCCCAAGGATCTATCCTTGGCCCCCTTCTGTTGCTCATCTACATTCTTTCCCTCAGCGACGTCATGCGAAAACACGTCAGGTCCCACATGTACGCTGACGACACCCAGCTCTACCTCACCACCAGCTCTCTTGATCCGTCCACTACCTCAGATTTGTCACGCTGGGACAGTGGGACAAGCAGCGTAAGAATAGTAGAAATTTCCTCCAATTAAGTATGGGCAAGACCAAAGCCATTGTCTTCGGTCCCTGCCACAGACTCTGATCATCATCTCTGTCTCTGTCCCTGGCCACTGTCTGAGGCTGAATTAGACTGTTCACAACCTTGGCATCCTATTTTTTCCTTAAATGAGTTTCCAACCACACATCCTCTCCATCTCCAAGACCACCTACTTCCACCCCTAACTCAGCTCATCGGCTGCTGAAACCCTTATCTATGCCTTTGTTACCTCTAGACTCGACTAGTCCAATGCTCTCCTAACTGGCCTCCTTACACTTTTTGTAACGTCGAGTTCATCCAAAACTCTGCTGACCATATTGTAACTTGCACCAAGTTCTGTTCAACCATCACCCCTGTGCTCGCTGACCTACATTGGCTCCTGGTCTGGCAATGCCTCAATTTTAAAATTCTCATCCTTGTTTTCAAATCCCTCCATGGCCTCACCCCTCCCTATCTCTGTAATCTCCTCCAGGAGTACAAAACGCTGAGATCTCTGTGCTCCTCCATTCTGGCCTCTTGTGCATCCCCAATTTTGCTCCGCCATTGGCGGACGTGTTTTCAGCTGCCACGGCCCTAAGCTCTGGAATTCCCTCCCTAAATCTCTCCGCCTCACTACCCCTCTCTCCTCCTTTGAGATGCTCCTTAAAACCACCTGTCCTAATATCTCTTTATGCGGCTCGGTGTCAAATTTTGTTTGATAATCGCTCCTGTGAAGCGCCTTGGGACGTTTTACTATGTTAAAGGCGTTAAATAAATGCAAGCTTTTGTTGTATTTAAAATATTTTTTTAGAATATACATAAGGGGTAAGGGCTCAGTATATATTAGAATGGAGACTGAAGAACTCTTGAATGATTTGGCCCAGCCATTTGCACTATACAAATTGTTAGGATATTTAGTTCAACACGCAATGGTCAGCTCATGGCATGGGGTAAGAATAGCAGGAAAGGATTATAAGGAGCTTGGTAAATGTATGGCTTCTTCAACATACAGGGAGATTATAAATTCAGTATTACACTTTTTTTTCCTTTCCCCCACCCCCACCCCAAAGAAACAACCTCAAGACATGGAATGCTAAAAGAAGCTCCAGTGGCTGTTGGAATGAGCCAGGGAAGCAAAGGTCGCCCAATGAATGTGCACAAATGTGCCTCCTGGTATAGACCATTTAAGGTTCCAAATTTGATCCCAGGTGTAAGCTGAATAAATTGGTCTCAATTAGGCTGGTGGTGGGGCGTGCTACAATTGGTCTCTGTCCTAAGCTAAGAAAGGAAAAATTGTCCTGGGATTCTCCCTTCTGATCACCCTCCAACCACCCTTGCTATCATATGGCCACAGAATCTGGTTTGGTTGCGATGGAGCTTTACCCTGTCCCCAGAGTCAAAGCTCACAAACTCATAAATGAAGAGTAGCCATTTGAACAAGGTATTGGAGGGCTGCAAACAAAAGGAATTCCAGCACATTGCATCATCTGCAGAAGTAAAATAAGGCAATTTTTTTTTAAATCAGAGTGGGGAGAAGAACTTGAAGCTTGTGCATATAATTAATGATACCTTTTATATCTACCTTTTGTTTTAAATTTGCACAATGTGTCTAATTCCATGAGTCTGTCTGTAACAAATATAACACAATTGGACCAAATCAAATGGATTTGGCTTAAACTTGGAAATGGCCCTGCAGTACAAAATACAGCAATGCGATAATGCAATTTGGAGTTGAATACCATCTGGCAGTGATGTGATTTTGCAGGCAGAGGCATATATATAAATTCAAGACCTTGTCTTGAACAAGAACAAGTGAATGCCAACCACTAAATCTTTATTACAAATATTTCTTGGTAATGAATTAAGCTTTTGTTTTCATTACTGATTGTGAGCACTGAGATTTTTATTATGTAGATATGTATAGGACTGCAAGCACTGAATGATGTATCTAGCATGACCCTTGACCTGTGCAGGATATCACTCTGTCTGGTATGTGGTGAACTTTCTGGGTACTATGGAATAATTTAAATTTCTATGTACAAAAGATGAAGTATTTTATTTATTGGATTGGGTAGACATGATTTAAGTAAATGCACATAATTTGAGGTTCGCTGGAAAAAACCACTAAAACTTCAACTGAGCCCTTCAGTTGTAGTTTTCTTGTAACTATATTTTACCCGTCTAGCCACAGTAATTACAACCGATGAGATAAATCTGTACACATACAAATATTTTCACCTGCATGGTGCAGTAAGTTTGGTGTTTTTGATGAGTCTTAAATATGCACAGAGAGTAATTTTGATGACACGAGAGACTGCAGCCTGAAGTATTTCACACTAACATGGACACTGATGGCATCAAAACATCAAAAGCTTATTTTCAAGAAATGTCCCATTATAGTACACAAGTAGAAACAAAACCTTGAGGTTTATAAAACAAACTAAACAATGATTAATTTGAATAGAATATAATGAGACAGCATATTCCCAAAATTCACTGTAAATACAAAGTGCACAAAATGCAATGAAATTTCTAATTTTTTATGCAGCAAATCCTATTGTATCAGTGAAGACTAATTTGTACATATTGCAGCATATTCATATGAATGATACTGAATATGTCCATATAATTATATATTGATTATTGATTTATAAAGTACAGTATTAAATAGTATATCATACAAGCAAACTTTCTCCTGTACAAACAAAGCGGGAAGGCAGCACATGTTAAGTTTGTCATCCACAATTTTAAAATAAGCATATATTCCTTTATTGTACTATAAAGTTGAATGGTACAATGGCACTGGAATTCAATGAAGGACTAATGATTTCAAAGTGTATTCTTTTGTCGTTCAAGCAACTTTTAGGTTGGAAGAAAGCCTCATTCAGTTTGAGGCTTTGTTCACCAATGTTGGCTCCAAAGGCAATTATTTTAACCTTTGTTCCTTCATGATAACTTTACCTGAACCTGATAGATGTTTCTCTCATCCAGATAGTGTAAAATTTAAATTAGGTTCCTCTTGTTAATCAGGTTTTTAGTTCCATTCTTAGCAGGATACTGATTTGGAAATTTTTGCCTTCAGAGTATTGTGCATATAAAAATTGTGAAAAATGTGCAAAATGTAAAGTTTGATTTTGCAGAGAAGGATCAAAGGTTGAGAAATAGCCTTTGTCCTGCCCTAATTTTCACTGTGTGATGAAATTTGCACCATTCTGCTTGATCAAATTTTCTGTACAAACTGTGAAAGGAAAAACAAATAACTCCTAGGAGTGGTGAAATTAATTGTGACTTAGTCACACAAATTTACTAATCTTCTCTGAGAGAATGTTGCCAATTCAAAAGCATTTTATTGTAAATACAGCAGCACTTTCCTCTATCTTAATAACTGTTAAAACATTTTCATTAAAAAGTGCTTCTTTTTGTTGACCTGTATATTTCTGGTTTTGAAAAAACTTGGAATTGACAGTACCTTGGTGAACTTTTCCAGTTAAGACAATCAAATTGGATAAGAGTACGTTCTCCCTTTACAAGGAAGACTTCTCAAGATTATTTATAATGGAATTACATCACTCTTCAGACTATACTTTATAGATATCCCAACTAAAATAGTGCTGACATAATTACCCATTAAATGGTATCCTTTGTAAGCTCAGTTTTTTAATGACATTTTATGTTCTGCTAAAGTTTGGTGACTTTGTCTCGCTCCCCGAGGGTAGAGTATAGAAATGCTACTAGTTCCAAAGTAAATATGAGAGGGACTGCATGTTGGGGGCATACACAATGGCACCACCAATAACTAACCTAGAAATACCAAGGGCCAAAAGTTGATATGGGGAAGATTCCATCATGTAGCACATTAACAATCCAAACAATTTGGGGTGGAAATTGAATATTCTAGAAAGTAATCATTTTATAACTTCTGATTTGTTTAAAAAAACTCCATGAAAATATTCAGTAGGAAAATGTGTTTTTTAAATAGCCGATTTAGTCTTCTCTCAATTGAATGCCATCATATCAAGCTCTTACAACAATATTTATTTCCATATTTTGCAAAAATGGAACAGAAGTCTGCATTTACATTTCCTAAAGAAAATGTCTCCCACCAAGAATGCTGAAAATGTGCATAGAGCAAAAAATGTAGTATCTGAAGGAGCCAACAAAAGTGAGATTTAAAAAAAAAATTAAATTAACTCTGGAAAAATGTGTTTTTCCCCAGAACTTTTTTTTTACACCTAAGAAGTATATTTCAATACAATTTGAGGACAATTGTTAAATTAACCTCTCGAACAAAACTGAAGGCTCCCGGTAATTATGAAGTCATTTGCAAGGGACAGTCATGTAAGGAGGAAACTTAACGGTGTTTGTAATTGACTGATTTTTGATGAACAAGAGGAGTGAAGCAAATTTTGTAAATTAACTTTTTTGCAGGTACAAAACAACTAACACTTATATTGGGGTTAATGAAATAGCTGTAACCAGATGTTAAATTTAATTTACTTCATTTTTATTTCCACTGTACATCACTGGTGCCTCTAACCTACCCCACTATTCAAAAAAGGTGGTAGAGAGAAAATGGGGAATTACAGACCGGTAAGCCTGACATCGGTAGTGGGGAAAATGCTAGAGTCCATTATAAAAGATGTACAGTAATAGCAGAGCAGTTGGAAAACAGTAACAGGATCGGACAAAGTCAACATGGATTCACAAAAGGTAAATCGTGCTTGACTAATCTACTGGCATTTTTTGAGGATGTAACTGGTAAAATAGATAAGGAAGAACCAGTGGATGTGGCGTATTTGGACTTTCAGTAAGCTTTCGATAAGGTCCCACATAAGAGATTAGCGTGTAAAGTTAAGGCACATGGGACTGGGGGCAAGGTATTGACTTGGATAGAGAACTGGTTGGCAGATATAAAGCAAAGAGTTGGAATAAATGGGTCTTTTTCCGAGTGGCAGGCAGTGACTAGTGGGGTACCGCAGGGATCAGTCCTTGGACCCCAGCTATTCACAATATATATTAAGGAACTAGATGTAATATCTCCAAATTTGCAGATGACACAAAGCTGGGTGGACGTGTGTGCTGTGAGGAGGATGCCAAAAAACTACAGGATGACTTGGACAGGTTGGGTGATTGGGCAGAAGCATCGCAGATGCAATATAACGTGGATAAATGTGAGGTTATCCACTTTGGTGTCAAAAACAGGAAGGCAGATTATTATCTGAATGGCAATAGATTGGGAGAAGGGGAAGTGCAACGAGACCTGGGTGTCCTTGTGCACCAGTCGCTGAAGGTAAGCATGCAGGTGCAGCAGGCGGTTAAGAAGGCAAATGGTATGTTGGCCTTCATAGCGAGAGGGTTTGAGTACAGGAACAAGGATGTCTTGCTACAGTTGTACAGGGCCTTGGTGAGACCACACCTTGAGTATTGTGTGCAGTTTTGGTTGTCTTATGTGAGGAAGGATATTCTTGCCATGGCAGGAGTTCAGCGAAGATTCACCAGGCTGATACCTGGGATGGCAGGAATGACGTATGAGGAGAGTTTGGGTCGATTGGGTTTGTACTCGCTGGAGTTTAGAAGAATGAGAGGGGATCTCATTGAAACTTATAAAATTCTGGCAGGACTGGACAGACTAGATGCAGGGAGGATGTTCCCAATGGTCGGGGAATCCAGAACCAGGGGTCACAGTCTAAGGATAAGGGGTAGGCCTTTTAGGACAGAAATGAGGAGGAATTTCTTCACCCAGAGAGTGGTAAACCTGTGGAATTCTCTACCACAGAAGGCAGTAGAGGCCAATTCATTAAATATATTCAAGAAGGAGTTGGATATATTTCTTAAGTCTAAAGGGATCAAGGGGTATGGGGAGAAAGCAGGTACCGGGTACTGAACTTGGATGATTAGCCATGATCGCATTGAATGGCGGAGCAGGCTTGAGGGGCCGAATGGCCTACTCCTGCTCCTAACTTCTGTGTTTCTATTACCCACCTGATTTTGCTGCACCTGGGTGTGTCCTAATGCTGTGGAGGAAGTTTATCAACTGGTAAGTTTTACTATGTTACAGCTGCTATATAAATGCAAGTTAAACATACGCTATGCTCACTGGAGCTTCACATTGGAAGTCAGAGTCTCTAAAGTATCTCAGAGCAGCCAAAGTTCAATATATCTGGCTCAAAAGTGCCTTTGGATCATGTTGGTGATAATTAGTCTAACTTTTTTTAATTGGAGGTTTTTGTGGTAAAACAATAGTTAAAAAATGTACATGGCAGCAACTTCACTTTAAAGTGTTTTCTGTTATGTGATTTTGTTGTAAGTGGTTTGCACTATAATGGGGATGTCACCACAGTTCACTGATTCTTTTTGGCTTTAGGCTGATTGAGCTACAGATTATCTTTACATTTTTGGCAATAGATTTCACTCCCTGTTTTTTTTCTTAATTTTATAGAAATTTACAGGGAAAATTGTATCCAATTCTGGGCACCGCACTTTAGGAAGGATGTGAAGGCCTTAGAGAGGGTACAGAAAAGATCCAGGGATGAGGGACTTTAGTTACGTGGATAGACTGGAGAAGCTGGGGTTGTTCTCCTTGGAGCAGAGACGGTTGTGAGGAGATTTGATTGAGGTGTTCAAAATCATGAGTGGTCTGGACAGAGTAGATAGAGATTGGCGGAAGGGTCGAGAACCAGAGGACACAGATTTAAGGTGATTGGCAAAAGAACCTAAGGCAACATGAGGACAAACTTTTTTACGCAGCGAGTGGTTAAGATCTGGAATGCAATGCCGGAAACGGTGGTGGAGGCAGACTCAATCGTGGCTTTCAAAAGGGAATTGGCTACTGGGAAAGGGCCGGGGAGTGGGACTAGCTGAAGTGTTCGTGCAGAGAACTGGCACTGGCTTGACGGGTTGAATGGCCTCCTTCTGTGCTGTAACCATTCTATGATTCTAATTGGGATTGGGAAGAGATTTGTAGAATGACTTTCAGAGCCATCATTTTTTGATCAATAAAAAATAAAGTATGCCTCACATAAATAAGTTTCAAACTATCCTGCTAACTTACAGGAATTGTTTTGATTGCAAATTGGACCTATTTAGCAGTTGATTGTTTTAATATATCCATTTTAAAACATTCCATTTTTGTCGAGCTATTTTCTTATTTGTATTTCTTCCCATTATTACCCACTGTGTGTATATATCCATCTTTCAGCTTGAAAGGCAAACAAACGGATCAGAGAATTCTCTACAACTTAACCCCTTGCAGACTGACACCTGATGATTCGGATTTGATTTTTGAATGATTAAAGAAAAAAAATGTTAATTAAGGAACTACTGCTGGTTTTGGTCTTTTAAAATATCTGGCAGTTACACAGCATCCACGAATCCTGATTGTTTTCCAGATAGTTTGATATTGGGACTGCGCCAATTCGTTTACTTTTCCTCAGTTTAAAAATTATCAAGCAAGCCAACTAGTATCACTAATGTGTCTTACACTTGGTAATTGCAGACAGTGTAGTAATATGTTTTTGTTCAATTATTAATTAGTGGGTACTAATGAACATGTTTTTAAAATCAACA
This sequence comes from Somniosus microcephalus, assembly GCF_052327205.1. Taxonomy (NCBI): domain Eukaryota; kingdom Metazoa; phylum Chordata; class Chondrichthyes; order Squaliformes; family Somniosidae; genus Somniosus; species Somniosus microcephalus. The sequence continues at coordinate 237,193,939 of NC_140992.1, read as the reverse complement.
ACTAAACTTGCATTTATATCATGCTTTTAACATAGAAAAACGTCCCAAGGCGTAATTGGATAAAATGGTCATCAAGCCAAAGAGAGATTTTGAGGGGTGGCCAAAAGTTTGGCTGAAGAGATGGATTTTAAGAATGGTTTAAAAGGAAGAGGTGGAGGGGTTTAAGAAGTGAATTCAGAGTATGGGGCCAAGATGGCTTGGTTGCCAATATTGGGGTGACGGGCAGGTACAAGAGGCCAGAGTTAAATGAACAGAGACTTTTGGGAGGGTTGAGGAGGATAATAGGGGCAAAATACATCATGATGAAGGGTCCCAGACCTGAAACGTTAACTCTGTTTCTCTCTCCACAGATGCTGCCAGGCCTGCTGAGTGTTTCCAGTATTTTCTATTGTTATTTAAAATACACCATGGTCACATTCAGAGGGTGTCATTTGTGACTTTGATTCGGGCTGTTTCAGCTATTGCAGGGGCGTAAACAAGATTGGAGAGATTCAAACATGGAGTTACGGGAAAGATGGGTATGGATTTGGGAGGTGACCACATGTTCAAGGATTTTGGAGAGAAGGGGGAGGTTGGATATGGGGCGATAGTTTGCAAGAATAGAGGGGTCGAAGGAGGGTTTTTATGAGGAGCATTTGATAGCAGTGGTTTTAAAAGCGGGGGACTAGTACCTGAAGAGAGGGAACTATTTACAATGTAAGCTAGAATGAGGCCCAGGAATTTGAATGATCTGTGGTTTAGTGGGAATGGGAGTCAAGGGAGCAGGAGATGGATCTCAATGACAAGATGAGCACGGAGAGGGCATAAGGGGAGATGGGAGAGAAACTAGAGAAAAACATGGATTCAGGACTAGGATGGGACAGGTTTGACTTGCTGGGTAAGGTAATGGCGGGTGTTGGGGGAATCAGTAGCGGCAGCTGAACATCTTGTTTCAATCTTGGTTGCCAAAGAAGTCCATGACTTCTTTGCACTTGTTGAAGGTGACGGTGGAGAGAGCAGGGGAGAGGGTTTAAGGGAAGAAAAGATGGGTTATCTTTTAGTATGATATTAACATTATTGAGCTAAATGAAGTACTTAAAGTTTTGACATAGTTGAACATGCCAATCTCCTGACTTGAGTCACCAAATCTGCTTTGCACATCCCTACTCAATATACAAATTTATGCAGTGTACAGCATCATGCTCATTTGCAATTGACCCAGTAAAGATCAGGCAAGTACCTTGTCCAGGCCCTAGTTTGTGCTGGCTGGCCATTCTCAGCTGAAGAGTCCTGTGGTTTTGGGCTATGGAGAGGGAAAATAAATGGCCAGGGTTCCTACTCCTAAGCACGATCCACAAAGGAATTGCACATGTGTGGTATTATGTTGAGGACTGGACAGGCTCATATTTGTGATATCCAACCTTCGATCTAGTACACACAACCCCCCCCCTCCGCCCTCCCTCCCCAAATGATGGAATAACCTACTGGCTCTCACTGTCCACAGTCACATGAAAAGTTGCCATTTGGACAAGGTACCATTCAATCATACTGCCTTCAGGAGAGGAAGAAAAGAACATATTAATGAAATTAGTCCAAAGCTGCAGAAATTTTCATGGTGCAACATTTGAAAATGTTGTGCTATTGATTGTGTTTGATTAAAAGAAAACAATGACTAAACTGCAGAAAACTTAAAGAAACACCAATAACTAGAACAATGCAAAAAAACAAAAGATGGTTTCTCCTAGGTTAAGATAGTGTTTATTCAAAACATTTAAACAGCTATTACAGTATTTAATGTTTGTTTCATCATTAACAGTCTAAGACTTTTTTTCGGTTCCACAAGATCTTATTATAAACTTGTACATTAGTTAGGTTTCCATTTCTAAGTTGTGAAGTTCCTACTTTTTAATGTAGTCTGCCAAGCATTGACTCTTACCCCTGAATGGATTTCATTATGTCATTAAAGCTGCTTCAATTGAATGCCGTTTATCGTTGTGCTGCACTGAATAGAACTTGTGGACCACCACCTTTTTAAATCTCTGCTTTTGGAACAGCAATTTAAATACTCGGACTCTTATATACACACCAAAGGAATACAACAGCTCTCATTCATTTATTTTTACAGGTTGAGTGCAGCACAAGTTGAGGTGATTTTATTTTCCACATTGTTCATATTCATTTGTATAGTGCTAAATGTACCAGATATGTTTTAAGGATTTTTTGTAGGAGACGGCCAATACTACATTTCATGACACAAATATTTTCCTTCATTGTCTTCAGTACAACTTGCCTTGATGTGACTATTATCCTGGAAACTTACACAAGTGGGGCATGCATTTAATGTTACTGTGAACTTATAATTTATGTAATTTTAACTCATGCAGTGGTCATATTGCACATGGTTCAATCAGGACTGAAGTATATAAAATATTTTAATGTATATGTATTTTAGCATGCAAAATTGTGCATAAAATGTAATAATGAAATCCTGTTCTGTTATTACTTAGTGTACTTTGTTTCTCCGTGCACATCATTGTACAGATCTGAGGCACTTTGGAGAACTGAAGATTGGGTTTATGAGGATCAGTGATTCCCTTAGTTACCAGAATATGTTTCTTAAAGATGCTGCTATAGATTCTGGAGGATCCATCTGTATTTTTGATTATCTGTTCAAGCCAAAGTAGCAATAAAGATTTATACTGCATACAATATATGGCTATGAAATTTTATTCAAACTTAAATTAGGAGTTAGGTGTCCAGAGTGGTGCCAGACTGGTACAGATTTCCTCACATTGCCATTTGAAATTGAATTATATTCTACTGATTTCTCCCTGTGCCCTCCCAAGCCACAAAACTCCCCTATTTTTCTCCCAATGCAAGTCTACACCCACATTCAGCTAAGAGCAGATACCTTGCTCCAAAGGCTTCTACCAATGTTGTCCTTCACCTGTTTGGGAGCAGTAACTTAGAGTTGAGGGGTTTCAACTTCAGTGCTTGGACAGTAATCAGGAGACAAAAGCAAAATACTGCGGATGCTGGAAATCTGAAATAAAATCAGAAAATGCTGGAAATACTCAGCAGGCCAGGCATCATCTGTGGAGAGAGAAACAGAGTTAACGTTTCAGGTCGATGACCCTTTGTCAGAACTGGAAAAGGCTGGAGATGTAACAGATTTTAAGCAAGGGTAGGGGCAGGGGAGGAAAGAACAAAAGGGAAGGTCTGTGATAGGATGGAAGGCAGGAGAGATTAAGAGATGGTGCAACGGAGGCACAAAGCAACCCAATTCCACCACCCCCCCCCATGTCCTGCTTTTTGATCTTGTAAGCATCTTGGGAATTACCAGCAATGCCACTGAGTTTACAATCATTAAACACAAATCACATTATATTGTTAATCATTACAATCAGCAATAACTTTCAGTGCAACACAGTTTATTTTTATTATGTACATCACTTATTACCTGTACACAGTTAATCTTCAATTACACACAATGTCCCCATTAAACTATTGCCAGTTTTCTTAATATATACTTCAGTTATTGGTATCAGTACTGGCTGCCACCTCACATAGCCATAACCGAGCAATAAAGGATCAAACTGGTAAGTGTTGATAATGTTATCTTTAAATTGTGTAAATTGGCTGCTACATTTCCTACATTACAACAAGTATTTTGTTGGCTGTAAAGCACTTTGGAATGTCCTAAGATTGTGGAAGGTGCTATATAAATGTAAAGCTTTCTTTAAATGATACAGAAAATCATCATCGCAACATTGAAAGATGAGGTTTGCTTGTTATTTTTGCAGTGTTTCATGTGTTGTTCCCTTGTGTACTGAAGGTGGTGGCTAACACTGAAGTATGGTTCCATGGGCAGTACCTCCACTTCCTCCAGTACCTAGGCCATGCGTTGATCCTTAACATTTACCATGTATGCTCAGAAATTAACAGGCTATTTGACTTGGAAGGGTGGCTGGAGAGAGATAGGAGGGGGAATCACAGCTGGCCGTGATCCTGCCTTCAGATGTATGCTATATAGGTGTCTGGATTTGGGACACTGACAGTAGTGGGAGAATTAGGAGGGGGGGGGGGGGGGGGGAGGGAGTTTGGCTTTAAGATGGGGAGACGTAGTACGTTGGAGGGGTTTAGATTGGGAGTCCCAGACAGTGGAGCTGAGATAGCTGAAGGCTTTGCCACTTTGTCAGAGGACTCCTAAAATTATCCTTGCAGAGTCCAGAGGTAACAAAAGTTCTTAAGGATTTTGGCAGAGTTGGTAGTGTGCTGGAGGAAGAGGCAATGCTGTAGAGATGGAAGAAGTAGTCTTGGAGATGAGGTAAAGGCTTTGAAGTAGAGTTCTGTCAAAACAAGACCCCAAGGTTATGCAACATCTGGCTCAGCCTGAGAGAGCAACCAAGAATGGAGATCGAAAGAGTAGGGAGTGAGAGAAGTTTTTCCACAGGATCCAAACAAAATCGTTTTTGGTTCTATTTTGGGGAATTTCTAGTTCACCCACAAATTAATGTGAGACAGCCAATCTGACAAAATAGTTGGTCTTTGAGTTAAGTAGTACATCTGGTTATCAGAATACAGATGAAAAGTGAACTCATGTCTACAGATGTAACTGAGGACCAAGTAAATGAGGGGCCCAAGTAACTGTGTGGGAGTAGGAAGAGAAGCCATTACTGGAGTTGTGTTCGCAGTATTGGGACAGGTAGGAGTGGAAGGTAGAGGAGGATGATATGATGTACTGTACTGAATGCCACAGAGCGAAGAGATTGCATCCTCTGGCCAGTTACAAAGGATACTGCCTCTGATTTTTACCAGGGCAGGTTGGCACAGTGTGTGGGATTGAACCCAAATTGAATGGAGTTGTTGCGATGAGCATGGAGCGGAGAGGTGATGGACCTTTAGAGAGGATGATACAGTAGCTGAGAAATCCTCTGGAGGAATTACTGGATAATCTACTTCAGAGTAGTCACACACCAGAGGAAAGCACAGGTGCAGGGAGGGAAGTGTGTGACTGTCAGCCAGGTAAGGGGAACATAGGAGAAGTGGTAAAGGAGGTCCAGCAAACACTGCTCCTGTCCAGGATAAGGGGCATCTCAACAGCTGGAATAGAATCTGGAAAGGGAGGGGGAGGATCCAGTTGTTGTGGTCCATGTCCGAATCAACACCGTGGGAAAGATTCGGCCCGTCAGCACGGGCTGCCTTCCGTGCTATAACCATTCTATGATTCTATCTAGGGAACAGGTACTGCTGGGGAGTATCAGGAGTTGGGAGCTAACTTAAAAGCAGGACCCCACGGGTCACTTGCATAAGGACAAATAGATTAGGAAAGTCAACATATGGCTAAAGGAGTGGTGTAGGAAGGAGGGGAACCATTTCATAGACACTGGTACCAGTACTGGGACAGGAAGGAGCTGTACAGTTGGAATGGGCTGCACCTGAACTAGGCTGGGACTAAGGTCCTGGTGGAAAGGATAACTAGGGCTGTAAATGAGACTTTAAACTAATAACATGGGGAGGGAACTGCTAGAAAATACCGAAATCTAACAAGAATCATGAAAAGCAAGTAAAGGACAAACTAAAGGAAGGAATAAGGATAACATGAATGGCCAGGGATCAGATAAAGTCATAGAGCATATAACTACGAATATAAAAACAAAGTGGGGAATAATAAATAAAAGCAATTTAAACTGTTCATACAGCAATGTACGTAGTATTCAAAACAAAATGTGTGAAGTGGAGGCAATCATTTGTAGAGAGGATCTGGATCTAGTCGGAAATGACCTAAACATGGCTACAAAGAACAGGATTGGCAACTAAATATTGCAGGCTATAACACATTGAGGAAGGGTAGGGTAGCTGTACTAGTTAAAGATAACATACAATCGTGGTATAAAAAAAGGATGTAACTATGTCAGTAAGATAGATACAGGATCCATATGAATTGAATTGAGTTGAGTTAAGATAAGGGATCCATCACCCTAATAGGGATATATTATAGACCACCAAATAGTAGAAAGGAATTGGAGGAAGAAATATGTAGGTAAATCCACAGGATGAGCAGCAGGCATAGAAGAATGATCATGGGAAATTTCAACTACTCCCAAATAAACTGGCAGGAAGAAGGAGAAAAGGGAATTGAGTTTTTAGTGTGTACAGGACTCCTTTCTCACTCAGTGCATAAGAAGCCCAACAAGAAACGAATCGCTGCTGGATCTTGTAATGAGTAATGAACCAGAACAGATAGGAGAAGTAAGAGTAGGAGAGCATCTTAGTGTTGATCACAAGGTAGTAAGGTTCAAGATTAGGATCGAGAGTGACATAAGTAGGGCAAAGACTAAGGTAATAGATTAGAAAAGAGCAAATTATAATGAAATGATGGTGGAACTAAAGAAGGTAAATTGGAAGAAAATCTTTGAAAAACAAAGTGACAGAAAAACAGTGGGCGATCTTTAAAAGGGTAATCAATAGAGTTCGAGAAATGTTCTCCACTAAAAGCCAAAAACAAGCTAATTATGGGGCACCATGGATAAATAAAGAACTAAAGAGAAAATTGAATCTAAAGAAAAAGACGCAAGAAGTACCTGGATACTAAAGGAGAGGAGGACGAAAGGGAATATGAAGAACTTAGGTGGGAAGTTTTTTTTTAAAAAAACATCTGGAAGACAGAGAAATTACAAAATCAAATTATCAAGGAATATAAAAAAATAAGTGTTCTATAGACACAAATAACAAAAGGAAAATTAAAGTAGGGATCAGGCCACTAAAAGATGAGCAAGATAAATTCATAGGTAATGATGAAATGGCAGAAATATTGAATAATTACTTCACCTCAGTTTTTACTAAAGGAGCTAATGAAATAGACACTTCACAAGAAGATTAGATTAAAAAGAATATTAATACAGTTGGGATAGAAAGGGAGAAAATAATTGATAAACTAGCAAAACTAAAAGAGGATAAAACCCCGGGTCTGGATGGTATGCACCCACACATACTCAAGGAAACTAGGGAGGAAATAACAGGGGCACGATAAAAGTTCCATTGAAGAGGAGATAGTGCCAGAGGACTGGTGGACAGCTAATATTCCTATATACAAAAAGGGAGATAGAACAAAAGCTGGGAACTTTAGACCAGTCAGCTTAATGTCAGTGGTAGGAAAGATGCTGGAATCTATACTAAAAGAAGTGATAGAGCATCTCGAGACAGAAAATACAATAAAAAATAGCATGGATTCCGAATGGCTATGTCATACTTAACTAACCTGATAGAATTCTTTGAAGAGGTAATGCGGAAAAAGTAGACAAGGGTAATGCAGTAGATGTCATACAGTTGGATTTTCAAAAGGCCTTCGATAAGGTACCACATGGTAGGCTCATGACAAAGGTTAGCGCATGTGGAGTCAGCGGACAAATAGCTGAATGGGTAGCAAATTGGCTTAAAAAAATAGAAAGCAGAGAGTAGGGGTAAAAGGTAGTTATTCAGATTGGAGAAAGGTAAGCGGTGTTCCACAAGGATCAGTGCTGGGACCACTGTTCTTCATAATTTACATTAATGATTTGGACTTAGGAACAAGTAACTCTATCAAAATTTGCAGACGATGCCAAACTGGGGGGTTATGGCTAACACTGAGGAACAATGCAACATAATATAAGACATTAGAAAACTTGCAGACTGGGCAGTTAAGTGGCAAATTAACTAACATATATAAATGTGAGGTGATGCACTTTGGTAGGAAAAATAAAACCATCATTTGCACCTTAGAAAATAAGAAGCTGAATAGGGTAGAAGAGCAAAGGGATCTAGGGATACAGGCGAACAAATCATTAAAAGCAGCATTGCATTTAGCAAAGCAATTAAAATGCTAACAAAGCACTGGGATTTATTTCTAGGGGTATAGAATTCAAAAGTAGTGAAGTTATGTTAAGCCTGTATAGGACTCTGGTCAGGCACTGTTCTGCTGGTCTCTACTATAAAAAGGACATACAAGTACTGGAGAAAATGCCAAAAAGATTTACAAGGATGGTACCAGAAGTGAGAGATTACAGCTTTCTGGAAAGATTGAACAGGTTGGGGCTTTTTCTTTAGAAAAGAGAAGACTTAGGAGGAGACCTAAGAGGTCTAAAATTATAAATGGGTTGGACAGGGTAGATGTGGAGAGAATGTTTCCACTTTTGGGATAATCCAAAACTATAGGTGCCATGAATATAAGACAGTTACTAATAAATCCAATAGGGAAATAAGGAGAAATGTCTTTACTCAGAGAGTGGTTAGAATGTGGAACTTGCTACCACAGGCAGTGGTTGAGGCGAATAGCTTAGATGCTTTCAAAAGAAAACTAGATGAGCACATGAGAGAAAATCGAATAGAAAGATATGCTGAAAGACTAAGATTAGGTTGATGAAGTGGGAGGAAACTCGCGTGGAGTATAAACACTAGCACAGGCAAGTTGGGCCGAATGGCCTGTTTCTGTGCTGTAAAAAGGGGAATGGAGCAAAAGCATCTACAAGATCAACAAGCACTGGGGCAAGGAAAGGTAGGCAAGTATCAGGAATTGTGTTGGAAAGGAATGTTGGATAAACCTTATCTTTTTAATAACCGATTCGTGAAAGCTAGAAACAGCAATATGTCTGACAATTAACTTCATTAATTTTGTTTTCAAAACATTCATCATAAGACTATATACAGGGCAGTGCACACCAGTCCTACATCTAGGAACTTGCGTGTAAAGATCTTCCCAAGAATCGTAAGCAATTGCCTATCCAGGCTGTTCATGGTACCTCAACTTGAAGGTAACTAAAGTTCCTAACTTGAGTTTTGCTTTATATCCCTCTTATACCATTTTAAAACCAGCGTAAGTTGTCTAATTCTTGCTGAGTTTAGCTTTGTTGGGCATCTTATGACCCTTAGGTCATCGAACAGATTGCTGAACGCAACCATAGGTGGCCTCATCTTTGCTAATAGCCTGTTCCATTATCTAAAGTTTCATCCTTCTCCAATGCTGTCGGTGTCATTATGGTCAAAAGAGAAGATCTGCAAGCATACAGCTTAAACCAATTCTGCCTACATTCGCAATTCTGTCTTTGTTCTGTATTAAAACAATGTAAAAACATATCTATATTCTTACAAGGAATAGAAGCAGCAAGGTGGGTCTTACAATAGGGAATAAAACGGAGGGTAGGGTAAGGGTCTATTTATTTAAGACTTGGAGAATTAATGAGCTGCATATAGTGGCCCCATCATCAGAATAGAGATGAGTGGGTGATTCCCCATCATTTACGCCTGGGGACCGCACTGATGTAAGTGACTAGGATTGATTTTTTACACATAGTTTGTATTATGTGACTATCCTCCACTGACCGCATTTTGCTGGAGAAATAATCCTGCTGTACTCTAGTCTCTGTTTGCTGTAGTTTTCGTTATGAGTTCGGGGACTCTGCGGTAGTTTGACTAAACTAAAAACACATACCCTGCCCCGCTTCCAACTCATTGGCTGACACAGCAGGATCAATATTCACTCTACTGATTTAATGCTCTTGGTCTTACTTTTTAATTGACTTCAATTGACTGTTGGTCACTGCTTTCTTCAATTAACTAATTACTGCAGCAGAGCAGGACACTCCTGTATGGCTTCAGTTGACTACTGGTCTCGGGGCAAATCAATTGAATGAATTTAAAGTAATTGCAGCAGCAACAGCAGCAGAAGAAACAAACCTAGGTCAGGCTTCAATTAACTGCAGGTCAGGTGATTAATGCGACCATATGTGCCTGTGCACCCGAGCATCTGTGCAATCGGCACAAATTTGCCATTCTGACCTGGGGGCTTGGCCAGTTTTGTGGACTTCTTCAGGCAAATTGACTTTTGAACCAGTGTAAAAGGTCACAAACTCCAGCATAAAGTGGTTATGGCTGCAACTCACGCTAAAATTCCACGATCTTTAGTGCTATTTCATTCGATTCTTCCCAGATTAAGCTAATATCTGAGTGGAAATTCCAGGCCATTGTCTTTAAATGAATAATGCAATGTAAATTAGAGATTGTCTTTTGAATATACTGCATTTTGTACACAAATATAAAACAAGTTGCATTAATAGGTTTGATTCAAAAATATTCACAGCATTATATATTACTGCAAACTTGGAAATAGCACTTGGATGCTTCCTCCAAACGAAGTTTGGCTCTTAAAAAGTCCTGAACAATACAGAACTGGTTGGCACAAATGGACTAAATTCTGATCAATTCTGCTGAAACAAATATGCTCGGCTGATTTTCCTAGTTTCCATTTGGATTTGCAATTCTGGCATTCGCTGGGATAACAATCAAAAACTCTCAATGTTAGTATTAACTTTAAGAATGTTAGAGAAATGACTTTGTATTTTAAAATACCCCCCCTCAAAAAAAAATTCTAGACTTTATTTTAAGAAGACACTTAGGCCGCAAATTTAATAGCGTTCAGGGGGCGGGTTTGGAGGCGGGTCCGCTGTCAAAATAGCAAAGATTGGAAAGATAGGAAACCCGCTGTCAACCCACCTCCACGCGAGTCTCCCAGGTGTCGAGTCTGTCAGCGGAGAACTGACCCAACACCAAGTGGCAGGGGATACACTTGAGCTTGTTAAATGGTTTGTTAAGAGCCAATTTAAGACTATTTTGAGGCTTCTAATTTTATGTTCTTCCCCCACTGGTTACCTGCTGTTTGAGGAACACGACACCTCAACCTGGTGTGTTTTGAGTCTGCTCTGATGTATCTGATAAGCTGACAGCTGCAGAAGTGGTGTAAAGGATGCCATGTTGCAGAGGGTGAGTTTCAGAGCACAGAAAATGTTGGTTACAGCATTTTTAATACATAGAGATTTCTTTAGCTTCCAAGTTTTTAGATCCAACTGTATGTCCAGAGTCACCACATTGGGAGAACCTCTCTCACCATTGACAGATTGCTTCTGTCATCTCACCTGCAGCCGCCATCTATTGCAGCAACAGCGGAGCCATTGAAACAATCAGACCATCGTCTTCTGAATCCTTCCACGATCAGGCCTAATACCAACGACACCAACCTTCTTTGCCATCACCTGATGCTGCACTGGACACGGCATCAGCCCGACAACATTGCTGCCCGGGAGGCCAGCAATGGCACCACCATGGCCAGATTTACTTCACTTAACACTGTAAACCCTGGCTGCCACATGATGCGCCAGGCTGACACCATCCCACACCAGCACCGTGAAGTATCCCTTTGATGTCCAAGCCATTCCTTTCACGCTCGTCACAATAGCGGGGGAGGGGAAGGTGAAGTTATGTCTCAATATTTACTGGAACTCAGTAAGACACTTCTCAAGGTGCACACAGATCTGTCCAATAAGGGGCAGTGTTGGAAAAATAGATTTCACTATGACAACACATTACCAGAAACTTCACATGAACATTGGCTAAACCTCTCAAATGCCTACCCTTGTGTGTTGTTAGTTAGTATGCTTGCAGTAGGATGAGGGCAAGTGTGAGGGGTGGCTAGTGAGATGGGGAAGTGATAATGTAGATAGAGGGGGTTGGGTGGAGGCGCAAGGTAAGTTGGTGTGAGTAAGGATGTGCAGGAGAAGGGGATGTGTATGTGGCACAGCAGGGTGAGTTTGAATGTAGCTTTGCAGTAATGTTTCGTGATCCACTGACATCATTGAAAGGGTGGTGCCACTGTAGCCAGGGACCCCTGACGACATCCCTGCTTTTGCCCTTCTGTGCAATGTGCAACCAGGCTGCGTTGGTGTCGGGGGGAGGTCTCTTCCGCCCTTAGAAGGGAAGAGAACTTCTCTGCGTGCTGTGACTCCCTCCATATGCTTATGGAGGGAGTCATTGGAGAGCTTGGGTGCAAGTGTTCACCTTGGTGCAGTGCTCGTCAGTGTTTGCAACGCCTCAATGCTGTCAAACGCTGACAGAACAACTGTCAACACTCCATGTGAACATGGTCCCTTTAAGGAAACCGGCTGATGATGCGTCATCAGGCCCGCTTCCTGTTAATTGACCGGGAAGCCTGCAGGGTAGGCTTAACGAGGCCAATCACGGGAAAATCCTGTTTACAGAGCGGCTGCAGCCGGGAGCGGGCCCAGAAACCAGCTCTCCTGCCACCATCCCACCTCCTCCTTTAAATTCGCAGCCTTATTGAAACAGTCGTGTTTGTCATTTTTCATTCCCCCTTCCAATTTTTGTCATCACCTCTAAAATATAGAGATTCAAGTTGGGGCAAAGCTGTATGTCCAACTTGCCATTCTTCAGATGTAAACTTGCCCATTGAGTTTTGCCAGGCTATTTTATCAATTGCAGGCATCACATTTGAAGTTGTCCTCATCTGATTTCCATACATATGCAAATTCCAACAACAGTCACTGATTAATCAAGAGTAAAACCTGGCTCATCTTTTCCCTTTCCTCCCTCAACAGTGCCTATTGATTCTACAGCTGACAATTCAGCATTGACCTGGGCTCAAATGTGGCCCCTTCCTGCTCTGTATGGCTCAGCACCACACCATGCAGTGCCTTAATTACTAAACTATCTATGAAACATATTTTGTAATTCATGTAGAGTAAATTGTCCTAAGAATGTGAATTATTTCTATTTTGTTGCCCCACCTTTTGGTAAAATTGCACTGCCAGTACTGCGCTAACACAATAACATATGGCGAGGAGTATACCAAAGCAGGCTGCTGCCCCATCAGACCCAGATAAATCACAGTTCATCCAGTTGAGGCCATACCTTGCATAAAGAAGTTCCCTCTGCTTACAAACATCTGTAGTATTAATCTGGAGGACAAAGTACAAGTAAAGACCAACTGCAGCTGCATAACCCAGGAATGCTAACACATTGAATATGACTTCAAAAATCAAACACTTCAGGGACATATTATGTAAAAGCTGAGCACCCTTAATCATAACACCCAGAGTGATGGCAAACATGGCGATGGCCACTCCAATGCCAGTGTAGAGTTCAGGTGCTCGCATTATAATAAACTCCCGGTCAAGCTTCTGTACTTGCTTCAGTTGCTCCCCTTCAAATGGAGAAAAGTCACTGTTGATGCTGAAGAAGCTTGTTGCCAGTCCACCATTACTGCTGTATCCTGAGAGAACAACGTATGCTGCCACCACACACACCAACACCAGCAAATTTAACACGGCCTCCAGCATCTGAACTATACCTGACAAGAAAGGAATAATGGGTGAGTGATCAATTTGGGTATATTGTAGTTAATTGTCAGTCAAGGCCTAGTTTCCTATACCCTGCTCACTTTGTAGCCCACAACTGAATGAAAGGATATTTGTTCCTCTTTAGTTTTTTTATTTGGCTAAGTGATAAGAGCACTAGTTACTTGAATTAGATTGGTTTGCCACATCTCAGCTGGTTACATCCTGTTAAAGGTGATGGAACAATGGAGATGTACAAAACTAAAATAGGCCCAAAAGAAACACACACCCATCCTCTTTTCAAGAAGGAAGTACACCTGGGTAAGTGGCATCAACAGAAGGTACTCTTACCCATCATTCACTTAAAAAAAAAGTTTCCAAAATATTCCTATTTGCACAACTCCTCAGTTTGTTTTCCATTATGAAGAGTGAATGGATGTGTTGCTGTGACGGAGGGCAAAAGCCCTCAGAGGTTTTTTTTTGTCTAGTCTCAAATTTATTGTTTTAACAAAAACTGGGTCTTTAAAAATATTCCATTATATCCTTCTATTCCTTCCTTGACCGACTACATATTCTGCTCATCTCACCTGGTTTCCTTTGGGGGTGACCTACCACAGATGAAACTTAATAAATATAGATTTCTCCCAACTCAAGATATTTGACCAAAACTCTGAATATCAATACCACTTTAAAATTCAGTTAAAACCTGACCAGTTGTATTTCACAGATACAGCATGTAGGGTGGGAGCTGTTGGGTTCCATAATATTTGATCATCAGTCTCTATCTTAAATATATTTATTCCAATTTATTTTAATGCTGCAGTTGCCAATGAAAATCATGGCTTCAGATATCTTGGCTACCGGGGCACACATGATGCTGCTTACGGTCATACAATTTGTGTCAATCCTTTTGCTGTACACAAGAGTTATAACAGTACATAAAGTATCCGACAATTGACTTCTTTCCATTTTCTATAAATAAAGAACACTTGTAAACTTTTTACTAGTACCGAATAGTATTGGATGTTTGTGCTTCAGATCACAAAGTACAGAGAAAGGAGCTAGATGAGCTGAATGGCATCATCATCCCATGGACAGTTACAATCTGCCCAACAAATGTCTCTGAATAGCTCTATACTTTTTGACTCCACTTCCCTACCAGGAAAACCACACCAGATATTAATCACTCTTTGTGTGAAGACATGCTTATTGACCTTCGTCCTGAAATAATTGCCTTTTTACCAGTTTATACCTATAGCCCCTTGTCCTGCAGTTGTGGTTTAGCTTGAAACAGTACTCAGGGTTAACCTTATTCCACTTGGTCTCTTCTACATCTATGAGGTCCCTTTTCAGTGCTCAAGAATTCAAGTTTTTCTTAATTTTCTTCATAACCCCAGTCCTCTAATCCTAGGGATCAGCCTTGTTACTGTTTTGTGCATTGAGTACAGAGTTTGGCTGTTTCAACACCAACAACTTGCATTTATATAGCACCTTTAACATAGTAAAATGTCTCAAGGCGCTTCACAGGAACAAATTTTAACAAAATTTGACACCGAGCCACATAAGGAGATATTAGGACAGATGACCAAAAGCTTGGTCAAAGAGGCAAGCTTTGAGGATCATCTTAAAAGGAAGAGAAAGAGGGTTAGGGAGGGAATCCCAGAGCTTAGGGCCTAGTCAGCTGATGGCAACATCGCCAATGGTGGACCAAAGGAAATTGGGGATGCACAAGGGGCCAGATTGGAAGAGCACAAAGATCTCAGAGGGTTGTAGGACTGGAAGAGGTTACAGAGATGGGGAGGCGCGAGGCTATGGAGGGATTTGAACACAAGGATGAGAATTTTAAATTCAAAGTCTTGCGGGACTGAATTTTATCAAGTTCCTAATGGGTGAGGCCTACAATCATTGGCAATCTCACGCGAGAGGTTGGTTGAAATGGAACAAATTTTGTATTGGTGTAGTGGGGGGGGCCCTCTTCTGAGGTTTTGGAGCAGAGTAGTGGTAGCTTCATTCTACATCTAGCTGTGCTATACATAACCTGAAAGTGGTTGATAATACTGGGTGACTGAAATGGGAAGAGTTCCATTCACCAGCATTAACATACTTCATCTTGGAAGAGCACAAAAATGAGGCAATAATGCTAGAAATTGTGAGTTTTTCTCCGCTACTGGCATTAATTGCGTCTAACCACATGTGCCGTCATTGCTAGAAAAAACACTACTGGTACCACAGAAAGATCAGAGCAACAAATATCCGCAGTATTGACTGCGAAACCATCATTAGAAATTAGGGCACCTGTTTACCCATGGCTCAGAATTAGCCACCAATTTTCTCTACTGTGCATCACAGCTCCAATTGGCTAATGATGTACTGGACCCACATATTTTTTAAAAATTAATTCTTGGGATATTGGTGGCGCTGGCAAGGCTGGCATTTAATGCCCCATCCCCAGTTACACTTAAAAGGTGGTGGTGGGCCTTCTTGAACCGCTGCAGTCTATGTGGTGAAGGTACTCAGTACACAAATTCAGTAGAGTTGCATGGAGCAACTTCAAAAGACAGGAATCCCTCACTTTGGAGTTGCATGCAGCTCTAAGGCCAGGTTAAAATATTTAAATGCTATATTCATCTAAAAACAAAACCTTGCCTGTTGTGGTTCAATAAAGAAATTATTAGCCTTGGCCTAGCAGACCAATGTTAAATTGTTAGTTTTGCTTCAAAGTTATTCATGTGAAATTCATTGGATAGGAACCTGACATGCATTTCAAACTTTTTCTTTTGCAAGTCCTTTCAGAAATAAGGACCATGTGTTAGCTCACCTGCTAGATAACTTTTTTTTTGTAAGCAGCAATACAATTTCCCCGAGTACCTCCTTAGTGAGGTTTTCCTGCCACAACTCCATAATAACATTTCATAGCAGACATTTCTATAAGCTGCTTTGAAATGTTTATACAATACTGTTGAGGTATTTCAAGGAAAATCTTACATGGCTGATTTTGTTGGAACAGGGGAAAAAAGAAGTGTTTTTTTCCCCCTTCCCTGTGGGAAAGTTCGAACTCAAAATGGATTCAAAGCTGAACAAAAGCAAGTGATGATAGCAGGAAACTGTAGGAGGGATCCTTATCAATGCTGAAGAGAAACTCTGGCACAAGTAGTAAAACCCACGACAACACTGATCTTGTTTTGTTCGTGCAGACAAAGCCCAGAATTATCTTCTTAAACCCTAAACCTCACCACCAGCTGACCACAGAAAAACAAAACCTCACAGCACAACTTCAGTTAAGAAACAAAATAATACAGACCTTGTTGGGCAACTGCTGTGAGCAGAATGGGAAAGGCAGCATTTTGATCCTCAGTATATGACATAGAACAGCTGCATATAGTGACACCACAATTCCCGATCTGAATGGATTTGATTGGGTAATTCCTGTCAATCACACCTGCTGTAAGTGACTGGGATTGATTTTACGCACAATTTGTATTATATAACTATCCTCCACTCACTGCATTTTGCTGGAGAAATAACCCATGTTTTTATCGGGAGATTTTGCTGTAGTTTGTAGAGACTCTGTTTAAATAGACTCTGTTTGCTGTGTGAGAGTCCTGCCATAAGTCTTGCCCCACCTCCAACTCACTGGCTGACACAGTGGTGTCAATAACTGTAATATAACACCATGCAGTTTGATTCAAGAATTCCTCAATAAACACATTTTCCTGAAGTTTTTTTTCCATTATTGATTACTTTCTTTTTGTGATGTTTGTGTTCATATGCTGGTTTTGGGGTTGGACCATTTGCCCTTTTGCACCCAACATTATCAAGCATCACAGGGACACTGTGCTGCTCTATTATTGTGTTCCGCCACCCCCTCAGAAGAGAACCTAGATTGATATTTTCATTTCCAACACCATCTCTACATGCATGAGTTAGTGCCAAATTATGGCAATTTTCCAATCTGCCCAATCGCAACCCAATTTGTGGAGCAAAGGTAACTTAACACAGAGGGGCAACTTTCAAACACTTCACACAATCTGAAAACCAAATTAATCGAAGAGATAATCAAAGGTTGAGAATATTTAAGCGCACTATGCTAGCTGTGCTCCTACTTTGAATATCCTACCATTATGGCAAAGCGTTAAAATAAATTCTAAGAATGCAAATATATAGCTTTTTCTGAATGCATCAAGTCTCCGATGAACTGAAATATTTGCATACCAATTTAATTAATTAACTACTAAATCACAATGTACTGCTTGCCATGTTCTTCCATCACTTTTGAAGGTGGAAAGCAACAAGTAGTCAATGGTTACAGGCTACAAACTTATTTACAGGTGAAATGATAAGCCAAAAGACAGCGAGATACTAAAATTACAATAACTGGATTTACTCAGAAGCTACTAAAAAGAACTACAAGGATTTCAGTTTCTCTTATCTTTACTCCTATTGGTTAGATGTTGGGTAATATTGTTTGTAAGTAAATTATGTAACATAAGAACAAAAGAATTAGGAGCAGGAGTAGGTCATATGGCTCCTCGAGCCTGCTCCGCCATTCAATAAGATCATGGCTGATCTTCAACCTCAACTGCACTTTCCTGCCCTATCCTCCTATCCCTTGATTCCGCTGGAATCCAAAAATCTGTCTTGGCCTTGAATAAACTCAGCATCCACAGTACTTTGGGGCAGAGAATTGCAAAAATTCACAAACCTCAATGAAAAAATTCCTCCTCGTCTCAGTCTTAAGCGGCTGGCCCCTTATCCTGAAACTATGTCCTCTAGTTCTAGACTTTCCAGCCATGGGAAACAATCTCAGCATTTAGGGCCTTGGTGAGACCACACCTGGAGTACTATGTGCAGTTTTGGTCTCCTTACCAAAGAAAGGATATACTTGCCATAGAGGGAGTGCAGCGAGGGTTCACCAGACTGATTCCTGGGATCGCAGGACTGTCGTATGAGGTGAGATTGGGTCGACTAGACCTGTATTGACTAGAGTTTAGAAGAATGAGAGGGGATCTCACTGAAAAGTATAACATTCTGACAGGGCTAGTCAGACTGGATGCAGGGAGGATGTTTCCCCTGGCTGGGGGGTCACAGTCTCAGGATACGGGGGTAGAACATTTGAGACTGAGATGAGGAGAAATTTCTTCACTCAGCGGGTGGTGAACCTGTGGAATTCTCTACCACAGACAGCTATGGAGGCCAAGTCACTGAATATATTTAAGGAGATAGATAGATTTCTAGACACAAAAGGCATCAAGGGGTATGGGGAGAGAGCGGGAATATGGTATTGGGATAGAGGATCAGCCATGATCATATTGAATGGCAGAGCAGGCTCGAAGGGCTGAATGGCCTACTTCTGCTTCTATTTTTCTATGTTTCTATCCAGTCAATCCCCCTCAGAATCTTATATGTTTCAATGAGATCACCTCTCATTCTTCCAAACTCAAAAGAGTAAAGGCTCAATCTCTCCTCATAGGAAACCCTCTCATCCCAGGAATGAATCTAGTGAACTGTCATTGCACTGCCTCTAAGGCAAGTATATCCTTCCTTAAATAAGGAGATCAAAACTGTGCACAGTACTCCAGGTGTAGTCTCACCAGAGCCCTGTACAATTGTAGCAAGACTTCCTTACTCTTGTACTCCAATCCTCTAGCATCAAGTCCAACATGCCTTCCTAATTGCTTACTGTACCTGAATGCTAACTCTGTTTCTTGGAGTAGAACATCTAAATCTCTCTGAACACCAACATTTAAGTTTCTCAGCATTTAAAAAATATTGTTTTTCTATTCTTCCTACCAAAATGAATAACCTCACATTATACTCCATCTGTCCCCTTATTGCCCACTCACTTAACCTGTCTATATCCCTTGCAGGCTCTTTGCATCCTCCTCACATTTTACTTTTCCACCTAGCTTTGTATTGTAAGCAAACTTGGATACATTGCACTCGGTCCCTTCATCTAAGTCATTAATATAGATTGTAAATAGCTGAGGCCCAAGCATTGATCCTTGCGACATCCCACTAGTTACAGTCTGCCCATCTGAAAATGACCCGTTTATCTCTACTCTCTGTTTTCTGTTAATCAATTCTTTTCCATGCTAATCCATTACCTCCAACTCCATGTGCCCTTATCTTGCTCAACAACCTTTTTATGTGGTACCTTACCGAATGCCTTTTGGAAATCCAAATATACTACATCCACTGGTTCCCCTTTATCTACCCTGCTAGTTACATCCTCAGAAAACTCTAATACATTTGTCAAACTCGATTTACCTTTCATAAAACTATGCTGACTCTGCCTAATATGATTTTGTAAGTATCCTGTTGCCACTTCCTTAATAATGGATTCCAGTATTTTCCCAATGACTGATGTCAGGCTAACTGGCCTGTAGTTCCCCGTTTTCTCTCTTCCTCCTTTCTTGAATAGCGGGGTTACATTTGCTACCTTCTAATCCACTGGGACATAATTCCTCGCAAAGCCTTTATTGGCTCACTCCGGTATCGGGCACAGCAACATAGGATCTGAAAATCCCAAGAAAGTCTTTTGGTTTTCAAAGTGTCTTTTGATTTGATGTAAAAGCAGACCATCTGAAGATTATCCTTAATAAACAAACATAAAATAATCCCTTAATACAAATCTCCAATCTGAACAAAAAGCAAAATATTGTGGAGGCTGAAAATCTGAAACAAAAACAGAAAATGCTGAAAATATTCAGGTCAGGCAGCATCTACAGTTTGCCAAGTTTCAGGTGTGGACAATGATGGCTCCACATCTAACATCTTATCTCGGTCTTGTTAACATCTTCCCAGCTGCACTGCTCCTCGACACCCACTAAGAGATTACATTTTGAGGCAGCCATCAACAAGAGTAGTTCACATAGATCAACAAAACAAGGACTCTATATGGTACTTTCTACAGTCCATTATTCTTAGAAACAACAAAGAAAATTCACTTAAGACAGCTGTTTTTTTCATTGTAATAAGTGCATGCAATCAGACCTAGGCTTCATATTCAATGTACCAAAAAAAGGCTTGGATTCCTTTCCCAACTGACGATACTAAATTGATACATACATTAAGAAAATCTCATGAGAAGTTTTGCTAGTCAGTGGTTAAACCAGTTTTAGCCCACCATTAAAGATGAGAAGGGGTTCATAAAAGAGTAACGAGACTTGAACCCCAAGTGTAAAAGGAATGAGCTACAGGGAAAGTTTAGTGAAACTTAAGGGAGGAATTCATTGATAGATATAAAATATTAATTGATGTAGGGAAGGTAAAGCTAAATCATGACTTTAAACGGTACTGAGAAGGTAGCACCATAAAATGGAAATTAGTGAAGTAAAGTTAGACCAGATCTCGCAAACAACTTTACTCCAAGTGATAAATTATCTGTCCAAACAAGTAAATGGCAGCAAAACATTAGCGTTATTCAAAATACAATTGGATGCCATGACTGGATCAAGTATCCCACTGACTAAATGAAAGCACTCAGCATTAACTTAGTGGTTATGTGTGTCATTTAAGATTTCTTTATCCAGTGGATGCATGTTATCTTTGAGGAGAGAAAACGTGAACCTGCTGTTGATGTAAAACTTTTAATTCTATTGATCAATACTAAGTATGCATCATTCTTCTCATGCCTTAGTGCGGTTTCGACACGTACATTCCAAACTGCATACCGATAAAATGATTTTCACTTCTAACCCAAAAAACAAGGTTAAAAAACAGATGTGGGTAGGGCAAGAAACTCAAATAACCCTCCCATAGTTTGTAGTTCCTGGCATTTGATTTACCAAAGAACATGAAAATCAAAGGAATTTTGAAGGACTTGGTAAACTCGTTTGAGTGTTCAGTATCCACTTTAATTAAAAGACAACAACATTAAACTAAATACAACCAGGATTTAGAATCCAAAGACATTTTATTTTCATGTTCAGCTCCAAAGGAAGGGAAGGTGCTGGAAAAATGAGCATTAAGATTAAACTGCAAATTGTGCAGTTTAATCTTCAGGACGTTCTTCCTGAACCTACTGATTCCAGGACTCAAGTTTGCCAGGAAAAGCTAATTTTGTTTTGAGGCTTCCCAATCACAGGCGGGGCAGATCTACACAAAATGCCTGCTTTCAGGCTGGCTCTAACGATAGTTCGGAAGATGCATGCCACTACAGTAGCACAACAGAAAAATAGCACAAAATTCAGAAGGTCATGCCATGATTCTCCCAGGCCCTTCTGCTCCTGTTTCCGAAGGACCAACAAGACCACCAGAGGAGGTGGCAGATCATTTGGCCTCACTTTACATCCACCTCTGTAGATCCCAGAGATAAAACCTCCTCAACAGGTTACCAGTGAGCTAAGCAGTGTCATAAAGTACATTTGGTAGAGAAAGGCTCAAACCCACCCTCTCCCCTGCCTTGGATAGAATGTGGTCACAATTTTATGCTTCAACACAAATTCTTGCAAATTAAAGTGGAAATTCCCTTCGTGTTTAACGGCTAGCAGGAGACAAAAAATTCTGAAAGAATAGGACTTCTTCCAAAAGTTTACTGGAACAAAGGATTTGTAATCTCTGCGCAACTCTAAAGCATCAGAGAGCTGGCGTTGTGTGTAGATTTTTCTCATGAGATTGTCAAATTCAACTATTGTGCCACAAATGGGGGAATTCTAACCACAATCTATTAATATCACAAGATAAAGTTGAACACAAAATGTCTGCATCCAGGCTGCCTCAAACCAGTGTTTCTTAAATAATAAAATGGAGCAACAAGCAGTAACTGGAGGCATGGGCAAGTCTGTATCTCTCTTCATAATGCTTAGGATTATGGGGAAATTTTTCAATTGAATACATTCCACCAGCACCCCCCACCTCCACCAGCCCCCAGCCCCCCCCCCCCAACCTTTTTAAGTGAAATTGCAAAAGATACTGCAAAGTCTTCAACTGTGAGCAATTTGGCAGTGTTCATACTGTGCCTGAGTGACTACCATAGTTCTGTTGTCATAATAAATCCAGACTGTTTGCCATGTTAAGTGAGCTAGCAGGTAAAGAGAACATCACAAAATGCCCACATCAGTAAAAGGTCAAGCAGTAGCATGTTGGTTACAGGTCTCCAATACACCACAGAATTGAATGCGAGGATCTGAAACTGCACTTGATTCTCCATATAGTGTGAGTTGCAAAGCCAAGGGTGGTACCAATCTGACACCAGTCACTTCCTCGATCAGGAAGAGAATAAATAATCAGAGAGCAAGTTATCCCAAGCCACTCACATACCTGTTTGATGTTGTTATAAAATGGGATTACCAGATGCCTGGGTTCAGGTGCTTGTCCTGACACCAAAGGAAATTTGCATGGTACAGGAAACTCTCGATTTACCAGCACCCAAACAACTGGAAATCTCGGTTGACCGGCAAAATTCAGGAGTAGGTTCAGTTAAGTTTTTCTTCATATTAGTGGCCGTTTCTTGATTCTTGGCTGTGTAATCGGAGGTTTCTGCACATGTTGCTAAGCAACAGGGACGCTTGGTCTGTGGCCGGGGTTCCTGCAGCTGTTGCTAAGCAACAGGGAAGCCTGGATTTGTTGCTGTGTACGGAGCTCTCGTACCTTTTAACTATAACTCTCTGTAATCCAGACTTTTTGATAAACCGGCACCGGCGATAAAAAAGTTTCCTGTATGTGAAAATCTGAAATTTAAGAAAGCTACTGAAATTTTACAAATGAGTTGTTGGAACAATTTATTAGCATGCATCAGCTGTGTAACTGCTATAACTTTCCCCTACTTTTTGACACCACTATTATTTCCATGCAATTTGGTTCCATTTTGCTGAGGTCTCTAGTAACTTGAACAAAAACACAAATTGAACATTGCTTTTAATATCAAACTACATACAATGTCTTATTAATCAACCAGATCAATACAAACAAAATACTTTTCAGAAATACATGGTATATTATATAAAAGTAGTCAAAGCTTAAAAGAAACATCCATCAATATAAAAGTTAAGCATACAAAAGATACATTTATACTATAAACTCAAAATGCAATTCTTCTCTAATTAGAGTCAGTAGCTAGATTAGGAATATGTACAATGCAGCCTGACAATTTTTGACTCCATTTTGAATATGTTTCACATTTTAATTGTGCTGAACACATATGTATCAACTTATCCAACATTTGGGGATATTTTCTATCCTACTAGGTGAAGAGAGCAAGCTCTGGGGAATGGAACACTTTTCTCATTTCTTAGTACCCAGCATTAAGTACTCCGAGAGAACGTAAAGCAATTTCTATTCTGCCCCCATAATGGCCCGGATATTCCGATCCCTACGCGCGGTGTACACACCCGTAGGGACATCGGAAATGCCGGTTTCAGGAATGCACAGTGCATGCGCTGAAAACCGGCATTTCCGATCTGTCAAGAATGGTCTCAACAGATCCTCCGCCTGCCCTGGAGAAGGACCTCTGCGGGCGGATAGTTCTGCTTTCTGGAGACCCTCCGCCCGCAGAAAACCCGTAGAATTCTTACACCTGGTAAAGGCTTGCTTTTACCAGGATAAGAGTTGAAAAAAGGAAAAAAAAAATTTCCATTCATTTATCTTTTAAAAATACTTTAAAGAAAGGTAAGTTTATTTTTAGCCCCATAAAAAAAATTAATTATTTTTTTCAAAAAAATTAAGTGTTTAAAATATTTAATTTATTGTAATTTCAATTAATTTTAAAAATGTGATTTAAAATTTTTTTTTAACAAATGTTTTAAAGTGTTTTTGGGGTGATCTCCATTCATATATTTGACTGGTCTATCTATCAAGTGTATGAAGGGAGATTCCCTTCTTTGATTGGTTCCCCATGGCCCACGTGATCCCAGGGACGCTTGCGAACCGCATGCGCCTCTGGGATACGTGGGCCCTGCGCACTTGGAGTTGGAGAGGCCCAGCATCGGAACTATACGCACCTCAGGAGCACTCAGGTAAATGCGTAGATTTTTCCCAGATCGGAGGCCTCCGCACGTGGGAAGCCTCCGATCGGAAAATACGGCCCAATATCTTCAAATCCAATTTCAGATCATCCCACTAAATGATATTTCCATTTCTATCACCAACCATCCTCTTGGCCTGATGATTTAATGCCAAATTATAGTCACTTTTGTGCTGTGGCTCACACCAGTAGGTTGATAGCATTTAAATTACTGTTCCACAGTATTCTTACAGTCAAAGGGAAACTTTCATCCCATCATTCAGGGATAAGTTCAAGCCCAAGCTCCAGAACTGAACAGACTATGTGCTAAACCCACAAAGCCACCTTGTCCCCTTTCTTTAAACACAGTTCGGTCTTACTTTTCAGTTGGTTAACCGAGAACATGGCACAGATCAACAGGACTAGTTTAAGCTAAAAAACTGCTCCTCATCCAATTAACTGCAAGGCGGGATGGATTAATACTTCCCTCTACACTGTTGTGCACCTTTAATATACCTCTTCAGGTAAAGGAGGAAGACTGTCACTTACCCAACTCCTTTTTGAGAGGAAAAGGCTTGTTAATTGTCTCAAGACGGAAATGTAAAATGCATTTTACTGCCTCTACTGTGCTCCTCACTATATCCCACCATAACATCAATTTATGTACACTGTGTCTTTTGGCCATTTGAGTGCAAGATAGACCAACTCAAAAGTAGAAGTGAGTGAGTGAAGTGACTTTTACAATCCTCTTCTGAAGGTAAAGGCATCTGTTGTAATACTTTATACCATCTACATTTGAGTGTTGCAGTCTCAGTAATCCTAGTAACATTTATCAAGCTTGCTACTTGTTGAGTAATGTATTAATAAATTCAGAAACTTCTTGGCCCTATTGAAAACCTACAAAAGCCAAAACCTACAAAACAAAGGAAGTCTACTATTGCACTATTCTTTTAAGACCTTTTCTAGTTGCTTTTGTGACAGGACATTCTCATTGTCTAAGTTATATTCATTGCAACTCTCAGCTGTAAAAGTTTTAAATTGCATGTATATCATCTACATCAAATGTCACAAAGATGTGAAATTTCATCTCAGATAAAACAGAATAGTGCAAACAGCTGATTTCCTTGTTGCTATGCAACAGAACTGTATGCATATAGAGATAAATTAAACCTTTAAACAATTGTACATTCCATATAGGTTTCTTCTCTCATACCCTTTAGTCTTCTAACCTTTCTTAATGCCAAAATTGCTGCTACTGCATTGAGCAAGTATACTATGATAGCCAAGCAGGCAACTAGACCACCAACAATGTCAGCACCATGCAGACTGCAATTAAACCCATCATACCCTTTACTTTTGTACATACTCTCCCTCTCTTTACACACTTCTGAATTGTAGCCCTCAATCAAGTGTTGAAAATAAAAATAAACAGCAGGTATATAGGCAAGTGCTATTGCTATATCCAGAGCACATTCAATAATCAGCAAGAAGGGAAACCGCCAAGGTATCCGAGCCAGGCCTAAAACCAGCAAAAGGCACGCAAAGGACATTAAAGTCCCACTGTACGCCATTGTGGCAGTGACTGTAGGCAACTTTAGCTGGTAAAACGCAATATCCAACTCTTTTACTTTTTCAGCCTCTGCTCCTTGAAATCCACTATAGGCTGATCCAAATGTGTAGTAGTAGAGACTTCCCAGGCTGGAGAGATCTGTGTAGCCCCCAGTGCCACTGTAGGAGATTGCCCCACACACCAGAATTAACAGATTCAGCAGCACCTCCACCAACTGACAGAGACCTGCAACAAAAACAACCAAAACACAGCCAACTATTAACAACTAATCGCCAAGATGTAAACCCTCGACTCTTTTAGCTGCAGAAATAACTTTGGACAGCTTGACAAAATTACTATGGAAAAAGTGTGAAAATAAAAACACTGGAGAATCTGTTTGCAATATTCACTTAATCTGCTTCAAGTCCTAACTTGCATCTTCCACATAAAGTGCAATAACTTGCGTATGGAGCAGAATTAAACAATCTTACCACGTTGGGTGGTTTAACAAGGTGCACATGGAGGCAGCGATCACATGAATTTTGAACGCTGAGAGCACGAAAATTCAGGGGAAAATTGTGCAGGCTTAACCGGCAATTCAGAGGTGTCCCATTTCGATGAATACTCTGATAATCCTGGTTCAGCAAGCAATAACTGAAATAAACTCCTACATTACCAGGAGCAATCTCGGAAATGTAATTGCTGGTATTCCGTGT
Source organism: Somniosus microcephalus (assembly GCF_052327205.1). Classification (NCBI taxonomy): domain Eukaryota; kingdom Metazoa; phylum Chordata; class Chondrichthyes; order Squaliformes; family Somniosidae; genus Somniosus; species Somniosus microcephalus. The sequence goes on along the minus strand of NC_140992.1, from coordinate 237,167,593 downwards.
TGACTTTTTGGATTGATATAGAATAATGGCAATCAATGCTTGTATGTTGTATTGTAAATGTTCAATCTATACGCATAAACAAATGGGGCAACATCTCAAGTCAGATAGTGCAGTGTTTAGTATCCCATCCTTGAGTATTAAAACTTGTAAGGTTGAAATTTAAACCCTCAAAATAATTCAGCTTCCCATACCCATCTCAACTATTCCCAGACTTCTTTAGTTGACCAGGCATGTAGAACTAGTTCTGCCTCATCTAATGGGATGCAGAACTGGTAATCTCAAGGTGTTTTTATATTGCTGCTAATAAAATTGTGTTTCTGGTGACAGCTATAATAACCTCCCAGTGCCGCTCTCCTGCTGGCCTTCTTCCCCAGTTTATTTTATCTCACCTAGCAACACTCTCTTTATGCCCAGGATGTCAAGGAATATAAAGACTAGTTTTCTGTGCAAGAGCATAGAATTATTCTAATTAGCGTTCTTTGTTTTAATCTGAACATCTTATTTTGATACTACTGACATCATCATCATCATCATCATCATACGCGAAGGGTGTACAAAAAGGGCATTAGAAAGGAATAGAACAAAAGACATTGGCCCTGAATTTGTAGTCGGAGGCTTCCCGCGGGGAAATGCCTCCGATCTGCAAATAAAATCCACGCCTACCTGGTGGTCCGGGAGGAATGGAGACTCGCCGGGTACCCGTGGGTAGAGGCCCACATATCTCGGAGGCGCAGGCAGTTCGCAAGTGCCGCTGGGATCACGTGGGCTGGCCCAACAAATGAAAGAAGGGATCCCCATTCATTCATGCTTATAAGCACGAATGGGAATACCCCAAAAAATACATGTACACATCAAATAATTTTTTTTAAATTACATATTTAAAAATTAATTAAAATGCCATTTAAAACATTAAATTTTTCAAAAAATAAATTTAAATGTTATAAAGGAGCTAAAAATAACCGTACCTTATTGTACAGGTTTTTTAATGTTTAAATGATCTGAAAAAATTTATTTTTCAGTTCAACTCTTACCAGTCGTAAGAATTTCACGGGCATTCACTGGGCAGAAGTTGGGCAAATAACCCAATTCTCCGCCCGCGGATGCCCTTTTCCCGGGGATGTGTTGGATCTGTCAAGAGGATTCTTGACAGATTGCAAGTTCCAGGTTCTTGTGCATGCGCTTCACGAGTGAAATGGTGAGGCAAAGGGAGGGGTGGATGCACGAGGGGTTGGAGTCAGAGAAAGAGTTTGGGGAGGGGGGTTTGTTGCACTGAAGGTGGTTACTGAGATGAGGAGAGACAAAGTCATGAAGGAGTTTTAAAAAGGTTGAGAATTTTAAATTTGAGGCACTGGGGGGACCAGGAACCAATGGAGGTCAGTGATATTAGAGATCATGGGCAAGTGGGACTTGGTTAGACTAGGATACAGGCAGCAGAGTTTTTTTTTAAATGAGCTGAAGCTTACAGAGGACGGAGATGGGAAAACAGCCAGGAGAGCAGAATAGGGTCATCTGGAGGTGATAAAGACATGGCTGAGGTTTGCAGCAGCAGATGGACAGGGGCAGGCAATGTTATGGAGGCGGAAGTCTTTGAGGGATAGGATGTGGGGTGGGACCTCAGCTGGGATTCAAATAGGACACAGAGGGTGCCAGCAGTCTGGTGCAGACTCCACCCTACCTACGTCAACCTATCCCATCATGGAACCGCTTACTTTAACGCTGGACTCCCTCCTATTGTCTCCTTTCAATTTACATTTACTACCAGGATATATGTATCCTAATAGTTGCTATGTAACCAGGCCGACGTAACTTGAGTTTTCCGTGTCCATTTGCCTGCACATTTTGGCAACCGCTCCAGACCCGAGGCCATCACTTCTATTTCCACCCCTTTTATTACTTCTTTTCGCTTTACTCCTCCTAGGCTCCTCTCGCCTGTCGCTATGCCTCCTTTCATTTCTCCCCTCATGTACTCTGCCATCCCAAATCCCTACCCCAACCTTCAGCACTCCTCGACCTTCCTACTCTCCTGCCGCTGTCCCAGGCTTGACTCCCTCTTAGATAAGCCTACAACTTCCCTCTGTGCCTCTCTTGGCATCCTCCAAAGCACCAATCAAGGCACTCGTAGCTGCCTCCTTACGAGCAGCAAACCCAACAGCCCCTTCCTACCCACCCAGCGCACCCACTGGGGGCTAATCTTGCCAATCTTCTTCCCATCAAACTCACCCTTCCCAGTGCAGACCGTGGATTCTGCCCCTCTCCACATCTCCCTCCAGAATGTTTGTTCACTCGTGAACAAGGCCCTTGCCATCCATGAGCTTATTGTGGATAATTGCATCGACATCATGACCTCAACGGAAACCTGGCCGACAGGTAATAACACCTTCCCCACCTGGCTATAACTTCCACCACTTGACCCACCCAAACCGCCGCAGTGCTGGTGTGGCTCTCATCACCAAATCACACATTGGTCTGTCCTCCTACTGCTCTGGCACTTTCTCCTCCTTTGAGCATCTCACCTTATTCCACCCCTCATTTAAAATCCTCGTTCTCTACTGCCCACCCAAGTACCACGCCAATTTTCTCAGATATCTTCACTGCTTTCCTCCCACAGCCTCTGCATTGAGCAACTTCTCATCCTCGGTGACTTCAGCCTCCATCTCAACTCATCATGCTCTCTATCCTCTGAATTCACTGTGCTCCTATCCTCCCTTAATCTCTCTCTCCATATAAACTCCCCAACCCATAATCACAGCCACCCCCTTGAACTTGCCATCTCTCGTGGCCTCTCTATTCCCATTGTGTCAATCACAGATAAGGCCATCTCCGATCACTTCCTTGTATCGCTCTCCATCCACATCCAAAGCTCCCTTTAAGGTGCGCAGCGCTCCAGGGAACCCGCACAGCCGGACTGCCAGCTTTTCAATGCAAAAACCACGCATGCGCAGTACTTTGAGTTGCCTGTGCAGCCCCCTTAAGGGGCACCAAAAAAAATTATTAGGAACATTGCCCACATCTCCCTTCCAACCCTACTTCCTGCTGTGTCCGCCCTGGAAAAAAACTCTCCCAATTCACCGACAACTGCACTTTCAAAATTCCAACTGTCTAAAGGTAAAGCAAAAGAGGAAATAGCAGAGGCCCTGACCATCATTTTCCAATCCTCTCTGGCTTCAGGTGTGTTGCCAGAGGACTGCTAATGTGGTACCCTTGTTTAAAAAGGGAGAAAGGGATAGACCGAGTAATTACAGGCCAGTCAGCCTAACCTCGGTGATGGGAAAATTATTGGAAAGAATTCTGAAGGACAGGATAAATCTTCATTTAGAAAGACATGGATTAATCAAGGATAGTCAGCACGGATTTGTTAAGGGAAGGTCGTGTCTGACAAACTTGATTGAATATTTTGAGGAGGTAACAAGGAGGGTAGATGAGGGTAGTGCGTTTGATGTAGTGTATATGGACTTTAGCAAGGCTTTTGATAAGCTTCCACATGGCAGACTGGTCACGAAGTTAAAAGCCCATGGGATCCAGGGCAAAGTGTCAAGTTGGATTCAAAACTGGCTCGGAGGCAGGAAGCAGAGGGTAATGGTCGATGGGTGTTTTTCTGACTGGAAGGCTGTTTCCAGTGGGGTTCCGCAGGGCTCAGTACTAGGTCCCTGCTTTTTGTGCTATATATCAACGATCTAGACTTGAATATAGGGGGTATGATTAAGAAGTTTGCAGATGATACTAAAGCCGGCTGTGTGGTTGATACTGAAGTAGGAAGCTGTAGACTGCAGGAAGATATCAATAAATTGGTCAGGTGGGCAGAACAGTGGCAAATGGAATTCAATCCGGAGAAGTGTGAGGTAATGCATTTGGGGAGGGCTAACAAGGAAAGGGAATACACATTAAATGGTAGGACTGAGTAGTGTAGAGGAACAAAGGGACCTTGGAGTGCATGTCCACAGATCCCTGAAGGTAGCAGGCCAGGTAGATAAGGTGGTTAAGAAGGCATACAGAATGCTTGCCTTTATTAGCCGTGGCACAGAATACAAGAGCAGGGGGGGTTATGCTTCAACTGTATAAAACACTAGTTAGGCCTCAGCTGGAGTACTGCGTGCAGTTGTGGTCACCACATTACAAGAAAGATGTGATTGCACTAGGGAGGGTACAGAGGAGATTTACAAGGATGTTGCCGGGAGTAGAGAATCTTAGCTATGAGGAAAGACTGGATAGGCTGGATTTGTTTTCCTTGGAACAGAGGAGGCTGAGGGGAGACCTTATTGAGGTGTATAAAATTATGAGGGGCATAGATAAAGTGGATAGGACCTATTTCCTTTAGCAGAGGGGTCAAAAACCAGGGGCCACAGATTTAAAGTAATTGGTGGAAGGTTTAGAGGGGATTTAAGGGGAAATTTCTTCACCCAGAGGGTTGTGGGGGTCTGGAACTCACTGCCTGAAAGGGCGATAGAGGCAGAAGCCCAAACCACATTTAAAAAGTACTTGGATGTGCACTTGGGATGCTCTAACCTGCAGGGCTACGGACCAAGAGCTGGGAAGTGGGATTAGGCTGATAGCTCTTTGTTGGCCGGCACAGACACAATGGGCCGAAATGGTCTCCTTCCGTGCTGTAACTTTCCATGATTCTAGTCTTTGGCCCTCCATTCACCACGAGATTTCTGCAGCTACCGATCTGCTCAACCACACCCTCACCTCCACCTTTGATGCCCCAGTCCCCATTAAAACCATTACTCTCTCTCTCTCTCAACCTGGCCAGGCCCTCGTCTCCACTCCTCCGCTCCCTTAATTCCAAGGGACGCAGACTTGAATGAATATGGCGGACAACTGGTTTACATTCTCTGCCAAATTTGACTGCACCACATAAAGTACAATCGGCTCCTGCTCTCGTCTGCCAAAACTGCTCACTATTTCAGGATCATCTGGAATACAAAGATATCCCCAACTTCTTTTCTCTACTGCAAACCGTCTCCTAATACACCTCTCCCGTCTCCTCCACTCTCACCTCCAACAAGTGCGAGGAGCTCATGGACTTCTTTGTCACTAAGATCAGTTGCCTCTGCCGCTTCTCTCTCTTCCCCTAGCCCACCGGGTCAAATTTCCTCTGGTTCCCCTCTGCCCTAGCCTTGAACTCATCTTTCTCTAGTTTCTCTCCGATCTCCCCTCATGCCCTCGCTGAGCTCATCTTGTCCATGAGACCCACCTCCTGCTTCTTCAACCCTATTCCCACTCTCTCGACCACATTCCCACTAAAATCCTGACCACCTAACTTCCCTTCCTGGCTCCCATGTTAGCGGATACCGTTAACAGTTCTCTCTCCTCAGGTACTGTCCCCCTCTTCTTCAAATCTGCTGTCATCACCCCTCTCATAAAATCAAACCTTGACTCCTGTCCTTGCAAACTACCACCCCATCTCCAATCTCCCTTTCCTCTCCAAAGTCCTTGAACGTGTTGTCGCCTCCCAAATCTGTGCCCAAGTTTCCCAGAACTCCATGGCCTAGAAATTGGGTTGGGGCGCCAAAGTGGCGCAAAAGTCGGCGGAGCGCAGGATTTAGCGCAGCGATCGGAATGATACCGATCGCCAGAAATTCAGTTTCAGTGCCCCTCGAGGGAGACGGGGCGAGGCTCGAGGCGCTCCACGTCCCTCTTAGGGCGCTGAAACTGATTATCGCAGCGCAACGTGCCGCAGCGCCACATGCTGCAGCATGGCACGCTGCGGTACTGCAGGCCTTCCTCCCACTGTTAAGGGGGAGGTGCCTGCAACAGCGCGATCCCCGATCGCGAGTGCCGGCAAATGAGCCCGGCACCAAGGAGAAGTGCCAGGCTCTCGGGAAACAGCCGGAAATGCCGCGGGGGTGGGGGGGGGCGGGGGGGGGTTAGGAGGCCGGGGACGGAGGTGCTGGCAGGCGGCCGCCGAAAAAGCGGCCGCCCCGCACCTCCACCTTAACTTGCGCCGCTGCCGGCACAGTAAGGCCCCGTGAACCGGGCGCGGGTAGCGAGCAGCGCAACTGCGGCGTTCGCCACCAAATATCACGAATGGGGCGCTGCGCACACCGATGACGTTATCGGTGGCGGCGCAGCGCAAATGCCTAACGCCACCATTAGCGCCCCTACTGAATATCGCCGGAGACGCAGCCAGTGGCGCTACAGCCACTGACTGCCTCTTTAGGTGCTAACAGGTGGCGCTACTCACCCAATTTCTCCCCCCATGTTTGCACCCCTCCAATCAGGTTTCCGCCCCCGCTACAGTACCGTAATGGCTCTTCTCAAAGTCACATATGACATCCTTTGTGACTGTGACAAAGGTAAACTATCCCTCCTCGTCCTTCTCGACCGGTCTGCAGCCTTTGGCACGATTGACCACACCATCCTCCTCCAACGCCTCTCCACTGTCGTCCACCTGGGTGGGCCTGCACTTGCCTGGTTCCATTCTTATCTATCCAGTTGTAGCCAGAGAATCACCTGCAATGGCTTCTCTTCCCGCTCCTGCATCGTTACCTCTGTTGTCCCCCGAGAATCTATCCTCGGTTCCCTCTTATTTCTCATCTGCATGCTGCCCCTCGGCGACATTATCCGAAAACACAGCGTCTGCTTCCACATGTACGCTAACGACATCCAACTCTACCTCACCGCGCATCTCTCTTGACCCCTCCACTGTCTCTAAATTGTCAGACATCCAGTACTGGAAATTTCCTCTAAATAAATATTGGGAAGACCAAACCCATTGTCTTCAGTCCCCGCCACAAACTCCATTCTCTAGCCACCAACTCCATCCCTCTCCCTGGCAACTGTCTGAAGCTGAACCAGACTGTTCGCAACCTTGGTGTCATATCCGACCCCGAGATGAGCTGCCGACCACGTATCCGCTCCATCACCAAAACCGCCTACTTCCACCTCCGTAACATCGCCTGACTCCACCCCTCAGATCATCTGCTACTGAAACCCTCATCCATGCCTTTGTTACCTCTAGACTATTCCAACGCACTCCTGGCCAGCCTCCCACGTTCTACCCGCCATAAACGTGAGGTCATCCAAAACTCCGCTGACTGTGTCCTAACTCGCACCAAGTCCCATTCACCCATTGACCTACATTAGAACCCGGTTAAGCAGTGTCTCGATTTTAAAATTCTCATCCTTGTTTTCAAATCCCTCTATGGCCTCGCCCCCCAATCTCTAATCTCCTCTAGCCCTACAATCCTCCAATATATCCGAGCTCCTCCAATTCTGGCCTCGAGCATCCCTGATTTTAAATCGCTCCACCATTGGTGGCTGTGCCTTCAGTTGCCAAGGCCCTAAGCTCTGCAATTCCCTCCCTAAACCTTTCCGCCTCTCTACCCTCCTTGAAGACGCTACTTAAACCCGCCTCTTTAATATCTCATTATGTGGCTCGGTGTTAAATTTTGTTTGATAATATCCCTGTGAAGCACCTTGGGACATTTTACTACGTTAAAAGCGCTATATAAATACACGTTGCTGTTGTTATTGGTGGTGGTTCAGCACGAGATACTGGCTGAGGCGGGGATGGAATCAGTGGCAAGGGTGAGGAGCTTGTGGTGGGGCAGAAGACAACATTCGTGGAGGAAATTGCAGCTTATTCAAGACAGGATGTCAGACCATCAGTCTGATTGCATAGAGGTAGTGGAGCAGTCAAGGTAAGTGGTAGAGAGGCAGAGTGGCATTAGTGTACTTGTGGAAACTGACCACATATCTGTAGATGACATCACCAAGGGGGAGCATGTAGATGAGGAAGAGGAGTAGGCCAAAGAAGGATCCTTGGCAGATTCCTGAGGTGCAGGGATGGGAAGAGAAGCCACTGCCCCTAGATGATTATTCATATCCATTACTGGCCCGTCGTATTTAGTGGACACTTGACTAATTTTAAATGTTGTGACACTTTACTTTGCAGTATTCTTCTAATATTTTATGATAAACATACTTAACATGTATATTGCATTTCAGTAATATTCTGCCATATGGACAAGTGCATCAGACTGCAGACTAGAAGAGAGGACTATGTTTTACTTGAAGCATGCAGGGAGACAACACAACTTGTGTGGTAGAGTAGTGCGGCCACTTTAAGGACTCTGGTACCCATTCTCTTTGCTGCCAATGGCATCTCTTCTGGCCACAGCAAACTAGCAATGTTAACAAAGGGTCTTTGCTGTCTCTGAGAGCGGTGCGCATCATCAAAAGACATTGGGGTAGATTTTCTTCTTCACTGCCTGGACAAGAATCTGGCTGGGCAGATCGCTGCCATTTGTAGAACCCATCTGATTTTCATTCCATTGAAGTTACCGCCCAGGTGGTACCTCCAGAAGCAGCACTGCCCCCGACCACAAGTAAATAGAACTGGGCTTGCTGTTGGCGCTGGATGTGCTTTCTGGCTAAGTGACTCAACCTGCTCATATAGATCAGTCAATTGGGCAGCTACTTAGTCGCAAGTTGCAACTTTAAAACAACTGTGCACATTTTAAATTACTTTAAAAGTTCAACTCGATGATGCAGTGGGTTAGACACTGGATTTCATCTGTGGGACCATATTTCAAATCCAGTGCAGTCTGTGGGATAAAGCTCTGCCCTGTCTGATGGCTGTAAGTGTCCAATGTAAAAGAAAACATCTGGGGAGTCTCCATTAAGTGTCGAATGGACATGAGGCTGCAACCCAAAACTGTCCCTAATTAGTAGTGCTGTTATTTCGAATGGCCCAATGGTGTGGAAAATGGAAGAAGCGGCACGGATTATGACTCTATGACTCCAAGTGTGACACTGGTGCAGTAGGAGTCCTCTTCCGAGGCACATTGTTGGGCAGAGTGGAAGGAGCTTTGCTCTGCATCTGGCTTTGCTACAGTGAACCTGGAAGTGCTTTATGCTGATACTGGGTGTCTGAAATGGAAAATGTTTCAATCTTCAGCATCCCTCACTTTGTTCAGCACAAAAAAATATTTTTTTGTTTTAAGTTCAAAGTTTTGTACCTCTGTGTCCTTTGATTTCCTCCCCTTTCTCAGGCTCAGACACTTAAAAACTGAAAAATAGTTCATTTTTATTCAGATTCCAAAACTTAACTGTGACCAGAAAATGAGTCTCCTTTCGCTTTTCTTTGCAAGGAAAAAGCAAAAAATTGCAGATGCTGGAAATCTAAAACAAAATACAGAAAATGTTGGAGATACCAAACAGGTCAATCAGCATTTGTGGGGAGAATAGACAAGTTGACATCTCAGGTGTGGACTTGAAGAACTTACTAATTATCTAGACAGTTGCTGACTGACCTGCTGAGTGTCTCCAGCATTTTCAATTTTTGTTCCTTTGCAAGGGTTTTGGGTGACTAGAGAGGGGTGGAAGAGAAAGAATGTGGCTGACACACTCTCCCAGACCAGTGAGTCCTACTCTCTAATCACAGTATGTTCATTCTGCACAATACTGCCTTGGGCAGCACGGTGGCATAGTGGTTAGCACTGTTGCCTCACAGCGCCAGGGACCCGGGTTCAAATCCAGCCTCGGGTGACTGTGTGTGGAGTTTGCACATTCTCCCCGTGTTTGCGTGGGTTTCCTCCGGGTGCTCCAGTTTCCTCCCACAGTCCAAAGATGTGCGGGTTAGGTTGATTGGCCATGATAAAAATTGGCCCTTAGTGTTAAGGGGGATTAAATACGTGGGGTGATAGGGACCGGGTGCTAGGGTTTGGATGATCAGCCATGATCTCGTTGAATGGCGGAGCAGGCTTGAAGGGCCTACTCCTGCTCCTATCTTCTATGTTTCTATTGCTAATCTTTAACAGGTTCTGCATAACAGGAAGAAAACAACAGCTTAAGTGCATGTTATGCAAGAAGGGTCATGTGACTGGTACACGCAACCAGTTAAACCAGAAATGCTGCATTCTTTCTAGTCCTGCTGATTTGCTCTGACTCAACCAAAAGCAGACAGAGTTTCACCAATTTAATTCTGCATCTCTGTGGTTCAAAACCACTGCACCATATATTCCAATTCCATTTTGACAGATGCTACACTTATCATATGTGAAACGCCTTGAGATGTTTGAGACACTTGATGAAACATTATATAAATCCAAGATTTTTTTTTGAAGTTCTATTTATATTACATGTTGCTTTAAAGGTGATTAATACAGATTCAACTCCAAAGCCAGCTTTTTACTTTAAATCTCTCTGTGAATTTGACACAAATGCTATTGGGAGCACTATGTGAAAAACATAATACCAAATCAGGAAGGGGGAAATTGTGATTCAGATCACTTTTGTCATGATAAACAACAATAATTTGGAACATAGAATGCATCTTTCCGATCTGTTTACTGTGAATGAGAAGCATAGAAACATAGAAGATAGGAGCAGGAGTGGGCCATTCGGCCCCTCGAGCCTGCTCCGCCATTCAATGAGATCATGGCTGATCATCCAAACTCAGTACCCTGTCCCTGCCTTCTCCCCATATCCCTTGATCCCTTTAGCCTTAAGAAATATATCTAACTCCTTCTTGAATATATTTAAAGTATTGGCCTCAACTGCCTTCTGTGGTAGAGAATTCCACAGGTTCACCACTCTCTGGGTGAAGAAATTCCTCCTCATCTCTGTCCTAAATGGCTTACCCTGCCAATATAAATGTTGACAGGTTTCATAACAAGGTTGTGATTAACATGAACTTTAGTCACTAGTCTGCTTGTCTCCTAATCCTAACCCAGTATCGTTTTAACAGCTTCAATTAGATCTACTTATAAATGGCTCTTATTGATGTGGTTCAAATGATGAACATTGAATTATCGACTGACACAGCACAGCCATTCAGCCCATCGTGCCTGTGCCGGCTCTTTGAAAGAGCTATCCAATTAGTCCCACTCCTCTGCTCTTTCCCCATAGCCCTGCAAATTTTCCCCTTCAAAGTATTTATCCACTTCCCTTTTTAAAGTTACTATTGAAGCTGCTTCCACCACACTTTCAGAAAGTGCCTTCCATATCATAGCAACTCGCTGCGCAAAATGTTCTCTCCTCATCTCCCCTCTGGTTCTTTTGCCAATTGCTTTAAATCTGTATTCTCTGGTTATCAACTGTTCTGCCTCTGGAAACGGTTTCTCCTGATCTACTCTATCAAACTGCTCAGTTAAATCTCGCCATAACCTTCTCTGCTCTAAGGAGAACAACTCCAGTTTCTCTAGTCTCTCCATGTAACTGAAGTCTTTCATCCCTGGTACCATCCTAGTAAATCTCCTCTGCACCCCCTCCAAGGACCTGACTGACATCCTTCCTAAACAGACAAAATCAAGTAGAAAGATATATTAAAATGTCACTCTTGTCTATTGATATGCATGCAGGTTTTTGCTTTACTTTTCTTCAGTTTTTTTTTTGCTCCTTTTAGAATCATGTGAAAATGCCACGTCCAAGAGAAATCCTATTGAAAACATTTGAAAGACCATTAGGACTGACCATACTGCTCTAAAGCATAAATAGGAACATAAGAAATAGGAGCTGGAGTAGGCCATTTGGCCCTTCGAGCCTGCTCCGTCATTCAACAAGATCGTGGCCGATCTTCTCCCTCAACTCCACCTTCTCGCACTATCCCCATATCCCTTAATTCCCTTTGTTCCCCAAAATTTATCGACCTCTGTCTTGAATATACTCAACACAGCTCTCCGAGGTAGAGAATTCCAAAGATTCACAACCCTTTGAGTGAAGAAATTTCTCCTCATCTCAGTCCTAAATGGCCATCCCCCTATTCTACATTCCCCAACCAGGGGAAACATTTTCTCAGCACTAACCTGGTCAAGCCCCTTAAGAATTTTATGTGTTTCAATTAGATCACCTCGCATTCTTCTAAACTCTAGGGAATATAGGCCTAGTCTACTCAACCTCTCCTCATAGGGCAATCCCCTCATCCCAGGAACCAGTCTTATGAACCTTCGCTGCGCTCCCTCCAAGGCAAGTATGTCTTTCTTTAGGTAAGGAGACCAGAACTGTACACAGTACTCCAGGTGTGGCCTCACCAATGCCCTGTATAATTGTAGTAAGACTTATTTACTCTTATACTCTAATCCCTTTGTAACAAAAGCTAATGTACCATTTGCTTTCCTAATTGCTTGCTGTACCTATATGTTAACTTTCTGTGATACATGTACAAGGACACCCAGGTCCCTCTGAATGCAAACATTTCCCAGTCTCTCACCATTCAAAAAATATTCTGCTTTTTTGTTTTTCCTACCAAAGTGGATAACTTCACACTTCTCCACATTGTATTCCATTTGCCATGTTCTTGCCCACTCAGTCAACCTGTCTATATATTTCTGCAGCCTCTTTGCCTTTTCCTCACAGCTTACTTTACAAGAGAGAGCATGAAAAATTCTTGGCAAGTAAAATGAAGGAAAACCCAAAGATGTTTTATAAATATATTAAGAGTAAGAGGATAACTAAAGAAAGGTTAGGGCCTATTAGAGATCATGAGGGTAATCTGTGTGTGGAGGCGGGAGACGTCGGTAGGGTTCTTAATGAATACTTTGCGTCTGTTTTCACAAAGGAGAGGGGCGAAGCAGACATTGCTATCGGGGGGGGGGGGGGGGGGGGAGGAGTGTGAAATATTAGATGAAATAAGTACAGTGGGAGAGGAAGTATTAAGGGGTTTAGCAGCTATAAAAGTGGATAAATCCCCAGGCCTGGATGAAATGTATCCCAGGCTGTTAAGCGAAGCAAAAGAGGAAATTGCAGAGGCCCTGACCATTATTTTTCAATCCTCTCTGGCTTCAGGTGTGGTGCCGGAGGACTGCTATTGTGATACCCTTGTTTGAAAAGGGAGAAAAGGATAGACCGAGTAATTATAGGCCAGTCAGCCTAACCTCGGTGGTGGGAAAATTATTGGAAAGAATTCTGAAGGACAGGATAAATCTTCATTTAGAAAGACACGGATTAATCAAGGATAGTCAGCACAGATTTGTTAAGGGAAGGTCGTGTCTGACAAATTTGATTGAATTTTTTGAGGAGGTAACAAGGAGGGTAGATGAGGATAGTGCATTTGATGTAGTGTTTATGGACTTTAGCAAGGCTTTTGAGAAGGTTCCACATGGCAGACTGGTCATGAAGTTAAAAGCCCATGGGATCCAGGGCAAAGTGTCAAGTTGGGTTCAAAACTGGCTCAGAGACAGAAAGCAGAGGGTAATGGTTGATAGGTGTTTTTGTGACTGGAAGGCTGTTTCCAGTGGGTTTCCGCAGGGCTCAGTACTAGGTCCCTTGCTTTTTGTGTTATATATCAATGATCTTGACTTGAATACAAGGGTTATGATTAAAAAGTTTGCAGATGATACTAAAATCGGCTGTGTGGTTAATACTGAAGAAGGAAGCTGTAGACTGCAGGAAGATATCAATAAATTAAATTGGTCAGGTGGGCAGAACAGTGGCAAATGGAATTCAATCCGGAGAAGTGTGAGGTAATGCTTTTGGGGAGGGCTAACAAGGAAAGGAAATACACATTAAATGGTAGGACACTGAGTAGTGTAGAGGAACAAAGGGACCTTGGAGTGCATGTCCACAGATCCCTGAAGGTGGCAGGCCAAGTAGATAAGGTGGTTAAGAAGGCATACGGAATGCTTGCCTTTATTAGCCGTGGCATAGAATATAAGAGCGGGGGGGGGGGGGGGGGGCTTATGCTTCAACTGTATAAAACACTAGTTAGGCCTCAGCTAGAGTACTGCGTGCAGTTCTGGTCACCACATTACAGGAAAGATGTGATTGCACTAGAGAGGGTAGAGAGGAGATTTACAAGGATGTTGCCGGGAGTAGAGAATCTTAGCTATGCAGAAAGACTGGTTAGGCTGGGTCTGTTTTCCTTGGAACAGAGGAGGCTGAGGGGAGACCTTATTGAGGTGTATAAAATTATGAGGGGCCTAGATAAAGTGGATAGAAAGGACCTATTTCCCTTAGCAGAGGGGTCAAAAACCAGGGGGCACAGATTTAAAGTAACTGGGGGAAGGTTTAGAGGGGATTTGAGGAGAAATGTCTTCACCCAGAGGGTTGTGGGGGTCTGGAACTCACTGCCTGAAAGGGTGGTAGAGGCAGGAACCCTAACCACATTTAAAAAGTACTTGGATGTGCACTTGGGATGCTCTAACCTGCAGGGCTACGGACCAAGAGCTGGGATGTGGGATGAGGCTGGATAGCTCTTTGTTGGCCGGCACGGACACGATGGGCCAAAATGGCCTCCTTCCGTGCTGTAACTTTCTATGATTCTAATTTTGTATCATCAGCAAAGTTGGATACGTTACACTCAGTCAGTCCCTTCATCTAAGTCATTAACTCAGATTGTAAATAGATGAGGCGCAAGCACTGATCCTTGCAGTACCCCACTCGTTACAGGCTGCCAACTTGAAAAAGTCCAGTTTATTCCTACTCTCTGTTTTCTGTCCATTAACCAATCCTCAATCCATGCTTATGTATTACCCCCAATCCCATGAGTCCTAATTTTGTGTAAGAACCTCTTGTGTGGCACCTTATCGAAAGCTTTTTGAAAATCCAAATACACTACATCCACTGGTTTCCCCTATCTATCCTACTAGTTACATCTTCACAAAATTCGAACAGATTTGTCAAACACGATTTCCCTTTTATAAAACCATGTTGACTCTGCCTAATCATATTACGATTTTTTAAGTGCCCTGTTACCACGTCCCTAATAGATTCTAGCATTTCGCCTACTGCTGATGTCAGGCTAACTGGCCTATAGTTCCCCGTTCTTTCTCTTCCTCCTTTCTTAAATAGCGGGGTTATGTTTGCTACCTTCCAATCCTTGGGGACTGTTCTAGAATCTAGGGAATTCTGGAAGATTAATACCAGTGCATCCACTATCTCTGCAGCGACCTCTTAAAACCCTAGGATGCATGTCATCAGGTCCAGGGGATTTGTCGCCACTTAGTCCCATTAATTTCTCCAGTACTATGTCTTTACTTAGACTGATTTCTTTAAGTTCCTCATTCTCTCTAGACCCTTGGTTCCCTATTATTACCGGAATGTTTTTTGTGTCTTCTATCTTGAAGACAGATACAAAGTATTTGTTTAATGTCGCTGCCATTTCCTTAATGCCCACTATGATTTCTCCTGTCTCTGCCTCTAATGGGCCCACGTTCACTTTCATTAATCTCTTCCTATTTACATACCTATAGAAACGTTTACAATCTGTTTTTATGTCTCTTGCTAATTTACTCTCATATTCTGTTTTCTCTTTCCTTATCAATTTCTTGGTCCTCCTTTGTTGAATTCTAAAATCCTCCCAATCCTCAGGCTTACTACTTTTTTTGACAACATTATAAGCCTCTTCCGTTGATCGAATACTATCTTTAACTTCTCTTGTTAGCCACGGTTGGGCCACTTTTCCTGTGGAGGTTTTGTGCCTTAAAGGAATGTATATTTGCTGTAAATTATGTATTAATTCTTTAAATGCTAGCCATTGCTTCTCTACCATCATACCCTTTAATATAGTTTCCTAATCTACCTTAGCCAACTCGCCCCTCATACCTACGTCGTTTGCTTTGTTTAGATTTGGGACCCTAGTTTCGGACTTAACCACATTCAAACTCAATATTATGGTCACTCTTCCCTAAAGGCCCCTTTATTACAAGGTTATTAATTAACCCTTTCTCGTTGCACAATATTAGATTTAAAATAGCTTGTTTCCTAGTTAGTTCAACGTACTGATCTAGAAAACTATCTTGTATACATTCCATTAACTCATCCTCCATACTACTGCTGCAAATTTGGTTTGCCCAGTCTATATGTAGATTAAAGTCCCCCATGATTACTGTATTACCCTTGTTACATGCACCTCTAATTTCCTGATTTATACTCTGCCCTACATTACAATTACTGTTTGGGGGCCTATAAACAACTCCCACCAATGGTTTCTGCCCCTTGCTGTTTCTTAGCTCCACCTAAACTGATTCTACTTCTTGTTTTTCCGAGCCAAGATCCTTTCTCTCTACTGTCTTTATCCCATCATTTATTATTAGGGCTACCCCTCCTCCTTTTCCATTTTGCCTATCTCTTCTAAAAGTTAAGTATCCTGGAATATTTAGTTCCCAACCTTGGTCACTTTGCAACCACGTCTTCGTAATTGCTTAGATCAAACCTGTTAATTTCTGTTTGCCTATTAATTCATCTATTTTGCTGCGAATGCTTCGCGCAGATATAGTGCCTTTATCTTTTGACTTTTTTCCCTGATGACACCGTAGTCACTGATGCCTTATTACCTTTGTTCCTCTCTCTGTCCCTTCCTGACCCACTCTGCTTATTTTTACCCAAAACTCTGCTCTGGAGCCTTGACATTTCCCTTGCTGCTTTTAAATTTACTCTTTCCTGAATCCTCCCACCACCCCCCCCTTCATTAGTTTAAAGCCCTGTCTACTGCCCTAGTTATTTGATTTGCCAGGACACTGGTTCCAGCCCGGTTTAAGTGGAGCCCGTCACAATGGAACAGCTCCCTCTTTCCCCAGTAGTGGTGCCAGTGGCCCACGAGGGGAAATCCCTGCCTTCCACACCAGTCTTTCAGCTACACATTTAACCTTCTAATCTGCTTATCCCTATGCCAATTGGCACATGGCTCAGGTAACAATCAAGAGATTATTACCTTTCAGATTCTGCTTTTTAATTTGGACCCCAACTCCTCAAACTCTCAGCAGAGCCTCTAGTTCTACCTATGTCGTTGGTTTCTACGTGGACCATGACAACTGGATTCTCCCCTTCCCACTCCAAGTTCTTCTCCAACCACGAGGAGATGTCTTTAACCCTGGCACCAGGCAGGCAACACAGCCTTCGGTACTCCCTGTCACAGCTGGAAAACAGTATCTATCTAAATGGGGAGGTTTCATCGACATAGAGAAGAAATTCTAAATATTTCAGCTACATTCTGAGAGAAAGGAAGGTGTAGAAAAAAATCTAGGAGGACTGGTCCCACCAGTATAGAAACATAAAATCATAGAATAGTAAGGAAAAGGTCAGCTGCACATACCGTACAGCCCAAAAATGAGGAGGGGCAGAAAGAGCAATGAAGTAAAGCAAGACTGCATCACCTGAAATTTTCATAATTGAGTTCTACCACATCGTGTGCTGTTTCTGTACCATCCAATTATGCAATCTTCCTACATTACAACAGTGAATACATTTCAAAAGTACTTTATTTCAAAACATCAGGACGCCATCAATTAACAGAGGTTTGCACTGATAGCTTTACATAACTTCCTGATTAAACAATGTTATCAACTTTTTAAAAATTAGACAACTTGAACAAAAATTTTACATTTCTACTTTTTACTTTATCTTCAGTTAGAACTTACGACTGTATTAGCCAAGAATAAGAGAGAACTTGCAGTTATATAGTACCTTTCACATTCTCATGACATCCCAAAATGCTTCACAATCACTGAATTACTTTTGAAGTGTAGTTGCTGTTGTTTTATAGGCAAATGAGTTAGCCAATTTGTGCACAGCAAGATTTCACAAATGACCAGTTAATCTGATTTTTTGATGATACTGGTTGGGGATTGAAATATTGGCCAGGACATCAAAAAGGCTCCTTTGCTCTTCTTCAGTAAATGCTATGGGATGTTTTATGCCGACTTGAAACAGGCAGGTTCCGACAATACAGCACAGCCTCGGTTTAACATCCGAAAAATGGGACCCCCGACAATACAGCACTCCCACACTACTTGGCTGAATTGTCAGCCTAGAGTATATGCTGAAGGACCCAGAATGGGGCTGGATCACACGCCCATCTGCCTCAGAGTCAAGAGTGGTGCCACTGAGCCAAGCTGACACTCGCTGCACTGCCAAGGCAAAATAAACATTCTCGGCACTTTGGAGAATTATTGTTATATAAGCAGAAATTTTAACTGCTATCTGTTAGGAATTGATTAGGATCGGTGTTGTAGCTTGATTGCCTCCGTTAAAAATGCAAAGTACAAAAATTAAGTAAACAACTGCATCTACAATAATCAAAATGCTATATTTAACAGTCTGAGGATTCTTAATTACATTCTGCTGAATACCTGTATGTAGATAGTACTCTCCAGAAACAGAATAATTTTAAATATGGCCACTAATATAACTTAAATCTTGCTCTACAGACTTCACATAAGCTACTGTAACGGCTGCAGCGGCACCTCCCTCTGCTCGCCGCCTGAGGGTGGTTTTTGAGGCCTCGGTGCACTGCTGCCGTGCCTTCTGGGCCGCTCTCCTCACCTGTTTCTTGAGTAAGTGATCTCAGAGTAATTAGGCTAGTTAATAAAGTTGTTCAGTTTTTGTCTTGTTCCTCCTCTTTTGTCCCTCTTTTGAGTTTTTGTCTTGTTTCTGTGCCTCTGGCCTCACCTGTGTGTTGTTAAAAGTATTTGTCTCCTGTCTCATTTGAATAATTATGTCAGGTGACCACTCTAACCTGTATTTAAGCTTCCTGTTTCCTATCCTCTTTGCTCAGTCCTGGGTTCGCCTGCCTGCAGGTAGCAGCTCTCTCGAGTCTCTACGGAATCTCCTTTCGAGTGTTACCCTGTTTCTATGTTCTCGAGTCTCAAGGAAGCATCTTTCAAGTTCTACCCGGTCTTGAGTCCTTGGATAGGTTTCCTGCACTTGGGTCCACTACCGTAACCCTAGCAAAACGGCCCCGTGAATGCACGGTCCCGTGACAGCTATAGTTGAAAATAATTGCTAGATGTCTTTTCCAAGTACAATTTAAAAGGGATGGGGTGAGCAGATTTAGTCACTTTCAATGAAGCAAAAGCAGAAAAAACAAACATTACATCTCAGTCTACAAACCTTTAATGTTTACCATATTAAATCGGATTTGCGACCTTACCTCGATTTGTGCAGAGGTAGCGACAGCTGTAGCAATTTAGGATCCCTCCTGAATCTTCAGGCTCAAAGTAATGCATCTCAGATCTTTTATCTTCAGTTATTACATATTCTGGTGGTGCAGTTTCAGGATATCTGTTGAAAAAAATGGAATCATTTTTTTGCTATATTGTACCCTGAAAAATCTCTCTCACAGGTAAATTATGCTGAGATAATGTTCCAAAAACTTTGGCTACAAGATTTGACCAAATTTAGATTTTGATATGAATTGCTTTAAAAAGTATGGAATTTAGTTTTGTCCTTATGAGATTATACCTTGAAAATTCTCCAGTCAATTAAATAGAGTCGAGTCCTTTTAAAAGGTATACTTTAGGCCTCACTTTTATAGCAGGGTCCCGCCACACAGCCCCAACAATCTGCCTAACACCAGCTCAGAACAACTCCTTCCCAGTATGACATTTTTATTTCCCTCCGACATCGTTTGAGAGAAAATACTAATTTAATGCCCACTCTTATGTGGACTTGCTGACTTAAATTAGCTTCAGGCTGATCTAATTCATTGATCTTTGGACTCTTATAGCCATCCAAAGACCTATTAGTAACAATACTGTGGAGGAGGAATTCCTGGAGTGTATATGGGATGGTTTCCTGGACCAATATATCGAGGAACCAACTAGAGATCAGGCCATCTTAGATTGGGTATTATGTAATGAGAAAGGATTAATTAGCAATCTTGTTGTGCGAGGCCCCTTGGGGCGGAGCGATCATAATATGATCAAATTCTTCATTAAGATGGAGAGTGAAATATTTGACTCAGAGACTAGGGTCCTGAATTTAAATAAAGGAAACTACGATGGTATGAGGCACGAGTTGGCTAGGGTGGATTGGGGAACATTACTTAAAGGGTTGACGGTGGATAGGCAATGGCAAACATTTAAAGATCGCATAGATGAACTACAGAATTTGTTCATCCCTGTTTGGCATAAAAATAAAAAAAAGGTGACTCAACCGTGGCTAACAAGGGAAATTAGGGATAGCATAAGATCCAAGGAGAGGACATATAAATTGGCCAGAAAAAGCAACAAACCTGAGGATTGGGAGCAGTTTAGGATTCAGCAAAGGAGGACAAAGGGATTAATTAAGAGGGGGGAAATAGAGTATGAGAGTAAACTTGCAGGGAACATAAAAACTGACTAAAAGCTTCTATAGATATGTGAAGAGAAAAAGATTGGTGAAGTCAAGCATAGGTCCCTTGCAGTCAGAATCAGGGGAATTTATAATGGGGAACAAAGAAATGGCTGACCAATTAAATACATACTTTGGTTCTGTCTTCACAAAGGAGAACACAAATAACCTCCCAGAGATGTCAGGGAACATAGGGTCTAATGAGAGAGAGGAACTGAATGAAATCAGTATTTGTAGGGAAATGGTGTTAGGGAAATTGATGGGATCGAAGGCCGATAAATCCCCAGGGCCTGATAATCTACATCCTAGGGTACTTAAGGAAGTGGCCCTAGAAATAGTAGATGCATTGCTGGTCATCTTCCAATATTCTATAGACTCTGGAACAGTTCCCATGGATTGGAGGGTAGCTAATGTAACCCCACTATTCAAAAAAGGTGGTGGAGAGAAAACAGGGATTTATAGACCAGTAAGCCTGACATTGGTAGTGCAGAAAATGCTAGAGGTCCATTATAAAAGATGTAATAGCAGAGCACTTGGAAAACAGTGACAGGATCAAACAAAGTCTACATGGATTTACAAAAGGTAAATCATGCTTGACTAATCTACTGGAATTTTTTGAGGATGTAACTGGTAGAATAGATAAGGGAGAACCATTGGACTTTCAGAAGGCTTTCGATAAGGTCCCGCATAAGAAATTAGCATGTAAAGTTAAAGCACATGGGATTGGAGGTAAGGTACTGACTTGGATAGAGAACTGGTTGGCAGACAGGAAGCAAAGAGTTGGAATAAACGGGTCTTTTTCCGAGTGGCAGGCAGTGACTAGTGGGGTACCGCAGGGATTGGTGCTAGGACCCCAGCTATTCACAATATATATTAATGATCTAAACGAGGGAACTAGATGTAATATCTCCAAGTTTGCAGATGACACAAAGCTGGGTGGGAGTGTGTGTTGTGAGGAGGATGCCAAGAAACTCCAGTATGATTTGGACAGGTTGGGTGATTATACTGCATCTGCCATGCATCTGCCCAATGTGGATAAATGCGAGGTTATCCACTTTGGTGGTAAAAACAGGAAGGCAGATTATTATCTGAATGGCAATAGATGGGGAAGTGCAACTCGACCTGGGTGACCTTGTGCACCAGTCGCTGAAGTTAAGCATGCAGGTGCAGCAGGCGGTTAAGAAGGCAATTGGTATGTTGGCCTTCATAGCGAGAGGATGAGTACAGGAGCAAGGATGTCTTGCTGCAGTTGTACAGGGCCTTAGTGAGACCACACCTTGAGTATTGTGTGCAGATTTGGTCGCCTTATCGGAGGAAGGATGTTCTTGCCATGGAGGGAGTTCAGCGAAGATTCACCAGGCTGATACCTGGGATGGCAGGAATGACGTACGAGGAGAGATTGGGTCGAATGGGCTTATATTCGCTGGAGTTTAGAAGAATGAGAGGGGATCTCATTGAAACTTATAAAATTCTAACAGGACTAGACAGACTAGATGCAGGAAGGATGTTCCCGATGGCGGGGGAGTCCAGAACCAGGGGTCACAGTCTAAAGATAAGGGGTAAGCCATTTAGGACAGAGATGAGGAGGAAATTCTTCACCCAGAGTGGTGAACCTGTGGAATTCTCTACCACAGAAGGCAGTTGAGGCCAATTCATTAAATATATTCAAGAAGGAGTTAGATATATTTCTTAAGGCTAAAGGGATCACGGGATATGGGGAGAAAGCATGGACAGGGTACTGAATTTGGATGATCAGCCATGATCTCATTAAATGGCGGAGCAGGCTCGAGGGGCTGAATGGCCTACTCCTGCTCCTATCTTCTATGTTTCTATGTTTTGACCCTTTCATCAATCTGAGCTGCATTTCAACTACAAGTTGTATTCCTATTTTTCTGCACATATTTATGAAATGCAAAGATGAGTCCACCAGACACTCAGAGATAAGGTCATCCGTCTGAGCCATATAGATCAGAAAGGATCAAGATTTGATTCTTGGGTTGTACTGACCTAATGACAATGAGAGATGTGCTATATTTGGCCACAGCAATCCTGAACACTATACTGCTACTCCTACTGGGAGAGAGAGAGTGTGTGCGTGCGTGTGCGCCAAGTGAAGAATCACCTTCACTCCTGATGTCCTACATTATGAAATGCACATTTTGCTGAACACAAATTGAACAACTTTTTGATTATCCATTATTTTGCTCCAGAATTCACATTCCTATCTTACTTGTTATGTCTGTAGGAAATTTGCTCATCATCTGGTAAAGAAACTTCTTTTTCATTTCTGTAACTTGGCTGGTGATTACCATGTGCTGAATTTTCATGAGTTTGAGAATGATGTTCTCTTTCTCGTTTGTAGTGATGGTCTCGATTCTCCCTTTTACGGTGTTCCCTCTCTTTCCTGTGTCGGTCCTCTCTTGTATGATGCCCATTACTGTGGTCATCTCTAACGTGAGATCTTTTCTCTTCTGATTTTTCCCTTCTCCTGTCTCTGTCCCTGTCCTGATCTCTGTTTTGTTTAGAGTAATCCCTTTCTCTGGAGTTTCTGCTTTCAACACCCTGATCCCTGCGAGGGTGGGAACGATCATTGTGGCGATGATGATCACGATGGCGCTCCTTGTTGGGATCATCTCTTTCACCTCTGGTTACATATTTCTCAGCGCTGTTTCTCGGGTTGCTTGTTGACTGGGCCATCTTCTTTTAGAAACACCAAATATTCTTGTTTTTTTTTAAATTAAGTCACGAGCATACCACTTCGACCAAGGGCATTGGCCACGACAATGTTGAGGGAGTTGCATCCACAGGGCAACTTATAGTTCTTGAAGGTTTCTACCAGAGTCCCAAAAGTTAAAATAATGGCAGCAAGAATCACACTGGAGGTCTACTTCACGCAAAATATCTGAAAGTATATTTGAAAGAAAATCAAACTCAAAACCTGGTTAGACCCTTAAAGCCAGCTACTAATTGTGTAGCCATTAACAAGTCCATAAAGAAGTTTTAGGCTCTGAACAGTGTAACCAACTCACACTAGTCTGTATCGTTCACATGCTTGCCTCAGAATATCCTTAATGTACATTTCTTTTAACAGTTAACCAAGCACGGCAATTGAAAGATGAAACTGAAGCACTGACTGTAGAAGATCAGTGGGATAGGAAAAATCTGGCATCATAGAAATTTACGGCACAGAAGGAGGCCATTCGGCCCATCGCGTCTGTGCATCAACATCTTCCAGCATCCAGTTAGCTCTCAATGACTGCTCTATCGATAGTTGATCATTGCATGAGCTTTGCCAAAGATTTCAACTGAAATGTTCTTGTCAATTGAGTATGAGAGTTCTGTCTTGTTCTAGCTTCATTTATTTACCTTTGTTTGTTAAGTGGCCTAACAACAGTGTAGCCTGGAGACAACTGTACCACGGAAAAGCAGGAGCACTGTTTCACCTATTTGCCTGGTGGCTTCAAACACAAAGATGAGAAAATGTATTGAGTAAGGCGTTTTCTATATACAGGCCTAGAAATTGGATCGCGCTCTGCCGGTTTTACAGGCATAAAATGGGCACTTAGGGTTCAATATGGCGGGCGATGTGCGCGTTCATTCAGCGCCGGAAATGTGCTGCCCACCATATTGGAAAAGCCTCCTGCATAGGGAGCTATGCAAATAGGGAGCTTAATGCCCGTTTGTGGCCCACTTCTGAAAATTTGTTTGTGACTGACAGCAGCAAGTGCCATGTATTCTCCAGCACTTGGCAGCCAAAACAGCAGCCCCTAAAGGGACCACTGGAGGCTGCCACCGGAAATATTAGTTTAATATTTTTGCTTAACCTACATAAAAGCTCCTGCTTCTCCCAGTTCCACAATTAAATCTGCAGGCCGCTGCCATCCACTGCTCACCCCCCTCAAGCGCTCCTTAGGGTTGCCAATTCTGGCTGGGCATATTCCTGGAGGCTTCATCACATGACCTCCCGCCTCCAACTAACCCTCCCAGTAAAACAGCCTTTTCCCCATTGACTTGAATTTATTAAAATATTGGCAAAGAAATTGAGAAAAAAAAACTCAATTTCTTTAATGTCCGTATGATTTTTCTCCTGGCTTGCTCGCAGCAGTGTCCGGGAGATTAATCTTCAACTCCTGGAGGCTCCAGGGCAATCCTGGAGGGCTGGTAACCCTATTGCTCCTCCCGCTGCCTCTGGGCCCGTGACTAGTGACTACAGTTCGCCAGTAATAAGCAAATGAAGGCGGCGGACCAATTTCCTGTGGTCCTCCCGCTGGCCTCTTTAGGCACGTGCAGCGTGAGCAGCACCGGGATGGTGTCCCAGATCGAGCGCGATCCAATTGCTAGGCCATAGTCTGCTATATGCTCCAACCAACCTGGCTCAAGGGTATAAAATTATGAGGAGCCTAGACTGAGTGGATAGGAAGGGCCTATTTCCCTTAGCTGAGCGGTCAACAACCAGGGGGCATAGGTTTAAAGTAATTGGTAGGAGGTTTAGAGGGGAGTTGAGGATAACTTTTTTTCACCCAGAGGGTGGTGGGGGTCTGGAACTCACTATCTGAAAGGGTGGTAGAGGCAGAAACCCTCATCACATTTAAAAAGTACTTGGATATGCACTTGAAGTGCGGTAACCTGCAAGGCTACGGGCCAAGAGCTGGAAAGTGGGATTAGGCTGGATAGGTCTTTGGGCACAGACACATTGGGCCGAATGGCCTCCTTCTGTACCGTAAATTTGTATGATTCTAATGTTTAACTCTGCATGTAACATATACATATTAAGAACGTTACAGGCTGCCCAGAATACACTCCGTGGTTATCTATCATACTGTACAAAGATTATCTACATACTGTACAAACTGGAGGATAGTGCTATCTCCAGATTTTTCATTCTCCCTCATATTAAGTGTTAGAAATCCGCGCATTTCCAATATTAAAATGAGATTTAATTGCATATATTACTTTTTGAGGTGACGAGGCTGTTCAATGTGCTTATTCTTTTAGTTAATGCCAGAAATATTTGTTGTAACCTTTACGGATTTTAAAGATTGTTCGTTACCCTAGGTCTATGGTTCTTACAACGAACTAACAACGAGCAGGGAATAGTGATTTTTCTATTTATATATCGTATTAAGAAGGCAACAAAAAGTTCTTTGTCCTCGGTATCTGACCCACGCGTTGCTGAAAAAGTGACCCAATCTCCGACCCAAATGTAAACCTCTTACCAGCGGGGAGTTTTTCGGCGAGGCGAGGTCACATGAGGTCTTTTCGCTCGATCACTGAACGTCTTCAGTAAAATGTTGACCGCACCGAATGGTTGGAAATCCGACACCCTTGCACCTGATCGAAACTCGCTCTGGGGAAACTCGACGCTGAGCCAAAACTTCCCCAAACTACAGCGAGCCCCCCTCCCCCTACACACGGTGATCCCGCTGGCCCCCCGGTCACGGCGACTGCAGCCCTTGGCGGCAGAGACAAGAAACCTCAGGGAGAAAAGAACTTAGCCCAGTTGGTGTAACGAACCATAAAGCGGCACCTGGGATCAGGCAATGCAAGAGTTCAGTCCACGCTAAACTTGGGAGGGGGAGTTTACACCGACTCCAATATATCCCGCACTTAATAAATAAATAATTCATAAATAAATCTTGCGTTTAATGAAAATTGTATCTGTAGCTGCAGAAACGACTCTCAGATTATTCGCCCTTACCTTCCTGCGTTTCTGTGGTGGCGCCTGCTCATCTTTCCGGGCTCCTCCCGGCCTCCTGACGCCCCGCCCTCGCCCGAAAGAGACTTAGCAAACAGTGAATGCATGTGTGGATTCCAAGAGAAGACAGGAATCGCCTTCATTCCTGATGTCCTACATTATGAAGGTCCATTTCACGAAGGCATATTGTTGCCGAACACAAACAGAACACTTTTTTGATTCCCCATTATTTTGCTCTAGAGTTTACATTCTCTTATTTGTTATGTCTGAGGGAAATTTACTCAACTCGTAAAGAAATTACGTGGAACCGAATAACCAAAACTGTAGAATATAAGTCAGTAATGATTAGATGGTATAGTGCCCTGGTTAGACCGCACCTCGAACACAGGGTCCAGTTCCCTTCACCAAGAAACAACAGAAAGTCAAGTTCTGTAGGCTGTGCAGAGAAGAGCTGCAAGACTGCCGCCCCGTCACCCACCCCTCCCCAAAAAAAGTCCGGGGTCTGAGTTATAAGGAAAGATTGGAGAAAATTGAGCTTTTAGCTTGGAACAGAGGTGATCTTATAAAGGAATATGAAATTGTTAAGGATATACAGTGTGATGAAATATGCCATTCATCAGGCCCTGTGTTTAGTTTAGTTTCAGTTTCATTTCCTTACCTGTATTGCATTGTGTGTAGGGCTCCGCCCATACCTGGCCCCTACTTAAGCAAGCCCCAGCGTGTCTCACAGCAGTACAGCAGATCTCTGGATGAGAGACACTTCTCCAATGTGTATTACTTTCTGAGTTAATAAAAGCCTTGCTTTGCTCCGTTAACATCGAGTCTCGGATTCATTGAGGCACATCAATTTTATTAACTCAATTTTCAACGCAATGGACCAACTCTTGAAACCCGAACGTTTGGATTTGGACCCGCATGCTTCGGACGCATCGGCACGATTCGGACACTGGTTTAAGTGTATGGAATTCTTCCTGGACAATTCCGCAGCCATCACAGGCGCTACGGACGCTGAGAGTATGAAACTCGGAATCCTGCGGAATTGGGTAAGCCACCGGGTTTACCCCCTCATCCAAGACGCCGACACGTACCCGGCCGCCTGCGACATCCTAAAGGTGCATTACCAGCAGCCTACGAACGAGGTGTACGCTAGGCATCTGCTCGCTACTCGCACACAGCGACCTGGGGAATCGCTGGATGAGTTCCTAGTCACCCTGAAAACGCTTGGCAAAGACTGCAAGTGCCAAGATGTAAAAGCCGCAGTGTACACTGACGAGCTTGTTCGTGATGCCTTTATCACAGGCCTCAGCTCCACTTACATCCGGCAGAGACTACTGGAAAAAACGGGATTGGACCTGAAACAGGCTGTGGACACAGCGCGATCCCTGGATGTGGCCCAGAGAAACTCGGACGCCTACTCTTCGGCCCGTGCCGCCCACGCCGCCACGTGTGCACCAAGGGCGCCGCCATCTTGGAAGGCATCTTCCCAGCCCGACACCGTCGGGGCCCCGCTCTCCCCCCAGAAGCCCTACGACAGCCGCGACGCGTCGGGGCCCCAACTGCTACTTCTGCGGGCAGCCGAAGCACATCAGAAACCTGTGCCCGGCGAAAGGCACCACCTGCTTTAAGTGCGGTAAGAAGGGGCACTTCGGGAAGGTGTGCAGAGGGAACCCCGCTGGAAAACCCGCCACCGCCGCGTGTGCGCCGTGGGAGCGGCCATCTTGGACGCCATCTTGCCCGACCTCGTGGGGTCCGCCATCTTGTGAGCAGACAGCGTGGACACCATCTTGTCTCGATCAGGGCCCTACAGTGGCATCGGTCACAGTGGACCAGACCAGACCGCACCCGCTATCCAAATCAATGGTGGGCATCGAGGTAAACGGGTGCGGGGTTAAATGTTTAATTGACAGTGGAAGCACGGAGAGTTTTATCCACCCTGAACTAGCACAACAACTCTCTCTAACGGTGGTCCCTGCTCGGGGCACCATCTCTATGGCTGATAAAACCCAGACATCGACCATTATGGGTTACTGCACGGTACAATTGTCCGTTAACGGAACTGTATACGATAATTTTAAATTACTAATCATGAAGAATCTATGTGCGAGCGTGATCTTGGGCCTGGATTTCCAGTGCCACCACCAAAGCATCACGCTCAATTACGGTGGGTCCCAGCCGCCCCTCACAGTGTGCGGTCTGGCTACCCTGAAGGTAAAGCCGCCTTCGCTATTCGCGAACCTTACTCCCAACTGCCGGCCAATAGCGACCAAAAGCAGGAGGTACAGCTGGGAGGACAGGCGGTTTATCGCGACCGAGGTAGACAGGCTCCTGAAGGAGCGCATTATCGAACGCAGCAACAGCCCGTGGCGCGCCCAAGTGGTGGTGGTGAGGGGTAGCGAGAAGAAGCGGATGGTGATAGATTATAGCTAGACGGTTAATCTATACACCCAGCTAGACGCCTACCCGCTACCCCGCATATCCGAGATGGTGAACCGAATCGCCCAATACCGGGTGTTCTCCACCATCGACCTCAAGTCAGCGTACCACCAGCTCCGTATCAGACCAGAGGACCGCCCGTACACCGCCTTCGAGGCGAACGGATGCCTCTACCAATTCCTCAGAGTCCCCTTCCAGAGGGAGATGGACCGCATGGTCGATGACCACCACTTGCAGGCAACCTTCCCCTACCTCAACAACGTCACCATCTGCGGTCACAACCAGCAGGATCACGACTCGAACCTCGAGAGGTTCCTGAAAACCGCACAAAAACTCAACCTCACTTACAACGAGGACAAGTGCGTTTTCAACACCACGCGCCTCTGCATACTAGGCAGCGTGGTGGAGAATGGGGAAATCGGACCAGACCCCGACCGATTGCGCCCCCTACGGGAGCTGCCCCTGCCCAACACTCCCAAAGCCCTGAAAAGGTGCCTGGGGCTATTTTCTTATTATGCCCAATGGGTCCCCAACTACTCCGACAAAGCCCGCCCCCTCTTGAAAGCATCCTCTTTTCCGCTCTCTGCTGAGGCCCACGCCGCCTTCAAAAGCATTAAGCGGGATATTGAGCGGGCCACGCTACAGGCAGTGGACGAGAACACGCCCTTTCAAGTGGAAAGTGATGCGTCTGACTTTGCCTTGGCGGCCACCCTCAACCAGGCGGGGCGGCACGTAGCTTTCTTCTCGAGGACCCTCCAAGGGCCCGAGATCAGACACTCCTCCGTGGAAAAGGAGGCCCAAGCCATCGTGGAGGCAGTGCGCCACTGGCGGCACTACCTAGCCGGCAAACGCTTCACCCTACTTACCGACCAGCGGTCGGTAGCGTTTATGTTCAATAATAAAGAGGGGGAAGATTAAAAATGATAAGATTCTTAGGTGGCGGATCGAGCTCTCCACCTTCGAGTATGACATCATTTACCGGCCAGGGGCCCTTAACAAATCCCCCGAAGCCCTCTCACGAGGGATGTGTGCCAGCGCCACCGGGGATCGGCTACAGACCCTCCACAACGACCTCTGCCACCCAGGGGTCACACGGCTGTTCCACTCCATAAAGTCCCGCAACTTACCCTACTCGATTGAGGAAGTTCGGTCTCTGACCAGGAACTGCCGCACTTGCGCTGAGTGCAAGCCTCGGTTCTACCGCCCAGATAGAGCCCACTTAATCAAAGCTACACGGCCCTTTGAGCGGCTCAGCTTAGATTTCAAGGGCCCCCTCCCGTCAGTCGACCGCAATGTTTACTTCCTGAACATTGTGGACGAATACTCCCGTTTCCCATTCACCTTCCCCTGCCCAGACATGACCAGCACCACGGTCATTAAATGCCTCAACAGCCTGTTCTGCCTGTTCGGTATGCCGAGCTACATCCATACGGATAGGGGGGTGTCCTTCATGAGTGAAGAGCTACGCCAGTACATGCTGTCCAGGGGGATCGCCACGAGCCATACCACCAGCTACAACCCCCAGGGTAACGGCCAGGTGGAGCGAGAGAACGGGACAGTATGGAAAGCAGTCACTCTAGCTCTAAGGACCAAGGGCCTCCCTATCTCCCGCTGGCAGGAAGTCCTTCCAGATGTGCTCCATTCGATACGGTCGCTATTGTGCACTGCCACTAATGCCACGCCTCATGAACGAATGTTTGTCTTTCCCCAGAAATCCACCTCAGGCGTATCCATGCCGTCATGGCTCTCCACCCCAGGTCCGGTATTTGTACGAAGGCATGTGAGGGGCCACAAGACGGACCCCCTCGCGGAGTCAGTGCACCTACTCCACGCCAACCCCCAATACGCGTATGTCCGGCACGCCGACGGAAGGGAGGGCACCGTGTCCATAAAAGACGTCGCCCCAGCCGGTAACGACAACAACCACGACAACAACAGCAATTCTTACCCACCCACTATCCTTTCACCACCCCCGGA
This sequence comes from Somniosus microcephalus, assembly GCF_052327205.1. NCBI lineage: Eukaryota > Metazoa > Chordata > Chondrichthyes > Squaliformes > Somniosidae > Somniosus > Somniosus microcephalus. The sequence continues at coordinate 237,137,496 of NC_140992.1, read as the reverse complement.
AGAACATCGACCAACGGTGCCCCCACCAACTACCCCTTCAACAACCCTGGCGGCGCCCCCGGCAGAGACCCAGGAGGCCACCGGGGACACCCAGCCGACACCCGCGGCACCACAACAGCTACGTCGGTCACAGAGGACTATCAAACCCCCGACCAGACTAAATCTGTAGAAGGGGTGAATGTGATGAAATATGCCATTCATCAGGCACTGTATTCCCTGTGTTTAGTTTAGTTTCAGTTTCATTTCCTTACCTGTATTGTATTGTGTGTAGGGCTCCGCCCATACCTGGCCCCTACTTAAGAAAGCCCCAGCGTGTCTCACAGCAGTACAGCAGATCTCTGGATGAGAGACACTTCTCCAATGTGTATTACTTTCTGAGTTAATAAAAGCCTTGCTTTGCTCCGTTAACGTGGAGTCTCGGATTCATTGAGGCACATCAATCGCTACCCCTTCAAAGTTAACCTGGAATATTACTTTAATATATACTGTGGGAATAGACCATGGGGAGATTAGTAAACTTTAGGACTGATATCAGGAAATTCTTCACACAAAGAGTGATCAATACGTGGAGTAAACTTCCAGGTAGAGTAGTGGAGGAAAAAGCCGGAATCATTTATGAGACAATTGAATGCTACAAATTGGGGTAGGGATGAATGTTACAATCGTTCTGGATGGATGGAGTAAGATGGGCCAAGGGTCCGTCCTCATCCACAATTATCTTGTGATCTAAAGAAAGCTTGAGACAGATGTAATTTATGGAATAACGCAACCTCATGAGGTTTTAACTTCCACAAAGAACATATTCATGTTTAAAGTTCCTTAGGCTCACTGCCCATCCCGCATCATGCCTGCTCTTTTTCATCAGTGAGCACTGGATCTTTGCTCAAATTTGGTTTCCAAATTCCTGGACGTTAAGACTACACTTCTCCACTGGACTACACTGTAAGACACAGCTGCTGTGTCTCTGATCTGCTATACAGTTGCTTAAGTTTTAAGGCAACTTTGTCTAGACTACAGCTCATCCCCCACTGTTATATATTGTGTGTTCTCCTCCCACCTGCGGTGGCGCTGTCACAGCAGATAAATGGTTGGGGTTGTTCTCTTGGTTAAGTTTTAGTTCTCTTTGTTCGGCACTCTCCAGAACCTTTTTTGAATAAAGCACTTCATGTTTGAATCTCTGAGTTCTGAGTTCTTATTGTGTCTAGGTAGAAAGGAACAGACACAAAACCCACCACTGCTGTCACCTGCTGAGCCTGTAAGGACTCTATTCCATTCTCCCAGTTTCTCCGTCTCCGCTGCACCTGCTCCGACGATGCCACCTTCCACACCAGTGCTTCCGACATGTCTTCCTTTTTCCTCAACCGAGGATTCCCCTCTACCGTGTGTAATGATCAATGACATGTCGTTCTGGAGTGGTACACTAGATGGAGCCGTAGAGCTGTATATTTAGTTGTATGTGTTTAAGACTACACTACCCATGATGCACTAGGCTACCCAGAAGGCAGTAGTCAAGATGGCTGCCTGCACACAGAAGTACATATGCTGAATCTCTAAAAGATGCTGTATAGTAAAGAACATGTACTCAATAAAGTGACTAGCAAAAGCTAGCTGTTCATAATGCAAACGTCTAGTTATTAATGAACATAACATGGTACCAGGAGTTGTGAAAATCTGCTAAACATTGTGAAACGCGACATGGAGTCTTTGAAGCCACCAGGAGGTTTGAACCTCACGGGAAATGTCGACTACAATTGGCGGGCTTTCAAACAACAATTTGAACTCTACATTGCTGCCATCGGGTTCGGTACGAAGCCAGATGCAAGGAAAGTAGCATTGCTGCTTACGGTTGCAGGCCCACAGGCGATAGAGGTATTTAATACATTTGTATTTAATCCAGAGGAGAACAGAGAAAATTTAGACGATGTGCTAAAGAAATTTGATACACATTGTTCTCCCAAAAAGAATGAGAGCTATGAAAGGTACATGTTCCGTTCAAGGACACAACAGCAAAATGAGACTTTTGATAGCTTTGTGACCGATCTGAAACTGAAAGCACAGACATGTAATTCTCTGAGCTGAAAGCATCCATGATTCGTGACCAAATTGTGTTTGGTATTCATGATAAAAAGGTCAGGGAACGTCTGTTGAGAGAAACCGAACTAACATTGGAAAATGCTGTGAAAATATGCCAAGCCAGCGAGCTAGCTCAAAAGCATGCAAAGACGTTCAGTGAAATCAATAATGATACGATTGTAGTAAGTGCTGCTGTTGGTGCTGTGTCCTACAAGGGGAAGAAACGTGGGCAGAACAGAAATGAAAAGCAATCGGAGAATGAAATTTTTAATTGTAAACGCTGTGGTTACAAACACCAGTTAAAACAATGCCCAGCGTTTGGAAAAATATGCACAAAATGTCATGGAAAAAATCACTTTGCCAAACAATGCTTTTCAAAAGTAAAAACAAAGAAAGGCGAACAAGTCAATATGATTGAGGACACTGATTTAAGTGAGACATTTTTTGTATGAATGGTGTCATGTGACAATGTCAAAAATGATACAGAAAATGTGCAGCCCTCAGATATGGACAATGCTGAACATAAAATTAATGCAGTAAAAGAGGACAAATGGATGATCCCACTGCAGATAAATGGAGCATTAGTTACATTGAAACTGGACACTGGGGCAAAAGCAAACTTAATCAGTATGAGTGACATTAAAAATATGAAAGAAAAGCCCAAAATACAGAAAAAGTCAGTACTACTGAAGGACTATAATGGACAGAAAATAGATAGCTTAGGTGTATGCAGACTTAAAGTGACAGTCAAAGACAAAGTGCATCATCTCATGTTTTCTGTTGTGGCTGAAGGACTTGATTCACTACTGCGTGACAAAGCTTGTGAGGACTTAGAACTGGTCAAGAGAGTATACCGTATAAACTGTGCCATAAGCAGACCAGATGACGTGGTGGATTCTGTAGTAAATAATTTCCAGGATGTGTTCAAAGGATTTGGACTTCTACCATTCACTTACAAGATCCAGCTAAAGGAGGATGCTCAGCCAGTGGTACATGCTCCACGAAGAGTTCCAGCATCCCTGCGCGACCGGCTCAAGAAAGAACTGGACAGAATGACCACACTAGGAGTCATCAGGAAAGTCGAAGAGCCAACAGACTGGGTTAACTCCATGGTATGTGTAAAGAAAAAGAACAATGATCTAAGAATATGCATGGATCCAAAGGACTTAAATGCAAACATAAAACGTGAACACTACCAGATTCCCAAGTGAGAAGAAATCACCAGTGAAATGTCAGGTGCCAGATACTTTACAAAGCTCGATGCCTCACAAGGATTTTGGCAACTAAAACTGGATGAAGAGAGCACCAAATACTGTACCTTCAACACACCATTTGGCAGGTATTGTTTCCTCAGAATGCCTTTCGGGATAATATCTGCATCTGAAATCTTTCATAGAGCGATGGAACACATAATTGAAGGTCTGGAAGGAGTTCGGGTCTATGTTGATGACATCATCATCTGGGGCTCCACATTGAAAGAACACAATGAGAGACTGACTAAAGTGCTATAGAGCATACGCCGGAATGGACTGAAGCTCAACAAAGCCAAGTGTCAGTTTGGCGTCCAGGAAGTCACTTTCCTAGGAGATAATCTATCTGGTAAAGGAATAGAGCCAGATATGGAAAAAGTAAACGCCATACTCAACATGCCCCGACCCACTGACAAAAAAGGAGTGCTACGCATCATGGGGATGATAAACTTCATTGGAAAGTTCATTCCTAACTTGTCAGCCAAGACAGCCTGTCTGCGAGACCTGCTACATAAAACAAATGAGTTCGCATGGACAGAAAGACATGAACAAGAGTGGATGAACCTCAAAACAGTGCTGACAACCACACCTGTGCTCACTTTCTTTGACCCAACAAAGAGAATCAAAGTGTCAACGGATGCATCAAAGGATGGCCTAGGCGCGGTCTTGCTACAAGCAGAGGGTGAAGATTGGAAGCCTGTTGCCTATGCCTCCAGGTCTATGACTGACACTGAGTGTCGATACGCCCAGATTGAAAAGGAATGTCTAGGCTTGGTAGTTGGATTAGAAAAGTTCCATGGCTACATATATGGACTTCCCACCTTCACAGTTGAGACAGACCACAGCCCACTGGTTGCCATCATAAAAAAAAATCTGAATGAGATGTCTCCAAGGATTCAACGACTCATGATGAAGCTGCAAAGATATGACTTTGAACTGATCTACACACCAGGCAAATACATAGTGTTAGCAGATGCACTATCCCGAGCACCCACAATGAGTCATGTGAGCTCTACTGAAGAAGATGTGGATGTTCATGTGAGTATGGTCACTGCTGCGCTGCCCGTGTCAGACACAAAATCAAAGCAAATAGCAGAAGAAACAGTAAAAGATACGGTGTTACAAACAGTAATAGAGAGCATTCATCATGGTTGGCCAAAAGGTTCCTGTCCAAAATACTTTCACATAAGGTCAGAATTGAGTGTCGCAAGTGGACTATTGCTAAAACAGAACAGAATAGTCATTCCACAGGCTCTACGTCAAGACATGCTCAAAAGGATTCATGAGGGACACCTCGGAATTGAAAAATGCAAAAGGAGAGCAAGAGACACTGTTTATTGGCCTGGCATAAATAAGGACATTGAGAACATGATAGGCAAATGTGAGACATGTCAGAAACACCAAAACAAACAAACAAAGGAACCAATGATAGTAGCTGACATACCAACAGCACCTTGGCAAAAGGTTGGTATGGACCTCTTTCATTTAAATGGTAAAGAATATCTAATAGTGATTGACTACTATTCTAACTATCCTGAGATGGCGCTGCTCTCAAGCACCACAGCAAGCAGTGTCATAATGCATATGAAATCCATCTTCGCCAGACATGGAATTCCCAGGATTGCCATTAGCGACAATGGTCCGTGATTCAACTGTAAGGAGTGGCAACAGTTTGCAGCACATTATGACTTTCAGCACATCACATCCAGTCCTTTGTATGCTCAGTCAAATGGTAAGGCAGAGAAAGGTGTTCAAGTTCTCAAGCAGCTACTGAATAAAGCGACAGAAAGCAAGGCTGATCCTTATCTCGCCCTGCTGAGCTACCGAGCCTCACCTTTAGACTCTGGTTCTTCACCTGCTGAACTACTAATGGGTCGCAAGTTGCGCACCACGCTACCATGCTGTGCAAAAGAACAGCAAAGTAAGGAACTGAGACAGAGACTTCAACTGTTAAAGCTGAGACACAAATCATACTATGACAAGTCATCCAAAACCCTAAAACCATTGACAAGGGAAAAACCAGAGCGTGTCAGGAAGGGACAGAATGTATAATGATAAAGGTAAAGTAGTAAAAGGGGTAAAAGCAGGAATAAATTGTCAGAAAACATATTTGAAAGTTCTTTATCTGAATGCACGCAGCATTCGTAACAAAATTGACGAGTTGACGGTACAAATGACTAGACATGGGTATGATCTGGTGGCCATTACGGAAACATGGCTGCAAGATAATCATGACTGGGAACTAAACACACAAGGGTATTTGACAATTAGGAAGGACAGACAGGAAGGAAAGGGAGGTGTGGTTGCTATGTTAATCAAGGATGGAATCACTGCAATAGTCAGAAATGATATTGGGTCAAAGGATCAGGATAGTGAAATAGTTTGGGTGGAGATAAGGAATAAGAAGGGGAAAAAGTCACTAGTGGGCGTAGTCTATAGGCCTCCTAACAGTTGCAACTCTGTTGGTCGGAGTATAAATCAGGAAATAGTTGGGGCTTGTAATAAGGGAACAGCTATAATCATGGGGGATTTTAACTTTCATATTGACTGGACTAATCAAATTGGGCACGGCAGCCTTGAGGAAGAGTTCATAGGGTGCATTAGGGACGGGTTCCTTGAGCAGTATGTAACTGAACCAACCAGGGGGCAGGCAATCTTAGATCTGGTCCTGTGTAATGAAACAGGATTAATAAAAAATGTCCTAGTAAAGGATCCCCTTGGAATGAGTGACCATAATATGGTTGAATTCCAAATTCAGTTTGAGGGTGAGAAAGTTGGATCTCAAACCAGCATACTGAGCTTAAATAAAGGAGACTATGAAGGTATGAGAGTAGAATTGACTAAAGTGGACTGGGAAAACAGATTAAAGTGTAAGACAGTGCAAGAGCAGTGGTCCACATTCAAGGAGATATTTCACATCTTTCAAGATAAATATATTCCACTGAGGAAAAAGGGGAGTAAAAGAAAAGACAGCCATCCGTGGCTTAGTAAAGTAATAAAGGATAGTATCTGACTAAAAACAAGGGCATATAAAGTAGCCAAATCTAGTGGGAGGATAGAAGATTGGGAAGCATTTAAAAGCCAGCAAACAATAACTAAAAGATTAATTAAGAAAGGGAAGATAGATTATGAAAGTAAACTAGCAAAAAATATAAAAACAGATAGCAAGAGTTTCTACAGCTATATAAAAAGAAAAAGGGTGGCTAAAGTGAACGTTGGTCCCTTAGAGGATGGGACCGGGAAACTAGTGGTGGGGAACATGGAGATGGCAAAGATGCTGAACAAATATTTTGTATCAGTCTTTACAGTAGAGGACACTAAAAATATCCCAACACTGGACAAACAGGGGGCAAAGAGGGGGGGGGAGGAGCTAAAGACGATTAAAATCACTAAGGGGATGGTACTCAGTAAAATAATGGGACTTAAGGCAGATAAATCCCCCGGACCTGATGCCAGTTGTCGTGGTCCATGTTGGTACAAACGACGTAGATAGGACTAGGAAGCCGGTTCTGTTAAAGGAGTATGAGCAGCTAGGGGTCAAATTAAAAAACAGAACCTCAAGGGTAATAATCTTTGGATTATTACCTGAGCCATGAGCGAGTTTGGCTAGGACAAATAAAATTAGAGAGTTAAATGTGTGGCTCAAAGACTGGTGTGGGAGAAATGGGTTTTGCTTCCTGGGACACTGGCACCAGTACTGGGGCAGGAGGGAGCTGTTCCGTTGGGACGGGCTTCACTTGGCCAGTGCTGGGACTAGAGTCCTGGCGGCTCATATAACTAGGGCTGTAGAGAGGGCTTTAAACTAACTAGTGGGGGGGAGGTTCCGAGAGAGCAAATAATAAAAATGACAACAGAGAAGGTCATAGACTTAGGTAGCAGTGGGGAAATTAAAAACCAGAGCGTGTCAGGAAGGGGCAGAAGGTATGGAGTAAAAGGTAAAGTAATAAAAAGGGCAAAAGCAGGAACTAAGTGTCACAAAACATATTTGAAAGTTCTCTATCTGAATGCACGTAGCATTCGTAACAAAATAGACGAGTTAATGGCACAAATAACTACATATGGGTATGATCTTGTGGCCATTACAGAAACATGGCTGCAGGGTGACAATGCCTGGGAATTAAACATACCAGGTTATTTAACGATCAGGAAGGACAAGCAGGAAGGAAGGGGAGGTGGGGTGGCTACGTTAATAAAGGAAGGAATCACTGTAATACAGAGAAATGATATTGGGTCAAAAGACCAGGATAATGAAACAGTTTGGGTGGAGATAAGGAATAATAAGGGGAAAAAAACACTAGTGGGCGTAGTCTATAGGCCTCCGAATAGTTGCAACTCTGTTGGACGGAGTATCAATCAGGAAATAGTTGAGGCTTGTAATAAGGGAACATCTATAATTATGGGGGATTTTAACTATCATATTAATTGGACAAATCAAATTGGGCAGGGCTGCCTTGAGGGTGAGTTCATTGAGTGTATTAGGGATGGGTTTCTTGAGCAGTATGTAACTGAACTGACCAGGGGGCAAGCAACCTTAGATCTGGTCCTGTGTAACGAGACGGGATTAATTAAAAATGTCCTAGTAAAGGATTCCCTGAGAATGAGTGACCATAACATGGTTGAATTCCATATTCAATTAGAGGGTGAGAAGGTTGGATCTCAAACAAGCATGCTAAGCTTGAATAAAGGAGACTATGAAGGTATGAGAGCGGAATTGAGTAGAGTGGATTGGGAAAATAGATTAAAGGGTAAGACGATACATGATCAGTGGTGTACATTTAAGGAGTTATTTTACAACTTCCAAAAAATATATATTCCACTGAGAAGAAAAGGGTGTAAAAGAAAAGACAGCCATCTGTGGCTAAGTAAAGAAATTAAGGATAGTATTCGACTAAAAACAAGGGCATATAAGGTAGCCAAATCTAGTGGGAGGATAGAGGATTGGGAAAACTTTAAAAGACAGCAAAAAATAACAAAAAGATTGATTAAGAAAGGGAAGATAGATTATGAAAGTAAATTAGCAAAAAATATAAAAACAGATAGTAAGAGTTTTTATAGTTATATAAAAAGAAAAAGGGTGGCTAAAGTAAATGTTGGTCCCTTAGAGGATGAGACCGGGAAATTAATGGTGGAAAATATGGAGATGGCAAAAACACTGAATGAATATTTTGTATCAGTCTTTACAGTAAAGGACACTAAGAATATCCCAACACTGGACAAACAGGGGGCTATAGGGGGGGAGGAGCTAAACACGATCAAAATCACTAAGGAAGTGGTACTCGGTAAAATAATGGGACTCAAGGCGGATAAATCACCTGGACCTGATGGCTTACATCCTAGGGTCTTGAGGGAAGTGGCGGTAGGGATTGTGGATGCATTGGTAATAATTTTCCAAAACTCCCTGGACTCAGCAAAGGTCCCGGCAGACTGGAAAACTGCTAATGTAACACCCTTATTTTAAAAAGGACAGTAGACAGAAGGCTGGAAACTATAGACCGGTTAGCCTAACATCTGTGGTAGGTAAAATTTTGGAGTCCATTATTAAGGAGACAGTAACAGGACATTTGGATAATCATAATTTAATAGGACAAAGTCAGCATGGTTTTATGAAGGGGAAGTCATGTTTGACAAATTTGCTGGAGTTCTTTGAGGAAGTAACATATAGGGTGGATAAAGGGGAACCAGTAGATGTAGTGTATTTAGACTTCCAAAAGGCATTTGACAAGGTGCCACACAAAAGATTATTGCTTAAGATAAAAAATCACGGGATTGGGGGTAATATTCTGGCATGGATAAAGGATTGGCTATCTAACAGAAGGCAGAGAGTTGGGATAAATGGTTCATTCTCAGACTGGCAATCAGTAACTAGTGGTGTTCCGCAGGGGTCAGTGCTGCGTCCCCAACTCTTTACAATCTATATTAACGATTTGGAGGAGGGGACCGAGTGTAACATATCAAAGTTTGCAGATGACACTAAGATGGGAGGGAAAGTAGTGAGTGAGGAGGACATAAAAAACCTGCAAGGGGACATAGACAGGCTAAGTAAGTGGGCAGAGATTTGGCAGATGGAATACAATACTGGAAAGTGTGAGGTTATGCACTTTGGCAGGAAAAATCGTAGAGCACGTTTTTATCTTAATGGCAAGAAACTGGAAAGTACTGAAGTACAAAGGGATCTGGGGGTCCTGGTGCACGAAACTCAAAAGGTTAGTATGCAGGTGCAGCAAGTGATTAAGAAGGCCAATGGAATGTTGGCTTTCATTGCTAGGGGGATAGAATATAAAAATAGGGAGGTATTGCTTCAGTTGTACAAGGTATTGGTGAGACCGCACCTGGAATACTGCATACAGTTTTGGTGTCCATACTTAAGAAAAGACATACTTGCTCTCGAGTCAGTACAAAGAAAGTTCACTCGGTTAATCCCAGGGATGAGGGGATGGACATATGAGGAGAGGTTGAGTAGATTGGGACTCTACTCATTGGAGTTCAGAAGAATGAGAGGCGATCTTATTGAAACATATAAGATTGTGAAGGGGTTGGATCGGGTGGATGCGGGGAGGATGTTCCCGATGATGGGTGAAACTAGAACTAGGGGGCATAGTCTTAGAATAAGGGGCTGCTCTTTCAAAACTGAGATGAGGAGGAACTACTTCACTCAGAGGGTGGTAGGTCCATGGAATATGCTGCCCCAAAAAGCTGTAGAAGCTACATCATTACATAAATTTAAAACAGAAATAGACAGTTTCCTAGAAGTAAAGGGAATTAAGGGTTACGGGGAGCGGGCAGGAATTTGGACATGAGTCTAGGTTCGGATCGGACATGGCCCTGTGGGTAGCGGAGCGGGCCCAGGGGCCGTGTAGCCTGATCCTGCTCCTATTTCATGTGTCTAACTCTGTTAGATTCAGGAGATGGTTCTGTGATAGTAGATTGGCGGTTAGGATCAGATCAGCCATGATCTTATTGAATGGCGGAGCAGGCTCGAGGGGGCGATTGGCCTACTCCTGCTCCTATTTCTTATGTTCTTATCCTAGGGTCTTGAGAGAAGTGGCGGTTGGGATTGTGGATGCATTGGTGATTATTTTCCAGAACTCCCTGGACTCAGGAAAGGTCCCGGCAGATTGGAAAACTGCTAATGTAACACCCTTATTTAAGAAGGGAAGTAGACAAAAAGCTGGAAACTATAGAGCAGTTAGCCTAACATCTGTGGTTGGCAAAATGCTGGAGTCCATTATTAAGGAAACAGTAACAGAGCATTTGGATAAACATAATTTAATAAGACAGAGTCAGCATGGTTTTATGAAGGGGAAGTCATGTTTGACAAATTTGCTCGAATTCTTTGAAGATGTAACATACAGGGTGGATAAAGGGGAACCAGTGGATGTAGTGTATTTGGACTTCCAAAAGGCATTTGACAAGGTTCCACACAAAAGATTACTGATCAAGATAAGAAATCACGGGATTGGGGGTAATATACTGGCATGGGTGGAAGATTGGCTATCTAACAGAAAACAAAGAGTTGGGATAAATGGTTCGTTCTCGGGCTGGCAATCAGTAACTAGTGGTGTTCCGCAGGGGTCAGTGCTGGGACCCCAACTCTTTACAATCTATATTAACGATTTGGAGGAAGGGACCGAGTGCAACATATCCAAGTCTGCCGACGATACACAGATGGGAGGGAAAGCAATGAGTGAGGAGGACATAAAAAACCTGCAAAAGGACATAGACAGGCTAAGTGAGTGGGCAGAGATTTGGCAGATGCAAGATAATGTTGGAAAGTGTGAGGTTATGCACTTTGGCAGAAAAAATCAAAGAGCAAGTTATTATCTAAATGGAGAGAAACTGCAAAGTGCTACAGTACAAAGGGATCTGGGGGTCCTGGTGCATGAAACACAAAAAGTTAGTATGCAGGTGCAGCAGGTGATCAGGAAGGCCAATGGAATCTTGGCTTTTATTGCAAGGGGGATGGAGTATAAAAACAGGGAAGTCTTGCTGCAGTTATACAGGGTATTGGTTAGGCCACACCTGGAATACTGCGTGCAGTTTTGGTTTCCATATTTAAGAAAAGATATACTTGCTCTCGAGGCGGTTCAGAGAAGGTTCACTCGGTTGATTCCGGAGATGAGGGGGTTGACATATGAGGAAAGGTTGAGTAGGTTGGGACTCTACTCATTGGAGTTCAGAAGAATGAGAGGCGATCTTATCGAAACATATAAGATTGTGAGGGGGCTTGATCGGGTGGATGCGGGGAGGATGTTTCCACTGATGGGTGAGACTAGAACTAGGGGGCATAATCTTAGAATAAGGGGCTGCCCTTTCAAAACTGAGATGAGGAGAAACTTCTTCACTCAGAGGGTAGTAAATCTATGGAATTTGCTACCCCAGAGAGCTGTGGAAGCTGCAACATTAAATAAATTTAAAATGGAGATAGACAGTTTCCTAGCAGATAAGGGAATTAGGGGTTACGGGGAGAGGGCAGGGAAGTGGACGTGTGTCTGGATTCGGATCAGCCATGATCCTATTGAATGGCGGAGCAGGCCCGAGGGGCCGTATGGCCTACTCCTGCTCCTACTTCTTATGTTCTTATGTTCTTATGTTGCCAGGATTGAGGATCCAGATGCATGGAACAGGAAAGCTACAGTTCTTGAGGAAGTACGACCAAGGTCATACACTGTTAGAACTGAGGAAGGACAGATTCTCAGGAGGAACCGCCGTTCCCTCCTGAAAACACAAGAAACTATCCAAGAGCAGATTGATGACAATGCCGCAACTGAATCTTGTCATTCACCACCAGAACAATCTCATGAAAACACATCAGACTTACCCGTGCTGAGAAGACCCACACGTGTAGTAAAAAAGCCTGATAGACTTAATCTTTGAGTACAAAGAAAAACTATATTGAAAATGTATTGACTGTTGTGAAAATGTTTATGTTTATAGAGCACTAGCAAAAGTGTTACTAATATCATCTTTATCGTTTTTCTTGTAAGTTGATTGATATTGATTTTGTTAACCTCAAAGAAAGGGGGATGTAATGATCAATGACATGTCGTTCTGGAGTGGTACACTAGATGGAGCTGTAGAGCTGTATAGAGCTGTATATTTAGTTGTATGTGTTTAAGACTACACTACCCACGATGCACTAGGCTACCCAGAAGGCAGTAGTCAAGATGGCTGCCTGCACACAGAAGTACATATGCTGAATCTCTACAAGATGCTGTATAGTAAAGAACATGTACTCAATAAAGTGACTAGCAAAAGCTAGCTGTTCATAATGCAAATGTCTAGTTATTAATGAACATAACACCGTGGTTGACACGGCCCTCGACCGGGTCCGTTCTATCTCCCGCACTTCTGCCCTCACCCCTGCCCCTCCTTCCTGGAACCACGATAGGGTTCCCCTTGTCCTCACCTTTCACCCCACCAGCCTCCACATTCAATGGGTCATCCTCCGCCATTTCTGCCACCTCCAACGTGATCCCACCACCAAACGCATCTTCCCCTCCCCTTTCAGCATTCCGTAGGGACCGCTCCCTCCGAGACACCCTAGTCCACTCCTCTATCACCCCCAGCACCCCTTCCCATCACCCGGCACCTTCCCGTGCAAGCGCAGGAGATGCAACACCTGCCCATATACCTCCCCCCTTCCCACTGTCCAGGGCCCAAAACACCCCTTCCAGGTGAAACAGTGATTTACTTGTACTTCTTGCAATCTAGTATACTGTATTCACTGCTCACGATGTGGACTCCTCTACATTGGGGAGACCAAACGCAGATTGGGTGACCGCTTTGCGGAACACCTTCGTTCAGTCCGTAAGGGTGACCGCGAGCTTCCGGTCGCCTGTCATTTCAATTCACCGTTCCATTCCCACTCAGACCTCATCATCTGCGGCCTCTTGCATTGTTCCACGGAAGCTCAGCGTAAACTCGAGGAACAGCACCTCATCTTCTGATTAGGCACTTTACAGCCTTCTGGACTCAATATCGAGTTCAACAATTTCAGATCAAAACCTCGGCCCCGATTATATTTTTATATTTTTTATCCACACTTTTGGTTTGTGCCTTTTCCTTTTTTTTCTCTCTCTCCCACACGGCAGCTGTCTCTCACTCTGCCAGCACATTTCACACTTCATCTAGAGCCATTGTCTGTTTCTTTACCTGTCCTATTACTATCTCGTCTCACCTTGAATATCTCTTAATGTCTCTTCTTTCATCCCCTCCCCCATTTCCCAGCCCCCAAACTGCCTTTTAATCTGTTTCATTTCCTGCCTTTTTTTCTCAGTTCTGTAGAAGGGTTTCGACCTGAAACGTTGACTCTGTTTCTCTCTCCACGGATGTTGCCTGGCCTGCTGAGTTTTTCCAGCGTTTTCTGTTGTTATTTGAGCTTATAAATGTCCTACTGGTCCTACAGGATTTTCAGATTCAATTACTGTTGGCTCCTGGCCAGAAATTCACTCTCCTGGGCCGTCGTCCATAGCTCTGCCACCTCTGGATCTTATGGTGACCTCCAACTTCACCACCGTTTTTTTGTCCCATGATCGATTCTGCACAATTCCTGGCTCTTTCCTGCGGAAATCCCTACAGCAATGGTCTCTTCCAATACTCTACCCTTCAAATAGCTTCAAAACTCACTCGCCCTCCACACTTGTCTCCGAACCTGGACATCAGCTCGTTGGTGGTCCAAGCTGACTCCACCCTACCTACGTCAACTTTATCTCACCACGGGACCTCTGACTTTATCTCTGGACTCCCTCCTATTGGCTCCTCTCTATTCCCTGTTTATTACCAGGACATATCTACTCTAATCTTGCTATGTAAGCATGCCTATGTAAATTGATTTTCCGTGTCCATTCGCGTGCGCGTTTTGGCTGCTGCTCCAGACCCGAGCCCATCATAGAATCATAGAAATTTACAGCACAGAAGGAGGCCATTTGGCCCATCTTGTCCATGCCGGCCAACAAAGAGCTATCCACCCTAATCCCACTTTCCAGAACTTGGTCCGTGGCCTTGTAGGTTACAGCACTTCCAAGAGCATATCCAAGTACTTTTAAAATGTGATGAGGGTCTCTGCCTCTACCACCCTTTCAGGCAGTGAGTTCCAGACCCCCACCACCCTCTGGGTGAAAGAAATTCTCCTCAAATCCCCTCTAAACCTCCGAGCAATTACTTTAAATCTATGCCCCATGGCTATTGACCCCTCTGCTAAGGGAAATAGGTCCTTCCTATCCACTCTATCTAGGCCCCTCATAATTTTATACACCTCAATTAGGTCTCCCCTCAGCCTCCTCTGTTCCAAAGAAAACAACCCCAGCCTATCCAATCTTTCCTCATAGCTAAAATTCCCCAGCCCAGGCAACATCCTCGTTAATCTCCTCTGCACCCCCTCCAGTGCAATCACATCCTGTAATGTGGTGACCAGAACTGCACGCGGTGTTCTAGCTGCAGCCTAACTAGTGTTTTATACAGTTCAAGCATAACCTCCCTGCTCTTACATTTTATGCCTCGGCTAATAAAAGCAAGTATCCCGTATGCCATCTTAACCACCTTATCTGCCTATCACTTCTATTTCCCCATTTGTTTTCTTCTTTTTCCTTTACCCGTCCTAGACCCCTCTCTCCTGTCATCATGCATCCTTTCATTTCTCCGTTCTCGGGTACCCTGCCCTCCTAAATCCCTACCCCAACCCTTCAGTAATCCTTGACCTTCCTACTCTCCTGCCGCCATCCCAGGCTTATCTCCCTCTTAAATAAGCCTAAAGCTTCCCTCTGTGCCTCTCTTGGCATCCTTCGAAGAGCCCATTGAAGCACTCGTCGCTGCCTCCTTATGAACAGCAACCCCAACTGCCCCTTCCTACTCACTTGCTGACCTTTCTACCCAGCGTGCCCGCTGGGGGCTAATCTTGCCTATCTCCTTCTCATCCCATTCACCCCTCCTAGCACTGACATTGCGGTCTATGCCAACGGTTCAGCTATCACTGCCCCTCGCCGCGTCTCCTTCCAGAATATTTGTTCACTTGTGAACAAGGCCCTTGGCATCTATGAGCTTATTGTGGATGATTGCATCGACATCATGGCCTTGATGAAATCCTGGCTGATGGGTGATGAAGCCTCTCTTCCTGGCTATACCTTCCACCACTTGCCCCACCTCAACCGCTGCGGTAGCGGTGTTGCTCTTATCACCAAATCACACCTTGGTCTGTCACCCTACTCTTCTGGCACCGTCTCCTCCTTTGAGAATCTCACCTTGCTCAACCCCTCTTGCCTCTCATTTAAAATCCTCGTTCTTTACCGCCCACCCAAGTACCATGCCAAGTTTCCCACCGAGTTATCTTCACTGCTTTCCTCCCTCAGCCTCTGCACTGAGCGACTTCTCATCCTCTGAGATTTCAACCTCCATCTCAACTCATCATGCTCTCTCTCCTCTGAGTTCACAGCCCTCCTATCCTTCCTTAATCTCTCCCTCCATTTAAACTCCCCTACCCATATTCACGACCAATCCCTTGACCTTGCCATTTCACGTGGTCTTGCGACTCCCATCATGCCAATCACAGATAAAGCCATCTCTGATCACTTCCTTGTATCACTCTCCACCCACAACCCCCTTCCCACTCCCAACCCCATTCCCTTCTGTGTGCGCCCCTGGAAAAACTCTCCCCAAAGTCACTTACAACTGGACTTTCAAATTCCCAACTGTCTAGTCTTTGCCTCTCCATTCAACACATTTCTGCAGCTACTAACCTGCTCAATCATACCCACACCTCCACCTTTGATGCCCTTGACCCCATTAAAACATTACTCTCTCTCACCCTGACCATTCTTCCTGGTACGGCCCTCATCGCCGCTCCCTTAAGACTAAGGGTCACAGACTTGAATGTTTTATGGCAGACAACTGGTTTAGCCATTCTTCACCAGATCTGGCTGGACCACATAAAGCACTATCGGGCTCTGCTCTCCTCTGGCAAAACTGCTCACTATTCCAGGATCATCCTGGAATGCAAAGATAACCCCCGGCTTCTTTTCTTTACTGCAAACTGTCTTCTTAAACACCTCTCCCGTGCCTCCTCCACCCTCACCTCCAACAACAAGTGTGAGGAGCTGATGGACTTCTTTGTCACTAAGATTGAGACCATCCTTTCAGCTACCTCTGCTGCTTCCCTCCCTTTCCATAGCCCACTAGGCCATACTTCCCCTAAAGCCCCCTGCCCTAGCCCTGAACTCACATCCTTCTCTAGTTTCCCACCTATCTCCCCTCATGCCCTCTCCGAGCTTGTTTTGTCCATGAGACCCAACTCTGCTCCCTCAACCCTATTCCCACCAAACTGCTGACCACCCAACTTTCCTTCTTGGCCCCCATGTTAGCTGATATTGTTAATGGTTCTCTCTCCTCAGGTACTGTCCCCCTCTCCTTCAAATCTGCCGTCATCACCCCTCTGCTCAAAAAACCCACCCTTGACTTGTATGTCCTTGCAAACTACTACCCCATCTCTAACCTCCCTTTCATCTCCAAAATCCTTGAACATGTTGTCGCCTCCAAAATCCGTGCCCACAATGCCATGTTTGAATCCCGCCAATCAGGTTTTTGCCCCTGCCACAGTACTGAAATGGCCCTTATCAAAGTCACAAATGACATCATTTGTAACTGTGACCATGGTAAACTATACCTCCTTATCCTTTTCAACCTGTCTGCAACCTTTGACACGCTTGACCACACTGTAAGGATAACCGTAACTGTTGTAAGGACCGCGGGGGTTTGATTGACAGCTGGTTGACAGCTGATGTCATATCCGGGGGCGGGATCCGACGCCATCTTGGCCATGCTTTCAGACTGTACTGGGAGACACAGAAGCAGGACTGAATAAAATGGTTCTCCTCAACAACTGCTTGTGAGACTCGTAATTACGTTACTAAGATAACATTACATGGTACCAGGATTTATAGAACTCACGATAAGGACATACTACAACAACGGAAGGAATTAAACCTCCAGCTAATCTGCAACTAGAACGAAATGTGATTGAAAATTGGCGTGTCTTCAAGCAACGCTTTCTTCTCTACCTCACAGCGATTGACGCTTCGACTAGCTCTGGAACACGTAAAGTAGCTTTGTTGCTAACAGTGGCTGGCTCGCAGGCAATCGAGCTGTTTAACACATTTACGTTTGCAGCCGAAGATGATAAAAATGATCTGGACAAGGTGATAGAACAGTTCGACAAATACTGCACTCCAAAAAAGAATGAAACGTATGAGAGATTCGTGTTTCGCTCCCGCGTGCAAAAGCAAGGAGAATCCTTTGATGTTTTTTTGATGGACTTGAAAATAAAAGCACAAACATGCAACTTTAAGGACCTGAAGGAATCGATGATACGCGATCAAGTCATTTTTGGAATACTCGACAAGAAGGTGAGGGAGAGAATGCTTAGAGATAATGACCTAAATTTGGATGCAGCAGTGAAAATTTGTCATGCTAGTGAACTCTCAGCCATGCACACGAAAACATTTGAAGGGCATCTGGGTGCAGAAAAGTCAAAAAGGAGAGCACGTGAGGCACTCTACTGGCCAAACATGAACTCTGATATTGACCAGTTGATCAGCGAGTGTGCTACATGTCAGGAGTATCACGACAAGCAAGCAAAAGAGCCCCTCATTACCACAGAGCTCCCATCACAACCTTGGGAAAAGGTCGGAACTGATATATTTCACTATGAAGGAAAAGACTAGGCCTAGAAATTCAGTGCCCTTAGCACCGATTTTGCGGCGCTAGAGGGCCTAGCGCTGCAATTGGCGCCGGTTCCTAAATTGCCTGGGGCCCTTCCGCGGCGGTAGACCGGTAGCGCTGCGCCAGCACCGATGACGTCATCGGTGTGCGCAGCGTCCCGGTTGCCGTGGTAACCCGGCCCCAAGCCGAAATTCAGTTGCAGCCGCCTCGCCAGTGGCAGCCGCAACTAAGACTCCGGCAAACGAGTGTTGCTGGAGTCTGCGCCGGCGCTTTAAGGAGGCGCGGCGGCCGGCCGCTTTCCCGCCGGCCGCCTGCCCGCAGCTCCCTCCCCAGACTTCTCCCCCCCCCCCCCGGAACAGATGCAAGCCCGGCACTTGTCCGAGGTGCCGGGCTCGTTTTTGCAGAGATTTGCGCGGGCTGCGGCCGGGTGCAGGCAGCTCCTCCTTAACGGAAGGAGGAGGCCTGCACTTCCCGAGCCTGCCGCACCGCAGCGGGCGCCGCAGCGCCGGAATAGCGCCGCAATGCGGCGCGTTGCGCCAGTTTTCAGGCGCTAAAACCCTTCAGTAGCGCCGGCAGCCGTTTGGGCGCGGCGCTACTGAATTTTTGGCGCGCGCAAAGGGACTTAGCGCCGGCGCTAACTTCCGGCGCTAAAGCCCTGGCGCAGCGCAAACTCAATTTCTAGGCCTATTTGTTAGTTATTGATTATTATTCCAATTATCCGGAGATTGCTCTCTTGTCCAGTACTACATCAAGAGCTGTGATAACTCACCTGAAGTCAATCTTTGCCAGGCAGGGCATCTCTCTAACCCTGGTCTCTGATAATGGCCCTCCCTATGCCAGTCATGAGTTTCAGTTATTTGCTTCAGAGTATGAGTTTAATCATGTAACCTCCAGCCCGCTCTATCCTCAGGCTAATGGAAAGGTGGAGAAGGGGGTACAGATTGTGAAAAGACTATTAAAGAAAGCAGCACACAGCAACACTGACCCATATCTGGTCCTGATGTCGTACAGGGCAGGCCCGCTAGCAAGTGGCAAGTCTCCAGCTGAGCTCTTACTGGGTTGGAAAATCCGTACACGACTTCCCAGTTATGTCACACCTGACCACAGAGATGAGGTGTGGGCAGACAAGGCTCGTAAGCTACAACAAAAACAAAAAACACTTCATGACTGCACAGCCACTACACTAGTGCCGCCACACAGGAGAAACTATCAGTGATAGTCACAGAGACATCAAAGGACCCAGTCCTGAGTAAAATAATGAGAAATCTTCAAGAGGGCTGGAAGAAAGGGTCATGTAAACAATATTATCACATTCAGTCTGAGCTCTCTGTGGTCAATGGATTACTGCTTAAGTGTGACAGGATAGTAGTGCCCACCTCTATGCGACGAGAAATGCTCAACAGGATACACGAAGGGCCTGAGTCATGGCCTACAAGAGCCACAGTTCTACAACAGGTCACCCCCAGGTCATACAGTGTCATGACAGAGAACGGCAATGTGCTTCGCAGAAACAGGAGGCACCTACTGAAAACCACTGAGACCTTTCAGCCTCAGGAGGACGGAGAGGATGACGAGATGAGGCAAATGCCACAAAGAGACGAGATGAGGGAAATGCCACAAAGAGACAAGATGAGGGAAATGCCACAAAGAGACGAAGGACACAACAGTGATAATGTGGATACAACTGGGGTGGTTCAGTAAACACCCGTCCAGCCACGCAGGTCACAGCGCACCAGAAAGCCTGTAGTTAAACTTGACCTGTAGACAGGGATTGATAAGACTGTAAACAGTTAATGGACTCATGGGTGTGGGTAAGGTTTATACCTACCTGCAATTAGTTACACTGACTGGTTCTATATGATGTTAACAAGTTCTATGTGTTATGTTATGTTGTTACTGTATTATGTCTTCATTGAAGGGGGAAGATGTAAGGATAACCGTAGCTGTTGTAAGGACAGCGGGGGTTTGATTGACAGCTGGTTGACGGCTGATGTCATATCCGGGGGCGGGATCCGACGCCATCTTGGCCATGCTTTCAGACTGTACTGGGAGACACAGAAGCAGGACTGAATAAAATGGTTCTGCTCAACAACTGCTTGTGAGACTCGTAATTACATTACTAAGATAACAGTACACACACCATCCTCCTCCAATGCCTCTCCTCCTTCATCCAGCTGGGTGGGACTGCCCTCGCCTGTTTCCATTCTTATCTATCCAGTCATAGCCCGAGAATCACCTGCAATGGCTTCTCTACCTGCTCCCGCACCGTTACTTCTTGGGTCCACCAAGGGTCTATCCTTGGCCCCTGATGTGCCATCAATAACTCAAAGACAAGGAGTTTAAAGGATTCAACTGAAGGCTTTTAATCACTAAGAATATTGCAGGTCTTTCCACATCGGGTTCGTCTGATAGAATGACTCATACAGCTCTTGAGACCTTTATATGACAAAAGACAGGGGCGTAGCCAATACACACAATAGGAAAAAGGGGGCGGTACACACAATACAAAGCAGGTAAAACACAGGGGCTGATGAAGGCATATATTTCATCACATTCACCCCTTCTACAGATTTAGTCTGTCCGGGGGTGTGATAGTCCTTCCTGAACGTCGCAACAGTACCTCGGGTTCCGACCGGGAGTCCGTGGTGCCCTCCTGGGCATACCCATGTGTTGGGGGTGTTGCAGGTACTTCTGGGGGTGGTGAGCCTGGGGATGGTGGAGGTTCTTCTGGGGGTGGTGGTGATGGGTCGTCGTCGCTTCCTGCCGAGGAGAGGTCCTTTATGGACACGGTGTCCTCACGCCCGTCGGCGTGCTTGACGTACGCGTACTGTGGGTTTGCGTGGAGTAGGTGTACTGCCTCCACGAGGGGATCCATTTTGTGGCCCCTCACATGCTTCCGTAATAGGACTGTCCCTGGGGTGGAGAGCCAAGAGGGTAGGGACACTCCTGAGGTTGATTTGCGGGGAAAAACAAACATCTTCTCGTGAGGAGTGGCGTTAGTAGCAGTACACAGTAGCGACCTTATCGAGTGGAGTACGTCTGGGAGGACCTCTTGCCAGCGGGAGGTGGGGAGGCCTTTAGACCTTAGTGCTAAGGTGACCGCCTTCCACACTGTCGCGTTCTCCCTCTCCACTTGCCCGTTACCCCGGGGGTTATAACTAGTGGTCCGACTCGTGGCTATCCCCTTCGACAGCAGGTATTGGCGCAGTTCGTTGCTCATGAACGACGCCCCCCTGTCAGTGTGGATGTAGTTAGGCATGCCGAACGTGCAAAACAGGTTGCCGAGGCACTTGATGACCGTGGCACTGGTCATGTCTGGACAGGGGTAGGCGAATGGGAAGCGGGCGTACTCGTCCACAATGTTGAGAAAGTACACATTGCGGTCGGTGGAGGGGAGCGGTCCCTTGAAATCTAAGCTCAGGTGCTTGAATGGCCGTGTAGCTTTGATCAGGTGGGCTCGGTCGGGCCTGAAAAAACGGGGCTTGCATTCCGCACAGGTGCGGCAGTCCCTGGTCATCGACCAGACCTCCTCGATGGAATAGGGGAGGTTACGGGATTTTATAAAGTGAAATAGCCGGGTGACCCCTGGGTGGCAGAGGCCATTGTGGAGGCCCTGTAGCCTGTCCCCCTGGATGCTGGCACACATCCCTCGTGATAGGGCGTCGGGGGATTCGTTGAGGGCCCCTGGCCTATATATTATGTCGTACTCAAACGTGGAGAGTTCGATCCGCCACCTGAGAATTTTGTCGTTCTTGATCTTCCCCCTCTGTTTGTTGTTAAACATGAAGGCTACCGACCGCTGGTCGGTAAGCAGGGTGAAGCGTTTGCCGGCTAGGTAGTGCCTCCAGTGCCGCACTGCCTCCACTATGGCCTGGGCCTCCTTCTCTACCGAGGAGTGCCTGATCTCGGGCCCGTGGAGGGTTCTTGAGAAAAAGGCTACGGGCCGCCCATCCTGGTTGAGGGTGGCTGCTAAAGCGAAGTCGGACGCATCGCTTTCGACCTGGAAAGGGATGTTTTCATCCACTGCCTGCAGCGCGGCCTTCTCAATGTCGTGTTTAATGCTGTTGAAGGCGGCGTGGGCCTCGGCCGTGAGCGGGAAGGACGTTGATTTCAGGAGGGGACGGGCCTTGTCGGAATAATTGGGGACCCATTGGGCGTAATAGGAGAAGAACCCCAGGCACCTTTTCAGGGCCTTGGGAGTGTTTGGTAGGGGTAGCTCCCGTAGGGGACGCAATCGGTTGGGGTCCGGACCGATTTCCCCGTTTTCCACCACGCAGCCCAGGATACAGAGGCGTGTGGTGCTAAAGACACACTTATCCTCGTTGTAGGTGAGATTGAGTCTGAGGGCGGTTTTCAGAAATCTCGCGAGGTTCGAGTCGTGGTCTTGCTGGTCGTGGCCGCAGATGGTGACGTTGTCTAGGTATGGGTAGGTGGCTGTTAACTGGTTCTCATCGACCATGCGGTCCATCTCCCGCTGGAAGACCAAGACCCCATTCGTTACCCCAAAGGGGACTCTGAGGAAGTGGTAGAGGCGTCCGTTCGCCTCGAAGGCGGTGTATGGACGGTCCTCTGGCCTAATGGGGAGCTGGTGGTATGCCGATTTTAGGTCGATGGTGGAAAACACCCGGTATTGCGCAATTTGGTTAACCATATCCACTATGCGGGGCAGAGGGTAGGCGTCTAGCTGGGTGTATAGATTAACTGTCTGGCTATAATCTATCACCATCCACTTCTTTTCGCTACCCTTAACTACTACTACCTGGGCACGCCACGGGCTGGTACTGCATTCGATGATACCCTCCCGCTTGAGTCTTTCTACTTCCGACGCAATGAACCGTCTGTCCTCCCAGCTGTACCGCCTACTCTTGGTCGCTATGGGTCGACAGTTGGGTGCCAGGTTGGCGAACAGAGAGGGCGGCTTGACCTTCAGGGTAGCCAGACCGCACACTGTGAGGGGCGGCTGGGACCCACCGTAGGTAAGCGTGATACTTTGGTGGTGGCACTGGAAGTCCAGACCCAAGATCACGCTCACACAGAGATCTGGCATTATCAATAGTTTAAAATCTCTGTAATCAGTGCCTTTTACCGACAACATAACCGCGCAGAAACCTGTAATTTTTGAGGTATGAGTCTTATCAGCCATGGCGATTTTGCCGTGTGTGGGGACTATCGTTAGTGAAAGTCGTTTTACCAGGCTAGGATGAATAAAGCTTTCGGTGCTCCCGCAGTCAATCAAGCATTTAACCTTGTTCCCGTTTACCTCTATGTCCATCATTGATCTAGACAACGGATGCGGCCTGGATTGATCCACTGTGATCGAGGCCACCAGTGGGTCCTGGAGGTCCGCGTAGTCGGGGCAAGATGGTGGACTCCATGAGGGTGGACAAGATGGCGTCCATGATGGCCGCCCCCACGGCGCGCACGCGGCGGTGGCGGAGTTGGAGGCGGGGTTCCCTCTGCAGACTTTGCTGAAATGTCCTTTCTTCCCGCATTTAAAACAGGTGGTGCCCTTCGCTGGGCACAGATGCCTGGAGTGTTTGTCCTGGCCGCAGAAGTAACATTTCGGGCCCCGATGCATCGCGGCAGTAGTGGGGCTCCTGGGTGGGGGCTGGGGCTCCGATGGTGCTGGGCTGGCCTGAGACCTGGGAGGTGAAGATGGCTTCCAAGATGGCGGCCCCCACGGCGCGCACGAGGCGGAGTGGGCCGCATGGCCTGAGGAACAGGATTCAGAGTTCCTCTGGGCCATATCCAGCGATCGCGCTATGCCCATAGCCTGTTTTAAGTCCAGTCCCTCCTTTTCAAACAGTTTCTGCCGAATGTAATTTGAACTGAGGCCCGCAATAAAGGAGTCTCGGATCAGCTCCTCCGTGTACATGATGGCAGACACGGCCTTACAGTTACAGTCTCTGCCCAGTACTTTTAGGCTTAGCATGAAGTCCTCTAGTGACTCACCATGCCGCTGCGTGCGAGTAGTCAGAAGATGCCTGGCGTACACCTCGTTTATTGGCCGCACGTAGTGGGCCTTCAGAATGGTGCAGGCATCCCCGTAGCTGGTGGCATCTTGGATGAGAGGGGAGACCCGATGGCTCACCCAGTTTCGCAGGATTCCCAGTTTCACGTCTCTGGTGGCGGTTGCGGCTGCTATGGAAAATTCGAAGCATTGGAACCAGTGTCCGAACTGTGTGGCTGCGTCTGAGGCATGGGGGTCCAGATCCAAGCGCTCTGGTTTCAGGAGTCGATCCATCTTGGTGTTTTAGTGATTAAAATTGATGTGCCATCAATAACTCAAAGACAAGGAGTTTAAAGGATTCAACTGAAGGCTTTTAATCACTAAGAACATTGCAGGTCTTTCCACATCGGGTTCGTCTGATAGAATGACTCATACAGCTCTTGAGACCTTTATATGACAAAAGACAGGGGCGTAGCCAATACACACAATAGGAAAAAGGGGGCGGTACACACAATACAAAGCAGGTAAAACACAGGGGCTGATGAAGGCATATATTTCATCACAGCCCCCTCCTGTTTCTCATCTACATGCTGCCCCTCGGTGACATCATCCGAAAACACAATATCAGGTTCTACATATACGCTGACGACACCCAGCTCTACCTCACCACCAGCTCTCTCGACCCCTCCACTGTCTCTGATTTGTCAGACTGCTTGTCCTACATCCAGTACTGGATGAGCAGAAATTCCCTCGAACTAAATATTGGGAAGACCGAAGCCATTGTCTTCGGTCCCTGCCACAAACACCGTTTCCTAGCCACCGACTCCATCCCTCTCCCTGGCAACTGTCTGAGGCTGAACAAGACCATTTGTAACCTTGAAGTATTTGACCCCGAGATGAGCTTACGACCACATATCTGCTCCGTCACCAAGACTGCCTACTTCCACCTCCGAAACATCGCCTGACTCTGCCCTTGCCTCAGCTCATCTGCTGCTGAAATCCTCATCCATGCCTTTGTTACCTCTAGACTTGTCTATTCCAGTGCTCTGCTGACTGGCCTTCCATCTTCCACCCTACATAAACTTGAGCTCATTCAAAACTCTGCTGCCCATATCGGAATTTGCACCGAGTCCCGTTCACCCAGCACCCCCATGCTCAGTGACCTACATTGGCTCCCAGTCTGGCAAGGGCTCAATTTTAAAATTCTCATCATTGTTTTCAAATCCCTCCATGGACTCACCCCTCCCTATCTCTGTTACCTTCTCCAGCCCTACGACCCTCCAAGTTCTCGGCACTCCTCCAATTCTGGCCACTTGTGCAGCCCCGATTTTAATCTCTCCACTATTGGCAGCTGTGATTTCAGCTGACTTGGCCCTAAACACTGGAATTCCCTCCCTAAACCTCTCTGCCTCTCCCTCCTCCTTTAAAATGCTACCTCTTTGACCAAGCTTTTAGTCATCTACCCTAATATCTCCTTATGTGGCATGGTGTCAAATTTTGTTTCATAATGCTCTTGTGAAGCGCCTTGGGACATTTTACTACATTAAAAGCACCATATAAATGCAAGTTGTTGTTGTTTTAAAGATTTGTGTATCTGAATCCCTTAGTCTATCTGTTCTTTTACTCCTTTTAAAATTTGACTATTTAGCACGTCATCTCATTATTCCTCCCAAAATGTATCACCTCACAATTCTCCATGTCAATACGCATCTGACATCTACCTGCCCAATCTTCTAATTTGTCTGTATAGCTTGCAGTCGTCTTCACAATTAACCATACTCTCTGTTTTTATAAAAGCAAAATACTGTGGATGCTGGAAATCTGAAATAAAAAAAGAAATTCCGGAAATACTCGGCAGGTCAGGCAGCATCTGTAGAGAGAGAAACAGAGTTAACGTTTCAGGTCGATGACCCTTCGTCAGAGTTCTGTTTTTATCTCTCTGTTTTTATGTTGTCTGCAAATGTTAATATCGTGCCCTCTATAACCGAATCCTGATAACTTGTATATACTAGATGCAATGAGCCTTGGAGGAACTCCATTGTTTACTTCTAGTCTGAAAATCATCCATTAACTACTACTCTCTGTTTTCATATCCATGCTGCTGCATTCTCTTTAATACCACAGGGTTCTTGGAGAGTTTTATGACTGGAAGAGATTACAGAGACAGGGAGGGGCGAAGCCATGGGTGGATTTGAACACGAGGATGAGAATTTTAAAATGGAGGCGTTTGGGAACAGGGAGCCAATATAGGTCAGCGAGCACAGTGGTGATGGGTGAACAGGACTTGATGCGAATTACGATACAGGCAGCAGAGATTTGGATGAATTTAAGTTTATGGAGGGTGGAAGTTGGGAGGTTGGTCAGGAGAGCACTGGAATAGTGGGGTCTGGAGGTAACAAAAGCATGAAGGAGTGTTTCAGCAGCAGATGAGCTGAGGCAGGGGAGGAGTTGGGTGATGTTATGGAGGTGGAAGTAGGGGGTCTTGGTGATGATAGATGCTGTGAAAATCCTGGTGAAGTATTTCTGCAGTTCCTTCACCCCTGTGAGATCATTCCCTTTTTATTACCTGCCAGTCTTTTTTCATAGTCTATCCTAGCCTTTCTAATCTAATTTCTTCAAACCATTTACTAAAGCCTTATCTATCTATTAACAATCATGGAATACCATCCTTGGAAGTACCAGACCAGTGGTCACCCTGTATATAAGTTAACAGGTATATCGTCCAAGCTCCCAGTCACAACACTGTTCCAAAATATATTCCGCTAAAAGGAAAGAACAAACTAAACACTAATGGGACTCCCTGGATGAATAAAGACATAATGGAACAATTGAGGGTAAGGAAAGAGGCATACATTAAGTACATAGACAGCAGAGCAGTGCATGATAAGTGAGAATATGAAGGGATTAGGAGAGAAGTCAAAGAAACAATTAGGAAGGCAAAGAGGAACTATGAAATTAAATTATCAAGGAACATAAAACAACATAGTAAAATATTTTACAGGCACATCAATAAAAAAAGGAAGGTTGAGATGGGAATAGGGCCATTAAGAGATAGACAGGACAATACCACAGGTAACGATAGGGAGATGGCAGAAATATTAAATCATTATTTCACTTCGGTATTTACCAGGGAGATAGAACAGGTGGACATGACATTGGATGATGAGATGAGTAATGAGATAAGTGCATTTAAAATAAAAAAACGAAATATTGTAGGAATGTCTAGTTCCTATCAAGAGACTGAGGTCGACTCAAGCGATCAACAAACGATGTTTAATGTAAAACTAACTGAGTTTAACAAACAAATGCACGAGAACTACGAATACAGGTCTGGTCAGTTCGGAGGCTCCACGAGGACTGAGTAGGCAGTCCCGTGGATTGCATGATGATGTCATCGCGTTCTTCCCGCGCTTGGGTAGTCACGTGACTTGCGTGATGACGTCATCGCGTTTGCCCGTGCTTGGGACAGTCACGTGATGTGCGACGTGACGTCATCGCGTTTGCCCGCGTCATCGCGTTTGGCCGCGTCATCGCGTTCGGCCGCGTCATCGCGTTCGCCCGCGTCATCGCGTTCGCCCGTGTCATCGCGTTAAAGAGAATTATGTCCGGTGAGTAAGAGACACTCGGTGGTACCGCTACAATATATTAAATAAACTAATCAAACTCAAAGAGGATAAAACCCCTGGTCCGGAAAGATTGCATCCACGCATTTTAAAAGAATCTAGGGAAGAGATAGCAGAGGCATTACTACACATATTTAATCATTAATTAGAAAAAGATGTAGTGCCAGAGGACTGGTGGACAGCTAACGTAATACCTATATTTAAGAAGGGGGCTAGAACATGTCCAGGGATTTATAGACCAGTCAGCTTAACATCGGTGGTAGGAAAAATAATGGAATCCCTGCTAAAGGAGAGAATAGAAGAAATCTAGAAATGAAAAGTATAATAATGAATAGTCAGCATGGATTTCAAAAGGGAAAATCTTGCTTGACCAAACTTATTGAATTTTTTGAAGAGGTAACAGAGAGAGCAGACAATGGTAATGCAGTAGATGTAATTTATCTAGATTTTCAAAAGGCCTTCGATAAGGTACCCCGTAATAGACTGATGAATAAGGTCAGAGAATGCGGAGTCAGGGTCAAAAGCAGAATGGATCGCTAGCTGGCTTCAAGACAGAAAGCAGAGAGTGGGAGTAAAGGGTAGCTATTCACAGTGGCAGAAGGTGAGTAGTGGTGTTCCACAAGGTTCAGTGCTGGGACCACTGCGGTTCACAATTTACATCAACGATTTAGACTTTGGAATCAAAAACACAATTTCTAAATTTGCAGATACCAAATTTGGGGGGGGGGATAGTCAATACTGAGGAGGACTGCAACAAATTACAGGAGGACATTAATAAACTTGCAGAATGGGCAAATAATTGACAAATGAAGTTCAACACAGATAAATGTGAGGTATTACATTTTGATAGAAAGAATAGGGAGATCACTTATCACTTGGAGGGTGCGAGTCTAGGTGGGGTAGAGGAACAAATACACAAATCACTAAAAGTTGCGCCACAGGTTAGTAAGGCCATAAAAAAAGCAAACCAAGCACTAGAGTTTATTTCTAGAGGGATAGAATTGAAAAGTAGGGATGTTATGCTAAACCTGTATCGAACCTTGGTTAGACCACACTTAGAGTACTGCGTGCAGTTCTGGTCGCCATATTATAAAAAGGATATAGAGGCACTGGAGAGGGTGCAGAGAAGATTTACAAGGACAATATCAAAAATGCGAGGGTATACATATCAGGAAAGGATGAACAGGCTGGGTCTCTTTTCTCTTGAAAAAAGGCTGAGGGGTGACCTAATAGAGGTCTTTAAAATTATGAAAGGTTTTGATAGAGTGGATACAGAGAGAAAGTTTCCACGTGTGGGGAAGAGCAAAACTAGAGGTCATCAATATAAGATAGTCACCAAGAAATCAAAAAGTGGTGAGAATGTGGAACTCGCTACCACAGGGGGTGGTTGAAGCGAATAGTATAGATGCATTTAAGGGGAGGCTGGACAAGCATATGAGGGAGAAGGGAATAGAGGATTATGCTGATAGATTTAGATGAGGAAAGACAGGAGGCTCGAGTGGAGCATAAACGGTGGCATGGACTGGTTGGGCCAATGGCCTGTTTCTGTGTCGTATATCCCATGTAAACACTGGCTTCCTGGAGTTGAGGCGACAATAGGAGATGAGTGACCCGAGAGGAAGCCAACCATTGGGTCGCTTGAAGAGTGGGCGGGATGTCTCATCTTCTCCAATCACAGAGCGGTGCCTAGATTTCAAACGGGCCCTGTTGCTAAGGTAATCCACGCCGACTACGATTGGGTGGATTGTCGCAGCTGACCCAATCGAATTAGGTTTTATTTAGAGGTAGGCGTGGACGCAAAGCGTCCCTGGGAAGTGTTGGTGCGACATCTGGGTGTGGAAGTTTCTTGGCGATCATTTCGCAGTAAATGCTGTATCAGTGCTAAGTGTCACTAGTGGGTTCCAGCAGGGCAGTCTGGTTTTAAACTGCAGATCAAAATGCCATTCCGATTTAGAAGAAAGGATAAAATGCCGTTTGTAAGTGGGGTCATATTTCTCCTCCTTAGCTTCAAGTCATGGACACGTCTCATGACAACAGCTGTTTCTAAACCAAGCACAGTCACTCTGCAAACTGTAGTGTTTTATTCAATAATAATAGTTTCTCTCACTTATGAATCTTCATAACAAGATCAGGAGATTCGAGGCAACAATCAAAATCAACGTGAATGTTTAAAGAAATATATTCTATGACGTTATAGGAATTTGATGCGTAATTTTTCTTGCATGATTATGATATTGTACAGGAGCAATGAGAGTTCAACTGAGTGACACAGCAAGAGGACGAGTTGGCTCTAAAGTGGATGGAGTTGAGTCAGAGTGAGAGTTTGGTGCTGAGAGTTACTGTTGAGTCTTAGAGTGTGTGGTTGAACAGTTTCAAGTGTTCCAATTTAAGGTGTTGCTAGATTCGTGAACTAATCACCAAGAATGGGACTAGAGAAGTACCTTAGGGTTGGCGTTTTAAAAGTTGTGAGGTTTTAGGTTTAGAGGTTTAAATTCAGCATTGAAACAGTGATTATGGGAATGACGAGATTCGAGGATAAACTGATGACGTGCACAACATTCATAATATGGGCAATTGTGGATCTGCAGAGTAGAATGCATTTGCATGAAACATCAGACGGTCATATTGCTCAAAGGGAGAAAAGCTGAGCTTAAGAACTAGCTGATGACTTTGTTTATCCATCAGTGCAGGTGTGGTGAATTTGAGGCTCAGATCAGACTGGCTCTATTGATGCTGCCTGTGGAGCACTTTGTGCTTTTTAGACAGTGAATATTTGAGGGTTGAGGCAGACTTCATTATACTGCAGCATGTGGACCCGTTTTGGAGGTGCCCATTATACACAGTACGGTCAAGAAATTTGGTGGCTCTGGAAGAGATGCTCTGTGGTCTCCCCACGTTTGTGGTTCTTTCTCTTTCTATTTTCTTTTGCTGTTAGCTTTACTCTATTTTCTTTTCTTACTGTGTCTGTTACTTTCATTCTCCCCCTTACCCTCTGTCTCTCTGTTACTCTCTTGTGCTGTGTTACTCTTGTTCTTTTTTTTATTTGTTATTCTTTCTGTGCCTTTGTGCCTCCCTTTCTTTCTCCGTGTTTATTTCTCCGGTCTTCCAACACCAACCCACTTCTTGTTCCCCCTGCTCCACCAGTGGTGGATGCATCTTCAGCCACGTTGCTCCACCCTCTGAAACTTCCAACCTCAGCATCTCTGCTTTACCACTTCTCTCCCTGCTTTCAAAAACATTCTTAAGACCCTCATCTTTGACCATGCTTTTTGTCTCTTCCTGACTCCCTTCTCCTTTCAGCCATGCTTGCCACCATCCTATAAACACTGAGCTGTTTCTCTGTGCATAATGATTGCTTTGGAAATGAAAGTTGTTATTTTCTCTCTGCATTTGGTGAAATCCCTGTATTAGGGGTTTGAAGGATGAGTTATGAGGAACAACTAGGTAAGTGCAAGATTAATGAATCGTAAAGCCATAAAATATGTCTAGAATATTAATCAAAGATGTTTGTTGAATCTTTTCCCCTTTCCTACACTTTCACGAAAGAGAATTAGTTTTGACATTTACCATTCATGT
This sequence comes from Somniosus microcephalus, assembly GCF_052327205.1. Taxonomy (NCBI): domain Eukaryota; kingdom Metazoa; phylum Chordata; class Chondrichthyes; order Squaliformes; family Somniosidae; genus Somniosus; species Somniosus microcephalus. The sequence continues at coordinate 237,106,315 of NC_140992.1, read as the reverse complement.
CTCAGGTTTATAAAATGCCAAACTGACTCGCCTTTGAATGGTTATACACACCCAGTCCAAATTGTATTAACAGTTCCACAAACCCAAACCAATTAACAGAACTATTATAATCATAGTTGAAGCATTGAGGCTTACAATAAGTATTTGGTCATTAAATGTGCAACAATATCACAGCATTAAGTGAGATTTTGTTTACTGACCTAATTGAAGAGCCATATTCTATGTCCTTAAGTGTGCATTCTGTATTCATCATGCTGCTGACATATTTCGGCATTCAGCTATTCCTCTGAAATAGGAACATAATATATATGAACTCTTTCTTTCAGTAGACTGGCTGCTGTAGCATTGCTTTCCTATGGGATGCCCAGCTTCTTATTTGGAGATATTCTTGGTGAATCATCGTCACCGGTCGTTGTCACCTCCTTGGTAGTTTCCTTCTTTCTTTGGTCATTGTTGTCTTGTCCTAGCTTAACTAATTTGCATGTACATTATCTCTCTACTGTACAATGTTACTTTAAATTTTCTCCTGGTTCTAGAGACTTAAGCTATTAACCAATAATTGTGATATAATTTACAAGTTTTATGTTTGATTTAAACTCTTAGCAGTGCTGCAAAAGGCAGAGATTGTTTCGAGAAGTTCTTTACAACTTTTTAGCTATCTGTTCTTTCTAGAAAGCTTCCTAAAACTTTTTTTTAAATGATCTTCTTGCTATTTCTGTCCTGTCTAAGATAGGATGGGGAAAAGCATGGCTTTTATACCTTAAATTCAGCTAAGCCAAGCGCATTTACAAGATTTACCTTAGATAAATTAAGAGGATTAATTCACAGTTGTGAGACACTATTATTGCTGGATGTCAATTAAATTGCCGAAGATTTGGTTCTACACTTATTGCTAGTGCTTAATTCATGACCAGGACACTAAGGTTGTGAAACCATTTGCCTCCAAGATTCTTTCCTTGCAAGACCTATTTAGCATTACTCCAATCACTGTTCTAAACAGTTGAGAGATCTTGTTCAAACCCAGCTGAGAAGGATCCATCGCCATTGACCTTCTGAGAACACCAGGTTGCATACGTGTTTTTAGTTTTGTTTTGCAGAGTATTAAAATTTGGTAGAATTCTAGGATTAACCCTTTGTTTTACAGAATATTTGGAGTGCATTTTAGAATGAACAGTTTTTCTAGTGTCCATTTTTTTTTCGAAAAGAGATCTCTCCGAGGGGACCTAGAACAACATTTTCAGATACTCCAATGTTGCAGATTAAGGCGGCACAGATTAAGCTTTGTGGTGGGCAAATGTAGGACAAACACTGAAGTAGTTCTTTGGGCCGTCGGGGAGGAGGGGACAATCGAGTCTAGTGCAGCAGCTAAGGAATTACAAAAAGATCGAGATAATATTTGCAAGTGGGCAGAACTGTGGCAGATGAAATTCAGTGCAGATAAGTGCAAGGTTTTGCACATTGGAAGAAAAATTAGGGAGGTATTACTTTATTAATTAGGAAAGAGGCTGAAAGAGATGAGGGAGTTCTCGTAGACCTAATATTGATAGGTCTAGATATTACAGAACACCAATTAACAGCAGACAGAATGCTGAGCTACATTGCCAAATCAGTGGAGTATAATGTTGAGACAGTCATGCTAAAGTTGTATAGTGCTCTGCAATCCATTTTGCTCACTGAGTGACAAAGGAAATGCCCAATCCTTGGAAGCAGTACAGAGAAGGGCCAAGAGGCCGATCCTTAGTCAGCAGGCTGAGTTATGGGGAATGACTTGGACTGTTCAACCTTAAGGCAGGTGAATGAAATGGGACCTTACTGAAATACAGAAGATACTAAGTGGATTGGAAAAGGTTAATCCTGAACAATATTTCAAGTTGAACCATGACTGCAAGACAAAGGGACATGGGTGCACACTGGTAAAAGACAAGTTGAAAACCCTTCTTCCCACAGAGTGTGAGTAATACCTAGAATGCTGGGGGGTAAAAAGTCTGGTGTCATTCCAAATTATTAGACACTGATGGGGAGTTGTTGCTTTTTATGGAAGATAAGCTAAATGAGCCAAATGGCCTCCTTCATCATCTATATTTAACTTTGAAGAGCTTTCTTCATTCAGATGATCTCTGTCATTTGTGCCCTTTTCCTGCCGTGATTGGCAACTGTTACATTTTCTTCTAGCGATTTCCCTGAATTGGATCAGGTGGAGGTGAGGAGGGAAGTGGCTGTAGGTAACACCAAGTAGAGAGCCAAAGGAGTAGGCACTGGAAGACAGGAGTGATCGAGTCATGAACATGCTCAGGCCTTTGTGCTCTGCATATGAATTCTTAATGTTCGGCCGTAGAATGTGGGCTGGACCCTGGGATATTGATGGTCCTGGTGTACTTTGGGTCCAGGTTGCTTACTTTGATGGGGGAAGAGTGAAGAAGAGTCTTTGAAGTGATTAAATGGTGGAACGGGCATGTTTATAATGGGCATGTTTATTGTGGGTACAATTGTGATTCTTTTTGTGAATTATTGAAGTTATTGTTGCTAATTATATGACAGTTTCACACAATATATCACTAAAAATAAACTATCATGTTGGCTGTATCTTGAAGATTTATTTTTGTTGTGAAGTGATTGGGCTGTTATATTTGCTGCAGTGGGTAGATTTTTTTGCGGAGGTGAAAGATTTCATGTCGTGACTAGTGAAGAACAAAAGTAGAAAATAACCAATTAAAATGGAGAAAAGCACACAATTAATTTTGAGGAAGAAGAAATGACACTTAACCAATAAGAAAGAAGAAATTTGATGGGCATTCACAATGTTTACTATAATCATAATGGTCATTAGAGACAATTTTTGTCATATAGATAAATAAAAATATTTCTATACAAACTTTTATTTAAGTTTTGTATATTTTTTGATTTGAATAGTAACCAAGATTCTGTGTAGAATATTTATATACTTTACAGTATAACTGATGCAGGTACCTGTAATTGACCAATTTGATGCAAGTCGATTTGTTTAAAAATGGTTCTTTAGCTAGCCATCAAAAGAGAAATAGTAAGTTGGTTGCTAATTTAATGTAGAGCGATCTCCTTTTGATGATTCTTAGTTGAGATTCCAACCAGGACCATTATTTAAATAATTGTTCACTATTGTTAATAATTGCATAGGAAATATAAGCCCATAATGTCTATTCAGTTGTCTGATCTTTTGTTAATTTCCATGACTTGAATATGTATGCTTTTACTGAATGTTTTACTGAAATCGGCTGTTTATGCTTTGAGTACACTACATGACACATTCATCTGTGTTTGAAACTGTATATATTCTTGGGAGCTGCTGTAAGTAGGGTTCTGGTACTTGCCTGCTAAAAATGACAGTTTGTTGCTGCTCTCTACAGTAAGAATCGTTTTGAGTAAGTAGTTTTCTGTACAGCTGGACTATTTGCTGGTATAAGACATGTAAGCTTATTAGTGCCCTCTGCTGTTACATGGAGTTAAATCAGTGTTACAAAGTACAGTGGAATTATGAATCTTCGATTTATAGTCAGTGACTTTTTGAATCAAATATTTTCCCTCAACAAGATGGCTACAAATTTATCTAGTTATTACAAAGCATTATTAACTCAGTGAGTTTTAATAAGCAACATCAATGTATTGGAGAACAGAGGGGCTGATACATCGGTGGGCAAAAGTGATTTGACTAAAGGTCCACACCTGATACATCAGTTCCTGTGTTCTCTCCAGAGATGCTGCCTGACTTGCTGTGTGTGTGCAGCATTTTCTATTTTTGTTTCAGATTTCTAGCATCTACAGATTGTTGCTTTTTCTTTATTAATGTGTTGTCCACAGCTCACAAGTATTTCCTGAGAATAAGTTTTGCAATTTGAATATAGTTATGTTTACAATAGTTCTGCTGGTCTCCTTAAAAAGGCAAACATGCTTTAACAGATGTATTTTAACTGTGATATTTGTATTGATATTTTGAAAACAATTGAGGTGTTTGAATTACAGATTGGATTGATGAGCAAAGCTGGTGTTCATAACGTTTCTATTTTTGAAACTTGCTTGAAAAGGGAGTGAAATGTTTGCCTTATTACCATTAAACTATTATGTGATATTCTGTTTTAGCATAATTTAATGTTCTATGCTGATACTGTGAATGGTCATGTAGTAACGTGTTTGCATTTAAGGTTTAAGTATTGGATTTGACAGCCATAGCAGAAAATCTTAAACCATTGTAATTAACATTTTAATATTTCAGATTTACATGGACTGATATGACAGGCAATGATATTGCATAATAGAGAAATTGATGTCAATTTCAGTGGAAGCTGAATGTAAAAAAAAGTTTTATATAATGGGACACATTTGAACTGATTTTGCAAAACTGAAATCCATTTGAACTTCATTTCATTTAAAGAAGAAAACTTTTTCTCATAAGTGATCCAGTACTGTAACCTTAATTTCATTAGTTTGAATAGTTTCCCTGTATTTTTGTTGTTTTGACTAACCATATTTTTGACCATTTGTCTAGAAACACATAGCTCATGGGTTGGTTCCTGCTGCCACCATAGCTCCTAGAGCTGCAGTTCCACGCACCCCTCCTCCTCGTAGCCCCAACCCTTCTCCAGAGAGACCAAGGTACACTATATATCCATTTCTGTTTATCTTTTGCATGCTTGTTGTCCTAGAAACATTAATATAATAGATTTATATAGTTTCACTAAGGTTTAAGTTAATTATTTGATCACTTTAAAACAACACATTTTTAGATGCGCTTTGACCTTGTCTGGTGATATTGCTGGCTTGCATTAGTTGTAACATATTTGATTTGATGATATCCTAGTCCATATATACAGATGCTAATTTATCTGCAATGAAGTTTTGCTTCATATAATCTAAACAATATTTATGAAAAAATGATTATTAATTCATTAAGTATTGACACTCCTTTGGAGCATTTATAATATGTTAGTTGTTATAACTTTCATGAACTTATTTACAGCAAATAGCTGTCGCTGTATATTTTATGGCAGCATTGGAAAAATGCCAATACCTGGACAGTTTAACTTTGTATTCTTTTAATAAATGTAAGGTGTGGGGGGTCTGCAAAGGAGAGGGGAATTCTAATTGTGAGAAAGATGATTGGCAGTCGAGTTTCAGTGAATTTTGAATCTCTAATTAAGTGTTAGTTATATATTGGATTCTCACTATAAGAAAATAGAAGGCCTAGCTCTTGAAGAGTGTTTTGAAGGGCGGGGGGAGGGGTGGGGGGAAACAGAATTGCGATTGTCATGGTCACCTCTTCTGTTGCATAGGTCGAAAGACTTCTTTGAATGGTGGAAATCTGACAAAATGCATTTGCAAGATTTCAGTGTTTAAAATGTAAGCGCTTATAGAGTAAAGAAAACCCATAGTTATTGAAATTTTATGCCTAATCTCATCATATACATAACTTACAATTATCCTTTTTGAAGCATATTACACTGTTCAATATTTTTTGTTTCTGTTGCATATCGAATTTATTCACTATTTCAGGTCCGCACTTGCAGCAGTGATTTTAACCTCGTGTTTGACTGGTCGTACGGTTGCCATTCCTCAACCGCATTTGGCATGGCCTCGTCAAAGGTCCTATTCTGAAAGTGATGGCACACGTTCAGAACAGAGAAACTTTCTTGAACCTTATGCCAGTGTGGCTGACCTGGGATTAAGGTATTGTATAACTAATTCATAGCATCTTAATAGAATGGTCTGTTCAGTACAGTTGTTATAAATGCCCGTGTGCGTCATTACACAATAATGTTCATTTAAAAATTTTTTTTTACAAAAGAGGTGAGAAAGCAGATTTGTTTGATGGGCATCATTAATTACAGACTCAAAATTTCCCCTATTTCTTTATCCTCTTTGTCTTTTCAGGTTAAAATTGATATGTCCTGATATCGACCATTCCCATTTTAATCCACTCCCATGTGTGGAAGCACAAATCCCCTCTTTTGTGTCATGGCTCACAATGGTTGCTAGTTCTCATTAAATGTGCACAAATACACTCGAAACTGAACTGTTTTTCTTGCTTTATCAATTGCTAGATACTTGGAAGCTCTTTGTTCCAAAGCTGGCACAACCTTGCAAAGTGTTGCGATGCATGGCCAGGACCTGCGTTGGTGACTCTGCCAAAGTTTGTGGGGTCGGGGGAAGTACTTACTTTGCATGGCAGTGGTGAGCACCCACCCCACTTGAGTGCATATAGGGTGCCTGCCTACCAAGGAGGTCAGAAAGTTTGGCGGAAGAGTGACTTACTGGGGTGTGTTAGGCGTGCTGGATCCCTCCCCGAAAACATCGACAGCTGCTCGTAATTGTTCCCTTGGGCTGCATGTAAAAGAAATTTGAAAATGAAATTCGAGGTCCTTTTAAGGGGTCCAGGTCAAAATTCTGGCCTTGACTCCCAGATGGTCTGACCAGGCACTGATCCTCCTTTTGCTGACTGTGTGGGCAGGCATGCAGGAACTCTGATGGTTAGAGTCCTTGGCCTCGGCCATCCTCTTGCTCTTTCTTGCACCGAAGGCTTTGTAAGGGGTGGGCTGAGGCTTTGTTCCTTATAAGGCTGAGCTGGAATTTTGGTGCAACCCTTCGAGGCTCATAGCTTATTGGTGTCCTGGGCCTAATTCCAGTTTTACGTAATCTTTTGGGGTGGTGTTGTCGCCTGTGGAGTGTTGGTGAATGAATTTAAATGCATTAAGTAAGGGATCAAGAGTATAAATCTCAGCAATATGTACCATACTAGTGAAATGCTGTACATTATTGGTCATTTAGGAAAAGTTTAATAAAATGCTGCCATGTTTACAAAATAAATATTGTCTTTTATTTTGTGGACCTTCGACAGTGACGTAATAAAACTCACTACGCACTTGGTTTGAGCATAAAGCAAGGCTTTAATCAACTTGTTTCAGAACATGGAAGTCTAGTTGTACTTCACTAGCTCCTTGTCTTACAAAATGTCCCTGGCAAGCCGGGGCCCACGCCCGAGTATTTATACTCCTTGGACGGCGCCACCAGCTTGCCGTCCAACGTTATTTCATAAGTAGTTTCTTGATAAGATTTATAATAGACAGTATATCACGAGCCATTCCATTTATAGAAATCTGTGTAACCAATTGTGTTTGAGAAATTTTTGTTCAACACTGAAATATCTGTTTGTTTGAAATCTAATGATATCAACGTACTGAGCCCCTTGGATTCCATGAAGTGATCTTGTACTGAAGGCTGTAATCATTGTCATCCTCCATTTGTCTCATGATTTGGAATATCATTATGTTAAGACTTTGAGTCGCTTCCTTGTCCTTTTTTGATGTTTGTTATCTATAGACAAGCACTTGTGGGTAATTTTAACCTAACCCACCCGATAGGAAATTAACAAGATCGGACGGTAAAATCAGGCAGAGTGCAAAACAGATGCCCAATCTGATCCTGTCAGTTTCTTGCCATGCAGGTTAGATTAAAATTATCCCAAGAAGCCTGCAGTAAGCCTGTTTCTCCTGATCTTTGCCTTTCAGGTCTTTTGCCACTTAAATTAATTTCACAAACAAAAGAATTATTCATGACCTTTTAAGTAATCAAAAATCTTTTCTTGTGGCAGTCATTTCCAAACAGCCCTTCAGTATTTCCTGGTATTCCCTCTCTATGTGTATCCTCTTATTTCCTTCATGAGCCTTGTACAGTTCTGCCATATGCCAGATTCTTGCTCACTCCTAATTCTGCAGCGAGCAAAAAAAAAAAAAAATAGCTTCCCACTTTGACCTTTTAGCCTGACCTTTTAGCCTAACCTTCAGCCTCGCCTCTCCCAACATTGTGTCTTCACTAAGCTTTCACCTATTAGAATATTGCGCTTATTGAATTTAACCTAGATGTTGCGGACATTTAATACAGGTTGGTCAGGGAAATTCAAATGGCAGTTTTCCATGAGAGGGAAATCAGTACTGTGTAGTGAGGAGTAAATTCCTCTTTTAATGAAAAATTGTAGAATATATGTTTTCCCATAATTAATTAGATTGCATTCTCAAAAATTTCACATTTTAAGCCACACTTTCCTTGATTGCTGTTGTGGGTTGTTGATTATAAAGAGCACACAAATTTTCATTGTTTAGTTAAGAGGAACCTTATCAGTAAGTTGGGTAGAACGTGCAGTTTTTTCAGTTACATAGATAGGGAAGTACCTTAGGTTAAAAGTATTCCTTCCCATGCCAATATCCTCTTTTAAAGGCATTTTTATTTGCAAATTGCTCAAATAAAAAGCATCCCTAGAAGATTATATGTGGCATTGTGCAGGAGCTGGTTTAAGGCATTACTTAGTTACTGGCTGATGGATTATTGTTACATCTTTTTACAACTCTAAGAACATAAGAAATAGGAGCAGGAGTAGGCCATTCGGCCCCTCGAGCCTGCCCCGCCATTCAATAAGATCATGGCTGATCTGATCTTGGCCTCAACGTCACTTTTCCGCCCGCTCCCCATAACCCTGGACCCCCCTGTAGATCAAATATATGTCTACCTCCGCCTTGAATATATTCAATGACTCCACCTCCACAGCACTCTGGGGTAGAGAATTCCAAAGATTCATGACCCTCAGAGAAGAAATTCCTCCTCATCTCCGTATTAAATGGACGACACCTTATCTTGAAACTGTGCCCCCTAGTTCTAGATTCCCCCATGAGGGGAACCATCTACCCTGTCCAACCCCCTCAGAATCTTATATATTTCAATAAGATCACCTCTCATTCTTCTAAACTCCAATGAGTATAGGCCCAACTTGCTCAACCTTTCTTCATAAGACAACCTCTTCATCTCAGGAATTAGCCTAGTGAACCTTCTCTGAACTGCCTCCAATGCAAGTACTGTATATCCCTCCTTAAATAAGGAGACCAAAACTGCACGCAGTACTCCAGGTGTGGTCTCACCAGCGCTCTACAGTTGTAGCAGGACTTCCCTACTTTTATACTCCATCCCTCTTGCAATAAAGGCCAACATTCCATTTGCCTTCCTAATTACTTGCTGTACCTGCATGCTAACTTTTTGTGATTCATGTACGAGGACCTCCAGATCCGTCTGTACTGCAGCATTATGTAGTCTCTCGCCATTTAAATAATCATTTGCTTTTTTATTTTTCCTACCAAAGTGGATAACCTCACATTTTCCCACATACTCCATCTGCCAAATTTTTGCCCACTCACTTAACCTGTCTATATCCCTTTGCAGACTCTTTGTGTCCTCTTCACAACTTGCTTTCCCACCTATCTTTGTATCATCAGCAAATTTGGCTACATTACACTCGGTCCCTTCATCCAAGTCATTAATATAGATTGTAAATAGTTGAGGCCCCAGCACTGATCCCTGTGGCATTCCACTAGTTACAGTTTGCTGACCGGAAAATTACCCATTTATCCCGACTCTTTGTTTTCTGTTAGTTAGTCAATCCTCTACCCATGCTAATATATTACCCCCAACCCCGTGAGCTCTTATCTTGTGTAGTAACCTTTTATGTGGCACCTTATCGAATGCCTTCTGGAAATCCAAATACACTACATCTACTGGTTCCCCTTTATCCACCCTGCTTGTTATATCCTCAAAGAACTCTAGTAAATTTGTCAAACACGATTTCCCTTTCATAAAGCCATGTTGACTTTGCTTGATTGTATTATGATTTTCTAAATGTCCTGTTATTACTTCCTTAATAATGGATTCCAGCATTTTCCCAATGACAGATGCTAGGTTAACTGGCCTATAGTTTCCTGCTTTTTGCCTCCCTCCTTTCTTGAATAGGGGTGTCACATTTGCGGTTTTCCAATCCGCTGGGACCTCTCCAGAATCCAGGGAATTTTGGCAGATTACAACCAATGCATCCACTCTTGAAAATGATATGCTTGTAAATATCAAACTGTGATATCTAATTCATTTTTGTATGTTATTTTCCCTATACTTTTGTGAGTACATTTTAAACACTTGTTTCCATCAGTGATTTCTGTTCTTTTTGAAAAGGAATGAATGGAAAGGCACTATTGGGGGCAGGCCTCAATTACCAATACCTTCCGATTCTGATGAAGAATATCATGATGGTGCAGAAGAAGAAGAAGAAGAAGAAGAAGACGACGACCTAAATATGGAACAGTTGTCAGATAAAGCAGATCAACCACATTACTATGTTCTAGAAAAAGAGGGGGAGGTACAGAATAAAGAACCCATATATGCTGTTCCAATCAAGGAGAAACAGGTGAATATTTACCTTTTGATATATTGTTGGATTGGAATAACTATATTGTGAAAAGTCATCATCCTTTCCATAGTAAGGATGGTTTTGAATCTCAATATACAATTAAATACTGTAACACAGCTTTTAGTTTAGAAATGGAGCAACCCATAAATGTCAAATATACATTTGAACTATTTAAATTGAAATATAAATCTGCAGAGTTTCATAGCAAACCCTGGTATGGCCCCCACCTTCACGCCTTCAAGTCCAAGGGGCGCAGACTTGAGCATATTTGGTGCACAGCCTGTTTAGCCATCCATCTCTAAGTTCCCCTCCAAGTCACACACCATCCTGATTTAGAAATACATTGCCGTTCCTTCATCGTCGGTGGGTCAAAATCCTGGAACTCCCTACCTAACAGCACTTTGGGAGTACCTTCACCACACAGACTGCAGTGGTTCAAGAAGGCGGCTCTCCACCACCTACTCGAGGGCAACTAGGGATGGGCAATAGCAACGCCCACATCCCATGAAGGAATTAAAAAAAAAAAAAAAAAAACACCATCCTCCTCCAACATCCCTCTTCCATTGCATAGCTTAGTGGGATTGCCCTTGCTTATCTATTCGATCGTAGCAAGAGCATTTCCAGCAATGGCATCTCTTCCTGCCCCATACCATTACTCCCAGAGTCTTCCAAGGATCTATCCTTTGCTCTGTCCTCTTCCTCAGACTGCTTGTCTGACATCCAGTCTTGGATAAGGTGCAATTTCCTCCAGCTGAACCTTGGGAAGACTAAAGCCATTGTCTTCGTCTCCCACCACAAACTCTGTACCCTTGCCATTGATTCCATCCCTCCCCCCAGCCACTGTCTACACTGTTAATAATTTTGTTGTTCTATTTAGCACCCAAGTAGAGCTTTCAACCCCACATCCTGTTCATTACAAAGACTACCGCCTACTTCCAACTCCGTAACACCGTCCACCTCTGCCCCTACTTCTGTCATCTAAAGCTGAAACCCTCGTACTGGCCTTTTGTAATCCTCAAAACTTGACTATTGCGATGTTCGCCTGGCCAGCATCCTAATCTACCACCCTCCCTACACTTCAGCTCATTCAAAACACTGCTGCCTGTATCCTATCCTGCACCAAGTCTCACTCACCTGTGACCTCGTCCTCGCTGACCTACAGTGAGACCCTGGTCCCGCAGTGCCTCGTGTTCATTCACAGGATGTGGGCGTCACTGGCAAGGCCAGCATTTATTTCCCATCCCTAATTGCTCTTGAGAAGGTGGTGGTGAGCCGCTGCCTTGAACTACTGCAGTCTGTGTGATAAAGGTACTCCCACAGTGCTGTTAGGGAGGGAGTACCAGGAATTTGACCCAGCGACGATGAAGGAATGGCGATATATTTCCAAGTCAGGATTGTGTGTGACTTGGAAGCGAACTTGGAGGTGGTGGTGTTCCCATGCGCCTGGTGCCCTTGTCCTTCTAGGTGGTAGAGGTCGCGGGTGCTGTCGAAGAAGCCTCGGCGAGTTGCTGCAGTGCATCTTGTAGACGGTACAAACTGCAGCCACGGTACGCTGGTGGTGGAGGGAGTGAATGTTTAAGGTGGTGAATGGGGTGCCAATCAAGCGGGCTGCTTTGTCCTAGATGGTGTCGAGCTTCTTGAGTGTTGTTGGAGCTGCACTCATCTCGGCAAGTGGAGAATATTCCATCACACTCCTGACTTGTGCCTTGTAGATGGTGGAACGGCTTTGGGGAGTCAGGAGGTGGGTAAACCCGGCAACTGCAGGTGAGTTTAAATCCCTTCATGGCTTTGCTCTTCCCGATCTCTCTAACCTTGTTCAGCCCTACAAGTCCGCCTCCCCTCAACTCTTCATTGTTCTAACTTTGGCCTCTTGTGGATCACTTCTCCCTTCATGCAACCATTGGTGGCTATGTCTTCAGCCACCTAGGCCCCCCACTCTGGAATTCCATCCCTAAACTCTTCTGCCTTCCACCTCCCTCTCCTCCTTTAAGATCTTGTTTCAAACCCACATCTTTGACCAAGGTTTTGGTTATCCCTCCTGATATCTTCATCTTTGGCTCAGCAACTTAAAAAAAAAACAAAAAAAAACAATTCCACCACTCTGAAGCACCTTTGGATGTTTTTCAGTGTTAAAGGTGCCATATATAAACACACAAATAATAAAAGGGTAGTTTTGATACAAAGCTTGGCAAAATAGTAGATCATAAAGTGGATAATTATTGGCTTCAAGGTGACACCGATAGGATGATGAAATGGGCAGAAGCATGGCAGATGGAGTTCAATGCGGAGAAGTGTGAAGTGATGCACTTTGGAGGACTGATATGGAAAGACAGTATAGTATAAATGACACGATTTTGAAAAGTGTAGATGAGCCTTGGTGTCCATATACATAATCCTTAAAGATGACACGGATAAATAGAGGAATAGAATGTAAAAGCAAAGAGATCATGCTAGAACTTTATAAATCACTGATTAGGTCTCACCTGGAGTATTGTGGACAATTCTGGGCACCACACTTCAGGAAAGATGTAAAGAGTACAGAGGAGGTTTACCAGGATGTTAACAGGGATGAAGGACTTTAGTTATGAGGAGAGATTGGAAAAGTTAGGGCTGTTCTCCTTGGAACAGAGATGGTTAAGAGGGGACCAAATAGAGGTTTTCAAGATGATGAGTGGTTTTCCTAGAGTAAATAGGGAAAAAATATTCCCCCTATCGAGTGTGTCAATAACTAGAGGTCATAGATTCAAAATCATTGGAAAAAGATCTAGAGGGGAGATGAGAATTTTTTCACTGAGTTGTGATGTAAGCCCCCAAAGTGTGGACTGAGTGATATACACAGTCGACAACACTGGCTTGTTGTAAGAAAGACAGACCCAATAATTGAAGTAAAAACGGTTTATTCAGGCCTGGGGAGCTATGGCTCTTGCGTCCCAACACAAGGCTCCAACTCCACCAAATCTCTTGAGGTTTACACAGTTATACACATATTCCGAGACCTCCTACTCCAGAGGTCCAATCGATTTAAAAGTCTATACATTAATCACTAATTAGGTGTGCCTAACTTCTACAAGGTAACCAATAACATAAGTTTCACTTTTCACTGTATGGGCCTGTGGCCCCTCTGATTTCTTGGAAATGAGTCATCAGGTCATGTGATTTCTGAGAAACGAGACCCTCTCTTGACCACTACTGAGTTTCATTTTTCCAGAAAAGGGTTATGTCATTGTCTCTTTTTGTAAGTTTCATCTCTCTAAACTGGTATGGTCATTTCTGCAATTAAACATACGAGTAATTAGTACATTTCATCTTTAAACATTTTGCTGCGCAATTGCGTTCTACTAAACGTGCCCTGTTACGCTCATTTTTAAATCTTACTTCAGTTGTTAGGATCTGGAACGCTCTACCTGAAAAGGTGGTGGAAGCTGATTCCATAAATAATTTTAAAAGGGAGTTTGACAGGTACTGGAGGATGAAGAACTTACAGGGTAATGAAACAAAGCGGAGATGTGAGTCTAAGCCGACTGCGCTTTCAAGGAGCCAGCACAGGCATGAAGGGCTGAATAGCCTCCTTCTGTGCTGTAAGTAGCTATGGTTCTTTGATCTATGATACTCAAAGGAAGGGTGGGACCGATTAGGGAACAAAAAGGTTGATTCGATGATTCTACGATATAAGTGTAAGCTGCTGTAGTTGTAAACTGTAAATCTGACCTTTAAAAGACCTGGGAGTATGCTTCTTGAGATATACGCCTGGTACCAATGTTCCCCTAAGGTGCGCTGCTGCGCACTGATCGCAAGGTCCAGCGCAGGCTGCTTACCAGCTGTTTTGCTGGAAGAGATACAGCGCCTGCGTGGCCACTGCGTGGCTGCACAACAAATTTAAAGGGCCTGTGCAGGAAAAAATATATTAGAGGGAACATTGCCATGTACCCTTTAAAGTTCAACCAGAAACAACATTTCTGGTCAAAATCAAAATATAACTTTCAAAGTCAAATCAATCTTTCAATCATACATATAGTTAAGGACACTGGAATCGTGGTACAGGAGGTCATTCATGTGGGGAGAGCGAAAAGGAATGTGGTAGTGGTAGGGGATAGTGTAGTCAGTGGGATAGATACTGTTCTCTGCAGCTGCCACCAGGAGTCCTGAAGGCTATGTTGCCTGCCCGGGTTAAGGATATTTCCTTGCTGCTGGGGAAGAACTTGGAGCAGGAGGGGGAGGTTGTTGTGGTTCACACAGGAACCAATGACATGGGTAGAAGTAGGAATGAGTTTCTACTGAACGAGTTTGAGGAGTTAGGGTCCAAATTAAAAAGCAGAACCTCAAAGGTGGTAATCTCTGGATTGCTACCTAAACCACGTGCAAATTGGCATAGGGACAAACAGATTCGGGGTTTAAATGCGTGGCTGAAAGACTGGTGTGGGAGGCAAGGGTTTCAATTCATGAGACACTGGCACCAGTACTGGAGAAAGAGGGAGCTGTTCCGTTGGGACGGATTCCACTTAAACCAGGATGGGATCAGCATCCTGCTGAATCGAATAACTAGGGTGCTAGATAGGCTATATATTGATAAGAGGGGGGAGGGTTCAGGTAAGGGTACATTTATAAGTCTAAAGAGAAAAGTCAAGGGTGTGGAGCAGTATGTGTCAGGAAGCGACAGAGAGTTTAACAAAAGTAATAGGGCATTAGTGGCTAAGGTAACACCAGGGAAAATTAGTAAAAAGTTGAAATTGAAGGCACTATGACTGGGCAAACCAAATTGGTCAAACTAGTTTGGAGGACGAGTTCATGGAATACATTTGAGACAGTTTTCTAGAACAATATGTCGAGGAACCAACTAGAGAACAAGCTATTTTAGATCTAGTATTGTGTAATGAGACACAGTTAATTATATTAAAGGATCCTCTGGGGAAGAGTGATCATAATATGATAGAATTTCATAAGAGTTTGAGAGTGAAGTGGTTAAGTCCAAAACTAGGGTCTTAAATTTAAACAAAGCCAATTACATAGTTATGAGGGGTGATTTGGCCAAGGTAGATTGGGAAATTAGATTAAAAGATATGGTAGCTAAACAATGGCGAACATTTAAAGAAATAATTCATAATTCTCAATGCACATTCCCTTGAGGAATAAAAACTCCACAGGAAAAGTGGTCCAGCTGTGGATAACTAGAGAAGTTAAGAAGTCTTAGATTAAAAGAAGAGGCTTACAATGTTGCTTAAAAAAGTAGTAAGCTTGAGGAGTGGGTGGATTTTCGAAATCAGCAAAGGATGACCAAGAAATTGATCAAGAGGGAGAAAATAGGATATGACCGTAAACTAGCAAGAAATATAAAAACCGATTGTAAGAGCTTCTACAAGGATGTAAAAAGGAAGCGTTTAGGAAAGTAAATATGGGTCCCTTAGAGGCAGAGACAGGAGAAATTATAATGGGGAATAAGGAACTGGCAGAGACGTTAAACAAATATTTTGGGCTGGATTTTCATTGAGGAGTTGGGTAGGATTACAACTTTTGGGGTTGTAGTCCCGCCTCCATCGAGTTCTAGCCAATCCACGTGATTTTGACTTGATTGACCTGGTTGAGCCCGCCCAGCGGGCTCAGCAGACCAATTAAGGGCCACCCGGCAACAGGTGATGTCACAGATTGATATTTCATCTGTCAAGACCTTTTGACAAATGAAATGTCAGCGTTCGACAGCTGTTTGAAGCTGTCAAACACTGACAATCTGTACTCCAAGTTAATTCCTTCCTGTCAGGATGATTTAGAGATCTCCCCAGAACAGAAAGTTGAATGCTGGAACTTTTGACAGATCGCGGCCATTCTGCTTTCTGTGCCGGTGAGATGAGGGACTCTCGAGACCTGAAGGAAGGAAGGCTGTAAAGGTAAGTAAAACTTCTTTAAACACTTTACACACACCAAACACACTTACCTCTGCACTCATGCACCTGTCACTCACCTGAACACCGGATATCTCGACCCCTCCAAGCCCTTCATCCTGACGGCCGCCTCGCTAACTTGGCGTGGTTTGGAGCCGTCGGGAATCCCACATTTCAACAATGAAAATAGGGATTAGGCTAAAAACTGCCCATTAACTACCTGTTAATAGGCAGTTAATTGGCACTAATCCCCGCCTCGGGGAGGTGGGTCCCAGTGCAGGTCGGGTACCCGCCTCCTTTGAAACTGGCATGGAGGCGGGTTGGGGGCGGGATGGGTTCGTGCCCCCCGATTTCAAGATTTTAACCCCCCACACGCCTCCAATCCCGCCTCCACGGCCCAATGAAAATCCTGCCCTTTGTATCTGTCTTCATAGTAGAAGACACAAAAAAAATACTGGAAATAATGGGAAACCAAGGGTCTAATGAGAGTGAGGAATTTAAAATAATTAATATTAGTAAAGAAAAAGTACTGGAGAAATTAATGGGACTAAAAGCCGACAAATCCCGTGGACCCGATGGCCTACATCCTAGAGTTTTATAGGAGTGCCTGCAGAGACAGTGGATGTATTGGTTTTGATCTTCCAGAATTCCCTAAATTCTAGAGTGGTCCCCGTGGATTGGAAGGTAGCAAATGTAACCCCGCTATTCAAGAAAGGAAGGCGAGAGGAAACCAGGAACTATAGACCAGTTAGCCTGACATCAGTTTGGGAAAAAAGCCAGAATCTATTATTAGGGATGTGGTAGCAGAGCATTTAGAAAATCATAATATGATTGGACAGAGTCAACACGGTTTTATGAAAGGGAAATCGTGTTTGACAAATCTATTAGTTTTTTGAGGGTGTAACTAGCAGGGTAGATAAGGGGGGACCAGTGACTTAGTATTTTGAACTACCAACCTATTTTAACTAACAGTGCCTTGTAATTTAAATAAAAGAACTGTGCAATTTCTTTTAAATAATAAACAATGCTTATTGTGTAGTAGATGAACTTGCAGGAAAAATGTCTTTTTACAGCCATTGGATGGTGCTGTACCTACATTGCCAAAATATTTGCTGTGAACTGCTTATATTGACAACTGCTTTTGAATACATTTCCACAACATTTTCCCCCTCTTGATATCAAAATTCCCAAGACACTATTATCAAAGTTCTAGAGGCGAGTTTTAACCCCCAAGAATAGTTGAGTTGGGGGCAGATGGGGACTTAAAATGTATCATTTTTTGATTGCGACTGCAACCCAGTTCCAGAGCGCCCACTTGCAGGTTTAACGGAGGTACGTTTGGATGCCTGCGAGTAACCTACTCGCCAAAGTCAGGATTTTAATTATCGGAGGCAAGCAGGTAGTTATTTGTGCAATTAATGTCTTGAGACGTTAATGAGGTGCTTTTAAATTGAATTTAACTTAGCTTTAATTTAACGTCTCCAGCACTGGTTTCCTGGGGCTCAGGAAACTGACGAGTGAAAGAGGCGAGATTGAGCTGTCGTTCAGGTGAGTATTTAAACTTGTCATTGCCCCATCTGAATAAAACCTCACTGATTACAGATGGTGTCTCACTTTCCCTTGGTAAACTTTTGGCAGAGAGTTCTTGTGTGAGTACAGTTTTTTCTCAACTTTGAAGGCTTTCAAACTGACAAGATCAGGATGGGAGGCATGTTGGATGTGTTTGATAGCACATCAGAAGAGGAAGACATCACCATCCACGGCAGCGACGATGTGCACAGGAGGGAGGTGCACAGGAGAGGGGCAGAGGTCGCAGGAGGCACTACCCGTGTCACAGGGTTTACAGACAGAGGCTACGCTTCCTTGATCTCTCGGAAGGGCAGTGCTTCCGCAGGCTGAGATTGTCAAGTCAGGTGGTGGCAGACATCTGCAGCCTCCTAGAAGAAGACCTGCTACTTGCTAGACCTGGCGGATACACATTACCAGCAGCTGTTAAAGTCACCATCCCCCTCAATTTTTTTTTGTCTCTGGTTCATTCCAGGGGGCTACTGGAGACATCTCGATGGTCTCGCAGTCTGCTGCACATAAATGCATAAGGCAGGTGACAGATGGCTTGTTTGCCAGGGCATGGAGTTATGTAAACTTCCCCGGTGATGACAAAAGCCTGAATGAGCGAGCACTCTGATTCGCCTCTGGCTGGATTCCCACAGGTACAGGGTGCCATCGACTGTACACTCATGGCAATCCGAACACCACCACAGCAACAGGAGTTTGTATAAACCGCAAGGGATATTGGTATATCAGTGCATAGCTGGTGTGCAACCACAAGAAGAGGTTCATGCAGGTCTGTGCCAAATTCCCTGGGAGCTGTCATGATGCATTCATACTGTGGCAGTCCAACATTCCAGACCTTTTCGTTCCAGGAAGCAGACTTCAGGGCTGGCTCGTAGGAGATGAGTGATACCCCCTTCAAACTTAGCTCATGACACCTGCGGGGAATCCCACCAATGTGGCACAGGAGCGCTACAGTGAGAGCCACATGACCACCAGGTATGTTATAGAGCAAGCCACCGGAATGTTGAAGATGCCTAGATAGGTCTGGAGGTGCCCCTCTGTGCTCGCCAGTGAGGGTGTCCAGAATAATAGTGGTGTGCTGTGTCCTGCACAACATTGCGAAGCAGAGAGGATTGCAGGTAGAGGAGGACGAAAGAGCTCAACATTCATCTTCGGATGAGGAGATCATAGAGGAGGAGGATGAAGATGGGGCACCCATCGACAGACCAGCTGCTTATATTGCTGCCAGGGATGCCCTAATATCGCAATGGTTCACCTAGTGTTAAACATAAAGAAATTAAATCCTGCCATCCGCTCCCACCACTAGGACAACCTCTCCCCCTCCCTTTGCACGAAATAGTCCTTCAACCACTCATCCACCTATTGCACATCTGCCCAATGGGTCCAGTCATGTATTGACAATCATCATGAAACAAGTGAAAGGGCGAGTTGGCATTCAGGACGCAATAATGGGCAAGACGTGGAAGTGGTGCTAATCAATAAATTTTATGTGGCATTATAAAAAAGGAAACTTGACAACATAACATTTTGTTAAACACACATGTACATACCCTTGGTGAATTACAACTTCTTGAACTTACGCTTCCTACCGCTTCTACGTGGTGCATCTCGTGTTGCTTCAGCAGAGGTAGAGGCAGGCTGCTCAGAGCCCTGCCCAGACTGCTGAGATACTTTTGGCCAATGCCCTCTGGTCTTGGAGCCTCGGAGGTCCATGCCAAAGACTGCTCTTCCTGCACCTGTGCAGGGGCAGACTCGGCCATCAGGAGATGAGGCAGCATGTGGGGTACTGGCTATCGGGGATGGCGGGGGGCAACAGGTGAGAATTGGGAGCACTTTGAGTGGAGTTCCCACTTCCATGTCCCCTTTCGCCATCATCCTTCTCCTGGGCCAGCGCCACATCACTCCTACCACTCTGCTGCAGAACAACTTGGTGGAGATCAGTGATGCATTGTAAGGCCATAGATACGGTATCTGGCATTCTGTTTAAGGCGTCAGACAACTCCTGCACGGCCGTGGTCATGGCCTGCATGGACTCATTTTAGAGCCGTTCTTGAAGCTCCATGGAGGCGGACACTCTCTCCATGGCAGACATTCTTGCAATTTTCTGCATCACCAATCCACTAGTGTTTAAGTTGGACTCCTCCATCCTTTTCGCCATTATGGAGAGTATGCGTGGCATGTCTGTCAGTACCTGACTAAGTTGCTGATGCACCTCTACTATTCACCTCAACAACAGCCCCCGTGGTTAAGCATCTCGTGTTAAGCTGAGCAGAGCTAGGAGAAGATTGTGCCCCCCGAAGCGGACTCTCCACAGCTGTCCCTGCCACCAGTGTTTTCTTGTGCTCCCTTGTGAGCTGTCAATCACCAGGTGAAAACCCATCTAACTGTCAAGTGGACCCACTGAAGCACGACTATTTGCGCTGGTGCGCCCTGTGACGGTGCACCCTCAGAAGGCATGCACTCCTCTGAGGAATTGTCCTCACGGATGTCCTGCAACATACGCGTGAAGGCCCTGGAAGACAAAAGAAAAGGACGTGATTTAGTTGTGGCATAGTAACAATCTTGACAACCACCATACTCAGTCTTCTCATAGTTCAGTCATTGATGAAATAAAGTCAGCATATGTGTGTCAGCGATATTTGTATTTCTGTCACCAGCTATCTGTGAGCTCCCTGTCTCTCCATCTCTGACTGAGAGAGACGCAGATGTGCTAATTGTAGTGTATGTGCCTTTAAGAGCCCCCTGTGTACTATAATGCCAGTAATGGCCACTCGGGCTATATAAGCCTGTATATTGTGTTGTATCAGTTAGTTCCCCTCCAGACTTTGTTCAGTAAACACCTGTGAAACCAACTCCTGTCTTCAGTGTCTCCATTAACACATGGACACAACAGTGGCGATGAATTGGAAACGGACTTACCTGCAATTCGGCAGCACCTCAAGGACATCGATTCCTCTGACATCCAAAGTCGAAGGAAGAAAAAGAAAAAGCTGTGGTTTCACCAGCTAGCCGAGCTGGTGGCAGATACTGCAATAATCCTTCCTCGGCGTCGGGCTGGGGCTCCAGCGGCTGGCTCTGCAGCGAGGCCAAGCAGCGGAGGCAAGTAGTAACAGACGGGGAGGGAGCACTCTGGAGACGGCCGGCGCTGCAAGCAGGTCGGCGTTCAGACCTAGCAGAGAGAGTCCGGCGGGAATGAGTCTCCACCTGTAAATTTTTTTTTTTAAACCGCGGAAAACAGCGTTGTCATCGGCAGCAGCGGCGGGGAAGCGCCATATCTTTTCTGCAGAAAAGCGCGGGAAGCGCCATTTTTTTTCCAGGATGCCTAAAACTGGCAATATTGATGCTTTTGATAACGATATAGAGGATTGGACCACATATGTGGAAAGAGTGGAGGTATATTGCATCGCAAATGGAATAGAAAATGATAAAAAAGCATCAGTACTTCTAAATCTAATGGGCGCAAAGACATACGGGCTGTTACGAAACTTAATCACTCCAGCCAAACCAAAGGACAAGAATTTTAAAGAAATTGTTGATACCCTACAGGAGCACTTAAACCCAACACCGCTGCTGATAGCGGAACGATTCAAATTCTTCAAGAGGAATCAACACAAGAATGAAAGTAACGCTGATTACCTCACCGAATTAAGAAAGCTATCGAAGCACTGCCAATTCGGGGCAGGACTAGCAGATTATCTTCGAGACAAATTCATCTGCGGTCTCCTAAGTGAAGGATCACAGAAAAGGCTGCTTTCTGAGAAAGATTTAACACTGGACAAGGCTTTCAGTATGGCTGTATCATACGAAGCAGCCGCAAGAGGAGCTGCAGAGATACAACAAAAGACACAGGACTTCGGCACCCATGAAATGACACAGGGTTTCGAGAGATGTTATCGCTGCGGCAGATCCACCCATGACCAGAGGGACTGCTGGTTCAAGGACAAAGCATGCAGGCAATGCGGAAAGATTGGACACATTGCACGGGTATGCCGATCTGGACAAAAAAAATCCACGGACAGGAAAAAAAAATCAATAAAGAAAAGTACAGAAAGGTACAAATGATGACGGACAGTAGCTCCGAAGACCAGAAGAGCGATAGCGACTCCGAAAACAAGAGACTAAGCTGTCTCAAATTACATAATGTACTTGCCAAAGAAGATTACCAGACCATTTGGGTTACCCGCACGATAGCAGGGTCCCCAGTTAAAATGGAGCTAGATACAGGATCAGCTCTGACCGTCATAAATCGACAGGATTACGAGCGGCTATTTCCGCGTATACCTTTAAAAGACACATCCATTATCTTGAAAACATATACGGGTCAGAAAGTATACCCCAAAGGAAAAATAAGGGTGCCTGTTGTATACAACGGCAAGGAAATACAAAAGTTGTATTTATACGTTCTACAAGATGGTGGTTGTTGTGTCTGTGTTGATAGAGACACTGAAGACAGGAGTTGGTTTGATAGGTGTTTACTAAACAAAGTCTGGAGGGGAACTAATGGATACAACACAATACTCAGGCTTATATAGCCCGAGTGGCCATTACCAGCATTACAGTACACATGGGGCTCTTAAAGGCACATACACTACAATTTCTCCCCTTTTAGCTAACCAGTACATAATATTTTAAGTAATTATTAATTACATGTTACAAGAAAAATAATCTACACATTGCTGCAGTTAATCAATTATAAGTCAGTCTCTCTCGAGGCTTCCTGACTCGGTCCGGATAACGCCTTGGTGGTGTAGTAGTTTCTGGTGGTGTAGTAGGTTCTTTTGGCAAGGCTGATTTGGCTTGAATGCCAGTGTCGGGTTCATCGGGTTCCAGTATCACCGGATCGGAGGTAGATATAGGTATCTCTACTTCATCGTTAGGCGTATAGAGTTGTGGTGTAGGTTGTCCCTTTTCGGATGACTCTATGATTTGGTCAGCATGGCGCCTTATTATGCTTTCTCCGATGTCCACGGTATACATCAGCGGTCCTAGTCGTGTGCAGCTAGTTCCAGGCTGCCATTTCTCGGTACGGTAGACCCGGGCCAAAACTTGTTGACCTATCTGGAAGGTTCTAGTTGGCCTTTCATTCATGCCTTGAAATTGCCGGTTCTCCACGTCCCTTCTGATGTTGGGCTTGATCAAATCCAGCCGGCATCTTAGGCTTCTATTGAAGAACATCATGGCGGGAGTTTGGTTTGTAACCATATGTGTTGCATTCCTGTATGCGAACAAGAAGTTATCCACCTTGTGCTGAAGTTTTATGTCTTCATTACCCATGGCCTTTATGGCCTTCTTGAAGGTCTGGACAAACCTTTCAGCCAATCCATTGGTGGCGGGATGGTATGGGGCGGACGTGTAGTGCTTAACCCCATTGTTTTTTAATAACTTCCTGAATTCTTCGGACACAAATTGCGGTCCATTATCAGAACAGATCTGTTCCGGCAGCCCATTCTTGGCAAATATGGTCCTTAATACTGTGATGGTTTTTTCCGTGATGGTGGAGGACATCTTTATTACCTCCGGCCACTTGGAGTGTGCATCAACCGCGATTAAGAACATTGAGTCCATAAATGGACCAGCAAAGTCGATGTGTACCCTTTGCCAGGGAGATGAGGGCCACTCCCATGGATGTAGAGGGGCTTGGGGTGGAGCGTTTTGGACCTTCTGGCATCCTAGGCAGCTCTAGGTCATTTCTTCGATGTCTCCATCGATACCTGGCCACCATACAAACGCTCTGGCTAGGTTCTTCATTTTTACTCCACCCAGATGCCCCTCGTGAAGCTCCTTTACCACTTTATCCTGGAGTTTGGGTGGAATCACCACTCTTGATCCACACATCAAGGTTCCCCGGCATACTGACAGCTGTTCTCCTCTTTGCGAGAATGCTGGCAACAGTGGTTCGCCATGTGCTGGCCATCCCTTCACCGTTAAGTCGTAGACTTGTGAGAGAGTCGGGTCATTTCTCGTTTCCTTTTCAATGGCAGAATTTGTTACTGGTAGACATTCCACTATGGTTGAGTGGAACATCTCCACTGGGTCTACTGTAGGTGCCTCTTCCACCGTTGGCAACGGTAGGCGCGATAAACCGTCAGCATTCCCATGTTGTTTTGATCCTTTGTATTCTATGTTGTATTGGTGTGCCCCTAGAAAAAGGGACCACCTCTGTAGCCTTTGCACTGTCATAATGGGAACACCCTTTTTCGGGTTGAATATGGAGATGAGGGGTTGATGGTCAGTCAACAAGGTAAATTTTTGTCCGTGTAGGTAATGGTTGAATTTCTTCACTCCCCATACCAGGCTGAGTGCTTCCCTGTCGATTTGGGCATAGTTACGCTCAGCTGAGTTCAATGAGCGTGACGCAAAAGCTATCGGCCGTTCCGAGCCATCAGGGAATTTATGCGATAATACTGCTCCTATGCCGTAAGGGGATGCATCGCACGCCAGTCTGATTGGCAGTGATGGGTTGTAATGAGCCAAAACTTCTTTGGACGTGATTAAGTCTTTGCATTTATGGAAGGCACGTTTACAGTCTTCGCTCCATTTCCAAATTACTCCTGTTTGTAGCAGTTCATTAAGAGGGTGCAGAAGAGTTGATAAGTTCGGTAAAAATTTATGATAGTAATTTATTAATCCCAGGAACGACCTTAATTGTGAAACATTTTCAGGTGCTGGGGCTTTTATGACCGCTTCAATTTTTTCAGGTGACTTATGCAACCCTTCCTTATTAATTATGTGGCCACAATATGATATTTGATTTTGGAAAAATTCGCACTTGGGGCGATTTGCTCGTAGGCCCCGTTCTCTCAGCCTAGTGAGCACCTGCTCCAAATTGGCAAGGTGCTCGTTGTCATTTTCTCCTGTTACAAGGATGTCGTCTAGGTAGCATTGAGTCCCCGGAATCCCTTGGAGGACTTGCTCCATAGCTCTTTGCCAGATAGCTGGAGCGGCTGCTACTCCGAAAACCAGTCGATTTTACTGGTACAGACATTTGTGTGTATTTATCGTGAGATTTTTTAGAGGCCTCTTCAACCTCCATCTGTAGATATGCCTGTGCCAAGTCAATTTTGGTGAAACGTTTCCCTCCGGATAGTGAGGCGAAAATATCTTCTATCCTCGGAAGAGGATACTGTACCGTGTGAAGGACCGGGTTTACAGTCACCTTGAAGTCTCCACAGATGCAAATTTTTCTCTGTTCTTCAGATTTATCATTCTTCAATGCTTTCTTCATGACTGGGACGATGGGTGTTGCCCACTCACTCCAACCTATTTTAGATAATACGCCTGCCTTTTCCAAATTCTCCAGCTCTGCCTCGACTGCTGGACGAATTGCGTATGGCACCGGTCTTGCCTTAAAAAACTTGGGAATTGCTGCATCTTCCACTTTTATTGAGGCGGTGATGCCTTTCAAGGTTCCTAGTTTCTCTTGAAACACTTCCTTGGCGTTGGCCAAGATGTCTTTTAATCGTTCAGGTATGACGTCATCATTTTTTTCCTTACTGGTCACCGTCAGTGCCTGAATGGAGTGCCAGTCTAAACGTATTTTCCTGATCCATTCACGTCCCAACAGCGGTGGACCACTGTAGTGTATGTGCCTTTAAGAGCCCCATGTGTACTGTAATGCCGGTAATGGCCACTCGGGCTATATAAGCCTGAGTATTGTGTTGTATCTGTTAGTTCCCCTCCAGACTTTGTTTAGTTCCCCTCCAGACTTTGTTTAGTAAACACCTATCAAACCAACTCCTGTCTTCAGTGTCTCTATCAACACACAGACACAACAGTGGCGACGAAGTGGAAACGGACTTACCTACAATTCGGCAGCACCTCAAGGACATCGATTCCTCTGGCGTCCAGAAGAATCAAGAAGTGAAAGAAGCTGTTGTTTCACCAGCTGGCCAAGCTGGTGGCAGGTACTGCGGTAATCCTTCCTGGGCGTCAGGCTGGGGCTCCAGCGGCTGGCTCTACAGCTGGGCCAAGCAGCGAAAGCGGAGGCAAGCAGTAACAGACGGGGAGGGAGCACTTGGGAGACGGCCGGCGCTGCAAGCAGGTCAGCGGTCAGACCTAGACAGTCTGGCGGGAACGAGTCTCCAACTGTAAATAAATAAATAAATAAATAAAAACGGAAACCGCGGGAAACAGCGTTGTCATCGGCAGCAGTGGCGGGAAAGCGCCATATCTTTTCTGCAGAAAAGAAAGAAAAGCGCGGGAAGCGCCATATCTTTTCTAAGATGCCTAATTCTGGCAATATTGATGCTTTTGATAACGAGATAGAGGATTGGACCACATATGTGGAAAGAGTGGAGGTATATTGCACTGCAAATGGAATAGAAGATGAATAAAAAAGCTTCAGTACTTCTAAATCTAATGGGCGCAAAGACATACAAGCTGTTACGAAACTTAATCACTCCAGCCGAACCGATGGACAAGAATTTTAAGGAGATTGTTGATACCCTACACTGCCAATTCGAGGCAGGACTGGCAGATTCTCTACGAGACAAATTCGTCTGCGGTCTCCTAAGTGTAGGAACACAAAAAAGGCTACTTTCTGAGAAAGATTTAACACTGGACAAGGCTTTCAGTGCAAGAGGAGCTGCAGAGATACAGCAAAAGCCACAGGACTTCGGCACCCATGAAATGACACGGGGTTTCGAGAGATGTTATTGCGGCAGCAGATCCACCCATGACCAGAGGGACTGCTGGTTCAAGGACAAAGCATGCAGGCAATACGGAAAGATGGGACACATTACACGTGTATGCCGATCTGGAAACAAAAAATCCATTAACAGGAAAAAAATCAATAAGGAAAAGCACAGAAAGGTACAAATGACGGACAGTAGCTCCGAAGACCAGAAGAGCGATAGCGACTCCGGGAACAAGAGACTAAGCTCTCTCAAATTACATAATGTAATTGCCAAAGAAGATTACCAGACCATTTGGGTTACCCTCACAATAGCAGGGTCCCCAGTTAAAATGGAGCTAGATACAAGATCAGCTCTGACCGTCATAAATCGACGGGATTACGAGCGGCTATTTCCGCATATACCTTTAAAAGACACATCCATTATCTTGAAAACATATACGGGGCAGAAAGTATACCCCAAAGGAAAAATAAGGGTGCCTGTTGTATACAACGGCAAGGAAATACAGAAGTTGTATTTATACGTTCTACAAGATGGTGGTCCACCGCTGTTGGGACGTGAATGGATCAGGAAAATACGTTTAGACTGGCACTCCATTCAGGCACTGACGGTGACCAGTAAGGAAAAAAATGATGACGTCATACCTGAACGATTAAAAGACATCTTGGCCAACGCCAAGGAAGTGTTTCAAGAGAAACTAGGAACCTTGAAAGGCATCACCGCCTCAATAAAAGTGGAAGATGCAGCAATTCCCAAGTTTTTTAAGGCAAGACCGGTGCCATACGCAATTCGTCCAGCAGTCGAGGCAGAGCTGGAGAATTTGGAAAAGGCAGGCGTATTATCTAAAATAGGTTGGAGCGAGTGGGCAACACCCATCGTCCCAGTCATGAAGAAAGCATTGAAGAATGATAAATCT
The DNA here is from genome assembly GCF_052327205.1 of Somniosus microcephalus. Taxonomy (NCBI): domain Eukaryota; kingdom Metazoa; phylum Chordata; class Chondrichthyes; order Squaliformes; family Somniosidae; genus Somniosus; species Somniosus microcephalus. The sequence continues at coordinate 237,079,069 of NC_140992.1, read as the reverse complement.
GAAGAACAGAGAAAAATTTGCATCTGTGGAGACTTCAAGGTGACTGTAAACCCGGTCCTTCACACGGTACAGTATCCTCTTCCGAGGATAGACGATATTTTCGCCTCACTATCCGGAGGGAAACGTTTCACCAAAATTGACTTGGCACAGGCATATCTACAGATGGAGGTTGAAGAGGCCTCTAAAAAATCTCACGATAAATACACACAAATGTCTGTACCAGTAAAATCGACTGGTTTTCGGAGTAGCATCCGCTCCAGCTATCTGGCAAAGAGCTATGGAGCAAGTCCTCCAAGGGATTCCGGGGACTCGATGCTACCTCGATGACATCCTTGTAACAGGAGAAAACGACAACGAGCACCTTGCCAATTTGGAGCAGGTGCTCACCAGGCTGAGAGAACGGGGCCTACGAGCAAATCGCCCCAAGTGCGAATTTTTCCAGAATCAAATATCATATTGTGGCCACATTATTAATAAGGAAGGGTTGCATAAGTCACCTGAAAAAATTGAAGCGGTCATAAAAGCCCCAGCACCTGAAAATGTTTCACAATTAAGGTCGTTCCTGGGATTAATAAATTACTATCATAAATTTTTACCGAACTTATCAACTCTTCTGCACCCTCTTAATGAACTGCTACAAACAGGAGTAATTTGGAAATGGAGCGAAGACTGTAAACGTGCCTTCCATAAATGCAAAGACTTAATCACGTCCAAAGAAGTTTTGGCTCATTACAACCCATCACTGCCAATCAGACTGGCGTGCGATGCATCCCCTTACGGCGTAGGAGCGGTATTATCGCATAAATTCCCTGATGGCTCGGAACGGCCGATAGCTTTTGCGTCACGCTCATTGAACTCAGCTGAGCGTAACTATGCCCAAATCGACAGGGAAGCACTCAGCCTGGTATGGGGAGTGAAGAAATTCAACCATTACCTACACGGACAAAAATTTACCTTGTTGACTGACCATCAACCCCTCATTTCCATATTCAACCCTAAAAAGGGTGTTCCCATTATGACAGCGCAAAGGCTACAGAGGTGGTCCCTTTTTCTAGGGGCACACCAATATAACATAGAATACAAAGGATCAAAACAGCATGGGAATGCTGACGGTTTATCACGCCTACCGTTGCCAACGGTTGAAGAGGCACCTACCGTAGACCCAGTGGAGATTTTCCACTCTACCATAGTCGAATGTTTACCAGTAACAAATTCTGCCATTGAAAGGGAAACTAGAAATGACCCGACTCTCATGAGTCTACGATTTAACAGTGAAGGGATGGCCAGCACATGGCGAACCACTGTTGCCAGCATTCTCGCAAAGAAGAGAACAGCTGTCAGTGTGCCGAGGAACCTTGATGTGTGGATCCAGAGTGGTGATTCCACCCAAACTCCAGGATAAAGTTCTAAAGGAGCTTCACGAGGGGCATCTGGGTGGAGTGAAAATGAAGAACCTAGCCAAGGCGTTTGTATGGTGGCCAGGTATCGATGGAGACATCGAAGAAATGACCTAGAGCTGCCTAGGATGCCAGAAGGTCCAAAACGCTCCACCACAAGCCCCTCTACATCCATGGGAGTGGCCCTCATCTCCATGGCAAAGGGTACAATCGACTTTGCTGGTCCATTTATGGACTCAATGTTCTTAATCGCGGTTGATGCACACTCCAAGTGGCCGGAGGTAATAAAGATGTCCTCCACCATCACGGAAAAAACCATCACAGTATTAAGGACCATATTTGCCAGGAATGGGCTGCCTGAACAGATCTGTTCTGATAATGGACCGCAATTTGTGTCCGAAGAATTCAGGAAGTTCTTAAAAAAACAATGGGGTTAAGCACTACACGTCCGCCCCATACCATCCCGCCACCAATGGATTGGCTGAAAGGTTTGTCCAGACCTTCAAGAAGGCCATAAAGGCCATGGGTAATGAAGACATAAAACTTCAGCATAAGGTGGATAACTTCTTGTTTGCATACAGGAATGCAACACATATGGTTACAAACCAAACTCCCGCCATGATGTTCTTCAATAGAAGCCTAAGATGCCGGCTGGATTTGATCAAGCCCAACATCAGAAGGGACGTGGAGAACCGGCAATTTCAAGGCAGGAATGAAAGGCCAACTAGAACCTTCCAGATAGGTCAACAAGTTTTGGCCCGGGACTACCGTACCGAGAAATGGCAGCCTGGAACTATCTGCACACGACTAGGACCGCTGATGTATACCGTGGACATTGGAGAAAGCATAATAAGGCGCCATGGTGACCAAATCATAGTCATCCGAAAAGGGACAACCTACACCACAACTCTATACGCCTAATGATGAAGTAGAGATACCCATAGTATCTACCTCCGATCCGGTGATAGTGGAACCCGATGAACCCGACACTGGCATTCAAGCCGAATCAGCTTTGCCAAAAGAACCTACTACACCACCAGAAACTACCACACCACCGAGGCGTTATCCGGACCGAGTCAGGAAGCCTCCAGAGAGACTGACTTATAATTGATTAACTGCAGCAATGTGTAGATTATTTTTCTTGTAACATGTAATTAATGATTACTTAAAATATTATGTACTGGTTGGCTAAAAGGGGAGGAATTGTAGTGTATGTGCCTTTAAGAGCCCCCTGTGTACTGTAATGCCGGTAATGGCCACTCGGGCTACATAAGCCTGTATATTGTGTTGTATCAGTTAGTTCCCCTCCAGACTTTGTTCAGTAAACACCTGTGAAACCAACTCCTGTCTTCAGTGTCTCTATTAACACATGGACACAACACTACTTATCTCCAGGGCTGCCGCCTCCTCTGCATCAGTGAGCTGGACTGTTTGTGGCGGCCCACCTCCAGTCCTCTCCCTTGCGTTTTGCCCTCTCTTCTATAAGGGGCAAAAAATAGACCTGGGAGTGAGTAAAGATCAGGCACCTGATCGATGCAGTGTATTCGGTTAATGGTAATTATGAGACAGATGCATCACATTGCATCAGGATTGGGGTGAGTGGCAACGGTGGATGGATAAGTGGGGAGGTGATGAAGTGCATAGAAAGTGAAGGCTGGGTTCTGCTGAAAGTTGAGTGGGTGTGAGGAGTGATGCTTGGCAAGACAGATTGAAAGGGAACAGAGGCTTAAACCACACGATGTAATTGAATCAGCAAATGTACTTACTTTTCCTGACCAGGTCGTTAAACTGCTTCCTACACTGCATCCAAGATCGAGGCATAACGCTCCTGCTGCTCACCTCGGCTACCTCCAACCACGCCTCCTTGGTGAGAGATGCAGGTTTCTTCCTCCCATTGCTGGAAAAAGTATGTCCCTCCTGCTCCTGGCTGCACGCAGAAGTAATTCCAGTGATGCGTCATTGAATCTGGGTGCTGCCCTTGCTCTATGTCCACCATCCATCATGAACACCTCCAATTCCCATCTGTACATTGTCCCTTTAAATACAGCTGCGATCGCATCATGTGGGTGCGCATCACGCCCGCTGCGCATCTTGGAGATGTGGAAACCGGAAATCAAAATTAATTGCTTCAATTGAGTTGCGACCGCAGATTCTAACTCGCTGAGTTGACTTCCAGTTTCGCCCACGCAATTCCACCCCTCTGCTCAGAAGCCACCTTCAGATTAATATCGGGGGTGAGCCAAACAAACTATTTGTTTGGCTCACCAGCTTCCCTTTGAAGATTTTCCTTCAAATGAAAAAACTGCACTTTTCATGGTCAGTCCAAGGTTGTGCTATTGTAAGGGGTATGGACATGAAGGATAAAAAAGTGAAGTATCACAGTTACGTAAATAAATATCTGCATGTAATATGGGGGAGGTGCTTTTTAATGTCTGTAAGGTGTAATTTTTCATAGTGAAGGCCAAGAAATTGCGGCCTAGAAATTTGGCCGCACAGCCGCCGCTTTTCAGGGGCAAAACGACCTCCTAAGCCTCTAATATGGCGGTCAGGAAACGCACACTAATTACGAACTGGAAATGCGCCACCTGCCATATTTGGAAAGGCCAAAAAGTGTCCGTGCCTGAAATAGGTGTTAATCCCTTTGCATAGGCAAATAATGGTTTGAGGTCCCCACTAAAAGATTGCTTTGCCCTGAGGTAGCTAGCTATCACTTTCCACCCCCCACCCAGCCCCGCTTCAGTCACTGCCCCTGATCTTTACAAAATACCACTGCAACAGCAAGACAGAAATTACAAGAGAGTACGAGACACACAAGGAAAGACTTGCACAAAGGGGCAGATAGATTAAAAAAAAGTTAGAGATGAACCCAAATAAACAAAAGTAAAGGAGAATATTGAGAAAATAAGGAAAGAGGTTAAGAATGGGAAAAGGAAAAGTAAGAGGGAGTTGAGGAAAAAATTCAAAAACATTAAAGGTGCTTTACAAATATCAGTAAAAAGAGAATTGTTAAAAGCAAGGAGGGCCTCCTGAGAGGGGAGGTTTGTCAATTTGTTGAGGATGATCAAAAAATGGCAGAGGTATTTAATAAGTACTTTGCATTGATCTTCACTTAAAAAGATATTGGAGGGGAGGTGAATCGTAAAGTAGTTGATAGCGAGGTGAGCGATATTCTGATGGATAAAAGTAAAATTTTAGATGTTAGTTAAGCTGAGGAAAGACAAAGTGCTAGTGCCTGATGGGATTCATTCTAGGTTCCTGAAGGAGTTAAGGGAGAAAATTGCAGAGGCCCATGAAATTATGGGCCAGTAATTCCGGTCCCAACACGTGAGTACGGACGGGGTACTCACGCGTGGGCCCGTTGGAAGTGCCGGATTTCAGCATGCACAGCGCATGCGCGGGAAACCGGCATTTTCTCCAAGGGGTTCAGAGGTCCAACGCGTGCGCGCAGGACTCTGCGTGCACGCGTTGAACTTCCTTCTTTTTGACAGGTTTGCCCGTGTGTAAGGGCCTCAACTTTTTAGAAATGTAAAAAGGAGACGTAAGGACCTGATTCTTTAAGGTAAGTGGTCTATTATTTAAAATTAGAACATTTTTTCCACAGCTTTATTGTTTTTACGGACTCTACAGTAAGGTAAGTTTATTTTTAGACCCGATTTCTTAAAAAATTATTTTTTTCAAAAATTTGATTAATTGTTTAAAATAGTTTTTTAACGTTATTTATAGTTCATTTAATTAGTGGGATGTTTTTTAAAATTTTATTTAAAGTTTAAGTAGTGTTTTGGGCGCCCGTAGATTTCATGAGTTTGATAGTTCTTACTATCAAACTCATGAATGAAGTTTTCCCTCCCCTGATAGGCTGCCCAGTGCTCACCTGATCCCAGCCGGCACATCGAACTAACTACGCCGCTGGATCAGGCAAGCACAGCGCGCCGACAGCTGAACCGGGCCAGTGACAGGAATTCCAAGCAGGCTCAGGCTTCAGCTGCCGGCGCGCCGGGTAAGTGCACATCGGGGGCTTGCATGCGCGGCAAGCCCCCGAACCTAATTTCTGGGCCAATATTTCAGGGCTCTATTGAGTGTGCAAGGGTGCCTGAGGACTGGAGAGTCACCCAGTGTAGTACACTTTTTTAATAAAAGAGACGGAGCTAATTTGGGTACTTATGGGCCAAATAGCTTAACATCTGTGGTGGGGAAAATTTTAGCGACTTTGTTAAGGGTGAAGTTACCACGTATCCAGATAAAGAGAAAATTGTTAGACGCAGCCAGCACAGATTTCAAAAAGGATGATGGTGCTTGACAAACCTCATAGAATTCTTCGAGGAGCTAGCAGATGTAATAGATGGTGGCAATGCAGTGGATGTAATGTACATGGATTTTAGGAAAACCTTTGGCAAGGTACCACATGGGAGATTACTAGAGAAGATTAACATAGGATATACGGCACAGAAACAGGGCATTCGGCCCAACCAGTCCGTACTGACATTTATGCTCCACTCACGCCTCCTCCTGTCGTTCCTCATCTAACTCTGTCAGCATAACCCTCTATTCCCTTCTCCCTCGTATACTTATTTAGCCTCCCTTTAAATGCATCTGTACTATTCGCTTCAACCACTCCCTGTGATAGCAAGTTCCACATTCTCGCCACTCTTTGGGTAAAGAAGTTTCTGCTGAATTCCCTATTTGATTTCTTGGTGACTATCTTATATCGATGGCCTCTAGTTTTGCTCTTCCACACAAGTGGAAACACTCTCTCTCTATCTACTCTATCAAAACCTTTCATAATTTTAAAGACCTCTATTCGGTCACCCCTCAGCCTTCTCTTTTCAAGAGAAAAGAGACCCAGCCTGTTCATCCTTTCCTGATAGATATACCCTCGCATTTCTGGTATCATCCTTGTAAAGTTGCTGTCCGAGACGCCCTGCTCCTCCTAGAGGTTGCGTGAGAATGGTATCTCGCCGAGAGACCCATGGCACAGCATGAAGTTGCTGTATTTACTTGATATATACACACTAAATTCGCCAGAAAAAGTCAAGGCTTGTCCATTCCAGTGTAAGTACCCTTTTAACGGTGTGATAAGTTTTAATTACTGCCAAACAACCTCTCTGGTACTGAAAATGAACACTAACAAATGTGGAGTCTCATTCCTTCAAATTTTACTTATAGTTGGGAGATTTAAAACAATTTTTAAATTATTTAAAAAAAACTTTTTCTTTCCTTCTCTTAGCTCTCTCTCTTAATCCAATCTTTCTTTCCCTCTCTTTATTTCACTTTTTGTACCTGATTTGACATTGAATTAAATATTCTAACTGACACTTCCTGGTTCAGACTCTGCTGCTCATTAACAATTCTTCAATCTGATTGGTTAAGGAGATGCACAGTTGCTTGACCTGTTCGCACAGGTGCCAGATGCTCTGTAGAGGGCACTGCGCTGTTTAGATGGTTGGATGTCAAAAGCCTATACAAAGTCTATGGACAAGGGCAAGTGTACTGAACTACTGGCGCCGTTCGTTTGCCACCGAGAGCAAAATCTGGCCCATAGTAAGATTTTGAATGACATCAAAAATGCTGAATATAAGCTGAAATGCTTTCAAAGAAGAATGACCTTGCATTTATATAGAGTCTTGTCCTATCCATCAGAAGCATTCCATCATTCGTCACATACAATTACTCTGAAGTGCAGTTACAGTTGTGTAGGCGAACACAGTAACCATTTTGCACACAGCAAGGTCCCACAGACAACAATGAAATTAATGAGCAGTCAATCTATTTCCGGTGGCGGTAGCTGAGGAAAGCAAGTTGGCCAGGACACCAAAACAACTCCTTGCTCCTCTTTGATTAGTGCCTTTCATCCACCTGAACTACTAGAACTAGCACACAGAACCTTAATTTAGCATCTCAATCACAGAAAATACATAGAAATACAAAGAAGTTATCGCACAGAAACAGGCCATTCGGCCCAAGCAGTCCGTATGAGCATTTACCCTCCATGCGAGCAAATAGTCCTAATCACATTTACCCACCCTGTTCCAATAGTCCTTCAACCCCCTTTCCAATCTAATAGAAGTGAATTCCAAAACCTTAGAACTCTCTATGAAGAAGTTTCTCCTACCTGCTGTTCTGAATCCCTTGCATTTAATTTTGTACCTACTGACCCCTCATTCTTGACCCTTCAAATACTGGAAAAAGTCTGCTTCTATCTACCCTGTCCCATCCTTTCATAATTTTAAACACTTCTCTTATATTGCTCTGTAATCTATTATAATGAAAAAAAAACAATTTTTCACGTTTTCTTTGTATTTATATTGCTTCATACCAGGTAGCCTCCAAGTGAATCTGCCTCACTATCCTTTCAGTAATGTGTAGCCCAATACTGCACATAGTACTCTAACTGAGGACTTAAGGTTTTATATAGCTCATCATTACCTCTTGGCTTTTATACTCTATACCGCTTGAGATAGAATTCAATTAGCTTTATTTCCCACAGCCTTATAAACCTGAGGTGAACCTGTACCCAAGTCCCTATGCTCTTCCACAGCTCCAAGCCTACTTCCATTCAGAGTATAATTACTTGTTTTCCCACCAAAATGCATCACCTCACAATTATGAACATTGAATTCTACATGCCACTTTTTAGCCTATTCCTCCATCTTATCAATAACCCTTTGCAGTTTTTAAAAAATCTTGTAAAGAATTAACTAAGTTTCCTGTTTCGGTATCATCTGCAAATTTTGACACCATTCCACTAGGCCTATATCCAAATCATTGATATACACAGTGAACAGAAGTGGCTCCAGAACTGAACCCTGTGAGACGCCACTAACCACTTCCACCCACACTCAAAAAAAAAAAAAAAAAAAAAAAAAAAAACTCTCCTCTTACTGTGTTTTCTCCCTTCTAACCAATTTTTAAGCAGTTTGTTTTACTCCCCCTAATTTCATACGCCTTAAGGTACCACTTAATAGACTAATGAATAAGGTCAGAGAATGTGGAAGCAGGGGACAAGTAGCAGAATGGATAGCTAGCTGGCTTCAAGACAGAAAGCAGAGCGTCGGGGTAAAGGGTAGCTATTCGGAGTGGCAGAAGGTGGGTAATGGTGTTCCACAAGGATCGCTGCTGGAACCACAGTTGTTCACAATTTATATTAACGATTTAGACTTTCGAATCAAAAACACAACTTCTAAATTTGCGGATGACACCAAATTTTTTTGGGGGGGGGGAATAGTTAATACTGAGGAGGACTGCAACAAATTACAAGAAGACATTAATAAACTTACAGAATGGGCAAATAATTGGCAAATGAATTTCAACACAGATAAATGTGAGGTATTACATTTGGTAAGAAAACAGGGAGGTCACTTATTACTTGGAAAATACGAATCTAAATGGGATAGAAGCACAAGGGGATCTGGGAGTACAAATACACAAATCACTAAACGTGGTGACACAGGTTAAAAGGCCATAAGAAAGGCAAACCAAGCACTAGGGTTTATTTCTAGAGGGATAGAATTGAAAAGTAGAGAAGTTATGCTAAACTTGTATCGCACCTTGGTTAGCCCACACTTGGAGTACAGCGTACAATTCTGGTCGCCGTATTATAAAAAAGGATATAGAGGCACTGGAAAGGTTGCAAAAAAGATTGAAAAAAGAATGCTGAGGGGTGACCTAATAGAGGTCTTTAAAATTATGAAAGATTTTGATAGAGTGGATACAGAGAGAATGTTTCCACTTGTGGGGAAGAGCACAACTAGAGGCCATCAATATAAGATAGTCACCAAGAAATCAAACAGGGAATTCAGCAGAAACTTCTTTACCCAAAGAGTGGTGAGAATGTGGAACTCGCTACCACAGGGAGTGGTTGAAGCGCATAGTATAGATGCATTTAAGGGGAGGCTAGACAAGCATATGAGGGAGAAGGGAATAGAGGGTTATGCTGATAGATTTAGATGAGGAAAGATGGGAGGAGGCTCGAGTGGAGCATAAACGTCGGCATGGACTGGTTTGGCCGAATGGCCTGTTTCTGTGATGTATATCCTATGTAATCTTATGTAATTCTTGATTTACACATTTAATTGTGCATGTGCGGTCACTGGAAGTTTCTGTCTGATTTATACTTTAATAACGGTGAGCGCTGTTAGCCTCACCATTATTTTTATCACAAAATCTGCTGAATGTGTCCAGTTATGACTCATTGGTAAGTAATCGTAAGTGTTAAAATGAAATGTCACTAATTTGCAACCTCCGATAAGAGGAAGCATTTAGATGAAAAATGTTGTAATTTCTATACATTTGCTTGAGCTGTTCGGTTTTAAAATCAACCTGTATGTTTTGGAGTGTCTTTCTGGAATTGATTTTGCTTAAAAAGTATTGGGAGCGGTGGGGCACTTTTGCATCATCTAATCGATGGCTTTCTCTGGTCATATACTGTAGTATATAGATTTATAACATAGAAACATAGAAGATAGGAGCAGGAGTAGGCCATTCAGTACCCGGTCCCTGCTTTCTCCCCATACCTCTTGATCCCTTTAGCCTTGAGAAATATATCCAACTCCTTCTTGAATATATTTAATGAATTGGCCTCTACTGCCTTCTGTGGTAGAGAATTCCACAGGTTCACCACTCTCTGGGTGAAGAAATTCCTCCTCATTTCTGTCCTAAATGGCCTACCCCTTATCCTTAGACTGTGACCCCTGGTTCTGGACTCCCCGACCATCGGGAACATCCTTTGCAGCATCTAGTCTGTCTAGTCCTGTTAGAATTTTATAAGTTTCGATGAGATCCCCTCTCATTCTTCTAAACTCCAGCGAGTACAAGCCCAATTGATCCAATCTCTCCTCATACGTCATTCCTGCCATCCCAGGTATCAGCCTGGTAAATCTTCGCTGAACTCCTTCCATGGCAAGAACATCCTTCCTCAGATAAGGTGACCAAAACTGCACACAATACTCAAGATGTGGTCTCACCAAGGCCCTGTACAACTGCAGCAAGACATCCTTGTTCCTGTACTCAAACCCTCTTGCTACGAAGGCCAACATACCATTTGCCGCCTTAACCGCCTGCTGCACCTGCATGCTTACCTTTAGCGACTGGTGCACAAGGACACCTAGGTCTCGTTGCACTTCCCCTTCTCCCAATCTATTGCCAATCAGATAATAATCTGCCTTCCTGTTTTTGCTACCACAGTGGATAACCTCACATTTATCCACGTTATATTGCATCTGCCATGCTTCTGCCCAACCTGTCCAAAGCATCCTGGAGTTTCTCGGCATCCTCCTCACAGCACACACGCCCACCCAGATTTGTGTCGTCTGCAAATTTGGAGATATTACATCTAGTTCCCTTGTCTAAATCATTAATATATATTGTGAATAGCTGGGGTCCAAGGACCAATCCCTGCGGTACCCCACTCGGAAAAAGACCCGTTTATTCCAACTCTTTGCTTTCTGTCTGCCAACCAGTTCTCTATCCAAGTCAGTACCTTGCCCCCAATCCCATGTGCCTTAACTTTACACGCTAATCTCTTATGCGGGACCTTATCGAAAGTCTTCTGAAAGTCCAAATACACCACATCCACTGGTTCTCCCTTATCTATTTTACCAGTTACATCCTCAAAAAATTCCAGTAGATTAGTCAAGCACGATTTACCCTTTGTAAATCCATGTTGACTTTGTCCGATCCTGTCACTGTTTTCCAAGTGCTCTGCTATTACATCTTTTATAATGGAGTCTAGCATTTTCCCCACTACCGATGTAATTCCCCGTTTTCTCTCTAACACCTTTTTTGAATAGCGGGGTAACATTAGCTACCCTCCAATCCATGGGTATTGTTCCAGATTCCATCGAATGTTGGAAGATGATCAGCAATGCATCTACTATTTCTAGGGCCACTTCCTTAAGTACCCTAGGATGTAGATTATCAGGCCCTGGGGATTTATCGGCCTTCAATCCCATCAATTTCCTTAACACCATTTCCCTACAAATACTGATTTCTTTCAGTTCCTCCCTTTCATCAGACCCTATGTTCCCCGACATCTCTGGGAGGTTATTTGTGTCCTCCTTTGTGAAGACAACCAAAATATATATTTAATTGGTCTTCCATTTCTTTGTTCCCCATTATAAATTCTCCTGATTCTGCAAGCGACCTATGCTTGACTTCACCAATCTTTTTCTCTTCACATATCTATAAAAGCTTTTACAGTCAGTTTTTATGTTCCCTGCAAGCTTACTCTCATATTCTATTTTCCCCTTCTTAATTAATCCCTTTGTCCTCCTCTGTTGAATCCTAAACTGCTCCCAATCCTCAGGTTTACTGCTTTTTCTGGCCAATTTATATGTCCTCTCCTTGGATCTTATGCTATCCCTAATTTCCCTTGTTAGCCACGGTTGAGTCACCTTTTTTGTTTTATTTTTATGCCAAACTGGGATGAACAAATTCTGTAGTTCATCCATGCGATCTTTGAATGTTTGCCATTGCCTATCCACCGTCAACCCTTTGACATTCCCCAATCAATCCTACCCAACGCGCGCCTCAGACCATCGTAGTTTCCTTTATTTAAATTCAGGACCCTAGTCTGTGAGTCAACAACTTCATTCTCCATCTTAATGAAGAATTCTATCATATTATGATCGCTCCGACCCAAGGGGCCTCGTACAACAAGATTGTTAATTAATTCTTTCTCGTTACATAATACCCAGCCTAAGATGGCCTGATCTCTGGTTGGTTCCTCGACATATTGGTACAAAAACATTATTAGTACAAAGTCTAGAATTCTTGGCATTTTGATATGATTCTTAATTTCTGAGAAATTAATACTTTTCTAAACCTGATTGTTTAACTTTCTCTTTTATGTATTATTTATTAAGGATGAAATCTCGGTATCTGTGAGCAGTGAAATGACTGACATTTCTTCCTATGATGTAGCCTCTGTCACTCTGATAAATGAACCAAAACCTGGACAAGTTAGAGGTAAACAACAATAATTACTTAAATAATGGCTTTGAAAATATATTGGCCCTTATATTTAGACTTGTGGGTGTAAAGGCACTTTGGGTGGTAACCCAAAGATGTAATTATACAATATTAAGATCTGCTGCTTCTTAACTTGCTGCCTGTGGTAGTCTAACTGCTTTATCAGATCCATCAGAAACGTCCCCTAGGTGCTTCATATACAATAGGAGATTAGTTAAAGTAATCCAAATTTACTGTTCTAACAATAGAGGTGAGGTGAGAGTGACTGCCCTTGACATCAAGGCAGCATTTGACCGAGTGTGGCATTAAGGAGCCCTAGTAATATTGAAGTCAATGGGAATCAGGGGGAAATCTCTCCATTGGTTGGAAACATACCTAGCACAAAGGAAGATGGTTGTGGTTGTTGGAGACCAATCATCTCTGCCCCAGGACATCACTGCAGGAGTTCCTCAGGGCAGTGTCCTAGGCCCAACTATCTTCAGCTGCTTCATCAATGACCTTCCCTCCATCATAAGGTCAGAAGTGGGGATGCTCGCTGATGATTGCAGTGTTCAGTTTAATTCGCAACTTCTCAGATAATGAAGCAGTCCATACCCGCATGCAACAAGACCTGGACAACATTCAGGCTTGGGCTGATAAGTGGCAAGTAACATTCGCGCCACACAAGTGCCAGGCAATGACTATCTCCAACAAGCGAGAGTCTAACCACTTCCCCTTGACATTCAGTGGCATTACCATCGTCTAATCCCCCACCACCAACATCCTGGGGTCACCATCAACCAGAAACGTAACTGGACCAGTCACATAAATACTGTGGCTACAAGAGCCGGTCAGAGGCTAGGTAGTCTGTGGCGAGTAACTCACCTCCTGACTCCCCAAAGTCTTTCCACCATCCATAAGGCACAAGTCAGGAGTGTGATGGAATACTCTCCACTTGCCTGGATGAGTGTAACTCCAACAGCACTCAAGAAGCGTGACATATTCCAGGACAAAGCAGCCCGCTTGATTGGCACCCCATCCACCACGTTAAACAATCTATATTAATGACTTAGATGAAGGAACTGAGTGTAACGTATCCAAGTTTGCTGATGATACAAAGCTAGGTGGGAAAGTAAGCTGTGAGGAGGACGCAAAGAGGCTGCAGAGAGATGTGGACAGGTTGACTGAGTGGGCAAGAACATAGCAAATGGAATACAGTATGGGGAAATGTGAAGTTATCTACTTTAGTAGGAAAAACAAAAAAGCTGAATATTTTTTGAATGGTGAGAGACTGGGAAATTTTTGCACTCCGAGGGACCTGGGTGTCCTTGTACATGAATCACAGAAAGCTAACATGCAGGTACAGCAAGCAATTAGGAAACTAAATGGTATGTTAGTTTTTGTTACAAAGGGATTAGAGTATAAAAGTAAAAAAGTCTTACTACAATGAGGCCATACCTGGAGTACTGTACACAGTTCTGGTCTCCATACCTAAGAAAACACATACTTGCCTTAGAGGGAGTGCAACGAAGGTTCACTAGACTGGTTCCTGGGATGAGGGGATTGCCCTATGAGGAGAGATTGAGTAGAGTAGGCCTATATTCCTTAGAGTTTAGAAGAATGAGAGGTGATCTAATGAAACATATAAAATTCTTAAGGGGTTTGACAGGATTAATGTTGGGAAAATGTTTCCCCTGGCTGGGGAATGTAGAACATATGAGGTCACAGTCACAGAATAAGGGGTAGGCCATTTAGGACTGAGATGAGGAGAAATGTCTTCACTGAAAGGGTTGTGAATCTTTGGAATTCTTTATCCCAGAGAGCTGTGGATGCTCAGTCGCTGAGTATATTCAAGACAGAGGTCGATAATTTTTTGGGAACGAAGGGAATTAAGGGATATGGGTGGAGGAAGGTGGAGTTGAGTTAGAAGATCAGCCATGATCTTGTTGAATGGCGGAGCAGGCTCGAAGGTCAAATGGCCTACTCCAGCCCCTATTTCTTACGTTCTTAAACATTCGCTCCCTCCACCACCGGCGCACCGTGGCTGCAGTTTGTACCATGTACAAGATGCACTGCAGCAACTCGCCAAGGCTGCTTCTTCAGCACCTCCCGAACCTGCGACCTTTGCCACCTAGAAGGACATGGGCAGCAGGCGCATGGGGACACCGCCACCTCCAAGTTCCCCTCCAAGTCACACACTGCCCTGACTTGGAAATACATCGTCGTTCCTTCATCGTCGCTGGGTCAAATTCCTGGAACTCCCTCCCTAACAGCACTGTGGGAGTACTTTCACCACACGGACTGCAGCGGTTCAAGAAGGCGGCTCACCACCACCTTCTCAAGGGCAATTAGGAATGGACAATAAATGCTGGTCTTGCCAGCGACGCCCACATCCCGTGAATGAATATATTAAAAAAAAAAACACTTGACCTGTGCAAAAGAATGTATTCTTTGGTTCTCTGGTGGCCATTGTAAGCATGTTTTATTTGGTCTCAATTGTATATTCTAGGGGAGGTATTATATTATATATACACAAATATTCCATTATTAAGATAAACTGCTCAGTCATTTATAGCGTATAAAATTATTGAAGCTTTAGATGATTTTAGTTGGACCAGCAGTGGGAAGCTTTGTAAGCTAAGCGTTTTTTAGCCTGTTAAAATCTAACAGGACCCCTACGCATACGTAGGAGAATGTAACCCTTGATGTAAGCTGCTCCCTTGTCACTGATTCCTTCCCATTCATCAGCCATTGTCTCAGGGTCAATTAGATAGTTCATAACTTTGCCTTCTTGCTCGACCTTGAGCTTAGTTTCAGACAATATAAAATCTCCACCACAAAGACTGCTTACTATCAATTCAACATTGCTCATCTCCAACCCTACCTCTACCCCTCCGCCACGAGAAGCTTCATACATGCTTTTGTCACCTCTAGATTCATCTATTCCAGCGCTCTCCTTGCTGACCACCCTTTCTCCAATAAACTCCAACTTATCACATGTAACCTATCCTACACTGATGTACGTTGGCTCCCTGGCCCCCAGTGCATTAAATTTAAATCTTTGTCTTTAAATCCCTCTGTGGCCTTGGTCCATCCCACCTCCACAAATTCCTCCATCACTGTATCCTTTCTCCCCGAACACCCCGTTCCTTTCATCCCTCCATCAGCAGCTGAGCCTTTGTCTTCCTGGGTCCTACTCTTATGAAATTCTCTCCCTCAACCTCCAGCACTCCACCTCCTACACCTCCTTTTATAAAGCTCAAAAACCATCGCTCAACCGAGCCCTAGGTCAGTCCTCCTAATCTCTCCCTTCCTGGATTGGTGTTTGTTTTGTTTGTGCCTGTGCGATGGTCATCTGTTAAAGAGGCTATATAA
Organism: Somniosus microcephalus; assembly: GCF_052327205.1. Taxonomy (NCBI): domain Eukaryota; kingdom Metazoa; phylum Chordata; class Chondrichthyes; order Squaliformes; family Somniosidae; genus Somniosus; species Somniosus microcephalus. Next base: position 237,063,353 of record NC_140992.1, on the reverse strand, counting down.
ATGCAAATTGTTGTTGTGACCTATTCCTAAGTTCTTTGGGCTTGGATAAAGAGTGGGTATTCATACAGGGAGAGTTGTCAGACACCTAACTGACCTAAATGCTTATTTTATCTAGTGATGTTTCAATATACTATAACACTCTAGTTTCTCACAATGATTCACAGAAACCTGTGCTTATTTTTTGTAATTGCCAGTCACAACATTCCTACTTTTTTTTTTGCAGTGACTGCCTCATAGCGATTCACTACATTTATAGGCGGGGTTTGTTCTAGTGCTGATAACCATCTCACTTTTAGTTATTTATCGATTTCTATATCGTGGCGCAAAATTGGGCTCAGTAATGCCTGTTTGGGCGCTACAGTTACTGTTCGGGGATCAAAATGGCGTCCATTGCGCACGCGCACACTTCTGCGAATAGCACGGATGACATCTTGGCACGCTCGCAAATAACGTCTGCTGAAAGTATGCAGAGCAGGAAGATCATGACGTCAATCAGCGTGCAAGTCTTTACACAATCCAGTCTGACCTCATTACCTCTCCCACCATTGACAGATCGCTTCTGTCATCTCTACTTCACCTGCCATCTGGGTGCACTTTATACTCTCTCTCACCTTGGTCCTCAGAATCTGACCATGATCAGCCCCAACACCAGCATCACCAGGCACACCAGCAGCACCAACAACCGCACCAACAACCACACCAACCTTCTCTGCAATCACCTGATGCTGCACAGGGCAGAGGGCATCAGCACCCGATCGCATTGCTGCCCGGGACGCCAGGGATGGCCTCACCATGGCCAAATTTACTTCACTTGATGCTGCGCACCCTGGCTGCCACATGATGCGCCAGTTTGGCACCACGCCACACCAACACCATAAAGCATTCCTACATTGCCCAAGCCATTCCTTTCACACTCATCAGCATTGCGGGGGGGTACCGTTGTGTCTCTCCATTCACTGCAACTCACTAAGCCACTTCCAAAGGTGCACACAAATCTGTCCAAGAACGCAGTGTTGAAAATAAAGATTTCAAAGTTTGACATTAACAAACTTCACATGAACATTGGCTAAAACACCCAAGTGCCGACCATTGTGTGTTGTTAGTTGGTATGATTGGACTTGGATGAGGGTGAGTGTGAGGGGTGGCTAGTGAGATAGGGAAGTGAAAATGTAGATAGAGAGGGATGGATGGCGGTGCAAGGTAAGTTGTTGTGAGTAAGGATGTGCAGGAGTTGGATAGGGAAGGCAGAATGATGGGGACGTGATGAGTGGCTCAGCAGGATGAGGTTGTGAGACTTTGCAGTAACATTTCATGATTTACTGAGATCATTGAAAGGTTTGCACCACAACAGTCTGGTCCTCCTGACGACATCCCTGCTTGTGTCCTCCTGTGCAATGTGCAACCAGGCTCCGTTGATCTCCGAGGAGGTCTCTTCCGCCCATTGGAAGGGAAGAGAACCTCCCTGCGTGCTGTGACTCCCTCCATAAGCATATAGAGGGAGTCATTGGGGAACCTGGGTGCAGCCGTGCACCTCTGTGCAGTGCTTGTCAGTGTCTGCAGCACCTCAATGCTGTAGAACACTGACAGCACAAATGTCAAAGTAAATTTGCACATGGTTCCTTTAAGGAAACCGGCTGATGACGCATCATCAAATGATGTAATCAGACCCGCTTCCTTCAATTGGCTAGGAAACTTGCTGGGCCCATCAGGGGAAAGTCATGTCAGAGGCCGGGCTGGAACCAGCAGGGAGGCCATGACCCACCACTAACATTGCCCGCCGAGGTAGGGAAAATCTCGGCCCTTGTGTCTGGAGGGCCTCCTGCCGCCCCCACCCTCCGTGGATACAGGACATCTCTCCACCTCCTCCACCAAGACCTCCAGTGCAGTGTCCGAAAACCTTGGAGCACACTTTCTCCTATGCTGTGTCATTCCTCAGTTTCCCAAGACAGATTCGCTTCTTGCACGACTCTCAGCACCTGTTGTAGTCACAATGCACCTCCCTAAGAGGTGCAGGCTAGCTTTAAGTGGTGCTAGGAAGTTACGATTTTGGGCCCCCTGCTGATGTGTGCAGAAGTCATTATAATGAGCATGAAGTTGGCGTGCTGCCTGAATTTTAATCAACGGGCGCGGGTTAATCGTGCATCATGATCCCCATGTCCATTTTAGGGAGCTATCCAGTTTAGCCCCCCTAATTTCTAAATCACTCTGCTTAATTTGTTATAATGATGCCTCTTCCTGGAACTCCCCGTCAGAAGGCAGAGAGTTGGGATAAATGGTTCATTCTCAGACTGGCAATCAGTAACTAGTGGTGTTCCGCAGGGGTCAGTGCTGGGTTCCCAACTCTTTACAATCTATATTAACGATTTGGAGGAGGGGACCGAGTGTAACATATCAAAGTTTGCAGATGATACTAAGATGGGAGGGAAAATAGTGAGTGAGGGGGACATAAAAAACCTGCAAGGGGACATAGACAGGCTAAGTAAGTGGGCAGAGATTTGGCAGATGGAATACAATACTGGAAAGTGAGGTTATGCACTTTGGCAGGAAAAATCATAGAGCAAGTTATTATCTTAATGGCAAGAAACTGGAAAATACTGAAGTACAAAGGGATCTGGGGGTCCTGGTGCACGAAACTCAAAAGGTTAGTATGCAGGTGCAGCAAGTGATTAAGAAGGCCAATGGAATGTTGGCTTTCATTGCTAGGGGGATAGAATATAAAAATAGGGAGGTATTGCTTCAGTTGTACAAGGTATTGGTGAGACCGCACCTGGAATACTGCGTACAGTTTTGGTGTCCATACTTAAGAAAGGACATACTTGCTCTCGAGTCAGTACAAAGAAGGTTCACTCGGTTAATCCCAGGGATGAGGGGATGGACATATGAGGAGAGGTTGAGTAGATTGGGACTCTACTCATTGGAGTTCAGAAGAATGAGAGGCGATCTTATTGAAACATATAAGATTGTGAAGGGGTTGGATCGGGTGGATGCGGGGAGGATGTTCCCGATGATGGGTGAAACTAGAACTAGGGGGCATAGTCTTAGAATAAGGGGCTGCTGTTTCAAAACTGAGATGAGGAGGAACTACTTCACTCAGAGGGTGGTAGGTCCATGGAATATGCTGCCCCAAAAAGCTGTAGAAGCTACATCATTACATAAATTTAAACAGAAATAGACAGTTTCCTAGAAGTAAAGGGAATTAAGGTTTACGGGGAGCGGGCAGGAATTTGGACATGAGTCTAGGTTCAGATCGGTCATGGCCCTGTGGGTAGCGGAGCGGGCCCAGGGGCCGTGTAGCCTGACCCTGCTCCTATTTCGTGTGTCTAATTCTGTTAGATTCAGGAGATGGTTCTGTGATAGTGGATTGGCGGTTAGGATCAGATCAGCCATGATCTTATTGAATGGCGGAGCAGGCTCGAGGGGCCGATTGGCCTACTCCTGCTCCTATTTCTTATGTTTTTATTCTTCTTTTGAATTGTTGAATTGCATGTGTTGTGTATGTGTTTCATTTACAGATTGACCTTCAGGCTTCCATCTTACTAATTATTATTTATGAAAAGTAAAGATAGTTCTACAGACAGAAATAGGTTGAAGTTGTCTAGGGAATATTCAGTTACTACCTAATTAGGTTTTATGTTGAATGGATTGGGTGCTTTTAATACAAAGCACCCTTTGTCAGATTATTGTAATTTTCAACAAAATGGAAACATTGAACGCAAATGCACCACAGTTTGGGTTCCGCCAGGGCCACTCAGCTCCTGACCTCATTACAGCCTTGGTCCAAACATGGACAAAGGAGCTGAACTCGTGAGGTGAGAGTGACTGCCCTTGACATCAAGGCAGCATTTGATCGAATGTGACATCAAGGAGCCCTAGCAAAACTGAAGTCAATGGGAATCAAGGGGAAAACTCTCCATTGGTTGGAATCATACCTAGCACAAAGGAAGTTGGCTGTGGTTGTTGGAGGTCATTCATCTCAATCACATGACATCACTGCAGGAGTTCCTCAGGGCAGTGTCCTAGGCCCAACCATCTTCAGCTGTTTCATCAATGACCTTCCCTCCATCATAAGGTCAGAAGTGGGGATGTTCGCTGATGATTGCACACTATTCAGCACCATTCGAGACTCGTCAGATACTGACGCAGTCCGTGTCCATATGCAGCAAGACCTGGACAACATTCAGACTTGGGCTGACAAGTGGCAAGTAACATTCGCACCACACAAGTGCCAGGCAATGACCATCTCCAACAAGCGAGACGCTAACCATCTCCCCTTGACATTCAATGGCATTACCATCGCTGAATCCCCCACTATCAACATCCTGGGGGTTACCATTGATCAGAAACTGAACTGGACCAGCCATATAAATACTGTGGCTACAAGAGCAGGTCAGAGGCTAGGTAATCTGCGGCGAGTGTCTCACCTCCTGACTCCCCAAAGCCTTTCCACCATATACAAGGCACAAGTCAGGAGTGTGATGGAATACTCTCCACTTGCCTGGATGAGTGCAGCTCCAACAACACTCAAGAAGCTCGACACCATTCGGGATAAAGCAGCCCGCTTGATTGCACTCCATCCACCACCTTCAACATTCACTCCCTCCACCACCGGCGCACTGCAGCAACTCGCCAAAGCTCCTTTAACAGCACCTTCCAAACCCGCGACCTCTACCACTTAGAAGGACAAGGGCAGCAGACGCATGGGAACATCACCACCTACAAGTTCCCCTCCAAGCCACACACCATCCTGACTTGGACCTGTATCGCCGTTCCTTCACTGTCGCTGGGCCAAAATCCTGGAACTCCCTTCCTAACAGCATTGTGGGTGTACCTACGCCATTTGGACTGCAGCGGTTCAAGAAGGCGGCTCACCACCATCTTCTCAAGGGCAATTAGGGATGGGCACTAAATGCAGGCCTAGCCAGCGACGCCCACATCCATCAATGAATTAAAAAAAATAACCCCGATTCTAAAACTGCAAAATTAATTTTCTCACCATATAGCTTGATACTAAGCTACGATAGCAAAATACTGCAGATGCTGGAAATCCGAAATAACAACAGAAAATGCTGGAAAAACTCAGCAGACCAGGCAACATCTGTGGAGAAAAAATAGAGTCAACGTTTCAGGTCAAACCCTTTGTCAAGACTGGAAAAGCACAGGAAATGAAGTAGATTAAAAGGCCAGGCTGGGAGAGAACAAAAGAGAAGAGCTATTAAGAGGTATTCAAAACGAGACGAGATGGTGATAGGACTAGTGGAGACAAAAGACGGCTCTAGATTAGGTGTGAAATGTGCTGGCAGAATGGGAGATAGCTGCCATGTGGGAGAGAGATTAAAAAAAAGGTGGGGGGGAAAGGGCCAAAACAGGTGTGGATAAAAAAAATAAGTAAAAATGTAATGGGGGCCGAGGTTATGATCTGAAATTGTTGAACTCGATATTGAGTCCGCAAGGCTGTAAAATGCCTAATCGGAAGATGAGGTGCTGTTCCTCGAGCTTACGCTGAGCTTCTGTGGAACAATGCAAGAACCCGAGTACAGTGAGGTCGGAGTGGGAATGGGGCAGTGAATTAAAATGACAGGCGACCGGAAGCTCGGGGTCATCCTTACGGACTGAACGGAGGTGTTCCGCAAAGCGGTCTGTTGCCTGGCCTGCTGAGTTTTTCCAGCATTTTCTGTTGATATTAAGCTACTTGGGCATTAAGTGGTGATGCCTTGGTAAAAAGAAAGCTGACTTGTAAGAAGTACATTGTTGGATCTAGTGCAGTCTTTAAACGTAACCTTTTACATTTTGTTTTTAATTTGTGCAATTTTTATGAAAGTAAAATTAATAGATTTTATTATTTTTGGCGTGTACAGATGGCATTCAAGCTTGCTTAGAAATACTTGGAAACATTTTTCACTTTCATTAATTCTGAGCAGTTGGTCTGCTCTGTGCTAGGCTAAGTATATTTTCCAGATACATGCAACATCCCTCCATAGTAGACTAATTTTAAAGAGTTAATAGCTTTCTCTTCTGACTGGCAAGTTGACTCAAAGTAATTTTAATCTTATTGATCACACACCTAAGTTCCTCTTCTGTATACTTCATTAGCTAATGACTTTGTTCTGTATGCTATTAACATTATTATAGCTGTGAGGTCATTACATATTGTTGAAATACAGCTACCCTTTGTAATCTATTAGAGGATGATTGCTGACTTTACAATCAATAGCCATTTCTTTAGTAAAGTCAGGCCTCTTTAACCGAGAGATCTGAGAAACTGAATCGTTTGTTTTGCATTTTTTCTTCTTTAATGCTCATATTTATTTTCTAAGGCTGTTTAAACAAATCTATATATTATTAAAACTCTTGCATAGAGCCTGCACTTTCTGTCCACAAACCATGCTACTTGTCACGATTTGTGGTCGCACTTTTGTGTCAACATTCATTATTGTAGATGCTATGACCGCATTTCCCATTCAGTAGTTACGATGTTGTTGCAGTCTTTGGCCACTAGATGGGGCTGTGGAGCGAGTTTATGAACTCACCCAACTCCATCACCATCTTGTACACAAAAAACTTATATTTATCAACTGACCATAGGCAGTTTGCTAGATGTTTCTGAAAGTGTTCCCTTTTCCTCTTCCAGAACAATTTCCAGTTCAAACACCTAAGGTAAGAAAAACAAAAATGTCAACCATTTGTCCCTATATTTTTTTTTCCAGAGAAGGAGGGCAATGGTAAGAAACATAATATTTTTCTCAATTTTCAACTACAATCATACACTCTGAAATCGCTGAGAGTTTTATCATCCTATAACCACTATTTTAATAGATGAGTTAACCCATATGTTAAATAATAAAGAAACAAATTTGATATGAGTTAAGCATTCATATGACAACATTGTTCACAGTAATCTGTAATATGCTCTTCAAAGAATATTTATCTGGGAACAACAAAAATTACATTTTAGAATATGTCACTGTCCAATGACCCATCTCAAGTGGTTTGAAAGTTATGAAAAATCCGTTATGTTGCCACATGGGGTTATTTGCAGAGGGAAGCAGGCCAGGATAAATGTGGTGTTAGTTCAAGCAATACATGGAGGAAATTGGTTTTGTGAAAAGAAGTTTTAAAAGTAATACTAATTTTGTTTCCAGGGACAACAAATAATTGAAAAGCAAGAGACAGTTCCAGAGTTCAGCCCAGTCCCAGGTAATGTTGTCAGTGTCTTTTGTAACTCACAATCTTGCTGTATCGCATAGAAGCTTTTTAGGTACCGTATCAGAAATTATGCTACAGACACCAGTCACAATACACTAATGTGAAAGATCAACAAAAAAATCCTGCAGCAAATTAATCCATAAACTGCAGCGTACCATTATAGGCAGACAGATAGGACAAATGCAAATTGTTATAAAAATCAATTTACCAGTTGATAATCCTGGCCAGGAGATGGGGACAGGAATAAGGTAGGATATTTAGGCAGTGGGCTTGGTTTTGGTGTGTACACAGCAGAGGGAAGGTGCAGGTTACAAACCAGGCTGAGACTGAGGTGCGGCAGGACCAAAGAGCGAGCTTAGCAGCCAGAGATTTACAGGATAAGGAGAATTAAGATGGGCTGATAGAAATTGGAGAATAGCTAAAAAAAAACTATTGTGGGAGTAAGATAAAGTCTAGAAAGAGGGATGGAAATGGCCACCTGGAGAAAGACAGACAAAATATTACAGAAACTATAGAAAGGGATTGAAGCAAAAACTAAGCTTGACTTTAAAGTGCCTTTAACACGGGTATAACCCCCAAAGCATTTCATAAGGGAAGCGGACATCGAGAAGGAAATGGGAGTTGACTGAAGAGGTGGGTTTTGAGGAAGCTTTTTAAAATGGACAGAGATGTGACAGGATGGAGGGATTTGAGAAGAATATTCCAGAATGCAAGGGTGTGATCACTGAAGGCTCTGCCATTGATGTGGAACAGATGTGAGTGGTATGTGTAGAAGATCAGAATTGAAAGAATGACCATTAACAGACCCACCCCACATCTCGAGCACCCCCTGTTATAAAGAAAATGGATGATATAACCAAGGTCTGAAGTTATTAAAGTAATTGTTCAGAGGGCTGGAGAGGGTCATACAGAAAGAGAAGATACTGTTCCTGAAACGTGTGTTGAGCTTCATTGGAACACTGCAGGACCGAGCAGTCAGAATGGGAATGGGGGTGGAAAATTGTGGAAAGGATAATGCTCCTTAACCGAGCGGGAGACCTAATTGAAATCATTATAAGCTTGTTGTCAGACAATTAAGAGCCTTTTTCCCCCTACATTTCAAATTTCCCTGCATGGCCATGGGATTCACGCAGCTCGGGAACCACGTTTGTCAACCTGAGGCGGGAGTTGAGTGGCCATTGCTCCAGCTGATTACTTGACAACATCAAATGTACTATAAAAGCTCCGACTTCATAGCTGATCACTTTCCTCAGGCAGAAGCTGTTGCTGACTACATTACCAGCACAGATTTAACTTTCTGCAGGCTTGAAGTGTTTCCAGCAAAGTCTCCATCCGGTGCCACCTCATTGGAAGAACCTCTCTCATCATTGACAGATTGCTTCGGTCAACTCTACTTGACCTGCCACCTATTCCATCAGCATGGGTGCCATTTATACTGTCTCACCTTGGTCCTCAGAATCGGACCACGATGAACCCCAACACCAGCAGCACCAACGACACTACTAACCTTCTCCGCAACCACCTGATACTACACAGGACAGAGGGCATCAGCACCCGAGCACATTGCTGCCCAGGAGGCAAGGGATGGCCTCATCATGTCCAGATTTACTTAACTTTACATTGTACACTCATATGGCTGCTACATGCTGCGCCAAGTTGGCACCACCCCACAGCAATACCATAAAGGATCCCTACAATGCCCAAGCCAATCCTTTCACACTGACCACCATTGCTGGAGGTTCTGTTATGTCTCACCATTCATTGCAACTCACTAAGCCAGTTCCAAAGGTGCACACAAATGTGTCCAAGATGGCAAAGTGGTGAAAATAAAGATTTTAATGGCTGACAATACTTTACTGGAATCTTGCTATTAACATTGACTAAAACACCCAAGTGGCTACCCTTGTGAATCTATTTTGTATCATCTTTCTCTTCTGCGTGCTTCTACGAGGTGCTACCCCTGTGGCTTCAGCAGACTGCTTGGACACTCTTGGTGGACATCCTCTAGGTTTTGGAGCCTCTGATGGCCCCGCCAAAGTTTGCTCCTCCTGCGACTGTGCAGGGGCAGACTCAGCCATTGCGATCCGAGGGGCCATCTGGGGCTCTGAATGAGGGGGTGGCAACGGGGGAGAAGTGTAAGCACTTTGAGAGGAGCCCACACTTCCCTCTCCCCTTTCACCATCATCCCTCTCATGGGCCACCCGCACTTCCCTGCTAGCAAGGAGCTGGAGAGCACCTTGCTGTGGGGCCATGAGGACCCACATCTACGCTGACCTCCCTCCTAGACAGGAGGTCTATGAGCCTCTGCCATCTATTCTCCATAGATAGCATGTGCTCCTGTGAGTGGCGCATTAGCTGCTCCATGCAGCTGGCCATCCTATCCATGGAAGAGCCTACAGTCACTATCGCCTGTGACATGGTGGTGCTCATGTTGGAGATGGACTCCTCCATTCTCTGAACATTTGCAGACATCGCGCTTGCAAAGCCTGTCAGAGCCTCCTGCACTTCTTGCTGCACCTCCAGGATCGCCCTGTTTCTGGATAGCCCCCGAGACTCAGCCTCTGCATGCAGCTGAGCAGAGCTGGGAGCATCTTGCGTCCTCCGGCGAGGAGTCTCCACTGCTGTCCCTGTCTCCACCATCTGCTCCTGCTCATTTGTGACATGTGACCGGCCCGGTGACAACACTACTCTATCTCGCGTTGGATCCACTGAGGTGTGTGTCTCTGCGCTGTTGCTGGGTGCGCTTGTGTCTGGTGAGGCTGTGCCCTCAGAGGCTGGAGGCTCCTTTAAGGAGTCGTCTTGCTCTTCTTCCTGGACAGTGGTGGGGCTCCTGAGGGATCTCTGGGAGAGTAGAGAGATGAGTCAGATATGCCATATGAAGAATGGGTGCACATACCATTATGCACATGATGACCATTCAGTGGCTGATGACATCAATCCCCATATGAGAGACTGATGTATGCCATGTAGCTGTATGATAGGTAATTCTGTCACCAGGTTGCTGAGATGTCCCCCTCACTCCGTCTCCCACTTCCAGCTGCTCGGCTATTCCCGAGACTCCCAACGCAGCCTCCTCTGCTGTTGTGAGGGTCACAAATGATGGAGGCCCACCTCCTGTTCTCTCCCTCTCCCTCTTATTGTGGGCTCTCTTCTGCAAGGAGGGAAAGAAGAGACAGTTGAGTGAGAGTGATGGAATGAGTGTAAGCAATGCATGGGTTACATCTTTAGAGGGAGACTATGATGGAGTGGGGTGGCAATGCCAAGTGGGCTCCTTGCACGTTGTTAGTTCATATGATTGCATTAGGATGAGGCGGAGTGTGAGGGGTGGCTAGTAAGATGGGGATGTGATAATGTAGATGGAGAGGGATGGGTGGACGTGCAAGGTATGTTGGGTGAGTAAGAATGTGCAGGAGTAGGGTTAGGAAGGCAGAATGGTGGGGATGTGATGAGAGAGGCACAGCAGGATGAAGTTGAATATGGATTTATACTCACTTTTCCAGATCTAATGAGTTCATTGAAACATTTGTGGCACCGCACCCAGGTCCTTCTGAACACATCCCTGCTGTGACCTCCTCTGCAATTTGGAGCCAGGCTCTCTCTCCTGGGGAAGTCTCTTCCGCCCATTGGAAGGAAGAGGACCTCCCTGCGTGCTCTGACTCCCTCCACAAGGATATGGAGGCAGTCATCGGAGAACCTGGGTGCAGCCATCTCTCCAACTGTTTGGAGCAATGAAAACCTCCAGTGTGCTGCCTGCACACTCCTAGTTGAACCTTCAAATGCAATGTGGCTCCTTTAAATATACCGGCTGAAAACGCGTCATGGATGACGTCATCGGACCTCCACCATTTAATTGTGCCAGGTAATGCGCAGGGCGGGCTTAATGGGTCTCATTATCGGAAAGTCATTTTCTGCAGCGAGATGGAAGCAACAATGGGGTCGTGACCCGCCACGCCGACTGCCCGCACCCGACCCGCCCAGGTACAGAGAATTCTGTCCGTTTTTATTATTTTTCAAAAAATAAACTTTGTATTTTAAATGCTTAATCAAAGGGACTTTTAATTAATTTTGAACATGGGAATGTTTATTTTTTATTAGAATTGTGTTAATTAATTAATTATTTATTTGGGGATTTCTCATAAGCTTATGGGAATTCCGTTCGTAAATAAAATCCCCATAAGCTTATGAGGAATCCCCCTTTCTAATTGGTTGGCCTGGCCCATGTGATCCCAGGGATGCTTCCAAACCGCCTGCACCCCTGGGATCTGTGGACCGTTACGCAGGCCCAGGACCCAAAGGGGCAGGATTTTCATTCAGAAGTCGGGAAGGAGGCGGGACTACAACTTTCGGGGTTGTAGTCCCGCCTCCATCGAGATGCGGCCAATCCATGCGATTTTAACTTGATTGACCTTGTTGAGCCCGCCCAGCGGGCTCAGCAGGCCAATTAAGGGCCACCTGGCATGACGTTTTGACAGATGAAATATCAGTGTTTCACAGCTGTTTGAAGCTGTCAAACACTGACGGTCTTACTTCTAACCTGACTCCTTCTACACAGACTCAGTTAGAAATCTCTCCGGCACTGAAAACTGCAGGCTGTCACTTTTGACAGTTCGCAGCCGTTCTGCTTTCTGTGCCGGTTAGATGATGGTCTCCCGAAACCTAGAGGAAGGAAGGCTAAAAAGGTAAGTACAGGTAATTTAAACTTCTTTACACACTTTAGACACACCAAACACACTTACCTTTGCACACATCACTCACCTGAACCCCGACATCTCGACCCCTCCAAGTCCCTCAACCCGACGGCCTGACTCCTCTAACTTGGCGTGGTTTGGAGCCGTCGGGAATCCCACACTTCAAGCTTTAAAATAGGGATTAGGCTAAAAACTGCCTGTTAACTACCTGTTAACAGGCAGTTAATTGGCACTAATCCCTTCCCGCCTCGGGTAGGCGGGTCCCAGTGCGGGGCGGGTACCCGTCTCCTTTGAAACTTACATGGAGGTGGGTTGGGGGCGGGATGGTGTCTGGACCCCTGAATTCGGGACTTTAACCCCCCCGCACGCCTCCAATCCCGACTCCACGGGTCAATGGAAAACGACCCCGAAGACTCTGAAGCCTGGGTGCCAGCAGGTATTTTCATATTTTTTTTCGGGTTGGAGGCGTACTCCGGAGGTATGCCTCTAACTGCAAATTTTGGCCCTCTGTTGTAACTGCTATGACATTTCATGTGTCCTTATCCATTAGAGCTTGATTACTGCAAATTAAAAAAAAAAAAAACTAATTTACATGCTAATGGCAACTGTAATGGGATTGAAAGCTGCTTGCTGTATGTTGTAAATTGCTGTTATTTACACTGGTCTGGGAAAAGTTGTTATCTTAAAAAGGTATTTTCAGTATGCACAACAGAGATGCAAATTGCAGCTTTTGATAATAACTCCCTATTCTTAAGGTTTCAAGGGCAGCGTGAGTGTTGAAAGTCCCAGAACACCATCTGCTGCAACTCAAAGAAAGAATATAGCAAAGAAAAAGATTATTTCAGAGGAGACCAAATCAGGTGCGATAACATTTTTAAATAATCAATTGTGCAGTATTAGACCAATTGCCTTGTGTACCATTGTTGGATAAGCATTTATGTTGATTTTGCATTGAATATGTTATCCTTATCCCATGTTCCCAGGAGAAGCAACCAGACAGCAATTATTAACTGGGAACCCTTATTTTTCCAAGTCAGGATTGTGTGCAACTTGGAGGGGAACTTGGAGGTGTTGGTGTTCCCATGCGCCTTCTGACCTTGTCATTCTAGGTGGTAGAGGTCGCGAGTTTGGGAGGTGCTGTCGAAGAAGCTTTGGCGACTTTCTGCAGTGCATCTTGTAGATGGTACACAATGCAGCCACGGTACGCCGGTGGTGAAGGGAGTGAATGTTTAAGGTGGTGGATGAGGTGCTGATCAAGCGGGCTGCTTTGTCCTGGATGGTGTCGAGCTTCTTGAGTGTTATTGGAGCTGCATTCATTCAAGTGCCTTGTAGGTGGCAGAAAGGCTTTGGGGAGTCAGGAGGTGAATCACTCCACAGAATATCCAACCTCTGACCTGCTCATAGTCACAGTATTTATGTGGCCGGTCCAGTTAAGTTTCTGGTCATTGGTGACCCCCCAGGATGTTGATGGTGGGGGATTCGGCGATGGTAATGCCAATGAAAGTCAAAGGGAAGTGGTTAGACTCTCTCTTTGAGTTAGTCATTGCCTGGCACTTGTGTGGTGCGTATGTTACTTGCCACTTTTGAGCTCAAGCCTGGATGTTGTCCAGGTCTTGCTGCATGTAAGCATGGACTGCTTCATTATCTGAAGAGTTGCGAATGGAACTGAACACTGTGCAATCATCAGCGAGCATCCCCACTTCTGACCTTATGATGGAGGGAATGTCATTGATGAAGCAGCTGCATATGGTTGGGCCTAGGACACTGCCCTGAGGAACTCAGTTGAAAGAACCTTGACAGAAATTATAACACAGCTAGTGGGAAATGCAGACTCTTAAGTATGTAGTGCAAGAGGGTAAATTTACTGAGCTGTTTCACCCTGCTGTACTCTACTGTATATGTACACATATGAATCCGTACTAAACTTAGAAAAATCAATGTCATATTACTGAAAACCTTTCCAGAGGTCAGTATGGCCCAGTGTTTTTGTTAAACCTTTTTATTGCCTTGTGGGGGAGAGGACAAAAGGACCTGACAAAGAAACCTCTGATAGCACAGCTATTTGCCAACATATTCTTTCTATTGTTTATATATGTAAAATTGTTGCGATCTTTTCTTTTGTTAAACAGATTTTCAACTGATTTGATTCCAGACTTTGTGTTTTTGTTGAATTATGAATACTTGCTTTCCCAACTGATCTTTATTTCACTTTTCACCCAAACTTCATATACAAGAAATATACAAAAAAAATTAACAAAATCCATATCAGTATTAATCTAATTGACTATCCTTTGTAAGTTATATTCCTAATATGTGATAGTAACATAACTTGTGCACACTTTTTAAAATGTCCTAATTCAAAGAAATCAAAATTTAGATCACAGAGGCTGGAGGAAAGTGGATGGCAATCCAGTTTCATTGCAAATATCACTTCTCATGGATGCTAAGAATTCTTGATGCTGGGGAATATGTATCTATAATCTTAGTGAATAAGTGAAACGGTGTGACTTATATATTTTATGAATCATTAATTTTGTGCCTCTTCCATAAATCTGGGCATCTGAATTTGATAGACATTTTAACAATACAATTCAAATATTAAAAAATATTTTGTGTTGAAGACAAATCAGACATTCATACTAGAATAACTAGCATTTTTCCTTTACTCAACTCCACTTTTGTGGCTTGTTTACTGTTACACATTCTCTTCTAATTGAGAGGGAGCTGGGAGCCCTTGCATGATTATTAACAAAGCTACTTTATAACTGGCTCTAAAAGAATGGAATTTCAGCAGTATAAAATACGCAAAGTCAGTTTTGCACCCACCCCCCCCCCTTGCATTGCACTCTATCAGCATTGTAGAGAATGAGTGAAATCCAGCAAGTTTAAATGTAGGTGGAGCTGGAATTGGAGCTTACTATTTTCTAGTTGGTAGCGGAGTGTTCAACTGTTTGAAATTACTCCACCCCCACCATCCAAAAAGAAATTCCACTATGATAACTAGCCACTTATTGGATGAAGTCAAATAACTTTACAAATGACAGCTTGTAAAGGACTATTACTTATGAATCTGGGTGATTAACAAATCTTAATGGCTTACATGCAATCAGTTTTGACAGGTTAATTGGCTGACTTTAAAAAAAAAACTTATTTTTACTCTTATTTATATCAATCTACAACAAATTACAAAGTAAGTTTTCAAATACAATTTAAATAGAAAGTAATCCTTATGAACTAGGATATTCATTTTAGTTCTACATTTTTAGTTATGCTGACTTAGATTGGCATTAAACTTTTTTCTTTACGAAATGATTCTTTGAATTCTATGCAGACTGTAAGTTCATTGAGAAACAGTTTTACTTTGTTTTATAAGAGATTATGTTTGGAACTGGAGAAAACTATTTTGTGTAGAATGCAATGCAAAGAGTATTTCAAAATAAGAACAATTTAACATGTATTGGTGTATTTTGGTCACAAATCTACAGTACAACAGAAATAACTTCATAAAAACTATGATAATATATGTAACAGTGATTTAGCTCTATCTAAAATTTTCAGATGCTCTATTTATATGGGTTTGAATTATTTCCAGGAACTTGCAGAATTAATATATTGATATTCTTTGTTTTGGTGTGTTTGCTGTGAATTGCTGTGTTATTTGCGGTACTGTAGATTTAACAGCTGAGGCTAGCCGAGAGCTGATGGAGATCCGAAAGGAGCTGTTACAAGAACTGAAAGAAAGAAACCAGATACTGGCTTCTGAAAATCAGGTCATTGCCCATCAGGCTCACAGCCTGACGCAACGGCTGCAAGGGATGCAGCTTAAAGTGGAGCGACTGGAAAAAGAAAATCAAACGTGGCAAGAAGCTGAGAATAGCCAACCAAGGGAAGGTTGGAAATATTGTCCCTCCTTCAATAATACAGTAGCTACTAAATGATTAAAACTTTAACTTCAAGAGTAAAATATTTATTGGTAAACATGTAATTTTGAAGAACTTTGTATATTGATTCTGCAGATGCTGATTTATACTTTTTCTTGAGCTTAATAGAAATCTATTTTCATCTTTAGCCAAGATTTTTTAAGCAATTTATTAGTGAAATTTGAGCAAATATCAAAACTTCTTTTAACTTTCTGATTATCTACCTTTTCTAGATGAAAAATCAGAACTGCTTTCACTTAGGCAACAAGCTCAGGAACTAGTAGATGAAAATGATGCCTTGAAAATGACCATCCATCGCTTAAATATAGAGCTAAGCCACTACCAAAACAAATACAGACCTATGCATAAAGAGGTAAAGAAAAGTGACACTGAAAATGGAATCTTTCTCTTTTCCTTTTTTATGTATGATTCTTCACCGTGTTGAGTTCAGTAACTTCCAAGTCATTCCCCTGCAAGCACCCCCCCGGCCCCGCCATTTAAATTTGCTCATCAAATGAATTTGCGTTCATGCTGTCACTCACTCTTCATCCAAAAACAGTATGTTGGTGGACACAGATGCCAGGCACCAGATGTAACACGATAGCAAAATACTGCGGATGTTGGAAATCTGAAATAACAACAGAAAATGCTGGAAAAACTCAGCAGGTCAGGCAACATCCGTGGACAGAAATTTGAGTTGACGTTTCGGGTCGAACCCTTCTTCAAAACTGGAAAGAAAAGATAGATCGGAGGCAGGGCTGCGATTGGACAAAAGAAGTAAAAAGAGACAATAAAAGGTATTAGAAGCTAGACGAGATGGTAATAGGCTGAGATTAGGTGTAAAGTGTACTGGCAGGGCAAGAGATAGCTGCCAGGTGTGAGAGAGAAACCAAAGGAAAGGGGGGGGGGAAAAGGAGTGGAAAAATTACAAGAAAAAATGAAATAGGGGCCGAGGTTATGATCTGAAATTGTTGAACTCGATATTGAGTCCGGAAGGCTGCAGAGTGCCTAATCGGAAGATGAGGTGCTGTTCCTCGAGTTTACGTTGAGCTTCCGTGGAACAATACAAGAGGCCAAGGACAGTGAGGTCCGAGTGGGAATGGAGCGGTGAATTAAAATGACAGGCGACCGGAAGCTCGGGGTCACCCTTACGGACTGAACGGAGGTGTTCCGCAAAGCGGTCACCCAATCTGCGTTTGGTCTCCCCAATGTAGAGGAGACCGCATCGTGAGCAGCGACCAGATGTAACACTTGGTTACAGGTGCAAAACAATCTTAATATTCAACCTCAAACAGACTGGCATATTCCCTGACCAAACAACACTGGCTGCGTGAGACCTGCACATCAGGAGCGAGCAGCAGTGTTACTAATCATGAACATTTCCTTTTTTTCCTAAGCTTTACCAATGTATTTTATCCTCATTTTCATCCCTGTGCAGCCATAATGGTCTATACTTCCTGGATATCACTCCCCAGAGGCATTGTGTGCTGACCAGTAAAAACTATTGAAATATAACCTGAGCTGGTACGCTTGCCAGTTTTTTTTTTCTACCTCCCGATATATTTTTGGCATCTGTCTCAGTGTAGGTTTGCATCTTACAATCTAGCTCAGATCAACAGGAGCTCTCCTTCTGACAGAAATTCAAGTTGGGTCTTCGAGTGCATGCCACAGCTTATAGATACCAGGAAGCATGTGCAGCTAATGTTCTGTTAGTTTCTCCCTCTTCCCCCATCCCTCCCTATGAAATTTGTGTCCCTTCTCTTCAGACTTTGGTAAGGAAGTTTTTGTATGTAGTACAATGGATACATGCTCCTGTAATAAAAATCTGCTTTTGCGACCTGAAGGATTTTGTAGCTACTTCTAGATTGGTTTAGCACAGTAGTACTGCTACTCGCTCATGAAGTGCAGGCCTCGTGCAGTCAGAAGCAACCCCAAAGTAAAGTTGTCAGAATCACAAAGCAGGCTGCCAAGGAGACCCAGCTTATAAAAAGAGTTTTTTTCCAACAGTTGATCTCAATGAATCCAGTAAGATTACTGTGGGGTTGACTGTGGCTATGCAAGACCAGAGCTTTGGGATCTGAAGATGCTACCAATCCCGAATCAGCTTTTGTTACAGATTTGTCCTTGTTTTGCTGTCAATGAATTTATCTTTTCAAACTCTGGATTTCACTGGAAGATGTACACATGAATTCATATTTACAAAGCTATTCCTGCTCTTTTTTGTCATATTTCATTTTAATCTTAAAATGTGTCAAAGAATATATTTGATTTGATTTATATGTACTCAAAAGTATTTAAATTCTAGTCTATGGCTACTTGAGCTACTGGTCAGAATTAAGATTATGATTTCTGTTAGCAAGTGCGAGTGTTAAAGCTTGCCACTTAAATTCTCCGTCCCACTCCCTCTGATCTCTCTGCCCGTGGGCTCCTACATTGTTCCAATCAAGCTCGAGGAACAGCACCTATTCTTTCTGCTAGGAACAATACTCTGGCCTTAACATTGACTTTAAGAACTTCAGACCTTAACCTCAGTTCCCATTTTCTCTCAGACTGCAGGTGCACGTAATTCCTGATTCGTGCACCAGTGCATCTGGGAATGGGGGAGGTTGCGAGCTTGTTCTTAGGATGGGGATCTCCTATTGGTACATGGCCTGTGGTGTCCTCTGCGCCCCTGGTGTCTACCTGCCTGTTTCTTCCACCACACACTCGGTCCACTGGAGCCTTCTTTGCTTTGCCAGATTTTCCATGCTCTTAATCTAGTTAACCGCAGTACTGCGAGAATGCTGCATTGTTAGAGATGTTGGCCTTTGAACGAGACATTAAACCAAAGCATTGTGTGTATATTCCGGTGGCTTAGGTGGATATTAGAGCTTCCATGGCACTATTTGAAGAAGAGTGGGGAATTCCTATTGTCCTGGGCAGCACTCGAGCAATCACCACCAATATTAGATTAAGTTAACTGGTCAATCATCTCATTGCTGGCACAGAATGGCTACTGTACTTGCCTACAAAGTCATTACACTTCAAAATGTTTTGAGGTGATAAGGTGTTTTAGCAATGCAAGCATTATATTATAAAATACTGTGCAGAAGATAGGATACATTTAAAATCAATATGTTACACTATTAAGACTTCCTGTTGTCATACCTATTTTCTGTTGTCATGATTTAGTAACGCTTTTGTGATATTTGGTAATGCCAAAAGGTAACAGTAACACCCACTGCTATTATTTTTAATAGACAATATTGTGAGTCTGCAGCCTTTTTTCTGTAAAGGCTTATTCTCCAATACCTTTTTTTATCCCCAAAGACCTCTTGACTGCTATCTCTTTTTTCAATTCCTGCTTGCAACTATTTTTTTTTATCCTCCCAACATTACCCAGAGTTTAGCTATCACACCCTACATATCCCTAGTCCTCACCACTTCCATTCCCCCTAAATAATACCTGATTACCTTCTCTGCCCTTAACTACACACTATCTGTCTCCCTTCACTGCTATATCTAATTTATCGCCTATCATTAAAAAACCTGAATACTTTCCTTGCCAGTACTTACAGCTGTCACAACTAATTTCTCCAGCTCATTTAATTACTCCTACAGCCCTTCCAAATTCTTACAAACTCAATAATCCATTTCCACAAGGCACACTGTCTCACCTACAGTGACCAGTGTTGCACCAGATCCACTTTCTTCCAAAACAACATATCCTCTCAAGTACTGTGGACAACAGCATGGGAGATTTACTGGTCTATAAATAAATATTGTGAGGATAACTAACTTTTGCATTTATTTCAGGGATCACGTAGTACTGGCCTTCCAGCATCAGGGCCACCACCACCCTGGCTTGTAAGTATATGGTAAAATTTCAGGTTTGTAAAAAGTTTATTTTGACATAAATCATTTATAAATGCTCATTTTGTAATTGTATTTTTAACCTGGGCCATGTTTTAGAATCAAAAAAATACTAAGGACCTCAGGAGGGTGTATGCCACATAATATTGATGCAGCCCCATGAACTCCCATGTAAATCTATGTCTTAATTTCTAATGTGTTGCAGATATTCTCTTTCCCTTCATCAAGTGTACATATAGGTGATTTCTCATCCCTCATGATCATGTAACGTTAAATAACACTGCACCTATAAGACGCCCGATCGAAAGTTACTTTTTCAACATATTAGTATGAATATCACTTATGATTATTTCAGGACCAGAGGCTGTCCCCTAGAATTAACATAACATAAAACTTTATAAAAAAACATATGCAGGACGAAACCATTCTTTCAGAGTACCTCAATTTTTAAATGTACATTTCCCAAGTGTTATATGTGTGTGTATATATAAAAACCACAGCAATAACATGCATATATCAAAAATTACTTATTGGGCTTGAAATTTGTCTTGGGCAGTAGTGCAAAACGTGCGATAGGGAATCACCAGCGCACTTTACACTCTGCCCATATAATAAAGTATGACTATGCCACGCCTTTTCAGCCTGCCTGGTATTATTCAATGTATTTTTTTATATCTAGTTTCAGTAAATAAATGCCTTCTCTCTCTTATAATACTCTTGTGCATGCACATAATGATTAAATGTGTGTACAGAAGTATTATTTTACATATGATCCTTCAAAGGATAGTAGAGGCACAGTAAAATGATTACTTACAAGAATTAAATCCAAACATTCCACAATGTCGTATTGTCACCAGCATCCAGCAGTGGGGTCAAATCACATAGGGAGCTTACTCTGTATACATAATGAGCTCCAGTTCTGATATTGGGCCTAATCGGGATTTGTCTAATTCAAGTAGGTGCAAATTGTGCACTGCGGTATTTCCACAGTCTTCCTGACTATTGTGGAATTGCATCCCTAGAGTTAATTCTTACCATTACTTAATGTTAAACCCTGTAATCTGTAACCAGAACAATTAAACTTTGCATACTCATATATTACTCTTGACAGAGATTGCAACAACCCACTCCAAACTGGTATGCACCTTTTTCTTTTTGTACTTTCCCAGTATTTATGAATATATGAAATACGAACATACAAAATTGATGGGCAGGAAAAGACCAGTTGGTCCATCAAACCTGCCTTGCACTAGATGGCTGAAGCATCGTGACGAAACACTTCTTTACCGCACCTCCCCCCCCCCCCCCCCCCCCCCATAGCCTTGTAATCTCCTGGGAGAGGCAATGTAATTGAGATGTTCTCTGTTGCATGTGTTTTAGTACTGCAGTGTGAAATACTGCAAACCCTTCTCATTCTAAGCTCTTTTTTCCTGGATGCTTAAATTTATAGTAAAATTAAATACAATTTGCCTTGCAGGTGGACATGAAGTACTTGTCTCCCCTTTTGTTGGCCTATGAAGACCGACTACGGGAAAAGGATGCTATAATGCAAGCACATGAGGTAAACTGGTGAGATAGTAGAAAACATTTAATGAGACTTTTTAAGGGTTTCATCCTTCCTTTTTTAACTCCCATGTGCCTCCCACAATTCTCATACATGTTAGGCAAGTGCCTTGTACCAAGACTTTTGTTAGCTGCTAGGTGATGTAAGAATGGCTCAAGGTGACTTCTACTGTGTTCTCCCTCCTACTCTGAGGGATAGGTTCCTGTCCTTTGCATACTTCCTTCTCTACCAGGCAAGTTCAGGAAAATGCTGTGTACAATCTATGTACAACAGACTCTATCCTATTACTCTACGTGCATTGGTCTTTATACTGGTTTTCAAATTCAGGGCTCCAACTTAATTTTTGAATGTTAACGTGACACATTGTCCCTTCTTCTACTCTAACATTTGATGCAGGTGATCACTCCATCCTTCTCCGCCTTCTCTCCTTTGGCTTACCTCTGTGGCACCACCCTCAATTGGTTCCACTCCTACATCTACAATGGCTTCTTCTACCAACTCACATGGTCACCTCCGGAGTGCCATTCCTCACCCCCACTGCTGCTGAAACATTTATGCCTTTGTCACTGCCAGATTTGACTTACTGGCTTCCTATGTTCACCCTACATAGACCCCAATATCTCCAAAACGTTGCCACTCCCATCCTGTCCCGCACTAAGTTTCTCATCCCAACACTTCTGTCCTCACTAACCTCTGTGGAGTTCCTGTTCCCCAGTGTATTGAACGTTAATTATTAACAGTACTTGTGATCTTTGTTTACAAATCCTTCGATAGTCTTGCGCCACCCCACCTCTGCAACCTCCTCCAGTCCTCCACTCTTCTGAGTCTGGCCTCCTTTACAACTCCCTTTCTCCATTCTACCATCCATGGCAGAGCCTTTTACTTTGTCCTTCATTCTGGAACTCTCCCTAACACCTCCCTTGCTACCTCTCCCTCCCCCATCAAAAGCCTTCTCAAAACCTACCTATTCAGCCCTCCTCCCTGATTCTTCTCACTGCTTCGTGGTGTTGTTTCCACCTCTGAAATTTAGTATGTTAAAGACTCTGCAGAAATGTAAATTTTTTAAAATATACATTCTTATAAATCAACAAAAAGTAACATTTCCAAATATTTGATACTGATTCAAACCTTTTTCAACTTAATGTTTACAATTAAGGAAAACACTTTGGGCTCGATTTTCATTGAGCCGTGGAGTCGGGCTTGGAGGCGTGCGGGGGGTTAAAATCGCAAAAACTGGCGGGCAGGACCCCCCCCCCCCGGGGCCTGGTTCCCGACTCTGAGCAATTTTAACCCAGGCATGTCTGATGGTCCCGACAGGCGGGACTGGTCTTTAAGGCCCTTAATAACCACTAAATGGCCTCTATAATCCTATTTTAACAGGCCCTTGCAAATTTAACCCTTTTCCCACGTGAAACACGAATGTGAAACCTGGCGGGAGCACTATTGGATTGCTGACCATCAACTGCAGGTCAACCATTAAAGAGGAGATTTGAACAGCCATCATTTGCAGGTGGCAGGACTTAGTGGTCTCGGGTCTGGGGCAACTTTTAGAAGGCTTAACCACACCTCTGGAAGGTTGGAGCCTCACACCCATCTCCAGTGTGACCTCCTGGGAAACCTCTCTCGCCACCTTCACTCAGCGCTTCCTCAACGGAGGCATATACCAGAAGCATGGGAGCCATTTATTTCCTTCCCATCTGGGTATTAGAGGAGCTTGAGCACCAGTCGTGGCAGCAGCAGAACCAGGAACAAAAGCAGCAACAGCAGCAGCAGGAGCGCCAGGCTGCTGCTCACCCACCTGAAGCTGCACAGGCCAGAAGGGGCCAGTGCCTGGAGAGCACCTTGCTGCACATCAGGGGGGCCATGGGGGACCCGTATCTGCAATGGCAGTCCTACTCAGAAGGACTTCCATGAAGGTCTGGTTTCTCTGTTCAATAAATGCCCATTGCTCCTCAAGAGATGTCATTCTATTCTGAACAATGACCATGTTTTCCATACCCGGGCGACTAAGCTACTCCATGACCGTAGCCATCCTTTCCACGGAGGTTGCCATCCCTTCCGTGGTGATGCGTTCATGCGCCAATGATTCCACAAAGGCTCTGCTCATGTTCGCTATGGATTCCTCCATTCGCTCCACACTCGCAGCGATCCTAGAGACAAAACCTGCCAGAGACTCCTGCATCTGTGCCTGGAGTTCCATCACCTCTGATCTTATGGATGGACCCAGAGGCAGAGGGTCAACATGCTGCTGAGCTGAGCTGGCAGAGTCTTGTGCCCTCCGACTAGGACTCTCCACTGCTGTCCCTGTCTCCACAATCTGCTGATGCTCACTTGTGAGCGGTGATACGCCAGGTGACAACACTACTCTATGTCCCGAAAGTCCCACCGAGGTGTGAGTGTCTGCGCTGGTGCTGGGTGCGCTGAATTCTGCTGACGCTGCGCCCTCAGAGGTTGCAGCTTCCTCTGAGGAGTCTGGCTGCTCAGCCTCTTGTTCCTGACTAGGGGGGACAGATGCTTGTGATGGTCCTGTGGGGGAGTAAAGGAAAGAGTCAGAGATGTGATGCAAAGGTTACATGCACATAGCTTTTTGCAGATGCTCATAAGTCCATCTGTTACAGCTTCACAATCATTATCAGCGACTCATGCAATGTCAAAGAGAGAGATGGGAAACTTTTCTGTCACCAGCTTGCTGTGTTACACCCGTCTGTCTGTCCCCCAAGCGCGAATCATCCTCTATTCCCATAATTTCCAGGACGGCCTCCTCCCAGGGGGTCAAGTGGGCTATTGAGGCTGTCCCTCCTCCTGTCCTGGCTCGCGCTCTTTTGTTGTGAGCTCTCTTCCTGCAATGAGGGAGACAAGTGGAGGTTGAGTGAGAATGAAGGAGTGAGTGTAGAGATTGCATAGCATAGATACTTAGAAGGAGACAAAGATGGAGTGAGGTTGCAAGACCAAGGGCCCTCCCTGTGTGTTGTCAGTTGTGTTCAAAGCATCAGAGTGATAGGGAGTGTGAGGGCTGCATGGTGGAATAGTTATGTGAGCATAGAGAGAGGGAATGGGTAAGGGTGCATGGATGTCAGTGTCAAGTGGGATGTGGAGGAAGAGATTGCTAAAGCTGAGTGCTGGTGAGGAAAGGCAATGGGGATCAGATTGAGGGTGATGGGAAATCCATACTCACTTTTCCAGTGCGCTGAAGGTCATGAAATCTTTTCCTGCACTGTATCCAGGTTCTGCAGGTGACTCCCAAAGAGTTGACCTCCTCGCCACCTGCATCCACACTGCCTTGGTCTGAGTGGGAGGCCTCTTCCTCCCTGATGAAGGGAAGAGCACCTCCTTGTTGGCCCTAGCCCCATCCACTAATGCCTGCAGTGCCACCTCGTCAAAGTGAGGAGCTGATCTTGCCCTCCCGCAAGTCATATTTGCTGCAGCTCCCTCACACTGCACAGTCAAGAAGCTTGGCAGTCTGCAGAAGAAGCAAGGCTCGCTGTGGACCTTAAATGCAGCAGCAATAATGACATCATCGGAGGGGACTTTCACTCATGAAAAACCCATTTGCAAAGGCTTCCCACACGTTGGCAATCAATTGGCCAATTCAGTTAAAATTGCGTCAATCTCCCACATCCATTTAGATTCATGTGGGAAACAAGAAATTCGGATAACACGACACCATCCCGCACCTGAGTTAAAATCCCCCCCTTTGACTCTGGAATCAATGCAGATGTTTATTTGAAAGAAAGTTTTGTTGCTTTTCTGTTAGTTATTCCTGATTGTTGCACCTGATCACTGCACATTCTTATTCATTCACAGAAGGAAATGAAGAATTTCGGAGCTCGAGTGGAAGAGGTGGTGAAGGAGAATAAACAGCTTCATCAGCAGCGTGAGAAGAGTGGTGCTGTGAGCAGCAAAGAGTGGTATGACACACAAGCTTTGAATTGCAGTCAGTATAGCCTGTTATTTTTAAAAAAAAGTCAGACCTTTACCAGTGCCCTGCAGATTAGCAGAAAATAGCACTCAGACAGGGTTCAGCATAACGGCCCTGAAATTCCACAAAGCCAATTGCACTGGTTTTGCACCCCTGAGTCAGCACTTACACCTGCAATGCTGACCCCATCAAAATTTACGGGGTTAGTTCATTTGTATATGCATTGGTGGTTATGTCGCACAAATCCTGTTTAAAAGTAGGAGTACTGTGCTGGATATGTTCTGAAATTTGAATGCCGTCTTCCAAAAGACAAGTCTGGCTGAAAAGTGCAGCAGACAGCTCGGCCAGTAGGACATAATTAGCAGAATGCTTGGGTCACTGTGTTGACTGGACTTGATAGCTGGACTGGATAGTTATTCTGTGATTTTTGTGCCACTTTTAAATAATGTCTTCCACTGGAAGATTTGGCGGAAGCAGCCAAAGAAAGGCATTGCAGGGCAAAAAGAAGAGTCCACCATTTCAATGAGACTGACCTACAGACCCTTCTGAATGAGATTCAGCAAAGGATAGAGACTGCTATGTCTCCATGGGAGGAAGCTTCAAAGAAGTGTGTCTCGTGCCATGTGGCGGGAGGTGGCAGTGACACTGAATGCCGCCTCTCTCGTCCCTAGAACTGCAGACTGGTGTTCCAAGACGTTCAATGGCCTGTGAGGGCAGGCAAGATAACACTTTGGTTACTCTCCCTTTTCTTCCTTGGGAACTCTTTACTCGCTGGGTATGGCCTCCTATGAGCAGCCCTGCACACCTGACTTCCGAGAGTCTCAGCTGCTGGTGGTGGTTGCTGAGGCTGCTGCAGCTCCTCCTCTTCCAACTGTCCCTCTATACATAATAGAGAAGCAAGAAAAGCCCCTGTAATAAGCAAATAAAGTTTACTGAGGGTGATAATGGCAGAAAATAGTGAAGCAATCAACCTGCAGGCTGCAAAATCTCCTAGCAAACCAGACAGCAAAAAGATCCTCTGATCCAAGGAGCTGCACTGATGGCCCCTTTTTATTCGCTGGCAGGAGGTCCCACACAGCTGTCCCGCCGGTTTTCTGGTGGGTCCGCGACTGGGCAGGGATTCATCAGTGTTAGGTTAAAATGGCACGTGAGTCCGGATGAATTCATTGGAGCATGACTTTTACATTTTAATTAGGCCACTACTTGCGTATGGCAGGTGCCTGACCCGAATGGAAACAATCAGTTAAAATAGCGACCAGCATGTATGTTTCAGAAACAGTGGGGTCGATTTTCCCGCAGGTGCGGGGAATTGTCGGGTTCCCCGAATGTCGGGGTTCCCACACGAATGTAAATGGGTCTGCCAGATTGATGCAATTTTCCCTCAATTGGCCAATTCATTTCCAGCGTGTGGGAACCCTTGCTAATTGACTATTTCCAGTCAGAAAGCCCCACAGTATGATGTCATCATTCGTGGTGCTTTTAAAGTCTATAGCAAGCATTGCAACCTCTGCAGGCTTCCATACGAACCACACAGGATGGCAGAGGAGCCTGCAGCAGCTGTGGCCAGTGCCAGACCCCAAGCTGGCAGCAATTCGACGAGGCTTCACTGCAGGCATTATTGGATGGGGTGAGGACCCACAGAGAGGTCCTCTTCCCTAGGTCAGGGAGGAAGAGGCCTCCCACTGAGACCAAGGCTGCATGGATGCAGGTGGCAGCAGATGTCAACTCGCTGGGAGTCACCAGAACAACCTGGATACAGTGTCGGAAGCGATTCCATGACCTTCACCGTACAGGAAAAGTAAGAATGAAGTTTCCATCACCCTCAAACTGATCCCCATTGCCTTTCCCCACCAGCACTCAGCTTTAGCACTCTCTACCTCCACATCCCACTTCACAGCCACATCCATGCACCCTTACCCATTCCCTCTCTCTCTATGCTCACATCTCTAACTTTTTCCTTTACTCCCCCACAGGACCATCCAAAGCCCCCGTCCCCACTGCGGAGGAGGAAGAGGCTGAGCAACCAGACGCCTCAGAGGAAGCTCCCACCTCTGAGGGCGCAGTGTCAGCAGAATTCAGCGCACCCAGCACCAGCGCAGACACTCGCACCTCGGTGGGACCTTTGCGAGATAGAGTAGAGTTGTCACCTGGTGTATCACAGCTCACAAGTGAGCATCAGCAGATGGTGGAGACAGGGACAGCAGTGGAGAGTCCTCGTCGGAGGGCGCAGGACTCTGCCAGCTCAGCTCTGCTGCATGTCGACCCTCTGCCTCTGGGTCCATCCGCAAGAGAAGAGGTGATGGATCTCCATGCACAGATGCAGGAGTAGCAGACTGCTGGCGAGCCCTCACAGGCTCGCCACCCCAGAGGACACCTGCCAAAGGTGTCGAGACAGGAGCAGCAGGAAAGT
This sequence comes from Somniosus microcephalus, assembly GCF_052327205.1. NCBI lineage: Eukaryota > Metazoa > Chordata > Chondrichthyes > Squaliformes > Somniosidae > Somniosus > Somniosus microcephalus. The sequence goes on along the minus strand of NC_140992.1, from coordinate 237,035,797 downwards.
GAGCAAGGGGCCTCCACATCTGCTGAAGCCACAGGGGAACCATTACGTAGGAGCACGCGGAAGAGAAAAATAAAGCGCCACTAATCACAAGGGTGAAATGTGTTTATTTTAAAAATGCCATCCGTTCGTTGTAAATAAAATTTCAGATGGCAACTTCTGCAGTTGTGGCGTGTGTCATTTCGCGATTGGGGCTGGAGGTCCTCTAATGCCAAGAGGGGAAGGAAAAAAAGGCCTCCCATGCTTCTGGTAGGTGCCTCAGTTGAGGAAGCGCTGAGTGAGGGTGGCGAGAGGGGCTTCCCAGGAGCTCTCGCTGGAGAAGTGTGTGAGGCTCCATAGAAACATAGACATAGAAACATAGAAGATAGGAGCAGGAGTAGGCCATTCGGCCCCTCGAGCCTGCTCCACCATTCAATGAGATCATGGCTGATCATCCAAATTCAGTACCCTGTCCCTGCCTTCTCCCCATATCCCTTGATCCCTTTAGCCTTAAGAAATATATCCAACTCCTTGAACTGGCCTCCACCGCCCTCTCTGGCAGAGAATTCCACAGGTTCACCACTCTCTGGGTGAAGAAATTCCTCCTCATTTCAGCCCTAAATGGCCTACCCCTTATCCTTAGACTATGACCCCTGGTTCTGGACTCCCCTGCCATCGGAAACATCATTCCTGCATCTAGTCTGTCCAGACCTGACAGAATTTTATAGGTTTCGATGAGATCCCTTCTCAATCTTCTAAACTCCAGTGAGTATAAGCCCAATCGACACAATCTCTCCTCATACGTCATTCCTGCCATCCCAGGTATCAGCCTGGTGAATCTTCGCTGTACTCCTTCCATGGCAAGAACGTCCTTCCGCAGATAAGGTGACCAAAACTGCACACAATACTCAAGGTGCGGTCTTACCAAGGCCCTGTACAACTGCAGCAAGACATCCTTGTTCCTGTACTCGAACCCTATTGCTATGAAGGCCAACATATCATTTGCCTTCTTAACCGCCTGCTGCACCTGCATGCATACCTTCAGCGACTGGTGCACAAGAACACCCAGGTCTCTTTGCACTTCCCCTTCTCCCAATCTATTGCCATTCAAATAATCTGCCTTCCTGTTTTTGCCACCAAAGTGGATAACCTCACGTTTATCCACATTATAGTGCATTTGCCATGTTTCTGCCCAATCACCCAACCTGTCCAAATCGTACTGGAGTTTCACGACATCCTCTTCACAGCATACCCTCCCACCCAGCTTTGTGTCATCTGCAAATTTGGAGATACTACATCCAATTCCCTCGTCCAGATCATTAATATATATTGTGAACAACTGGGGTCCTAGGACCGATCCTTGCGGTACCCCACTAGTCACTGCCTGCCACTCGGAAAACGACCCGTTTATTCCAACTCTTTGCTTTCTATCCGCCAACCAGTTCTCTACCCAAGTCAATACCTTGCCCCCAATCCCATGTGCCTTAATTTTGCACGCTAATCTCTTATGCGGGACCTTATCGAAAGCCTTCTGAAAGTCCAAATACACCACATCCACTGGTTTTCCCTTATCTATTTTACCAGTTACATCCTCAAAAAATTCCAGTAGGTTAGTCAAGTACGATTTACCTTTTGTAAATCCATGTTGACTTTGTCCGATCCTGTCACTGCTTTCCAACTGCTCTGCTATTACATCTTTTATAATGGACTGTAGCATTTTCCCCACTACTGATGTCAGGCTCACCGGTCTATAACTCCCCGCTTTTTCTCTACCACCTTTTTTGAATAGTGGGGTAACATTAGCTACCCTCCAATCCATGGGTACTGTTCCAGAGTCTATCGAGTTCTGGAAGATGACCAGCAATGCATCTACTATTTCTAGGGCCACTTCCTTAAGTACCCTGGGATGTAGATTATCAGGCCCTGGGATTTATCAGCCTTCAATCCCATCAATTTTCCGAACGCCATTTCCCTACAAATACTGATTTCTTTCAGTTCCACCCTTTCATCAGACCCTATGTTCCCCGGCATCTCTGGGAGGTTATTTGTGTCCTCCTTTGTGAAGACAGAACCAAAATATGTATTTAGTTGGTCTGCCATTTCTTTGTTCCCCATTATAAATTCCCCTGATTCTGACTGCAAAGGACCTACGCTTGACTTCACCAATCTTTTTCTCTTCACATATCTATAAAAGCTTTTACAGTCAGTTTTTATGTTCCCTGAAAGCTTACTCTCCTATTCTATTTTCCCCGTCTTAATTAATCCCTTTGTCCTCCTTTGTTGAATCCTAAACTGCTCCCAATCTTCAGGATTATTGCTTTTTCTGGCCAGTTTATATGTCCTCTCCTTGGATCTTATGCTATCCCTAATTTCCCTTGTTAGCCACGGTTGAGTCAACTTTTTTGTTTTATTTTCATGTCAAACTGGGATGAACAAATTCTGTAGTTCATCCATTCGGTCTTTGAATGTTTGCCATTGCCTAGCCACCGTCAACCCTTTGAGTGACATTCCCCAATCAATCCTACCCAACTCGTGCCTCAGACCATCGTAGTTTCCTTTATTTAAATTTAGGACCCTAGTCTCTGAGTCAACTACTTCATTCTCCATCTTAATGAAGAATTCGATCATATTATGATTGCTCTGACCCAAGGGGCCTCGTACAACAAGATTGCTAATTAATCCTTTCTCGTTACATAATACCCAGCCTAAGATGGCCTGATCTCTAGTTGGTTCCTCGACATATTGGTCCAGGAAACTATCCCGTATACACTCCAGGAATTCCTCCTGCACAGTATTGTTAGTAATTTGGTTAGCCCAATCTATATGTAGATTAAAGTCACCCATGATGACTGCTGTGCCCTTATTGCACACTTCTTTAATTTCCCTTTTATTGCCATCCCCAACCTCTGCCTTACTGTTTGGAGGTCTATATACCACTCCCACTAACGTTTTCTGCCCCTTAGTATTTCTCAATTCTACCCATACAGATTCCACATCATCAGAGCTAATATCCTTCCTTACAATTGTGTTAATCCCTTCTTTAACCAGTAATGCTACCCCACCTCCCTTTCCTTTTTGCCTATCTTTCCTGAATATCGAATACCCCTGGATGTTGAGTTCCCAGCCTTGGCCATCCTTGAGCCACGTTTCCATAATCCCAACCAAATCATATTCGTTTACCTCTATTTGTGCAGCCAATTCATCCACCTTATTACGAATGCTCCTCGCATTAAGACACAAAGCCTTCAGGCTTGTTTTTTTAACGCTCTTAGACCTGTTAGAATTCTTATTTACTGTGGCCATGTTTGATTTAAACCGTTGATTTCTCTGACTTCCACTTTTGTTTTTCTCCTTCCTATCTTTTGCTTCTATCCTTGTTTCCCTTTCCTCTGTCTCCCTGCTCAGGTTCCCAACCCCCTGCCATTTTAGTTTAAACCCTCCCCCAGAGCACTAGCAAATACTCCCCCTAGGACATCGGTTCCAGCCCTGCCCAGGTGCAAACCGTCAGGTTTGAACTGGTCCCACCTGCCCCAGAACCGGTTCCAATGTCCTAGGAACTTGAATCCCTCCCCGTTGCACCATTCCTCTAGCCACGTATTCATCTGAAATATCCTTATATTTCTACTCTGACTAGCACGTGGCACTGGTAGCAATTCTGAGATTACTACCTTTGAGGTCCTAGTTTTTAATTTACCTCCTAACTCTCTATATTCCGCTTTTAGGACCTTATCCCACTTTTTACCTATATCGTTGGTGCCTATATGCACCACGACAAATGGCTGTTCACCCTCCCCTTCCAAGCTGTTCTGCAGCTGCTCTGAGACATCCATGACCCTTGCACCAGGGAGGCAACACACCATCCTGGAGTCTCGTTTGCGGCCGCAGAGACTCCTATCCATTCCCCTTACAATAGAATCCCCTATTACTATAGCTCTACCCCTCTTTTTTCCTCCCGTCCTGTGCAGCAGAGCCACCCCTGGTGCCATGAAGTTGGCTGCTGCTGCTTTCCTCTGGTAAGCCATCCCCCCCAACAGCACTCAAAGTGGTTTATCTGTTTGAGAGGGGGATGTCCACAGGGGATCCCTGCTCTACCTGCCTGCGCCTAGTACTCTGCCTGTTGGTCACCCATTCCCTTTCTGCCTGTTCAACCTCTACCTGCGGTGTGTCCAACTCCGTAAACGTGCTATTCACAGCGTCCCGAGCATCGCGAACGCTCCAATATGCATCCAATCGCAGCTCCAGTGCCACAATGTGGTCTGTCAGTAGCTGCAGCTGGATGCACTTCCTGCACACGCAGTTGTCAGGGACACAGGAAATGTCCCCGAGTTCCCACATATCGCAGGAGGAGCATACCACGTGGCCGGGCTGTCCTGCCATGATTTACCCTTGAATTAATTGAATTTAAATTAAATCAATCAATCCCACTAATTACACTACAGTTAAATGGTTTACCAACAGTCCCCGCTACACCAGAGAGACCTTAGTAACTATAAACTACAGAGTTAAAGTTTAAAAGCGAGAAATACTCACCAACCAATCACTTACCTGCTTTCTGGTGACGTCACACTTTGATTGCTTTTTACCTCTCTCTCGCTGCTGAATTGGTCGGGCCTCGCTCACTGCCGCCGCTTTTAAACTGCCGCCGCGCTCCTCAATCCACTCGCAGGTCCACCGCTGTGGTCGGGCCTCACTCACTGCCGCTGCTTTTAAACTTCCGCCGCGCTCCTCAATCCACTCCCAGGTCCGCCGCTGTGTTCGGGCCTCGCTCACTGCCGCCGCTTTTAAACTGCCGCTGCGTTCCTCAATCCACTCCCAGGTCCGCCGCTGTGGTCGGGCCTCGCTCACTGCCGCCGCTTTTAAACTGCCGCCGCGCTCCTCAATCCACTCCCAGGTCCGCCGCTGTGGTCAGGCCTCGCTCACTGCCGCCGCTTTTAAACTGCCGCCGCGCTCCTCAATCCACTCCCAGGTCTGCCGCTGTGGTCGGGCCTCGCTCACTGCCGCCGCTTTTAAACTGCCGCCGCGCTCCTCAATCTACTCCCAGGTCTGCCGCTGTGGTCGGGCCTCGCTCACTGCCGCCGTTTTTAAACTACCGCCGCACTCCTCAATCCACTCCCAGATCCGCCGCTGTGGTTGGGCCTCGCTCACTGCCACCGCTTTTAAACTGCCGCCGCGCTCCTCAATCCACTCCCAGGCCTGCTGCTCCAACCTTCCACAGCTGTGCCTGAGCCTTGAACAAGTTGCCCCAAGACAAGCCTGAAACAACAAGGTCCTGCAACCTACAAATGCTGTCTGATTAAATCTCTTCCTTCCTGATTGACCTGCAACTGAAAGTAAGCAAGCCGACATTGTTGACGCCAGTTTCATCAGCGGGGTTCCCACCAGGCGTGTTTAACGTGGGAAAAGGCTGAAAATAGCAAGGGCTCCTTAAAATGGCATTAAAGATGCCAATTATTGGTGATTAGGCTCCCGACATCCGGCGGGACTGATTCGGGTTGGATTGAAACACCGGGGTGAAAGTCGGACGGGGCGGGGAATCGGGCGGGGGGGGGGTGGGGGGGTGGTCGCGACCCCCTATTTTAGCTTTTTTTTTAAAAAAAATTATTTATTTATTTTTCTTCTCCCCCACCCCCCCCCACACGCCTGAAACCCCGCCTGACGGCTCCAGGAAAATCGACCCCAGTGCGGCTGCATGCACTGTTCTCACTGGGCAGGTGGGGTTCAAATCAGGGCTGTTGTCTCTAAATCAAAAAAAAGTCTAGTTAACATTGTAAGTATGAATGTAACATTCCAAGTTGCTTTCTGATAGATTTTCTATATCAACTGGTTGACCAACGGGCCAATCAGATACAAGAACCACAAAAGTATGGCCATTATATTTTCACACCAAAAACGTAAAATTTAGGCTGAAATAGCTCCATTTAAAAATTGTAACTGAAAGTTTAACTAAGTAAGTTGATATAGCTGTAAACATTTAACAATTCTAATTCTAACTGAGTCCCACTCCAGAGACTTGAGCACAAAATGTAGATTGACACTTCAGTGCAGTACTGAAGGAGTGTTGAACTGTCGGAGGTGCCTTTTTTGGATGAGACGTTAAACGGACACCTTGTCTGCCTTCTCAAGTGGGCGTAAAAGATCCCATGGCACTATTTCGAAGGAGAGCAGGGGAGTTCTCCCCGGTGTTCTAGCCAATATTTATCCCTCAAACAACATCACTGAAACAGATTATTTGGTCATTATCACATTGCTGTTTGTGGGACCTTGCTGTGCGCAAATTGGTTGCTGCGTTTAACAGTGACTACACTTCAAAAGTACTTTGGGGCGTCCGGAGGTCGTGAAAGGTGCTAAATAAATACAAGTTGTCTTTCTTTTCTTCAACATAGTTGAAGGCCTAGGCCCACTCAACCTGTTTTCAAATTTTATCTGTGAGCAGCGTGAAGGGAGATTAACTGGTAGTTCAGAAGAAATGCCCAAATGTAAAACTGTGGATTCCTGATTTTAGTTTGTAGTAGTGAAACAATTAATAGTGGGTTCTGTTAACAGTTATTTTGTTGTACAATAGGTGACTGCTTTGTAAATAAAACATTTTCAGCTGGAGTTAAACAGCTTGTTTGAATATGTCCTGAAACTACAGTTTCTTCCAGTTAATCTTTTGCACAAAACCCACATTTTGCTGACTGTCTTGCATTTTTAAGCCATTTATTTACACAAAATTATCATAAATTCACAGGTAGTGGCAATTTAGTTTCATACCATGGGATTATTTTGAAATTAAAAAAAAAAAGACTTGCATTGATATAGTGCCTTTCACAACCACAGGATGTCCCAATTTACTTATGTCACACTATTTCAACCAAGCCTATTAATAAAGAATTAGTTTGGAATCTGTTCGTATGCAGTTCAAGTATTGTTGCTTGTAGTTTCTAGCTCATGTGCTGGATACAGGACAATTATTGAGAATTCTTTAAATTTTGTTTGTCCTTCCAGGCAGCAATTGCAGGATCAGGCAAAGTTGGTTTTAGAGGAAAACCAAATCTTGATGGAGCAGCTTGAGGTGCAGCAAGCCAAAGGAAAAGGCAGTCACAACAGACATGTGCAGGAAGGTGAGCCCAAGTAAAATACAGCTGGAATTCTGATTTATAAATGAACTCTTCCTTATTTTAATGCCTGGTCCAACCATCCACTGGGATTTCTTGAAGACTTTGGGCGTGATTTTCATTCAGAAGTCGAGAAGGAGGCGGGACTACAACTTCCGGGGTTGTAGTCCTGCCTCCATCGAGATGCGGCCAATCGACGCGATTTTAACTTGATTGACCTTGTTGAGCCCGCCCAGCGGGCTCAGCAGGCCAATTAAGGGCCACCCGGCAACAGGTGACGTCACAGACTGAAATTTCATCTGTCAAGACGTTTTGACAGATGAAATATCAGTGTTTCACAGCTGTTTGAAGCTATCAAACACTGTCTTACTTCTAACCTGAGTCCTTCTACACACACTCAGTTAGAAATCTCACCGGCACAGAAAGCTGCAGGCTGTCACTTTTGACAGATTGCAGCCATTCTGCTTTCTGTGCCGATTAGATGATGGACTCCTAAAACCTAAAGGAAGGAAGGCTGTAAAGGTAAGTACAGGTAATTTAAACTTCTTTCTACACTTTAGACACACCAAACACACTTACCTTTGCACTCATGCACACATCACTCACCTGAACACCGACATCGCGACCCCTCCAAGTCCTTCAACCCGACGGCCCGACTCCTGTAACTTGGTGTGGTTTGGAGCCGTCGGAAATCCCATACATCAAGCTTTAAAATAGGGATTAGGCTAAAAACTGCCTGTTAACAGGCAGTTAATTGGCACTAATCCCTTCCCGCCTCGGGTAGGCGGGTCCCAGTGCGGGGCGGGTACCCGCCTCCTTTGAAACTTACATGGAGGCGGGTTGGGGGCGGGATGGTGTCGGGACCCCCCGAATTCGGGACTTTAACCCCCCCGCACGCCTCCAATCCCGACTCCACGGGTCAATGAAAATCGACCCCTTTAACTTACTATAATGTGACTTACTTCTCCCCTCTCCGTGCAGTATAATTGCCACTGAATAGACTTCAGATTTCCCTCTCCTTTCTACCAGTATTATCCCAATGCTGCTTTATCATGAAGAAGATGTTACCTTCATATGTTCTCTTACCTGTTTCGCTTGACTGTTTTCTGTTTAGTTTATAATGTGTTTTTTTTAAATAATCCTTCAACAATGCCTGACAAATTCCAACTCAGTTGAACAGCAGACTTTGGTACATGTAGTTGTATTGCATATTTGAGTGTTTTAATTTTTCAGAAACGTGATTCATTCTGCATTACAATATCACCATTATCCCATACTGTCATTTGGCTTCAGCTTCAGGTGTGGTCCATCATATTCTGGAGCTTTTCTTGCTAATGGTCACCACTTTGTTGGCTTCCCATCAAGCACAAATAACCTTTTAAAAATGGTCTGAACCTATATTTTTTTTCTTTTGATGGTAGTGTCAAAATTGACTAAACAATTGATGCTGCTGGAAGCAGAGAAACAAAGCCAACAAAAGGAGTTACATGAAACTCGACATGAGCTGAACAACCTTTGCTCAATGTATGACCAACTAAAAGCAAGCCTTGATGACAAAGTGGGAGTTGATGAGCATACCACAATGGTGAATGATCTCAAAAGGTATATATATATTTTTTAATTCACTCAAATGCTTAAGCTTTACATATGGAAACTAGTATCCTTAAGGTTTGCATATAGAATTGGAAGGGGTGTATCAAGAAGTAGTTAATAAAACTATTACAACCATTTTAAGTCAACACTTTGTCATATTGCTGTAGGATACGTGGAATTGATCACCGTAAAACTTCTCAAATAGAATTTCAAACAAAGTGTGCCAAAATTCTTAAATAAAATTAGGAAATGCTGGGAAGACGCAGCAGGTCTGTTAGCATCTCTAAGTATAGAAGATAGGTATAATGTTAGGGTAAAGGGAAAGGAGGGGGAGGAATTTCTGAAATGTGTTCAGGAGAATTTCCTTGACCAATGTGTTCTTGGCGCAACTAGGAAGGAGGCATTGCTGGATCTGGTGCTGGGGAATGAGGTGGGCCAGGTCGACCAAGTGTCTGTGGGAGAATACTTGGGTACAAGTGATCATCGTATCATAAGATTTAGATTAGCAATGGAGAGGAGAAAGGAACAATCTAGAGTGGAACTTCTAAACTGGAATAGGGCTAACTTCAATGGAATGCGAAAGGATCTAGCCAGGGTAAAATGGAACCAAAGACTGACAGGAAAAACTGTAACGGAACAATGGGTGATCTTTAAGGAGATATTCCAAGTACAGGCTAGGAACATTCCAACAAGAGGGAAGGGTAAGGGAAGCAAAGCAAGGGCTCCTTGGATGATGAGGGAGATGGAGAAGATGATGAAACAAAAAAAGAGGGTGTATGATACATGTCAGGTGAATTCTTCAAGGGAGAACCAGACCAAATATAATAAGTTGAGAGGGGATGTGAAGATGAAAATAAGATTGGCAAAGAGAGAATATGAGAGTAGAATGGCGGTTAACATAAAAGGGAACCCAAAAATCTTCTACCAGCATGTAAACAGTAAGTGGGTAGTAAGAGGCAGGGTGGGGCCTTTTAGAGACAAAGGTGGTGATATATGCTTAGAGGTTCCTGGGACTAGGGACAGGGTCACTGGCAAGGCTTGGAAGCTAAGCAGAGCCAGGCCTGGTTAGTACCTGGAGGGGTGACCATCCGGGAAGACCAGGTGCAGAAGGTCACGGAAGGAGCCCCGAGGAGAGGCGGTTGGTGAGAAGGTCACGGAAGGAGCCCCGGGAGGGGCGGCTGGTGAGCAGGCCCGGGCGTTGGGCTGAAGATTGTCGGACAGGAGGAATGGTGGAAATGGAATGGCGGCGTGCACAGACGCAGTGGCTTTGCTTCTCCCAGGATGGTGCTATTTACTGTTAATGTTATTTTGTACTGGACTCATGGGAGCTTGCAAGATCACATTTCGTTGTTCATGTACTTGTGCAATGACAAAAGTTGAATTATTATTAGGTGCAGGGCAAGGCTAGAATACTCGATGAGTACTTTGTATCGGTGTTTACTAAGGAGGTGGATGCTGACAAAATATCGGTAGAAGTGGAAAAGGTAGAAGCAATGGAAGGGGTGAAAATTGATAGACAGGATGTACTAGAAAGGCTGGGTATGCTTAGAGTGGACAAGTCACCTGGTCCAGATGGCTTGCATCCCAGGTTGCTGAGGGAACTGGGGGAGGAGATAGCGGAAGGGCTTGCCATAATTTTCCGATCTTCCCTAAATGCGGGGGAGGTGCCCGAGGATTGGAAAGTGGCAAATGTGACATCATTGTTCAAGAAAGGGTGTAAGGACAATCCTAGTAACTACAGGCCGGTCAGTTTAACATCAGTGGTGGGTAAAGTTTTAGAAACAATAATCAAAGAAAAAATTAATGGGCATTTGGAGAGGTTTAAGCTAATTAAGGAGAGCCAACACGGGTTTAACATAGAAACATAGAAGATAGGAGCAGGAGTAGGCCATTCGGCCCTTCGAGCCTGCTCCGCCATTCAACGAGATCATGGCTGATCATCCAAACCCTAGCACCCGGTCCCTACACCGACAGCCATCCCGCCCAAGCCCTATCCCCGTAACCCCACGTATTTAATCCCCCCTAACACTAAGGGCCAATTTTTATCATGGCCAATCAACCTAACCCGCACATCTTTGGACTGTGGGAGGAAACCGGAGCACCCGGAGAAAACCTGTAAAAGGAAGATCATGTTTGACTAATCTAATTGAATTTTTTGATGAAGTAACAGAGGATTGATGAAGGGAATGCAATGGATGTTGTCTGCATAAATTTTCGGAAGGCATTTGACAAAGTGCCACACAGAAGGCTGGTTAACAAAATTGAGGCTCATGGAATAGGTGGGTCAGTGGCAGCTTGCATAAGGAATTGGCTTAAGGACAGAAAACAGCGAGTTGTGGTAAATGGCTGTTTTTCAGACTGGAGGATGGTAGACAGTGGTGTTCCCCAAAGGTCAGTGCTGGAGCCACTGCTTTTTTGATATTTATATATATATATAACCTGGATATTGGAATACAGAGTAGAATTTCTCAATTTGCCAATGACACCAAACTTGGGGGTGTGGCAAACAGTGATGATGATATCAATCGACTGCAACAGGACATAGAAAGGCTAGCAGAATGGGCAGCCAAGTGGCAGATGGAATTTAATACAGAGAAGTGTGAGGTGATGCATTTTGGCAGAAGGAACAGGGAGAGGCAATGTACACTTAATGGCACAGTTTTAAAGAGGGACCTGGGAGTTAATGTGCATAGGTCCCTGAAGGTGGCAGGACATATTGAGAGAGTGGTTAACAAAGCATATGGGATCTTGGGCTTCATAAATAGAGGTATTGAGTACAAAAGTAGAGAAGATATGCTGAGCCTTTATAAAGCACTGGTTAGGCCACAACTGGAGTATTGCGTCCAGTTCTGGTCACCACACTTTAGGAAGGATGTGAAGGCCCTTGAGAGGGTGCAGAGGAGATTTACCAGAATGGTTCAGGGGATGGGGGATCTTAGCTACAAGGACAGGTTGGAGAAGCTGGATTTGTTTTCATTAGAGCAAAGGAGGTTGAGGGGTGATTTGATAGCGGTGTACAAGATTATGACAGGTTTGGATAGGCTAGACGGGGAAAGGCTGTTCCCACTAGTTGATGGTACAAGGACTAGGAGACACAGATTTAAGGTTTTGGGCAAGAGATACAGGGGGGACATGAGGAAAAACTTCTTTACACCGAGTGTTGATGACCTGGAATTTGCTGCCGACGGAAGTGGTGGAAGCGGAGACACTCGGGCCTAGAAATTCAGTATAGCCACTTTTGAGGCGGTAAAGTCGGGCGGCCACTAAAGTTTGCGCCCGGCGCAAAGTCGCGCCCCCTTCGGCGATATTCAGTCGCATCGCCCCAAGAGGTTGCTGCTGCGCTAAAACAGGCGATGCACGACTATCTTTAGGCGCTAAGCCGGCGGTGCTGAGCGATACCCCCGAGGCCGGGCGCAGCGCAGGTGCGGCGAGTTGTTGATTGACGGCAGACACTCTGGCGCCGGTCAGCTCTTAAAGGGGGAGGGTGGATTTGTTTGCCTGCCACGCCCTGCACACTGCAGCCCTCAACCTAGGCCTGACCACTTCAGCTTCATCTGCACAACGCCCAGGACTATGGAGAAGGCCAGGGAGAGAGCGCAGCGCTTCAGCGACGGTGACCTGAGGCTGCTGGTTGGCGGAGTGGAGCGCAGGCGCCATGTTCTGTTCCCAGAAGGTGGCAAGAGGCCGCTGCCCAGCGCCTACCGGAAAGCCTGGAGGGAGGTCTCAAACAGGGTGTCTTCCAACAGCGTGGTTGCCAGGACTCCTGTGCAATGCCGGAAGAAGTTCAACGACCTCACTCGGGTTGTCAGGGTGAGTACCCTTTCCAGTGTCCTCCTCATCCCTGCATGTACACCTCACTTTATGGGCAAAGGGACCTGAAAGCCCTAATGGCCAGCCCTCATCCAGCAGCTGTGGGACTGGCATGAAAATCACTTGCACATTCAGCACTTTACACACTGTACAAGCTATTCGACCATGGGAGGCATTGCAGACAAGATCAGGGCTTCACACCGTACAAGCTATTCGACCATGGGAGGCAATGCAGACAAGATCAGGGCTTCACACTGTACTTAGAGGCCGTCCTTTCTCTTGCAGGCCAAGGTGGCGCACAACCGGCGGAAACGAATTGACACCGGGGGAGGCCGTCCTGACGTAAAAGAGCTCTCCGACCTCGACCAGCGTGTGGAGCGCATTATGGCAGGCCGGCTGATTGGCCCCGTCGCCAGTGGAGATGCCGACCCTGTTCTGGGCACCAATGGTAAGGGCATCACCTTTTTGACTTCGCTCGTTCCGCTTGCGCCTCAGATCAGCATCCTTTGCCACTGTCCGACCAATGCAGTGAATGGCACCACTCATGCCTCCCTCGCTGCCGCCCTGTCCTGACTCTAAAGCTACTCTTGTGCCTTCCTGCTTTCAGATGGTGAATCGCCAGGTGAGGAGGCGGGCCCTCAAGCTGCCACTGTCAGCGCTTCGGAATACGAGGAGGAGGAAGAGGAAGCCGGCCCATCAGTGCCACCCTCAGCCACGCCAGCCCATGGCGATGTAGGGGACACGTCTTCCCTGGAGGGGAGCCGGGGGGAAGGGTCGGAGGAGAGTGAAGCTCCGGGGCCCAGCGGCCTGCAGCAACGCGGGAGGGGTGGGGAAGCTCGGCGGACTTCTCCCCAGAGGGTGAGTGCGGCCTCCAGCCCTGCGACGGTCAGCGCAGAGGAGGTGCGGCTCCTGGAGGAAATGGCCGTCCAGGCTGAGCGCAGGCACAATGAGCTCATGGCTGCAGTGGCAAGGATGCCTGACTCCATTGAGTCTTTGTCAAGGAGTGTGCAGCAATTTGGAGCAGCACAGGCCAGGAGTCTACAGGACTTCGCGGCAGCACAGGCAGCGTCGAGGCAAGTGCTCAGTCGTGCCGTCCATTCACTGGCTGTTGTCATGCGGACACAGACCAGGGCCACACGGGCACTAACTGCTGCCACCCTCGCTGGATCAGCCAGGCATCGCCAGGGCACTCGCCGTGCAGCAGCAGCCCAGCAGTCTGCTCTTCAGCTGTTTGCTGCGCATGCTGCAGTGCTGGCCCGTGCGAGTGCCAATGTCTCAGGCGACCAGCACCTGCGATCTGCCAGGTTGGCACCATTCCTGCAGCCGACACTGCCACTCCGCCATTGCAGCTGCCACGAGCCGCTGGACAGACTGCTGCCGCCCAGCCAGAGTTGGAGCAGTCAGCAGCCGGCCACTCCAAGGCCAGAGCTGGTGCAGGCCGACCCCCAAGGGCATCTGCCGTCTCGCCATCTGCCCCTCAGCAGCCTTCCCCCAGCCTTGCTGCAGCCACTGGGCTCCCATTGAGGAGGAGCTGCAGGGCGGGCAGGGGCCAGGCAAGGATGCGAAAGGCATCGCCCTCGCAGGGCAAAAAGTAGAAGGTATGCACAAATGCCTGGTGCTTTTTGTAAGGCCGAGACTGGTGCAGTTGTGTTTTTGTAAGGCCGAGACTGGTGTCTTTTTGTAAGGCTGAGACTGGTAGTTTTGTGTTTTTGGAGGGGGCTTCTCCACATGAGGATGTAATGTGGGAAGGGCAGAGGTTTGCAATAAATTATTATTGTTAAATTGCAGTGTGCATGGTTTTCTTGTCAAGTCCTGGTTGCCCTGCTCGGCTGAGGGCTTGTGGAGCGGCTACATTCATCTGCTGACATTGGCACAAGCCATTCCCTGAGAGGGGGCCTAGAACCGACGTTCAATAAGCCGGCGACGGGCGGCCCTTGCACTTTCTGCCTCCCTCCTGTGCTGGTCCTCCTCCTCCTCCTCCTCCTCCTGAGGTGGTCCTCCAATCTCTGGTGGCAGTGCCTGAGTCCTGCGGATAGCCAGGTTGTGCAGCATGCAGCAAACGACCACGAAATGGGAGACTCGCTCCGGCGAATACTGTAGGGCTCCACCGGAACGATCCAGACAGCGGAACCGTTGTTTCAGGACGCCGATTGTTCGATGATGTTCCTGGTCGCTTGATGGCTCTCATTGTATCCCTCTTCAGCAGGGGTGCTGGGTGCACGGAGCGGGGTCATCAGCCAGGTACACAAAGGATAGCCTTTGTCCCCGATAAGCCATCCTCGTGGGTGAGGCTGTGCCTGGAACATGTCTGTCGCAGGATGAAGGCATCGTGGCTGCTGCCTGGAAAGCGGGCATTGACAGCTAGGATGAGCTGCCTGTGGTCACACACCAGCTGGACGTTCAGCGAATGGTAGCCCTTCCGGTTGCGGTAATCCTCGGCATTCTCCAGAGGTGCCCGCAAAGCCACATGCGTGCAGTCAATGGCGCCCTGCACCATGGGGAAGCCCGCGAATGCTGCAAAGCCCATTGCACGCTGTTGCTGCTTGGCAAGGGCCATGGAGAAGGAGATGAACTGACGTCTCCTTTTGAAAAGGGCATTGGTCACCTGGCGGATGCAGCAATGCACGGCGAACTGGGAGATGTTGGCAATGTCCCCAGTAGCGGATTGGAAGGAGCCGGTGGCATAGAAGTTGAGAGCCACCGTCACCTTCACTGCCACCAACAGAGACGTCCTGCTCCTCAGCTGTGGCATCAGATCACCGCCAAGCAGGTGGCAGATCTCTGTGACCACCTCCCTTCTGAATCGCAGCCTCCGAACACACTGCTCGTCAGACATGTTGAGATAGGAGAACTGCTGGCGGTATACCCTGGGTGAGTAAGGCCTCCTTTGCCGACGCCTGTTGCCCCCTCTCCGTCTAGCCAGGGCTGCCACTCTCTCACGGCGTCTGTGAGCCCTTTGGATGTAATTGAGAAAGCCAGTGTTTACACCCATTGCAGCCCCCATAATATGCTGGCAAACAATGAGATGTCAATGAAGGCAAAGACAAGTGGAAAGCTGTGGCCTGAAGCCACAAGTACCTGTCCGAGTGTTGGGCCAAAGCAGAAAGCTCTCTACCTTGGTCTCTCTCCAAAGATCCGTTTCTCAAGAAGGAGTGCTGCGAAATGGCAGCCTTTTATAGTGCAGGAGGAGTGCCCTTTAATTTGCGCCCCGCATCGACTGAGCACCGTTCCACTCTAACAGTCGCTAGGGGCGCCAGGCGCACAATGGGGCGTCGCGACTGAATTTCCGGTTGGGGGCGCACAAAGGGCGTTGCACGAGGAAATGACGTCATGATCTGCGCGCGCAGCTGTGCGCGCGCAAAGACTTTGCGCCGCCGCTAAATCTCTAGTGAAGTTGGGGCGAGGCGCAGATCGCGCTGCGCCCGGCCGCTAGCCGCCTAGCGCCCGACATCTACTCCTCCTAAGGCGCTAACGGCTGGCGCAACCAACTGAATTTCTAGGCCTCAGTGTTTTCAAGGGGAGACTGGATAGGCACTTGCAGGGCTACGGGGATAGAGCGGGAAATGGGACAGACTGGATTGCTCTGCAGAGAGCCGGCACGGCGTCGATGGGCTGCATAGCCTCCTTCTGTGCCGCAACAGGCAGTTTTTGGCCTAATCCCTATTTTTAGCCCTGAAGTGTGGGCTGCCCGATGGCTGCAAACCACGCCAAGTTAGCGAGGCGGACCATCGGGCTGAAGGGCTTGGAGGGTTCAAGATGTCCGGTGTTCAGGTGAGTGATGAGTGCAGAGGTACATGTGTTTGGCGTGTGTAAAGTGTTTAAATAAGTTTTACTTAGCTTTACTTACTAATGCAGGCTTCCTTCCTTCAGGTCACGGGAGTCCCTCATCTCATTAGCACAGAAAGCAGAATGGCCGCGAGCTGTCAAAAGTTGCAGCATTCTGCTTTCTGTGAGAGATTTCTGTGGAGAAGGGCTCAAGTTAGAAGTCAAATTGTCAGTGTTTGACAGCTTCACAGAGCTGTCAAACGCTGATATTTCATCTGTCAAAAGCTCTTGACAGATGAAATGTCAATCCCTGACGTCACCTGTAACCGGGTGTCCCTTAATTGGCCTGCTGAGCCCGCTGGGTGGGCTCAACAAGGTCAATCAAGGGAAAATCACGTGGGTTGGCCGCAAATCAATGGAGGCGGGACGACAACCCAAAAAGTGGGAGTCCCGCCTCCATCACGTCCCCATTGACAAAATCCAGCCCAATGTGTACAACAATAGCTTAGTAAAGACCAGTCAACATGGATTTAGAGAGGAAAATATTGTCTGACCAACCTCCTTGAAATTTTTGAGGAAGTGACATCTAACGTGGATAGTGGCAAGCCTTCTGACATGTTGTACCTGGATTTTTGATTGGTGGAAGGAGAAGTGCTGGCCAGGAGAACTCCCTGTTCTCTTCAAAGAGTGTCATGGGACTTTTTACATCCACCTGAACCACAAGACTAGAGGCCCCACAACCCCCCTCCCCCGAGATATCTACGCTCCTCTAATTCTGCCCTCTTGAGCATCCTTGATTATAATCGCTCAACCATTGGTGGCTGTGCCTTCTGTTGCCTAGGCCCTAAGCTCTGGAATTCCCTGCCTAAACCACTCCGCCTTCCTACCTCTTTCCTCCTTTAAGACGCTCCTTAAAACCTACCTCTTTGACCTGCCCTAATTTCTCCTTATATGGCTCGGTGTCAAATTTTTTGCCTTATAATACTCCTGTGAGGTGCCTTGGGACGTTTTACTACGTTAAAGGCGATATGTAAATACAAGTCGTTGTTGTTGTTAAGTGAAAGCACACAATTATTTACAGTTGGCGGACACCATCAGACTTGAACTTAAACTCCAGATAAAAAGTAAAATTGAAGGACCTATGTTTATTGTTGTGGCCCCGGCCATTTAACTGCCATGAATTGTGTTTTTAGTAAACAGTGCTTTGGTGTGTGACCTGAATCAGCCTATCAATTATTATCTCAGTCTCCAGAGGACTATCAGTGTGGGTTTTTTTTCTCTCTGTAGAAAACTGCAGCTGGAGCAAGAGAAACAGCACGTAGAAGTGGAGGAATTGATGGGAAGAATTGCATCTTTGCAAGCTGAGAAAAAGAGCCTACTCTTCGAAAAGACAGAATTAATAGCTGACAATAAGACGTTGGAAGCAGAGCTGCAGGTAGCACAGAAGTCAAACAGGTACAGGAGATAAATGGGTTATTAATAAATTTGCATTGAACTATAAATACATTCTACTGAGACAATTAACATTTCTAAATTTAAATTTTATTTCACATCTGGTAAATATTTTGAAAGGAAATATTATCATGAGTTTTTATACCATTGTTGCATCTGATTTTGTTTTCTCGGTTTCTCTTTTTGTCCCCTACTGTCATAAAGATGCTGACTCCACATGGGATATAGTTCATTTGTGCAGACAGCCTTATTATACCTTGCCTAAGTGGCCATTCTTCATATAATGATGTAGGCCATTATGGTTGTCCGTGGTTCTGTCCTCACCTGCCAACCACCTATTGTTTGTACAACTCAGTGGTATACCAGGCCATGTCAGAGGGCATTGAGAGTCACATGATTGCCAGATCGGGTCAGGATGGTAGGTTCCCTTCCCTAAAACATGCTAGTGAACCATTTGAGATTTTTTACAACATGCTATGATGGGATTTGAACCCATGGCCTCCAGGTTGATAGTCTAGTGCCATAACCACCTATATCTGCAACAATCGGGCCGATGTTTCAAACCACTTTATATTGAGGAGAAACATGGTGGATTCTAAGTAGGGGGAGAATCTGGAAAGGTTAGAAAAAGGGGGCAAAAGATGGAGTCATAAAGAAGGGTTTTGAGGAGTTTTTGACAGCAGGGAGGGAAATGGCATGACGTAGGGATCTAGGCATGGAGTTCCAATGAGCAACGGTGCAGTAGCTGAAAGAGCAGCTACTAATTGTGGAGAGGAGAATAAGGAGTACTCTAGAGTTTAAGGAACACGGTGCATGTGGAGATATATGACCGGAGGAAATTGCTACGGTAGGCTGGGGTGAAGCCATTGGAAAGAAAGTAAAGGCAAGTCTCTTGGAAGTCAGTTCATTAGGACATGGGGATCCAATGGGAGTGATAGGAGTGTGGGGACATTGTGTAGGTGAGGATATTTGCCATGGCGTTCTGAACGACTTGCAATTTGTGGAGAGGGGTGAGGGCCTAGGCTGGGAGCGTATTCGAGGAATTGAACGCTAAGGTGATAAAGCATAGACTAAGGGGGGAATTTTAACCCTCAAGGATGGACGGGTTAGTGGCAGGTGGGTAGGTTAAAATATCAAAAATGGGAAACCTGACCACAACCCAACCCCAACGTGCCCACTTCCGATTAAGTATTTTTATGCTTGATTGTACCTGTCTTTTTCTATAACTATTCTAAACCTGATGGAATGATGATCGCTGTTCCCCCAAATGCTATCCCACTGAAAAATGCTCCACTTATTCCCCAGAACTAGATCCAGCACTTACTCGGACTGGAAACACACTGATCAAGAAAGTTCTCTTGGACACATTTCAGGAATTCCTTCCCCTCTTTGCCCTTTACACTGTTACTATCCCAGTCTATATTAGGATAATTGTCCTCATTATCACTACTCTCTAGCTCTTGCATCTTTCTGAAAATTGCCTGCAACTTTTCTCCTCTATCTCCTTCCCACTATTTGATGGCCTATAGTATACACCCAGTAGTGTAATAGATCCTCTATTGTTCCTTAATTCTAACCTAATAGACTCTGTCTTTGGCCGCTTAACTACATCATCTCTCTCCAGTGCTATTACTAGTTTCTTTGATCAGTATTGCCACCCACCCACTCCTTTATTCCCTTCCCTATCTTTCCTGAATACCTTGTAGCCAGGAATATCAAATTCCAAATCCTCCCCTTCTTTGAGCCAGGTCTCTGTTATTGCCACTATATCATAGTCCCATGTGGCAACTTGTGCTTGCAGCTCACCAAACTTATTTACCACGCTCTCTGCATTTACGTACATGCACTCCAAACCCATCTTGGATTGCTTCGCATTTGCTCCCCTGTATTATCCCTCCTATTTCTGAATTATTCTTTACTCTAGTGATATTTGCCTCTCCCAATCCTCTGTTCACCTTATTTCAGAAATCACAGAATCACAGAAACCCCACAGTGCAGATAGAGGCCATTTCAGCCCATCGAGCCTACACCGACACATATCCCACCCGATCCCCGTAACCCCTACACCAACACATATCCCACCCTATCCCCGTAACCCCACGTATTTAATCCCCCTAACACTAAGGGTCAATTTATCAGAGCCAATCAACCTAACCCGCACATCTTTGGACTGTGGGAGGAAACCGGAGCACCCGGAGGAAACCCACGCAAACACGGGGAGAATGTGCAAACTCCACACACAGTCGCCCGAGGCTGGATTCGAACCCGGGTCCCTGGCGCTGTGAGGCAACAGTGCTAACCACTATGCCACCGTGCTCCTCTAATGTTTCATCCTGGTGCCTATCCACCTGCCAAATTATTTTAACCCCCTCCCTGTGCTGTGGGGGTGCAGCAGGTTCTTCCTACCGTTGCTGGGGAAGATGGTCTCCTTCCAGCTCCTCACTGCACCCAGCAATACATCAAGTGATGTGTCGTTAAACCGGGGTGCAGCCCTTGACCATTCTGAGTACATCTTTAAACTTCGCCGTCTCTTTGTACAAACTCCTAACTTCTCCAAATGTCATCTTTGAATTGGTCCTTTAAATAGTTGAGTTGAGATCCTGTGATGCGGGTGCGCACCACGCCCGCTGTCGCGCATTGGAGACACGAAACCTGGAAGTAAAATTTTAATTAGGTAGTCATGTTGAAATTGGACATTCCGACGTGCCAAAAGATCTTCCGGGTTTCGCGCCCACTATCACACCCTGCTCAGAAACCGTCTCTGGGTTATTATCGGGCTGCCTTAACGTTTCGGCTGCCATTTAAAGAGTTAGCAGCAGGAACAATAAATTGCATTTATACAGTGTCTTTAATGTTAAAAAAAAAAAAAAAAAAAAGTCTTGTGGTGCCTTGCAAAGGCATAAGGAAGAACCAATGTTGAGCCAAAAGAAGGAAAGATTCGGCGGGGTGGTAAAATCTTTGTTAAAGAGTTAGGTTTTAAAGAGGGAGGGAGGTCTTTTAAGAAACAAAGGTGGAAACGCAGAGGGTTTAAGGGACGAAATTCCAAAGGGTGAGGCTTAAGAAAGAAAGACTTGCATTTATATAGTGCGTTTCACGACCACCGGACATCTCAAAGTGCTTTACAGCCAATTAAGTACTTTTGAAGTGGAGTCACTGTTGTAACGTGAGAAACGCTGCAGCCAATTTGCGCAAGCAAGGTCCCACAAACAGCAATGTGATAATGACCAGATAATCTGTTTTTGTTATGTTGAGGGATAAATATTGGCCCAGGACACTGGGGATAACTCCCCTCCTCTTCGAAATAGTGCCATGGGATCTTTTACGTCCACCTGAGAGAGCAGACGGGGCCTCAGTTTAACATCTCATCCGAAAGACAGCACCTCCGACAGTGCAGCACTCCCTCAGTACTGCACTGGAGTGTCAGCCTAGCTTTATGTGCTGAAGTCCCTGGAGTGGGACTTGAATCCACAACCTTCTGACTCAGAGGGGAGTGTGCTACCAACTGAGCCACAGCTGATGGCTGATTAGACAACTGAAAGCACAGTTGCCATTGGTGGGGTGAAGGGAGGGAGGAATCACAAGAGGCTGGAGTCAGAGAAACGAAAGTTCAGGGAGGTTGTAGGGCTGAAGGAAGTTACAGTGATTGGGAGGGATGAGGTCATGGTGGGATTTAAACATAGGGAATTAACTTTAAATTTGAGGAATTAGGAACTGGGAGCCAATGTAGGTCAGTGAGATGGGCAAATGGAACTTGGTGCCGGGTAGGACATGGGCAGCAGAATGTTGGATGAGTTGAAGTTTATGTAGGATGAAGGATGGGAGGCTAGCCAGGAGAACATTTGAGTTATTGGGCTGGGTTTTCTCATTGGAGACGTGTTGGAGGCGGGACTGCTGCTTGCCTGGTTTCAGTCCCGCCTCCATCAGCTTCTGGCCAACCAGCGGGATCTTCCCCTGATTGACCTTGTTAAGCCCGTCCGGCGGACTCAGCAGGCCGATTAGGTGGAAGTCAGTGACAGAGCACATCAACGTATGACGTGTCATCTGTCAAGAATTTTTGAAAGAAGAAATGTCATCGTTTGACAGCTCTGTGAGGCTGTCAAACACTGACATTCTGTGTAGTTTGATGATTCCTTGTGTTCAGGACTCATCAAACCTTTCTACTTTGTAGAAATCAGATGACTGTTGGATCGGAGTATCCAACAGCCAGTCTGTGATCTCTACAATGGAGACGTCGGGACTCCGGCTTCACAGCGGCTGAAGGCAGAAACAAAGGTAAGTGAACATTTTCTAACACTTTACACTCACCTCACATACTTACCACTCCACACTTGCACCCATCACTCACCTCTACATCACACTTTCAGACCCCTCCAACCCCTGCAGACCTCCTACTCTGCTCCTACACCCTGGTGGGGTTCCCCCAGGTCAGGAAGCCCACACTTCACAACGAAAAATGGGGATAATCCTATTTTCTGCCTGTTAACTACCTGTTAACAGGCAGTTAATAGGTTTTAATCCCTTTCCCGCCTCAAGGAGACGGGACCCGGGGCAGGACGGTTTCCCACCTCCTGGCAAGAGTGCAAGGAGGCGGGTTGGGGGCGGGTTTGCCACCCGCCCCCAAATTCTGCAACTTTCCCGACAGTCCCGCCTCCATACCCACCTCCTCGGGGCTGAGAAAATCCAGCCCATTGAGTCTGGAGGTGACCAAGGCATCAATGAGGGCTTCAGCAGCAGATGAGCTGAGGTAGGGGTGGAGTTGGGTGATATTAGAGGTGGAACTAGGTGGTCTTCGTGATGGAGATGATATGGATTCAGTGACTGTACTTCAAAATGTAAAGCACCATGGGACGTCCTGAGATCATGATAAATTGGTATACAAACATATTCGTTTTACTCACAACTACTTTTTTTTTTTTGAAAATCATCAAACGGGAAGATACAGACCTACGTTTCTTGAGCACATACCCATTATTAATTTGGGCAGTTAAGTTAGGACAGAAAAGTTCAGTCCTAATTTAACTGCCCAAATTAATATCAAACAAGTGTAATTATCTAATTTGCATTTTTCACTGTTAATTATCTCCTATGGTTCAAATGTGGCCACCTGCAACACTTCTTAATTGCTTTTGGCATATGAAAGGATAAAAAAATTGCATTTGGGAAATACAGTGATTGAATTTTGCAGGAGTAGTCCAACAAAAATAATCTGGTTCACAGGCTAGCACAGAAGAAGATTGGTCTTCTGAAACAGCAGACAGAAGAAGCTATGGAGAAAGAAGTAGCAGCTCATCAGTATCTGGCAAACTTGATTAGTCTTGCTGAAAAGGCAGCTCACGAACGTGACCAGCTTGTACATGTGGTAAGTAATATTTAAGATTTTTCCTCTGGAGAAGACACTCCTGTAAAAGGTTTTTGAGGAGCAAATACCAGAATTAATAGCCTTGATTTTTAAACTCCCCACTCCCCACCGCACCCCTGATAGATGGGAGAGGGGCGGGGATTAAAATATCGAGATCGAGCAACCTGACCCCATTCCCGGTGTTTAAATTAAAAAAACAAATCAGAACATCATCGGCGCCGCAACTTAAACTTAACTGCACATCAAGGGGAGGCCCGGCTGCAGATCCGAGATGGCAGGAGCCGACTGGCTAAGGCAACTTCAAGATCAGCTCCTTTTAGCACCCCTTGTGGGCCAGGAGGAGCAGGATTGCTTCGGCCTCCCCAGCCCTGATAAGGGCCCCAATCTTTCCACTATCCCACGCCGCCCCCTCCCGACGATGGCCTGATCTTGCAGCCTTCCCCCAGGTGACAGCCCTAAACTTGCAGCTTCCCCCTCCCCTTAGCCCCAATTGCGGCACGGAGCTTCTGCCTTCCTACTGATTGCCGGGGACTGTCCCTACGGATCCCCAGCTTTGGACTCCTGCCGCTCCCTACTGCCTAGGCAGTCAACCTGGCATGCTGTGGGGTGTCAGTCAGCCCAAAATTATTCAGTTGAGCCCCTGCCGTTAAGATCAGCAAGGCCTCCATGTCCCTGGCCTTGCCTGGTTCTTCGTCTGCTACTGGGCTCCCCTGCAACCCCCCCCCAACTCCCGTTAATATTGGGGCCAGCGTCCTAGTCCAGTGAAAATTTGTTACTTTTAAAGCGTATTTGTTTATTGTTGAAGGTTGAAAGTTTAAAGTGCTTTATTGGTAATTTGAATTTTGGAGTAATACTGAGCTAATTTTAAGTCAAAATTCTCTGCGGCACCTGTCAAATTTTACACTTCAACCTAGTTTCCTCTGCTGCCTTTGTCACTGTTGTTGATTCTATTTTCCTCCTTCCATTCCTTCACTGGCACTACTTTTTCTTGATTCCACTTCTATCTATCTCAACATTTTCTCCAATGGCCTCTTCTGCTATACCTGCATGATTTCACCCCCCCTGGCATGCCTAAGGTTCCATCCTACTTCTTATTTATATGCTGACTGTCTATCTAGCTTCCATATGTATGTCAACAATGCCGAATTTTGTCTCTACCATCACCCATGATTCAAGAACCACTTTTGTGCTATCTGACTCCCTAGCCAACATCAAGACCCGCATGAATCAACATCAAATAGACTGAAGCCATTCTTGCCAATGCCTATGTGCCACAGGCTCCAATTTCAATCATTTCTCTTATTACTTGGCCAGGCAGGACCCTGTAGTGTACAGCCTTGGCATTTACTTCTATCTCAAGTTTCTTATCGAATATCTGGTCCATTGTCAAGACTGCCTTTTTTCATTTCTGAATCATTGGGGTGATTTTGCCAATGGGGGTGCGTTGGAGGCAGGACTGCTGCTTGGTGGGTCAATGTCCCGCCTCTCTCAATTTGTTGCCAACCCACGCTATTTTCCCTTGATTGACCTGGTTAAGCCCGCCCTGCGGTTTTAGCAGGCCAATTAAGGGAAAGCCGGTTACACAGAACGTCAATGTATGACGTTTCATCTGTCAAAAAATTTTGTCATTGTTTGACAGCTCTGTGAAGCTGTCAAGCACTGACATTCTCTGTAGTTTGATGTTCTTGAATTCAAGACCTCATCAAACCTCTCTCTTTTGTAGAAATTAGATGGTTGTTGCATTGGAGAATGCAATGGCCATCTGTCATCTCTGCCGCAGAGGTGTGAGACTCTCCGCATACCCACCGATTGAAGCCTGCAGGAAGAAACAAAGGTCAGTACACTTTTTCTAACACTTTGCACTTACTTCAGATACTCACCTCTCTACACTTGCACCCATCACTCACCGCCACAGCACACTTTTAACCCCTCCGGCCCCACAGACCCACTACTCGCCTCGGTGACCCTAGCGGGGTTCGGAGCCTTCGAGAAGCCCGCACTTTTGTGGGTAAAATGGGGATAATCCTCTTATCTGCCTGTTAACTACCTGTTAACAGGTAGTTAAGTGGCACTAATCCCCTTCCCGCCTCCAAGGAGACGGGACCCGGTGCGGGCCGGCTACCCGCCTCCCGGCAAGATGGCATGGAGGTGGGTTGGGGGCGGGTTGAGTACCCGCCCCCAAATTCTGCCATTTTCCCGGCAGTCCCGCCTCCATACCTGCCTCCCCAGGGCTGGCAAGATCGCGCCCATTGGGCAGGATTTTATTTTCATTGTGCCGTGGAGTTGGGATTGGAGGCGGGGGGAGGTTAAAATCCCGAAATCAGGGGTCCCGACCCCATCCCGACGGCCCGCCTCCAAGCCAGTTTCAAAGGAGGCGGGTACCCACCCCGCACTGGGACCCGCCTACCCGAGGCGGGAAGGGATTAGTGCCAATTAACTGCCTGTTAACAGGCAGTTTTTAGCCTAATTCCTATTTTAAAGCTTGAAGTGTGGGATTCCCGACGGCTCCAAACCACGCCAAGTTAGAGGAGGCGGGCCGTCAGGTTGAAGGACTTGGAGGGGTCGAGATGTCGGTGTTCAGGTGAGTGATGTGTGCATGAGTGCAAAGGTAAGTGTGTTTGGTGTGTCTAAAGTGATTAAAGAAGTGTAAATTACCTTTTCAGCCTTTCCTTTAGGTCCCAGGAGTCCCTCATCTCACCGGCACAGAAAGCAGAATGGCTGCGAACTGTCAAAAGTGACAGCCTGCAGCTTTCTGTGCAGGAGAGATTTCTAACTGAGTCTGTGGAGAAGGACTCAGGTTAGAAGTAAGACTGTCAGTGTTTGACAGCTTCAAACAGCTGTGAAACACTGATATTTCATCTGTCAGAACCTCTTGACAGATGAAATTTCAGTCTGTGACGTCACCTGTTGCCGGGTGGCCCTTAATGGGCGGGCTCAACAAGGTCAATCAAGTTAAAATCGAGTGGAGTGGCCGCATCTTGATGGAGGCGGGACTACAACCCTGACAGTTGTAGTCCCGCCTCCAACCCGACTCCGGAGTTAAATTCCTGCCCCATTGTCTACTTACATTTTAAATTCACTGCACATTCATCTTCTCTAGGATAGATTACTTCATTGCTCCCTACATCAACTCCATAAACTTCAACTATATTCAGAGCTGTGCAGCCAAAGTCCCACTCACCCATCATTCCTGTCCTCGGGATATCAAATTTAACATCTTCAAATCTCTTCATGGCCGTGCTCCCCTTTTTCTGTTTAATCTTCTCGTGCCCTATCAGCCAGCAACTTCTTGCTCTTGTGATTTTGATTTGCTACTTTTTTTCCTGCTTCTTGCAGTCTATCATTTGAGAGCATTCTTTTAGACGCCTAGTCCCTACACTGCAGAGTTCTCTTACAAAACTACTTTGCCTTTTGCTGCTCTTTGTGTCTTCAATTTTGCTACTTTGGCGCACTCCGTTGTCTTCAGTATCAATTCACAGAACAACCCACCTCTGCTTTCTTATGTTACTTTTAGCATTGGTATGTGAAAGAAATTCTAACCAGTTAGGGGGTGGGAATTTTTTTTTTGAAAAACAAATAATTTAGATGTGTTCAAATGTTATGTCACTAAAAGTATTTTAGTTTTTACTGTCTTATTTGCCACTTTGCGCCCCTCCCTTTCCAAGGAGGTTGATTTCTTGCTGGGTGTCTCCTCAAAGTAGTTATTATTCACGTCTGAGCCTTAACACTGAATATTGACAGGCTATTGAACCGAGGGACTGACCCTACCCTTGACCAAAGCCCACACACATACACACACTTACAGGAAGGTTGCTGGACAGTGAATAGGAGCGGATATGCTGATCAGTTCTCTTGTCCTTCCTTAACTGAGGTTGCTGAGGTCAAATGTAACACCTTTATCCCTGCCCGAGATCAGCTAACCTAGTACAGGTATCAATCCTAGGAATCTCCTGGTCTATGTGGCTCAACTATCCAGCTCAGATGATAGCTTTTTCTTTTAAAGAACTTTTCTTGCCATAATCCTATCTTTGCCTTTTTTGCCCACTGCCCTGCTCCCAATTTTTTTTCAAAGCTTTTAGTAGTCGAGCCTTAAATTTTCCTTTGCCCTTTCTGCTGCAGACCAAAAGCCTAGCGAATGAGAAGCATGGAGTTTTAAACAAGATTATGGCAGGCAATGTGCGTTTGGGCAAGTTGGAGGAGCAAGTAAAGGTATGAGTGTCTTCAGTTTTCAATCCAACTTTATAAGTTAATTTAAAGTTACTCTTATATGATTTCCTTGACAGAAGGAAATAGTGTCCTAAATTGGATGTGATGTTAATTGAGTTCCATTGTATTGTTACTAATATGATGTGTATTTTTTCATCTCTAATCGTTTAACTGGCTTCGTCACTAAGCACAATTCTCATATAACTTGTCAGTTAATTTTGTATCTGGCAACTCTTCACTTAGGGAGCTAGGTAGCAGATTAAAAAGCAGGACCTCAATGATTGTAATCTCTGGATTACTCCTGGTGCCACGTGCTAGTGAGTATAGGAATAGGAGGATAGAGCAGATGAATGCATGGCTAAAGAGTTGGTGCAGGAGGGAGGGATTTAATTTCCTGGATCACTGGGTCTGCTTCTGGGGAAGGTGGGACCTGTACCAGTCGGACGGGTTGCACCTGAACCGGAATGGGACCAACATCCTTGCGGGGAGGTTTGCTAGTACTGTTGGGGGGAGGAGGTTTAAACTAACTTGGCAGGGAGATGGGATACGGAGTGCAGCTATAGTAGGGGGTGATGCACAGCCAAATATAGAGCAAAAAAAAAAGTCAGCCTGGAAGGCCGAGCAAATATTTAACTGCACAAGGGAGTATGGCAAGGCTGGATGGCATTTATTTTAATGCAAGGAGTCTTGTGAGTAAGGCAGATGAACTGAAGGTGTTGATGAACACATGGAAGTATGATATTGTTGCTATCACAGAGACATGGTTGAGGGAGGGGCAGGACTGGCAGATCAATATTCCGGGGTATAGAATCTTCAGGCGAGACAGAGGGGGGTGTTGCAGTATTAATCAAGGAGTCAATTACTGCTGTAAGGAGGGATGATATCTTAGCAGGTTCCTCTAATGAGGCCAAATGGGTAGAACTTAAAAACAAAAAGGGGGCAAGCACTTTGCTGGGAGTGTACTATAGGCCCCCAAACAGTCAGGGGGAGATAGAAAACAGATATGTAGGCAAATCTCAAAGAAGTGTAGAAATAATAGGGTAATAATAGTAGGGGATTTCAACTTCCCCAATATTAACTGGGCTAGTCAGGGTGTGGAATTCTTAGTGCATCCAGGAGAGCTTTTTGAGCCAGCATGTAGAAAGTCCTACAAGAGAGGGGGCGGTACTGGACCTAATTCTAGGGAATGTACCCGGGCAAGTGGTAGAAGTGTCAGTCGGAGAGCATTTTGGTGACGGTGATCATAATTCGGTGAGATTTAAGGTAGTCATGGAAAAGGACAAAGATGGACCGGAAATAAAAGGTTCTAAATTGGGGGAAGACTGATTTTAATATGATCAGGCAGGATCTGGGCAAAGTGGATTGGGATCAGATACTTGTAGGAAAATCCACATCAGAGCAGTGGGAGTCTTTCAGAAAGGAAATAGAGAGAGTAATATGCCAACATGTTCCTGTAAAGGTCAAGGGTGGGACCAACAAGCACAGGGAACCGTAGATGTCAAGGAATATACAAGAATGGATTAGGAAAAAAAGGGAGGCTTTTGGCAGATACAAAGGACTAAAAACAGTGGAAACCCTAGAGGAGTATAGAAAGTGCAGGGGGGTACTTAAAAAAGAAATTAGGAGAGCGAAGAGGGGGCATGAAAAAATACTGGCGGGCAAAATAAAGGAAAATCCCAAGTTGTTTTATAAGTGTAATAAGGGCAAGAGGATAACCAGGGAAAGAGTAGGGCCCATTAGGGACCAAAGTGGCAATCTTTGTGTAGAGCTGGAAGATGTAGGTGAGGTTTTAAATGAATATTTTGCATCTGTGTTCACTATGGAGAAGGACGATGTAGGCATAGAAATCAGGCAGGGGGATTGTGATATACTTGAACAAATTAGTATTGAGAGGGAGGAGGTACTAGCGGTTTTAGCGGGCTTAAAAGTGGATAAATCCCCAGGCCCAGACAAGATGTATCCCAGACTGCTGTGTGAGGCAAGGGAGGAGATTGCAGGGATCTGACACAAATTTTCAGAACCTCTCTGGCCACAGGGGAGGTACCAGAGGACTGGAGGACAGCTAACGTAGTACCATTATTCAAGAAGGGTAGTAGAGATAGACCAGGGAATTACAGGCCAGTGAGCCTAACATCAGTGGTAGGGAAATTATTGGAAAAAATTCTGAGGGACAGAATTAGTCTCCACTTGGAGAGGCAAGGATAGTCAGCATGGCTTTGTCAGGGGGAGATCATGTCTAACCAATTTGATAGAATTTTTCCAGGGAGTGACTAGGTGTGTGGATAAGGGTAGTGCAGTTGATGTAGTCTACATGGACTTCAGTAAGGCTTTTGACAAAGTCCCGCATGGGAGACTGGTCAAGAAGGTAAGAGCCCATGGGATCCAGGGCAATTTGGCACATTGGATCCAAAATTGTCTTAGTGGAGGAGGCAGAGGGTGATGGTTGAAGGTTGTTTTTGTGACTAGAAGCCTGTGTCCACTGGTGTACTGCAGGGATCGGTGCTGGGTCCTTTGCTGTTTGTAGTGTACATTATACCTCCTACATTCATATCTAAATCATTAATCAGTAAGTTTGCAGATGACACGAAAATTGGTGGAGCGGTAAATAGCGAGGAGGGAAGCCTCAGGCTACAGGACGATATGGATGGGTTGGTCAGATGGGCAGAACAGTGACAAATGGAATTTAACCCTGTAAAGTGTGAGGTGATGCATTTTGGGAGGACTAAAAGGCAAGGGAATACACAATGAATGGTAGGACCCTAGGAAGGACAGAGGATCAGAGGGACCTTGGTGTGCATGTACATAGATCCCTGAAGGCAGCAGGACAGGTAGATAAGGTGGTTAAAAAGGCATATGGGATACTTGCCTTCATTAGCTGAGGCATAGAATATAAGAGCAGGGAGGTTATGATGGAGCTGTACAAAATGCTAGTTAGGCCACAGCCACAGCTGGAATACTATGTGCAGTTCTAGTCGCCACACTATAGGAAAGATGTAATTGCATTGGAGAGGGTGCAGAGGAGATTCACCAGGATGTTACCTGGGCTGGAGCGCTTCAACTATGAAGAGAGACTGGACAGGTTGGGGTTGCTTTCCTTAGAGCAGAGAAGGCTGAGGGGGGACCTGATTGAGGTGTACAAAATTATGAGGGGCATAGATAGGGTAGATAGTAAGGAACTTTCCCCCTTAGTAGAGGGGTCAATTACCAGGGGACATAGTTTCAAGATAAGGGGCAGGAGGTTTAGAGTGGAATTGAGGAAAACCTTTTTCACCCAGAGGGTGGTTGGAATCTGGAACTCACTGCCTGAAAGGGTGGTAGAGGCAGGAACCCTCACAACATTCAAGAAGCATTTAGATGAGCACTTGAAACGCCATAGCATATAATGCTACGGACCAAGTGCTGGAAAATGGGATTAAAATAGACAGGGCTTGATGGCCGGCGTGGACACGATGGGCCGAAGGGCCTCTTTCTGTGCTGTATAACTCTATGACTCTATACACTCATTACAACATGCACTGCAACTACACTTCAGTAGTCATCCAAGCAACCTTGAACCACTCTCCAGGTGTCTCGCTCACCGTCTCGCTCTTCTGGGCAAATCTTTTTAACCTAGTTCCCATTGTACTCTGCTGTGTCTGCTCCGACCACATCCCCAGCACATTTTTCATAATTGCCCCAGCAAATCTCCAGTTTCCCTCCCCATTTGTATTGCCTTCAAAATGTCCGCTCTTTCACAAGCAAAGCTCTACCCAACCATATCCTCATCCTCAAACAGCAAACGGATATCCTGGTCCTTAATGAAACCTATCTCACCAATCATGACTCCAGCCCCTGGAAGACTGCTTTCTTCCACTTCTGAAACCTTGCCCCATCTTGCCCGCACTGCTGACAGAATTCCAGTTCATGTCTTCATCACCTTGAGGTGGATTTCTATATTGTTGTCCTGCTGAACCACTTCCACCCTCCGCAAATTACAACCTTAACCTAAGTCACTAGAGCAACACAGAAGAGAAATGGAAACCTGAAATTATGCAGCAAAAGAAACCAGCAAAATTAACAATATTTAGAACTGATATTAAATTTATTTTTAAAGAATATGAATGCAGGATGGGGAAGCACTTTATATAGGAAATACTCCCTCTTCCTTTAATTGCACGAGAGCTCCGATGTGGTCAAGGCCCATTCCTTTTTGTTACATCTTAACCAAATAGTTTGTTTCAAGGGGTTTTAAACAGCAGTTTTATCATGCTTGCCATTGGTTTTTCCCTACAGTCATAAAACTGAGATTATGGAACTTGGCAGTGTAGAAATTGTGGGCACAAACCCATGCCTGTGATGCCACATGTTGGTGCTCTAGTGTGCTGTGCTGCCCTCAGCCATAAGAAAGACCCATTCCTCTCTCTATAAGCTCTCTGTTTCATTAACAACAGACATTATAAACTGTAATTGCATTAGTTTGTTTCCTGAGCTTCACCGAGAGAAAGATAGAGAGTACAAGTTACTGCAGCTAATTAAGTGTTATCATTCTTCCTGACTTTCACAAGAGTATTGGAGCATTTTGTTTTGAATGAATATAAATTTAAATGGAAGACTGCATGGTACTTCCCAATGAGTTGGGCTGCTTTTCTCTCTGTATCGTATCAATTCATCACGACTAAGCCCTTCAAAGTTCCCTGAGCTCATCTGGTGTCAATTGGTTACGTGAATGCTGCCACACTTTTGGTCCCTTTGACACCTCTCTACATTTATAAATTATCTTTTTAAAATTTCCACAGGTGTATGAGTGGTTAATTTTAATTTATTACATAGATTTTGAAACTGAGACCTTTGGGATTGTGATCATACAGACATCACAGGGGTTCTCCAAGATATTCAAATTTCTGTCCATTTGGTGCTGGCTATACTGTGTATAACAGTTTTTTGAGTTTTCTGTCTACTATATTTTTTCTATATTGACTGACTTGGATGTTACTTCTTTCGCTAAGTAATCTAGCTTTCTGTAGTATTAGCATTGTTTTCTTTTGGATGACTGAGGGCCCCCAAGAGTACCTGTCTTTGTAGGTGGTTCCCAGAGTGTCTCACTGTTTGCAGGGGCCATCACAAAAGAAAAAAAAATGAAAATCACTGATTTATTGATTGGCATTTACAGATGTTTCATGAATGTAAAATAGTTAAAATTGGAACTATCTAATGCTCAAGAACAAGCAAAGTACTGAGCTATGCTGTCGAATGCGGAGAGTATGGGGGGAAAATTCAGTTGTTTGCGCCTCCCGTTAGCGCCTTGAGGCGCTAATGGGGCGCAAAGCAACTAGCGCCCGGGCGCAGCGATGTTTGCACCGCTCGCGAAATTAATTAGACATTTTGTGGCAGCGCTAAACACTACCGCCACGATCTCCTGCGCCGGCAGATCGTGACATCAGTCGAGTGCGCAACGCCCCGGTAGCGCCCCGGACCGGATATTGAGTGGCGCCCCCTGCCTTACCGCCTGCCGCTAGCAACGACAGGTTGAGGGGAGCGTTTTGCAGTCAGGAAGGGTCTGGAGGAGCGCTATTTAAAGGCGACCGCTTCCTGCCTTTTTTTTGTTGGTGACATTTTTGAACCACGCATTCAGAGAGAGAGAGACTTCTGGAGAGATTCAACACTGTGTGAAGGAGTTTTGCATACTAAGCAGCACTTTGCAGGTTCATTTTGATTTGCCCTTCCTTGTATCTATTTAGAAGAGACTGTGGGGGCTGCACTCTGAGCTCTTTCCCTGGGTCTCTCCATTGTTCTTTCCAGCAGATTTGATGTACAGGTCTCTCCAGGCTGAGATTCAAGGCTGCATTGAGCAGGATATGGATGGAGTGCAAAATCAACCCTCTTTAAGATAAAAACAGAAAAATGCTGGAGAAACTCAGCAGGTCAAGCAGCATCTGTGAAGAGAGAAACAGAATTAACGTTTCAGGTCGATGACCTTTCGTCAGAACTCCCCTTTAAGAACTGGCCGGCGCCAGTGTGTCTGTGTTCCATTGCTGACTGACATCACATGAGCTTCGCCAGCGCTCTGAGGTAGCGCCTCGCTCCTCGGCCTTTGCGCCTTAAGACAGGTGTGAAGCGTCTGATTTAGCACTCCAATCATCTCCAGGGGCGATAAAAGCCAAGTTTGCCGTCGGAGGTGATAATTAGCGCCAGGCGCTAAACTTTGCGCACGGCTGCTAATGGTGCCCCAAACGGGGCGATACTGAATTTTTCCCCCTATTAGTCTAAGGGCATCATGCTGAAGCTGTATAATGCTCTGGTCATGCTGCATCTTGAGTACTGCATTCGGTTGAGGTCACCGAATCACAAGGGAAACATCCAAGCCCCAGAAGCTCTGCAGAGAACAACCATAAGGCTAATCCTTCATGTCAGAGGACTGAATTATGAGGAAACATTAGAAAAACTCAGACTCTTCATCCTTGGAAGGAGGCAAATGAGTGGGCATCTTAGAGGTAAATAAAATAACAAATGGAATAGAAAAACCTAATCCATGGCACTATTTCAATGTAATCCATGTCAATAGGACAAAGGGATATAGGTATAAATTAGTAAAGAGCAAGTTCAGGACTGATGCAAGTTACATTTATATCACTCCTTTTAATGTAGGAAAAAGTCCCAACATACTTCACAGGAGTATAATCAGACAAAAATTGACACCGAGCCAAAGAAGGAGATATTAGGAGGGGTGACTCTCTAAACGGCTGAAGGCACGGGCACTGATGGTGGGACGAATGGAGTGGGGGATGCGTAAGAAGGCAGGGGTGGAGGAATGCAGATTTGGAGGAGTGTTGTAGGGGTGGGGTGAGGATGGTTACAGAGATAGGAAGGGGTGAGGCCATGGAAGGATTCGGACACAAGGACGAAAAGTTTAAATTTGAGGCATTGGTGAACCAGAAGTAAATGTACGTTAGCAAGCACAAGGATGAACGGGACTTGGTGTGAGTTAGGATACAGGCAGCTGAGTTTTGGTCAGCTTAAATTTATGGAGGGTGGAAGATGGAAGTTTGGCCAGGACAGCATTGGAATAGTCGAGTCTGGAGGTAATGGATGAAGGTTTCAGCAGCAGATGGGTAGTTACTGTTGTAATGTTGGGAAACTTTGCAGCCAGTTAGTGCACAGGTCCCACAAACAGTAATGAGACAAATGACCAACTAAACTGTTTGTGATGTTGGTTGAGGGACAAATGCTTTCATTGGAACAAGGACAACTTCCGTGCGCCTCTTCTAATAGTGCCATTGGATTTTTTATGTCCACCTCAGAGGGCAGACAGGACCTTGATTTAGCATTTCAACCAAAAGGCAGCACCTCTGACAGTACAGCATTCCTCAGTACTGCACTGGAGTGTCAGTCGAGTTTATGTGCCCAAGTTTCTGGAGTGGGGTTTGAACCATCATCCTTCTGGAAAGACCCCAAGGCAAAATTAAATTCCAGGCAGTCACTTTGAATGCACCTGGCAGCGTCATGGCTGCAGGTCCTCCTGCATCAGGTCTCCTACTCCTCAGTCCACCTTCCTGATGCATCTAAGCCTGTGAAAACAATGCTTCTCTGTGAGGTTCAAAAAAGTCCCGTGGGACTGATCTATTGATGCAGCAGGATAATGGTGTGTTGGTGCTCTCCTTCGCCAATGCTGCCTCGCCACTCTGGCATTCAAAAATGGCTCCCATTCATCACCTCCACTTCCTCCAAGTAACACGTGTATGAGGTATCCCAAATGGGACCCCATTCTGTTGAAGAGGATGTTGGGTTATAACAATTCCCCAGCTCACCTTTATATAAAAAAAAAAGTAGGGTGTACCCCTGCTGAGCAGCAAACTTTACAGTTTATTTAACACAAAGTTGCACAAACCTGGTTTTCTACTGCTTCTGGCAATCCTGCTCAGTGATATTCTGGTTTGTCCCAGTTAATGAGAACGCCTCAGTGACTTTTGTAGGCCGAAACCTCTTCCAGGATGGACGAGTAGTGTAAGCAGTGGTGGAGCACAACAGGAAACATTGGGTCACACATGAGTTAGGCTGCAGTAACAGAAGAGGAGATATAGGGCTAGGCAAATCTATCAGAAACAGAGCTAGAGGACCAAAAAGTTAAGATTTTAAAGGGAAAAAAATAATGTTTTGGATGCTTAAGAATCCTAATAGTGGGAGGCCTGTCAGCGAGAAAGAATGACATCAGAAGTGGAGTAAGGTTGCCAACTCTGGTTAGACATATTCCTGGAAGTTCAATCATGTGACATTTGATCACATGAGGAATGACCACTTGGGGGAGGCTGCAATGTTCCCTCTAATTTTTTTTGTGTGCGGGGCCCCTTTAATGTGCTGCGTGGCCCATTCAAATTTCCGCACATGCGCGTTTTTTCCATTTAAAAGCTGGAGAGCCAGCCGCGCATCTTAATAGGGACATTGGGCAGCTGGCCCCTGTGCAACTATACCCTAGTCTGAGTCAGTGCCTTCAGGAAAGGAAATAATTTTTCAAAATATGTAGAGGAGAGAGGTGTCCAAAATGCAGAGAAATTAGGCTGGTTGGCATCCATTTTCTGGGCTCTGCAAGTGCCCTTAGAGCTCCAAAATGGCATCTGTGATGTGTGCGCACACTTGTGGGGCGAATTGTGCAGGACGCTATATTAGTGCAGGCGTTGCCGCGCGCGCACAGTTAACATCCGCCAGAAGTATGCAGAGCAGGCAGATCACGTGATGCCAGTGGTGCCATTTTAGAGTTCAATGCTTCAGCCAATGCCCCCTCTTAACCATGCGCAGCTGAACACGCATTCAGCAGCAGGAAGGACCTCCCCCCCCCCCCCCCCCCGCCACCAGTGCTATTTAAAGGGATCATCAATTATTTACAGGTTAGTTGCTGGTTGCTTTCTTCTGGCTGTTGCTACAGTTCTACAAGTGTTTGGTGCTTCCTATAGTTGTTTCAAGTTGCACAAGTCTACAGGGAGTGGTGTGGCTGGTGCTGAAGGACTTTTTTCTGAATTCAAGGCTTCTGCACAAACCTGTTGCTCCCAGACATGGATGTAATAGTTGACACACTTGGAATACAGCATGACTTGGAGAATGAACAGAGGCCACGCAGAGCAGGACAAGCTGCTAGAAGAGAGAGGAGGAGGAGAAGGGAGAGAAGGGCTCTCAGCAGGAGGCCATATCCCTCCAGGGTGTTCAGGGAGCAATTCTACCTGAACCAAAGCGAGAAATAATATTTAAGATTCAGTAAGGACGTCCTCACTGAAATCTGCCACAACTGCAACCTCAAAGCAGGGCAAGGACCGCATTTTCCGTGGCTCTGAAGGTGACCATGGCGACGAACCTTTATGCGTCTGGATCCTTCCAGGCTGGAGCTGGAGATATTTGCAACATCTCGCAGTTTGCCGTCCACTGTTGTATAAGGGAGGTCCCTGAGGCTCTCTATCCAAAGAGAGCTGACTGCATTTCATTCTCTCTTGCCAGAGACAGGCGGGCAGAGCGAGCATGTGGCTTTGCTAGGATTGCAGGCTTCCCCATGGTACAGAGTGCCATTAACTGCATGCACATCGCTTTGCAGGCGCCGCATGTCAACTCTGCCATGTACCGGAACCGAAAGGGATTCCATTCCCTCAACATCCAGCTGGTGTATATGACCATATAAATAGGTAGCGAATCATGCAGGTCAATGCCCGATATCCTGGCAGCAGTCATGATGCCTTCATTCTGCGGCAGTCCGCTGTGCCATCTGCATTTGAGCCACCACGGCAAACCAAAGGGTGGCTACTGGGTGACCAGGGCTATCCACTGATGACATGGCTGATGACTCCAGTGCACAAGCCATGCACACATACACAACATGCATACAATGAAAGGCATGCTGCTAAAAGAAATGTGAGAACAGACCATTGGCTTGCTGAAACAACACTTCTGCTGCCTGGATCGCACTGGATGAGCCCTGCAGTACCCACCCAAGATTCGTGGTGGTCTGCTGCATGCTGCACAAACTCGCCATCATGAGGGCACAATCCTTGCCACCAGCTATACGGCGAGCAGAGGAGGAGGAGGAGGAAACCTAGACAGCCCCTTTCTGTCAATGAAGAACTCATCCAAGTGCGATATTAGTAACCACAACCCCAATTCCCCATTCACCAACAGTCGCACACCTTACCTTCCCTCTGTCACTGACCATCAGAACGTCCGCTTGGCCACAATGCAAAAATAAAAGCCACCACCAAATAAACATTCCAAACCAAATTTATAAATCAAATCATGCCATATTGCATACAAGCATAAGCTAATCACCCTTGTGCATTCCCTTAGTGCCTGTCTTCTGTGTGCCTTTGCCTGTTCTCATGTTCCTACGCAGTGCTACCCCAAGTGGCTGCAGCATGGCTGGTGGAAGGCTGCTGCTTTTCAGTGGAGGAAACTGCAGATGAGCTTGGAAGACAACCTCGAGCAGCTCTGGGCCTAGAAGCTACCCAGCTGCGGACTGCACCATCTCTGCATGGGCGGCAGCAGTCTGGGCTGGCTGGCTGATGGGCAACAGCAAGGGCACTGGCGGAGTGGCAGGGCTGGGAGGATGAATGTTGTCATCCAGAGAGAGGACAGCAGGCTCGTGCTCCATGGAGCCACTGCCACTCCCCCGGGGCGGTGCCTCAGCAATTCTAGTAATCTGTTGGAGGACAGATTGCTGGACTGCTGTGATACCCTGCAAGCCCTTTTGCACAGCCATGATGACAGCAGTCTGAGCTTACATGGCAGCAAGCTGACCTTGTATGACAGCAGTCTGAGCTTCTACTGCAGCATTCAGAGGTTGAGTGGCTGCTGCTTGTGCTGTATTGGAAGCTGCGACATCGGCCGTCAGACGCTGCATCATGGTTGGGTCCACAAGTGTGCAAATGGAGTTGTCCACCACTTCCATGCTGGAAAGGATGGGCTCCAAGCTCTGTGCAAATCCATGTGGCAAGTTGGTGCTGGACTCCCCCATGGTCCTTGGTATTGACAGCAGGCTTTCTGGCAGGCTTCCAAGTGCACCAAGCATCTTGTTGTGCATATCCATCAGCATTCTTCTGTAGGCTGCCCCATCGAAGTCCTCATCTGAGTCCTCTGCAGCGAAACCCAAGTGCGACCTTGCCCTCCAGCGAGCTGGCATTTGCACTATCCTTGCCACTTGCCCTGGCTGCAGCCCACTCGAGCCCGGTGTCTCCCCACATGCAGATCCTGCCTTTAATCTATATTCCTAAGATACACGCAGTGTCAGTATCTGAGCTGGTGGCTGCGAGTGTCAGTGCTGTGTCTTCAACATCACCCTCTTCTTGGTGTTGCTCCACTGCCTGGCCAGGTTGCACTTCTTGGGCTCAATTTTAACTCAGCCGTCAGGCGGGCTTTGAGGCGTGTGGGGGGTTAAAACCGCAAAACCTGGGGGTCGGGGCCCACCCCCCCCACCTGGTTCCCGACACCTAGCCATTTTAACCCAGGCGTGTCTGATGGTCCCGAATCAGTCCCACCTGCAACAGGCGGGACTGGTCTTTAGGGCCCTTAAACAGCATTAATTGGCCTTTATAATCCCTTTTTAACCCTTTTCCTATGTAAAACATGCCTGGTGGGGATCACGCCTGTGAAACCTGGCGTGAGCACTATTGGCTTGCTGACTATCAGCTGCAGGTCAACCATTAAAGAGGAGATTTGAACAGTCATCATTTGCAGGTGGCAGGACTTTGTTGTTTCAGGCCTGGGGCAACTTTTACCAGGCTTAACCACACCTGTGGAAGGTTGGAGCCTCACACACATCTCCAGTGTGACCTCCTGGGAAACCCCGCTTGCCACCTTCACTCAGCGCTTCCTCAATGGAGGCATATACCAGAAGCATGGGAGCCATTTATTTCCTTCCCGTCTGGGCATTAGATGAGCTCGAACACCAGCCGCGGCACCAACAGAACCAGGAACAACAGCAACAGCAACAGGAGCGCCAGGCTGCTGCTCACCCACCTGAAGCTGCACAGGCCAGAAGAGGCCAGCGCTTGGAAGTGGCTGGAGAGTACCTTGCTGCACATCAGGGGGCCATGGGGACCCGTATCTGCACTGGCAGTCCTACTCGGAAGGACTTCCATGAAGGTCTGGTTTCTCTGTTCAGTCGATGCCCATCACTCCTCAAGAGATGTCATTCTATTATGAACACTCACCATGTTTTCCATACCCTGGCGACTTATCTCCTCCATGGAGGTTGCCAGCCTTTCCATGGTGATGCGTTCATGCGCCAATGACTCCACAAAGGCTCTGCT
Source organism: Somniosus microcephalus (assembly GCF_052327205.1). Classification (NCBI taxonomy): domain Eukaryota; kingdom Metazoa; phylum Chordata; class Chondrichthyes; order Squaliformes; family Somniosidae; genus Somniosus; species Somniosus microcephalus. The sequence goes on along the minus strand of NC_140992.1, from coordinate 236,996,282 downwards.
CATGTTCACTATGGACTCCTTCATTCGCTCCACACTCGCAACAACCCTGGAGACAAAACCTGCCAGAGACTCCTGCATCTGTGCATGGAGTTCCATCACCTCTGATCTTACGGATGGACCCAGAGGCAGAGGGTCGACATGCAGCTGAGCCGAGCTGGCAGAGTCCTGCGCCCTCCAACGAGGACTCTCCACTGCTGTGCCTGTCTCCATAATCTGCTGATGCTCACTTGTGAGCTGTGATACACCAGGTGACAACTCTACTCTATGTCCCGAAGGTCCCACCAAGGTGTGAGTGTCTGCGCTGGTGCTGGGTGCGCTTATTTCTGCTGACGCTGCGCCCTCAGAGGTTGCAGATTCCTCTGAGGAGTCTGGCATCTCAGGCTCTTCCTCCTGCACACTGGGGATGGGGGCTCTCGATGGTCCTGTGGGGGAGTCAAGGAAAAAGTTAGCGATGTGATGCGAAGGTTACATGCACATTGCATTTTGCAGATAATCATAAATCCATATGATGTAGCTTCAGAATCATTATCAGCGACTCATGCAATGCCAATGAGAGAGATGGAAAACTATTCTGTCACCAGCTTGCGGGAATGCACCTGTCTGTCCTTCCCCCAACTTCCGCATCTGTCAGCCCCGACAATCTCCAGGACGGCTTCCTCCCAGGGGGTGAGCTGGGCTAATGAGGGCGGCCCTCCTCCTGTCCTGGCTCGCGCTCTCTTGTTGTGAGCTCTCTTTTCCTGCAATGAGGGAGACAAGTGGAGGTTGAGTGAGAATGAAGGAGTGAGTGCAGAGATTGCATAGCATAGATACTTAGAAGGAGACAAAGATGGAGTGAGGTTACAAGACCAAGGGCCCTCCCTGTGTGTTGTCAGTTGTGTTCAAAGCATCAGAGTGAGAGGGAGTGTGAGGGCTGCATGGTGGAATAGTTATGTGAATGTGAGCATAGAAAGAGAGGGAATGGGTAAGGGTGCATGGATGTGAGTGTCAAGTGGGATGTGGAGGAAGAGATTGCTAAAGCTGAGTGCTGGTGAGGAAAGGCAATGGGGATCAGATTGAGGGTGATGGAAACTTCATACAGTACTTACTTTTCCAGTGCGATGAAGGTCATGGAATCTTTTCCTGCACTGCATCCAGGTGCGCCGTGTGAGCCCCAAGGAGTTGACTTCCCCAGCCACCTGTAGCCACACAGCCTTGGTCTGACTGGGAGGCCTCTTCCTCCCTGAAGAAGGGAATAGGACCTCCCTGTGGGTCCTAGCACCATCCAGCAATGCCTGGAGTGAAGCCTCATCAAATTTTGGGGCAGCTCCTGTGCCATCTTAATGGTAAAGTTTGGAAGCCTGCAGAAGAAGCAAGGCTTGCTGTGGACCTTAAAAGCAGCAGCAATGATGACGTCATATTCTGCGACTTTCTGACTGGAAATACTCAATTGTCCAGGCTTCCCACATGTTGGAAATCAATTGGCCAATTGAGTTAAAATTGCATCAGTCTCACAGACCAATTTAGATTCGTGTGGGAAACACTAAATTCAGGGAACCCGACAATTCCCCGCACCCGAGTTAAAATTGACCCCCTTGGGTATCTGAAAGAAAAAAGGCACAAGAGTAAGCTTGTGGTGTGGGGAGGGTGGGGGAAAGTAAGAGGTGCATGCTTACATCATCTGCAGCTTGTAAATCAGAAGACAGTGTGGGATGAGGGGGAAGTGGGATGTGGAAGGAGGATTAGGTATGAGGATACCGTTGTCTTCGATGGTTTCAGCCCCGCCGCAGGCCACAGCCTCCGCAATGGCCATCCCAATAATGGTCAGCACCGTCTCCTCCATGGAGATTAGGACATGCAGGGGTGCCTGTCCCCCACCAGTTACCTCCTGCTGCCTCCGGTTGTGCATCACCTTGTCCTGCAAGAGAGAGGGAAGTGTGTATGTGAGTATCGTGCAATCTGTTTGGGTGATGTGACTGTCATAGTTGAATAGCTGGCAGTGTGTGCAAACTGAGATGTGGGTGTGAGGCTTGCAGCAGTGCTAAGTGTGTGAGGGCGAGGTGAAACGTATGAATGTTAGGTATAAAGCCTGATTGAAAGTGATTGTTGGTAGGTGAGTGATGGGGTTGTGGTGATTTGAGCAGTGCTTGAGGCTAGTGGTGCAGTTGGTAGGATGTGGCACTTGAAAATGCATTCATTGATCTTGATCACTATGTGAGGTCACTGAACTTCTTGCGGCATGGCATCCAGGTCCTCTGGGATTAACTCCTGGCATTGACCTGCATGGCTATCTGCTCCCACTGCTTTTTGACCTTGTGTCTGAAGGGCCTCCATCCCCCCTGTGGATACAGGACATCTCTCCACCTCCTCCGCCAAGACCTCCAGTGCAGCGTCCGAAAACCTTGGAGCCCTCTCTCTCCCCCGTTGTGCCATTCCTCACCCTTTCCTAGGTCAGAATCTCTTCAACCACAGCTCCAAGCACCTGCTCCAGCCACATTGCACCTCCCTTTTAAGAGGTGCAGGCTAGCTTTAAGTGGTGCTAGCCTCTCACGATATTGGCCCCCTGCTGATGCGTGCAGCCAATGAGCAGCGTGGTTAGTGCTGGCTGGACGCAGGTATTCAAATGTGCAGGCAGCACGAAGTTGGCGTGCTGCCTGCAGTGCAATCGTCGTGCACCGGTTAATCGCTTATCGCGATCCCCACACCTGTTTTCAGGGGCTATCCAATTTAGCCCCCTCAATGTCTATATTTTATAAATATATGATAAATATTATAAAAGTATGATAATTTTAGAAGTAAAAGCAAGTTGTATACATGTGAAATAGCACCTACTAGGCATTGGTAAATATGTCACAGGCTTGGTGTGACACCCTTAACATTGAAAACAGCTACAGGTGTAACAGGTACTATAGGATATTATAATGGATTTTCCCATTGCAGTATGATGAGTCAATGAAATACTCGTCCCACATATTAAATTTCATGTATAATAGATATATTTAGAGAAATGTTTTATGTATGTATTTTCTGTCCGGTAACACATTGCCCCAAAAATTGCAGTGGCAGGTCAAGAAATGGCGCCCGCCATTAGTTCGACATGCCCTGACCTGTTTAATCTCCACGATAGTTTGCCCTGCAAGTTACTGGCAGTGTGAGATGGAAATGGCGCGGCACCCTCCTACAGGGCATCTGCGATTTGAGTGAACAGAACAAACAACTGTTTATCTCTTTAACCAATCAGATTGAAGGATTGTGAAATGAACAGCAGTCTGATCAAAGAAGTGCAAGTTAGAATTGTGAATTCAATGTCAAATCAGGTACAGAAAGAGAAGTAGAGAGGGAAAGAATGATTGGATTAAGAGAAAGAGAAAAAAGAGACCGAAAGAACAAGTTTAATGAGACTCCACACTTGTAATAGTTAGTTTTCAGTGCCAGAGGGGTTGACTGGCAGTAATTAACACTTAACACACCGTTAAAAGTGTACTTGGACTTGAAATTACTTGACTTAACTTTCTGTGGCGAGTTTAGTCCATCTCTATAGTACAAGTACAGGAACTTCACGCTGCATTTGAATGGGGAGCCAGAGAGCGAGATGCCGTTTTTGCAAAGCTAACAGCGGAGCGGTGCAACTCCGACAGCAACTTTTGGATTTCTTTGTTTAACTGCACATCTGCCCTCGCCTGAAGTTGCTGTGGCATTTGCACATAACTAACAGTGAGCGCTATTAACCTCACTAATTCTTGTAATGCTTCGAACATGGCATTGTCATAACCAACACCTTGTTCCGTAAGAGAGACAAGTACAAGGCTTCATGGCGGCACCCTCGCTCCCAGCACTGGCATCTGCTGGACTATGTCATCATCCGAGTGAGGGACCGCAAGGACGTCCGCATCACACGCGCCATGACCGGAGCTGACGACTGCTGGACCGACCACTGCCTAATCCGCTCTGCCATCTCTATCAATGTAGCCCCAAAACAGCGGCGGCAACAGAAGCAATTCCGCAGGAAAATCAACGCTGGAGCACTCAAAGACCCCGCTAAGAAGGCCCTATTCAGCCTGCGCCTCACAAACAACCTGACGACTCCCAGTGATGCAGACAGAGTGCCCGCAGTGCCTGGTCTGCACTTGAGGCCTCTATAATTAGCACCTGTGAAGAGATGCTCGGTCACTCGACCAGGAAACACCAAGACTGGTTCAACGAGAACGACCAGGAGATCCAGGAGCTAATAAGCCGCAAGCGCAAGGCATTCTTGATCTGGAAACAGCAACAGAACTCGAGGGCAAGAAAGCAGCTCTACAGACGCCTGAAGGCCGAGGTCCAACAACAAACTAAAGAACAGATGGTGGGTGGAGAAAGCGCAGGAGATCCAGCAGCTAGCCGACAACCACGACGTGCGTGGATTCTTTAGCGCAGTCAAGACCATCTACGGCCCAAGCACCCAAGGTCCTACCCCACTGCGGGCCAAGAACGGAGAGGTATTTATCAAGGACAGAGAGGCAGTCAGTGCCCGCTGGAAGGAGCACTTCGAAGATCTCCTTAACCGAGACTCTGTCTTCGACGCGAGTGTCCTCCACTCCATCCCACAGCATGCTACCCGCCACCATCTCAGCACAACCCTAGTCCGGCAAGAGGTTGAAAAGGCCATCCGACAACTGAAGAACAACAAGGCCTCGGGAGCAGATGGAATCCCTGCCGAGGCACTAAAGCATAGCGGAGAAGCACTACTGGTGTGAATTCATGAACTCATTTCTCTTATCTGGAAGGAGGAGAGCATGCCAGGGGATCTCAGAGATGCCGTAATTGTGACCATTTTCAAGAAAGGTGACCAGTCCGATTGCGGTAATTACAGAGGAGTTTCCCTGCTGCCTGCCACAGAGAAAGTCATCGCAAGAATCCTCCTCAGTCGCCTTCTCCCAGTGGTCGAAGAGCTTCTCCCAGAGTTGCAATGCGGATTCCGCCCACTAAGGGGCACAATGGACATGATCTTCACCACACGTCAATTACAAGAGAAATGCAGGGAACAGCACCAACCGCTGTACATGGCCTTCTTTGATCTCACAAAGGCCTTCGACAATGTCAACTGTGAGGGATTATGGAGTGTTCTCAAATTCGGCTGCCCTCAAAAGTTTGTCACCATCCTCCGCCTGCTTCTCGACGACATGCAAGATGTGATCCTGACCAACGGTTCCACCACAGACCCAATTCACGTACGAACCGAGGTCAAGCAAGGCTGTGTCATCGCACCAACGCTCTTCTCGATTTTCCTTGCTGCAATGCTCCATCTCGCCCTCAGTAAGCTCCCCGCTGGAGTAGAGCTAATTTACAGAACAAATGGGAAACTGTTCAACCTCCGTCGCCTCCAGTCCAGATCCAAGGTCGTCCCATCCTCTGTCGTCGAATTACAGTATGCAGACGACGCTTGCGTCTGTGCTCACTCGGAGGTCGAACTCCAAACCATCGTCAACACCTTCATTGAAGCGTACGAGAGCATGGGCCTTACACTAAACATCCGTAAGACAAAGGTCCTCTACCAACCTACCCCTGCCACACAGTACTGCCCCCCGATTATCAAAATCCATGACAAGGCCTTGGACAACGTGGACCACTTTCCATACCTCGGGAGCCTACTGTCAACAAGGGCAGACGTCGATGACTAAGTCCAACACCGCCTTCAGTGTGCCAGTGCAGCCTTCGGTCGCCTGAGGAAGAGTGTGTTTGAAGACCAGGATCTCAAACCTGGCACTAAGCTCATGGTCTAAGGAGCAGCAGTGATACCCGCCCTGCTGTATGCCTCAGAGACATGGACCATGTACAGCAGGCACCTCAAAGCACTGGAGAGGTACCACCAACGCTGCCTCCGCAAGATCCTGCAAATTCATTGGTAGGATAGGCGCACCGACGTCAGTGTTCTCGCTTAGGCCAACATCCCCAGCATCGAAGCTTTGCCCACGCTCGATCAGCTCCGATGGACGGGTCACATCGTCTGCATGCCTGATATGAGACTCCCAAAACAAGTGCTCTACTCGGAGCTCCGGCATGGCAAGAGAGCCCCAGGTGGGCAGAGGAAACGCTTCAAGGACACCCTCAAAGCCTCCTTGAAAAAGTGCAACATCCCCACTGACACTTGGGAATCCCTGGCCCAAGACCGCACAAAGTAGAGGAGAAGCATCCAAGAAGGTGCCGAACACCTTGCGTCTCTTCGCCAGGAGCAAGCAGAAGCCAAGCGCAAGGAGCGCATGTCAACCCAAGTACCCCACCCACCCGCCCCTTCAACCACCGTCTGCCCCACCTGTGACAGAGACTGTAGGTCCCACATTGGACTCGGCAATCACCTGAGAACTCATTTTTAATGTGGAAGCAAGTCATCCTCAGTTCCGAGGGACTGCCTAAGAAGAAGAATTTTGACAAATTTATTATGTCAGAGATTGCTTTCAATATCACTCAATTACTGCACACAGTTTCCATTACATTATTGCTTCACATTTTTTGAAGTTTCTAGCCCCATTCTTTATAAGTAATAAGTTCTATGTATTCTTGTACTGTATATGGTTAAAAAGGAAGTAAAATTGACTTTCTTTTCCGTACCTTCATTGTACATCAAAATGTCGTTATCTTTGTCATCAAATGTTCTTTATGGGTTGGAATGTGTTCGCTCTAACTATTGCTTCATGGCATTGTTCGTAGAACGCCCAGATCTCTTTAATAGATGTGTTTGTGTAGAGGGCTTGTTTCAACTAAATAGGTTAGGGAGGATCAGTGGTCACAATTTCAGTTTATATAAGACCAGAACTAGGTTAGATACTAGGAGGTGGTTCTTTTCCCAGAGAATAGTGGATCTGTGGAACAGGCTGCCGGCTCATGTGGTGGATGCCAATTCCCTGAATTCCTTTAAGCGAGTGTTGGACTTGGGCAGAGATCACCTCATACAAAAGGAAGGTACAGGTAGACTATCCTTTATCCGAACTTCTGAAAACCGAAAACCTCTTTTTAAAAAAAAAAAAAAAAAAAGTTTTTTCGTTCAGCGTAAGTCGTGCGCACGACATGACCAGAGTGGCGCACGACTTACGCTGAGCAGGGCAGAGGGTCACAAGAGTTCCCTCCTGGGTAGGAGATTGCAGGCCGAGCCGGGCAGTGTGAAGGAGGTACCGGGAGAGTGAACCCAACAATACAGCGGCCCGTCCGATATTCTTTTCTCCCACCACCAGACCCGACCTGACCCGACCCCACCACCCCCCCCCCGACCTGAACCGCAGCCCGTCCGATATTCTTTTCTCCCCCCCGACCGATATTCTTTTCTCCCCACCCGACCCCCGACCTGATTTGCGGGCCAGATTATTAGGAGTCAGGCGATATCCGGCTTTCCAGAGAAGCAGGAAGGGGAATGAGACACGGAACAGTCGCAAGAGGTAGCCTGAACTTTTAACATTTATATTAAATACACATTTCCCAGTCTTATAATAATACCTTCTGAAATCCGAAAAATTCCGAAAACCGAAACTCAGCTGGTCCCAAGGCTTTCGGATAAGGGATAGTGTACCTGTACTACATGACGTTAATCAGGGCCAGAGTGGTCTCCTGGACTAGTTTTGATCGCCTAAGGGAGTCGGAGAGAAATTTCCCAGATTTCCCCCCCAAATTGACCTGTTTTTAAAAAAAAATCTTTTTTTGCCTCTCCCAGGAGATCGCATGGCTTTTGGGTAGGGTGGGCAGTGTTTATATTGTGATGCATAAGGCATTGCAGTGTGTGGGTCAGACTGGATGGACTTGAGGGTCTTTTCCTGTCTGTGATTGTTCATATGTATATAAATACATATTTTAAGGTATTAATTACTTAATGCGCTAATGCATATCAATAGAGGTCTATATGCTTTGTCTTATAATCTTTAAACCTATTTTATGCCATAGTCTAATAAGCAATTCCAAAGGAGGTGTTAAATATATAAAAATGTCAGATTTTAGCATGTACATATTTCTTAGAACCATGACAAATGCATTGATTATTGTCAGCACACTTGTAACTTTATTCTCAATATCTTGCTCAAGTAAGTGAATGTGTGTATCAAGCGCATGGCAATATGCAATATAAAAATGCCATATAAGGATTTAGTACTCAATTACCTAATTATCATTCTTGATATGACATTTGTTCTTAAAGATTACTATCTGGAGAACCAGAAAATAACACATACACTCATAACAAGTAAGCCCTGTTCTGTTAGATTTTTCTTTATTCGAGAAAATTCACTATTAAAAGCAGGTTATTGTGGAAAAAGTTATAGTCTACAGAAAATGTTAATAATCTTATACACTTTAGTAGCAAGATTATTGACAAAATCTTTAAAAAAGTCAAGTGTTGTGCAGGACTATGGTGTTGCATGGAAATCGATAGACTGACATAAGCTTCATAAAAACGGGAGAGGATGTGCACGCAAATATAGCTTTGCTGTACCGTTTGTACCTAGATTTGTTTTTACTTTATTAAAATGGAGATTTATTCAGTGGGCATCAAAGATTATTTGTTGAAGATATTGTATTTTCCTGAACTAGAAGAATGTAATATTTTAAATGTTAGGGACACTAAAAAGACTATAAAAGAAAATACAAAAAACCAATTACTTATATGAACTAAATAATTTTCATCTGGTATTGTAGGGTCAGAAGCCTTAAAATTTGTTCAGTTGGTTAACAGAAGAAATGTATATCTGCCATTTGAGTCATGTGCTGAAATTACTTAATTTTGCAGTTTGCAAATGAGTACACAAGTGCTTGTAGTAAAATAGAATACAAAATTGGCAACTGCAATACTATTTTATTTCCACTTGTGAGGAATACCTTCATAATACTTTACTCATGTCAACCCATCTTCCTCATTCACGGAGTAAAAAGGATGTTCCAAGCATTCATTCATTAGCCTCTCTGCCAAATTCACAAAAATGGAATGTAATATTCTTGTTCAACATGGTGATCCTTTACCAATCTAAAATACAGAAAATTATTTTAATTTAGAAAAATAGCCATTTAAAAAGTGTTTTTCTACCTTCTGGATCAATGACAAGTGCACATCACGTGGAAGTATTGGAGAAGTAAAATGTAAAACCTAATCTGAAGCAAACAATTCATTTATCTTGTGATAAATAGGAACATAGGAACAGGAATAGGCCATTCAGCCCCTCAAGCCTGTTCTAGATTCTCCTCAAATATATTATATCATGGCTAATCTGTACCACAACTCCATTAACCCAGATACCCTAACCTAACCTTGCAAGATTTTTTAACGAATATGATAAAGTTAAGCGAGTAGTTAAGGCGGATGTGGGCCTATTAAAAACCGATGCAAGTGAGACTATAATGGACAATAAGGAAATGGTAGCCTTGTTGAATGAGTACGTTGAATCCGTTTTCACAAAGGAAAAGGACAAAATACCAGTGGTACATGAGAACCTAAAAATACGTTAAGGGGAGGAACTTAATGGATTTAATACAAGAATGAAATGTTAATGGAGAAAACAATTGGACTTAAGATAGACAGATCTCCAGGTCCTATTGGTTTCCACCCCAAGGTGGTAAAAGAAATAGGTGAGGAAATTGTTGAAGCGTTGGTCACAATTTTCAAAGCTGTCTAGGTTCGGGAATTGTGCCTTTGAATTGGAAAATTGGAAATGTCGCTCCATTATTTAAAAAGGAAAGGAGTGAGAAATTAGGTAACTACAAACATGTTAACTTAGCATCAATTGTGGGGAAGCTACTGGAGTCTGGAATCTATGATAAGGGACAGATTAACTGCACTTGGACAAATATGAGCTGATCAAAGAGAGTCAGCATGGATTTGTGAAGACTCGGTCTGACTAATCTAGTTGAATTTTTTGAGTATGGTGGTTAAGGAAGTGTCTGTGTATGTTGTCTATATGGACTTCCAGAACACATTTGATAAGATTCCAAAAAAGGGATTAGTAGCAGAAATGAAAGTGGACGGCTAATGGAGCTAATCTTGTGACATTAGTTGGTAATTGATTGTGAGGTATAGAGACCGAGAGTAGGGATAAAGGAAATGTTCTTTGATCGGCGCGCTGTGACAGTGGTGTTCCCCAGGGATCTGTATTGGCGCCTCAGCTTTTCACCATATATATTAATGACTTCGATGAAAGAATAGAGAGTTGTATATCTAAGTTTTCAATTGACTCTAAAGAAGGCACAGGGATTTACAGTGGGACACAGACAGACTAAGTGAATGGACAAAACTGTGGTAGATAGAGTTCAGTGTGGGGAGTGTGACGTCATCCAATTTGGATCCGAGAAAGACAATCGGAATTTTTTTTAATGGTGAGAGCTATGGAGGAACAAAGGGATTTAGGCGTCCATGTATACAAATCACTAAAAGCTAGTGGACAGGTATAAAAAGTAATCAAAAAGGCTAATGGAATGTTAGCCTTTATCTCGTGGGGTTTGCAATACAAAGATGAGGAAGTACAGAACCCATCTGGAGTACTGCATTCAGTTTTGGGCACCACAGGAAGGATATACTGGCTTTAGAGGGGGTACAGTGCAGATTCACCAGAATGATACTCTGGCTGGAAGGGTTAAATTATGACGATAGGTTGCATAAATGGGGTTTTATATTCCCTTGAGTTAAGAAAATTATGGGGTGATCTAATCAAGGTGTTTAAAATTATAAAGAGATTCGACAGGGTAGATAAAGAAACATTTCTTCTGGTGGAGGATTTCAGAATAAGGGGGCATAATCTTATAGGACCTTGCTGTGTGCAAATTGGCTGCCGCATTTTCTACATTACAACGGTGCCTATACTTCAAAATTACTTAATTGGCTGTAAAACGCTTTGGGACGTCCTGAGGTTGTGAAAGGCGCTATATAAATGCAACTCTTCCTTTCTTTAAAATTAGAGCTAGGACATTTAGGAATGAAATCAGGAAACATTTTTTCACACAAAAGGTAGTAGAAATTTAGAACTGTCTCCATAAAAACCTGTGAATTCTCGGTCAATTGAATACCTGCAGTCACAAAACACATTTGTTTGGGGTCCTGTCAGTTTGTTGTCGTGTTAGGTAGTGGCTATTCGCTTTGGGATGAGCAATCACATATACCCTGACAGAGGCACTGACAAAAACCATAGACCAAGCAAACAGTCAGACTGGAAGGAACAAGACTGACACACACAATACCCAGCGTCACTTTTTGGATTACCAGAAGATAAATTCCAAGTGGCAGTGAGCTGAAATAGAAGAAACCTAGCAGCCACACTAGTATTCTTGGCACACGGTTACAAAGTTTAGAGAACACATCTTGATCAATCCTGCTTTGGGATGTAACAGACACAGTGTCAAGACTGTGGTCTGCATAGTAATCAGAGGTGGTATGCCTGCTTGGAGTCCTTGGGGAATTCCTTTGTACCTCCCTTATAGTAATAACTAAGCAGTTAGAAGAACCAAGGGTTGAACTGGAGGAAGTCAAGTTCTTTGGTGTTAAAACTACCTCTTTGCAACCTGAATTCCATGTTGTCCTGTCCCTTGCTGTTAGTTTGCACATGATGTTTGTATCATCAGGGAGACTTGCAATTTCATCCTCGTGGACCTCTGTCTCATGGCGGCAGAAGGGACAGCTAATGCAGTGGGAGCCATCACTGATATCTAGGATTTTGTTTAGGCATCTTGCACATACTCTGTGTAAACAGTCCAGAATCTTAGGCTTTCGGCTATGGCCATTGTACCTTTGGTAACAGATTTTACATTCCAGTTCAGCACTTGAAATATTTTCGTCTCCTGTGTGAGTGCAGCTCATCTTTAATTCAAATACACTGGAGAAAGAAAAAAAACATGTAATACAAATGCACAATTAAATTCTAGAGACAAAATACATAGTTTTTTTACTCATTGGTTCATAATAGAGACTGATCCATGTAATTAAGCAATATATTCTGCATATATACTGTAGCTGGAAACCTTGAACTTGGGCTGACTGGTCTGTCCTTGGTTCCCTACTACAGCATGTTTTTATACTGTTCTTTGGTCATACTTTATTTTGAAGAAAATGTTGAAGGTGCCTGATTTGGAAGAAATAGTCAATATTTTCATTTTCTAAAATGATACCTGTGCTAAAATAGGCTATGCCTCCCTGTTAATAGTCTGTCAGGATGCTTGTGGCTAGTCAGAAGATGGACTGTTCACAGCTATGACTAGATTTGTGATACCATTTGCATTGTCTATTAACTGCTAATATACTGTTATTTTATGGCCACTGTGGTAGACTATAGTAACATATACATTTTTTATTGCATCAGGCTACTCTTAACTAGTATTATAGTTAGGTTGTAGTACAGGTCGACTATCCCTTATCTGAAACCCTTGGGGCCAGATGTGTTTCGGAATTTGGAATTTTTCGGATTTCAGAACGGCAGCTCTTTTTGACATTTTCACAGTGAAATTAAACTCAAAATCACAAAATAACAAAAAATATCAGAGAGCAGCAGACGTACGTGTGACTGGTAGCAGCGCTGAGACACAACTGACGCCTCACACCTGCGTGGGTCAAGCATCGGCCTCGTCGGGTCATGTTTGGCGCCACTCGGGTCATGTCGTGCACACGAGTGACGCTCCACGAAAGAACTTTCGGTTTTCAGAGCTTTTCGAATTGCGGATAAGGTAGTTTTATTTAATTGTAACAGTACATCATAACTTGGGGTAAATGTAATGCTAAGCATGAAGTTGTACTTTCAAAAGCTATTTAGTTTACTCATACTAAATATCATTCAGGTCTGGCTTGGATTTTTTTTTAAAGAAATAATTTTCAGTATTTAAGAAATTTGACTGATCAGCTGCTTTTATAAAAAAAAAAAAAAAGCTGTTCACCAGCAAGCCTGGGCTTTACTTGCATTGTACATTGTTGTACTCCAAATTCATTGATTCATACCTGGGTTTGAATTTGATGAAGAAGTCTGCACAACTCAAATTGACTAAAACCCAAACTGAAGCAAGTTTTTTCAATTCTATTTGAACATTTTTATTCGTATTATTAATATAATATAGCAAAGTGCTGATTTCTGAGGCAAAAGTAAATTTCTGCTGCCTGTTTACCTACAGGTATGTTTCTGACCATGTCCGCTGAATGTATTGACCTTTCAAATAACAATGAATACATAGTTTATTATTAGATTGTTTTCTACTTGTCTATGAATAAGGAATTGAAAAGGGCTTTAGAAAGTGGAGAGGGGAGAATCCCTACTGTCTGAACATTTAAATTGAAATTAGGTGGGTTTATAAAGTGCTCAGGTGTTATGACACCATACTGGATTTAGATAGATGGAGTTTTTGTTTTGCTGTGTGAGTTTTGTCCTACCACCACCTAGCTGTATATTTTGAGGGTTTTGTGAGTGATTTGTTGTGTTCTCACTTAATGTTGTAGAACAGTTATCTTACGGTGCAGGCAAAAGATGTTCAAGTACATTATCCTCATACAAAGCCAAGTCCGTGTGGTCTTGGATTAATGGTCTAGCCACAAATATCCATTGTTATTAGAGTTTATCAAATCCAGGTTCATTCCTGGAATTAGAATGGACTAAATCAGCTGGTGAAAATGTATAGAGAACAGATTTCATGAGACAAGGGCAGTGCTTTGTCTTGTTTTATAGTTCTCCAAACTTAAATTGGAGAATGATTGCAACCATTGTAGCATTTGGGAGTGCTGCTGGTTTATTAAAAATAAAATAATTTTGTATAGGTAAACTTAGATTTAATGTTTTAGGTTTCTCTCAGTTCCTAAGGATGTTTAGAGTAGCCTTATAATTTTTAAAACTCTATATAAATCTTTCATATGGTGCACAAACCTTCCACATGTTATGATTTTTGAGTAACTCTTTTATGTCAATATTTTTGATGAAGACAACATACTTAAACACTTACACTCCTATGGGGTTCAATTATAAGTGTTAACAATACTTTGCCATAACATTTTGACATTACACTTTGTTGATGAACCAATCAAATCTTTCAAAATGCTTTTTGAAAAAAATTGCATTTGCCATCTTTTCTCAGTAACTGAAATTTCTAATGTTCAATTTCATGACCAAAATAAAGTTTTAAACAAAAAATATTTTTACCTTGCAACAGTAGTTCAGACCCTTCAACCAACTCTGTTCATTCTGAGCATGTGCGGTTTGCAGAATTTTCCAGCATGTAGACTGTGCATCAACATAACTTGAAAGGTAGAAAGTGTATCCCTCATCCTGCGAACATTTGACAATTTCTTTGCTTTTTCGAAAGTCTGTGAAAGAAACTGGAGATTGAATTCTCAGAGCTTTATTTCAGGCAACCCTAGCATTATTAACAAATGTTGTGTTCTATTAAGAACTACTTAAATAGACAACATCTGTACATCCAGCAGTTCCACATGAAGGTACTGCATAGGCAAAACCCAGATCAGAGCATCACCTACTCTGCCAGAATAATATTTTTTGAACAAAACTTCAGAGCGCTCCCAATCTAGTGTTTGTGTACTTTATAACTCCACAGATTATCCATCTTTATGGCTTTTCTGACTGAGGTCACAAGCTATTTACAAATGAGGACGGCTTTTTGGTCAATCTTAGTTCATCCATCCAGAATGATCCTAAAGTTTCCCCGCAGAAGCATCCAATTGGTTTTTAAATGATTCCAGTGTTCTCATCTCCGCTACTCTATTCAGAAGTCGGTTCCAAGTGTTGATCGCTCTTTGGCCTAGAAATTGGACTACGACCATTTTGGGCACATGGGGTCATAGTTTCCCCCGCCACCTGAATAGTGAGGCCCAAATCTCTCCAGATATTGGGGCTAATTTTAATATTGTTAGTGAAGCATGAAGAGCCTGCCGATGAAGAGGACTCCCAAGTGTGGGCCACTGCTAGTGTCAGAGCAGCCCCCACATAAGTGTCAGGGATTGGGACCTGGGTTGGGGTCTGGATGGAGAGCAGGCAAGGCTATGTGGGTGCAGTCTATGGTGCCTTGCAGCCTGAGGAAGCCTGCCATGCAGATGGCCTAGTGCTGCTCTCTCATCCATGGGGATTGAGATATAGATGTTCCTCTTGGTGTAGAGAGCATCAGTGACCTCTCTGATACTGCAAACTGGGAAATGTTGCTGATGTCATCTGCTGCTGCCTTGAAAGGAGTCTGTGTCATAAAAGTTAGGGGCCACCGTGACCTTGACAGCCACAGGCAGTGCTGTCCATGCCCTGGTTCTAGGCTCGAGTTGTGGCTGCAGCAGATGACATAGTTCGGTGACAACCTCCGTGACGAAGCAAAGTTGCCTCATATATTGCTCCTCAGTAAAGTTAATGTAGGATAAGTGCTTCCTGAATACCCACTGTGGATAACGCACCCTGTGTAGTGCAATCCTGCTGCTCCTGCTCCCTGCTGTCTTCCTTGCTGCCCTCCTCCTCCAGCCCCAAAGGTAGTCCTATTAGACCACCCATGACTGCAGGCAAACTGTTATTAAGGCAGCCAACAGCAGCATAACACCAGCAAAACCACCTTCTCAGCAGTCAAACTGAACTTTCCACACTCGGAAAGCAGACCAGAAAACGCCCAGAAGTTAACCAGCAGCCTGAAATGACAAACCAGCAACTAACTAAGTGCTGTATGATCCCTTTAAATAGCGCTGCTAAAGTGTCCTTCCTGTCTGTTGCCTGTTCCTGCTGGGCGAGTTTAGCACATGATGAGTTGGGTGCTGGAGCATACCAAAATCAGAAAAAGGCCCTCCAAGAAGTCAGGACCCTAATTTGTATAAGGTCTTCAGTGTTTTCCATAGTTCTAGCTTGCGCTTTGGTTGCCTATGGAAATACTCAACCAATATGGCAGGCAGAGCACTTCCTGCTTGAAATGAGTGCACGCTTCCTGCCTGCTATATTGGAGGCTTTAGGAGGCTGTTTAGCACCAGAAAGCTGGTGCAGCACGATCAAATTTCTAGGCCTAAGTCTCTCCAGTCTTTCTTAATAATTTGGATCACTAACACTAAGGGATCAGTCTTGTGGCTCCTCTTTGTATTGCATCCAACACTTGAATGTCTCCATTGTGCCTCGATGATCAGAACTGGATATAATACTGAAGATGCAATCTGACTAGAGCCCTATTGAATTTGATTATGACTTCCTCTGACTGTATGCTACTGTTTTGCCTATAATTCAATATTCTATTGGCTTTGTTGATTGCTGTTATGCATTGGTTGGACATGTTGGTTGTAATTGCAACTTTTATGGCCGGGTGACAAACAGATGATAGTGAATCGGCAGCCTGTTTTACCCCTCCCCTGTTTCTCTTTTCCATTGAAATCAATGATGTACTGAGTCATGAAGCGGTTATGCATTACATTTACCAGCTGTGACTCAAAACCACTTGGGCTTTCCTAAATTATGAGGTTAATTGAAGTCGCCTATTGAAATAACTTTTGTGTTCTCAAGTACCCTTCCTATCTCTTCATAGAGCAGGGTGTCAAACTAATTTTATACGGTGGGCTTGATCCGATATTCTGGCACATAGACACGGGCCACACTCAGCAAAAGTTATTAAAATAGAAATAGATAAAGATAAACCATATTGTTATTTATTTATATTTAGAGATACTTCCATAATACCTGTATTTTTAAATGGCTTTCTGCAACTTAATTCTTATTCTGATGATTATTCCAAATTGATGCCAGTATAGTAAAACATTCATATCATACCTGTGGCCAGTAAAAACAGCTTAAATTGTTGAATCATGGATACTTGCAAAAATATAAATATGCTTACTGTTATAGTGGTACTTTGGTGGACAATTGGTTACTTTGTTTTATTCACACATGCAAAGGTATTGCAATGTAACCTTCAGGTGGCTCTGCTATCTTCCATCAAGCATTATACAGAAGTTAGAAAAAAATGTTTTGCCTATTTATTGAATACTTGTGTGTTTATGTAAATTGGAATCAACCTTTTATGACAGGAACAGTGTTTGCCTTGCGCAGGCCCCATGCAAAGGTTCAGTTTGGGACCCCTACGTTTTACTGGACCGGATTGGAAACATTGGTTTCTGAGATCTCTGTGAGCCGATGATAAGTGGCCCAAAGTTCTAATATATGTAATTGTTAATGTTTCAGAAGCCAGGCCACACTTTCCTGGTTTGAAGAGACAGGTGTTGCCACAGCTCTGACCCCTATTTTCTGTGCACCCAAAGTGAGCCATGGAATTCTATGGCTCTTTCTAAAGCGGGGGCCTTACTGATCACCCGCATTTGGGCTCGAGATCTGACCCTGGGGCGAGCATGAGTAGCTTTGTTTCAATCTAGCTTGTTGTATGTTTCACTCCGCAGCTTTGATTGGCAACTTGTCGAGCAAAATCAGCTCCATTGCTTTACGATTGGTTGGTATTCTTAATTGCAAAGCTCTGGTCACCAGGTTAACTTGGATTTTTTTTCATATTAGATATGTCTAAGAATAGTTCATTCGACCTCTGATAGGAACATTTACCTCCCAGGTTTCTGTAAAGTCTGTGGGTTGTGCAGTTAATAACGACACAGACTTCAGGAGTAACAAACAAACAGGACTTTACTATTCGAAGGTCAGGGCGAATCTGCCCTATAAATCATGCCACAGCACTTATATACCGGTGTGGTCACCGTCGGTATTACCGTATACAGAAGCCAAACAAGTAGTGCCACACCTAAAATAGTTCTCTTAAAGGTGAACGGTTACATACAATAATCTCTTAAAGGTAGACGGTTACATACACTACAATCCTCCCTTTTTAGCTTACAACATACGTATTCCCCATTAAACATAACATATATTCAACTTCATGTAAAACAATTTACAGATATAGTCTCTGCGGAAAACAGTTCACAGGTTCAGTCTCTGTGGGAACAGTTCACCGATTCAGTCTCTGGTCTTGACTCGGTCCGAACAACATCTCTGGTGTAGCCGGTTCACATTGCTAGCGTGACTCATCCAATAGTCTTTCCCTTGACGTAACAGCTTGAACTTCCGTCCTGCTGAACCAGCAGTGCTGACTTTTACAAACAGCTGGACTGCCTTAGTAATTTTTCCCTACTTTCCCATTAGAAGTGATAATGATTTAGATGGTTATCATCTTCGGCTTCGTCTTTTCCTTTTTTGCTTCTTGGAGACTCTCGGGGCTCCCTTGCCAGCTGTAGCGCCACCATCTCCCTATGTTCCTTAGACTTTAAGTGCTTCATCCTGATTTCTGCACTTTGGGAGTTTTCATCACAAGCTGGGCAGACCAAGTCCTCGTAATATTCCGTGTCACTCAACAGGTCATGGTAATATTCGGTGTCATCCTGAGCTAGTCTAGCGAGAGGGCCTGCTACTTCTTCCTTACCCAACTGGACGTTAGCCGACTGTTGTTCCCTCCCTAGACATCTTTCCTGAAGGGACTTCTTCATGCGTTCATAGTCATCCCGCTCTTCATGGGTTTCCTGCAAATCCTTCACTAAGGACCTCATTTGTGATTTCAATACTTCCCCTTCCATCGGGGATTGATTGATCGGGCTATTCAATCCTTCTACTGGAGCAGCTGTTTCAACATTCTGTTGTTCACATAGACGTGATTCAGCGTACTTTTGGCATCCCAGTAAAATCTGTGTTGCAAACTCAGCTATTTCCATAACTTTTGAGAGCTCCGAACTCCTTCCCTTTGAAGATTGAAGCTCGTGTTCAGATTGTTCCCATTGCAGAGTCTTGTCCCTCAGCATATGAAGGAGTTGGCTGACCGTTAACTCTTCCACGGGAACACTGTGGATCAGAGCCTTCCCCATTTCATCCACCTTTTCCTCCAATGCTTTCACCTTCTTTTCCTCTTGTACTTTGGCTTTCAGCGCTCGGAGAAGTTGCGCCTTGATGCTCTCTAGCTCATGTTCAGGGGCCATTCTTACAGTCTCTGTTTCTTACAGTTTCCTTTTCTTCCACTGAAAGGATTCCCAGTTGAATCTGTTCTTCAAGTTGTTGAACCTCGGTCATTGCCGCCTCATATTTGTCTTGGGTTTCCTTCAATATTTTTATGAGTTCTTGGACATCTTGTCTTTCATGTTCTGCCATGTCTTTCACCTCTAATTTCTCATCTATGGATGGAACTTCTACCGATGAGTCTGCCTTGGCCTTGAGCTCATCAAGAATTTCCTGCAGCCTTTGGACTTCTTGCTCATGTTCAACCTTTAGTTGCTCATATGCTTCTACTGAAACTAGCTTTTCGGAGGTTGCCGAGTTAACCCCCTCCAGAATTATAGCCTGGGCCTGTTCATACTGTTCTTTCAACTTCTCACACGCTGCTTGTAAGGAGTCGTAGAGAAGAACTGGAATAAAATCCTGGCTTCCTGAAGATTCCTCTTCATTTGCTTCTTTTGCAATTTTCTGTTGGAGTTCAGCCAAGGCTGCTATGCTATCTGCCTCTCGAAGTCTCACTGCCATCAAATCTTCTTTATTCTTGCAGTCTATCTCAGCCATTTTCCCTTTACTTTCATTTAACTGAGTGAGTAGTCCCTTATTCTGGGCTGAGAGATATTGCACCTTCTCCTGTAGACCATTGCACTCCTTCTCTGCTCGACATAGCTGGTTACTGCTGATTTGGTTCTGTGTTTCAAGTTCCAACATCCTTTGCTTAGCTTCTTTCAGTTTCGCCCCTATAAGCTCCTCTTGCAACATGGCCACATTATTCTCATCAGGTAAAGAAGCGTTTCTCTTTTCTATGTCCAAGATTTTTTTCTGCATCTCTTTAAGTGCACATTGCGATTCAGCTTCTCTTAACCTTGCCTGCACTAGCTCCGTCTCCAGTTGCAGGACAAAATCCTCAGTGTAGCGTGGTTTGCCTTTATGCTGTATCTCTAGATCATGCAAATATTCTAACTCCTGAACATCATAAGGGAGATGTGATCGGTAATTGGTCACGATGGCTCTATGGTCGCTCTCTGCTTGAGCCAGCAGGTTCTGTTGTCTTTCCAGACTCTCCCATTCGGTGTCATAGAACTTTTTCATTGTTTTCATCTCTTGTACGAGACGGTAACTCAATTGTTCTAATTGTTGTCGTACTTTGAGATAACGTTGAGTTCGAGCCCGGTGTTCCTCCGTAATGCATATGTCTGTAACTTGAACAGACTCAGAATTCTCTGTCTTTATACACGCCATCGTTTTTCCAACCTTAGTCAGTGAGTTCATGTTAACCTTGTTTTTCATACTTGGGCTGGACTTATCGTCTTCCGGCTCAGAGTCTGAGCTGCTTGTCTGCACCGAGTCCTCACTCGTCATTGCTTGTAGGTAGTGCCATTCCATGTCTATTTTCTTGATCCACTCCCGTCCTAGAAGTGGTGGTCCTCCCTCAGGTAGTACGTATAAGTTCATTCTTGGGTGTTCTTTACCCCTATCTCTCACCTTGACTCTTATCTTTCCCATGGGGTATACTTTTTGCCCCGTGTATGTCTGCAATACGAACTTGGTATCTCTTAAGGGTATATGTGAGAATAGCCTGTGGTAATCCCTTCGATTTATGACTGATACAGCTGATCCAGTGTCCAACTCCATTTTCACTTGGACTCCAGCTATTTTTAGCATGACCCAGATAGTTTGTAGGTCAGCTTCCTTACTCACATTATGAATTCTCAGACTACCCAGCTCCTGGCAGTTTGGGTCTGAGTCTGAATTCTGTTCGTCTGAACTCTTCTCAGCCACCTTGTGTACCTTGTTGTACTTTTCCTGTGATGGCTTCCTTTGGTTGTTGGTCTTCTTCCCTGACCGGCATACCTTAGCGATGTGACCCAGTTTGCCACATTTCCTACATTCCTGGTTCTTAAACCAGCATTGGTTCTGATCGTGTGTTGTCTTCCCACAGCGATAGCATTTTGTTATACTCGAGGTAATTTGGTCCACACCGAGTGCCGCTGCCTTTAGCTGCATTTCCGCAGTTCCTTTCGCTGCGGCTTCGTTTGATGCTGCGATAAGGACAGCCTTATCCAGTGGAAGATCGTTCTCTTCGAGTAGTCGCTTTTGCGTCCCTTCCTTGGACAATCCGCATACGAACTTGTCTCGCAGTGCCTCTGTCAGATTCCCTCCGAACTGGCAGTGTTTCGCTAGCCTACGCAGTTCGACCAAGTATTCCGCGTTGCTTTCGTCTTTCCGTTGCGTTCTTGCATAGAATTTGAATCGTTCAGCCAACATTAACGGTGCGGGGTTCAAGTGATCCTTCAGCACTGCCACAATATCATCGAAAGTCTGATCCGCCGGTTTAGCTGGTGAGAGAAGATGCTTCAACAACCCGAATGTTTTCGCACCCATTATGTTAAGTAAGGTTAAAGCTTTTTCATCCTTTGCTATTTTATTAGCCTTACAATGTATCTCAATACGTTCCACGTACGTGGTCCAGTCTTCTATCTCAGAATTAAAATCGTTGATGTCCCCACGCTCAGGCATCTTCCTTCCCTTGGGAACAACACAAGTATTTCTTTAAATTATTATTTTTTTTTTATTTTCTAAGATGGCGGCTTTTCCCGCGAAAATGGCGGTTTCCCGCTCTTTCCTTCTCTCCCCGCCCCTTCAATGGCGGTTTCCCGCGTCTGTCGTCTTCTCCGCCTAATGGCGGCTTCCCGCGTTTCTTCCCTGGTGGGAGGGGTACGCTTTCCCCACAGCGGACAGGTTCAGCCGATGGGCTGGCTCTCGCACAGTTCCCCTTACTCGGCTCTGTCTCTCCCGCTCGCACGGCTCTACCGGCTCTGGGTACACCCCGTTGGCGGAGAACAGTTCAGCCGCTGGACTGGCTCTCGCGCAGTCTCCCTTGGTCGGCTCTGTTTCTCCCGCACGCTCGGTTCCCATTCGCCTCCCAGCCCTCTCGCAGTCCGGTGCTTCCCTCCCCGGCTGCGGCCGAGTTTCTCTCTTCCCGCGCCTACGCTCCCGGTCTCAGCGCTTCGTGGCTTCGGTCGCTGCCCGGTTTTCCCGCCGATCGCGGTCTGGCTGTCTCACGACGCCGTTGGACCCGACTTTCCGTCCGGCTCCTTTCCCCCTCGACCGTGGTCGAGTGCACAGCCCTTATCCTCCAGATATTCTTTACACTTTCCCTTACTCACAGTCTCCGTGGCCGCCTTGCTTCCTGCTGATCGGCTCACTCCGCACCGTGGCAGAAGGGCAGTCAGTGCCTGTTGCTGATGGAAGCTTTTGTTGCTAAAGCCTTCCTCCTTTCTATTGCTGCAGCCTCGTGTTTTCTCCCAGCAGAACGACGAGGGCGGTTGCCTCTCTTCGACGCTCTTTAGTTGCTTTGGTAGTCTTGCCGCAGGGTACGATCGGACTCGTCGCCACTGTAAAGTCTGTGGGTTGTGCAGTTAATAACGACACAGACTTCAGGAGTAACAAACAAACAGGACTTTACTATTCGAAGGTCAGGGCGAATCTGCCCTATAAATCATGCCACAGCACTTATATACTGGTGTGGTCACTGTCGGTATTACCGTATACAGAAGCCAAACAAGTAGTGCCACACCTAAAATAGTTCTCTTAAAGGTGAACGGTTACATACAATAGTCTCTTAAAGGTAGACGGTTACATACACTACAGTTTCCATGACATATATGGCTACACAGCCTCCCTTTCTATTCACTCTGTCAGAACTTATGGATACAGGGAACTCCATGGTCATTGTTGATCCAGACTTCAACAAGGCTCTTAATACAGTACCGTATAGGAAGTTGGTCCACAAGGTAAAAAAGCACAGAATAGGTTGGCAGTTATTGAAGTTGATTGGAAGCTGGCTGCATAAAAGGAGATGGAGGATTGTTTTGCATGGAGCTGCATCAGGATGGTGCTGAATTACTAGTGGGTTACCCCAAGAATCAGTACTGGGAGCATTGCTATTTCTGATGCATAGAAATGATTTGGAAATTGAAATGAAGACAAAAGTGTCAAAATTTGCTGATGACAGCAAGTTGGGGAGAGGGGGAACTGCAAACAATCAAGCACAGGTGGATTAGGTGCAGAGGGATCTAAATAGATTAGGAAATTGTGCTGAGAAATGACAACTGAAATTCAGGTCATGATGTTACTTACCTTGGCGGGTCCCTGGTGGGCGATGTCGGTGATGGGTCCCGACCCTGCTGCTGGCACCATCCTGCTCTCTGAAATTACTTTCTGTTGATGGGGCTTGTTAAGCCCACCCAGCGTGTTTCCTGGGCCAATTGGAGGAAGCAGCTCTGGTGATGTAATTTCATGATGTGTCATCTGCCGGTTTCCTTAAAGGGACCATGGCCACCTTTATTATGACATTTGTGCTGTCCGTGTTCTACAGCATTGAAGTGCTGCAAACACTGACAATGACTGCACAGAGGTACAAGGATGCACCTAGGTTCTCCCATGACTCCCTCCATATGCTTATAGAGGGAGTCACAGCACGCAGGGAGGTCCTCTTCTCTTACCATGGGCGAAAGTCACCTCCCTAGGACACCAACACAGCCTGGTTCCACATTGCACAGGAGGGCACAAGCAGGGATGTCGTCAGGAGGACCTGGGTGCAGTGGTGCAAACCTTTCAATGATCTCATTAGATCATGAAACATTAGTACAAAGCCACACTCGCCTTCATCCTGCTGTACCTCTCATCACATCCCCATCACTCTGCCTTCCCTACCCTATCCCTGCACATCCTTACTCACACCAACTTACCTTGCACCTCCCTCTCTCTATATCTACATTATCACATCCCCATCTCAGTAGCCACCCCTCATCCTAGTACAATCATACCAACTAACAACACACAAGGGTAGCCACTTGGGTGTTTTATCCAATGTTCATGTAAAGTTTCTGTTAATGTGCTGTCAAACATTGAAACCTTTATTTTCAACACTTTGCATTCTTGGACAGATTTGTGTGCACCTTTTGAAGTGGCTTAGTGAGTTGCCGTGAATGGTGAGACATAACAGTACCCCCCCCCCCCCCGGCAATGGTGGTGAATGTGAAAGGAATGGCTTAGACATTGTAGGGATGCTTTATGGTGTTGATGTGGGGTGGTGCCAACCTGGTGCATGATGTGGCAGCCAGGGTGTACAACGTCAATGAAGTAAATCTGGCCATAGTGAGGCCATCCCTGGCTTCCTGGGCAGCAATGTGGTCAGGTGCTGATGCCCTGTGTCCTGTGCAGCATCAGGTGATTGCAGAGAAGGTTAGTGTTATTGTTGGTGCTGCTGGTGTTGGAGCTGATTGTGGTCTAATTCTGAGGACCAAGGTGAGACAGTATAAAGGGCACCCATGTTGATGGAATAGATGGCAGGTGAAGTTGAGATGACAGAAGCATTCTGTCAATGGTGATAGAGTTCTTCCAATGAGGTGATACTGGATGGAAAGTGGAAAACCTGCAGAATCTGTGCTGGAAATGAACTGAGATACAGCTTGTGGCTGAGGAAAGTGAAGATCTGTCAGGTGGGAGTTATTACTGTACATTTGAAGCTGTCAAGTAATCAGCTGGAGCAATGGCCACTAAACTCCCACCTCAGGTTGACCGCCATGGTCCCCAAACTGCGTGGTTCCCATGGCCATGAAGTTAAAGTGAAAAAGTAAGTTATAAAAGCTTGTTAAGCAGCTGTCAACTAGATGCTAATAAGATTAATTGGGTCCCCTGCCGCTGCCTGTCGGGTCTGCTTAGCGCTGACAGACCTGACATTGGGAAAGGCACGGGGCGGCGGGTTGATAGCGGGGTCCCAACCCACTGTCAAAAAAAACACTTTCTCACCCAACCTGGCACCGACCGCGCCCGCTGACCCCGGAAAATTCCGTCTTCAGTGTCGGCAAGTGCAAAGTGATGAGATTAAGGAAGAGAGTAAACACTGGAACTGTTAATTAACTGTTAGTCAACAGGACACAGCATAGGAGCAGGATGTGGAAGTGTTGAACAGATCTATGAAACTATCTACACAGTGTGCAGCAGCAGTAGATAAGCTGAATAGGATATTGGGTTGTATAATGCATTGGGCGAAAACACAAATTGCAGGATGTGATATTGAGCCTATTAGAATCTATTAAGGACGTGGTAACAAGGCACTTAGAAAATAATAATAGGATTGGGCAGAGTCAACACGGATTTCTGAAAGGAAAATCCTGTTTGACAAATCTGTTAAGAGTTTTTTGAGGTTGTAACTAGCAGAATAGATAAGGGGGAAACCAGTGGATGTGGTGTATTTGGATTTTCAGAAGGCGTTCGATAAGGTTCCACACAAGAGGTTATTAAACAAAATTAGGGCTCATGGGATTGGGGTTAATTTACTAGCATGGATTGATTAACAGACAGAAAGCAGAGTAGGAAAAAAGGGTCATTTTCGGGTGGGCAGGCTATAACTAGTGGGGTACCGCAAGGATCAGTGCTTGGGCCTCAGCTATTCACAATCTACATCAATGATCTGGATGAGGGGACCAAATGTAATATATTCAAATTTGCTGATGATACAAAGCTGGGTAGGAATGTAGGTTGTGAGGAGGATGCAAAGAGGTTTCAAGGGGATATAGACAGGCTAAGTGAGTGGGCAAGAACATGGCAAATGGAATATAATGTGGAGAAATGTGAAGTTATCCACTTTGGTAGGAAAAATAGAAGAGCAGAGTTTTTTAAATGGTGAGAGATTGGGAAATGTTGGTGTTCAGAGGGACTTGGGTGTCCTTGTACACGAATCACTGAAAGTTAACATGCAGGTACAGCAAGCGATTAGGAAAGCAAATGGTATGTTGGCCTTTATTACAAGAGGATTTGAGTATAAAAGTAAAGACATCTTACTGCAATTATATACGGCCCTGGTGAGACTACACCTGGAGTATTGTATACAGTTTTGATCTCCTTACCTAAGGAAGGATATACTTGCCATAGAGGAGGGGGTACAACGAAGGTTCACCAGACTGGTTCCTGGGATGGGGGGATTGTCCTATGAGGAGAGATTGAGTAGACTAGGCCTATATTCTCTCGAGTTTAGAAGAATGAGAGGTGATCTCATTGAAACATACAAAATTCTTACAGGGCTTGACAGGGTAGATGCAGGGAGGATGTTTTCCCCTGGCTGGGGAGTCTAGAACCAGGGGTCACAGTCTCAGAATAAGGGGCCGGCAATTTAGGACTGAAATGAGGAGACATTTCTTCACTGAGGGTGGTGAATCTTTGGAATTCTCTACCCCAGAGGGCTGTGGAGGTTCATTCGTTGAGTATATTCAAGACAGATCGATCGATTTTTGAATATTAAGGGAATCGAGGGATATGGGGATAGTGCAGGAAAGTGGAGATGAGGTAGAAGATTAGCCATTATCTTATTGAATGACGGAGTAGGCTCGACGGGCCAAATGGCGTACTCCTGCTCCTATTTTTTATGTTCAAGGCATTGGTTCATTCCCCACCTGGAGTCATGTATGTAGTTCTGATCATCATATTACAGGAAGGCTATCATGGCATTGGAATAGGTGCAGCAAACGGCTACTCATTTGATATCTGGCATAAGCCACCTGAGCACTAACAGAGACACTGCAGAAGTTGAGTTTACTTGCACATCAGAAGTTTAAGATAGAGCAAAGGAGGGCAAAGGGCATAATCAAGAGGGGCAAAATAGCTTACGAAAACAAGCTGGCGGAAAATATAAAAACTAACTCCAAAAGCTTTTATAAGTATATCAAAAGGAAAAGACTGGTGAAAACCAAAGTTGGTCCATTGCAGTCAGATACGGGGGAATATATAATGGGAAATAAGGAAATGGCAGATCAACTAAATGCATACTTTGGGTCAGTCTTTACGAAGGAAGACACAAAAAACCTCCCTGGGATATCGGGAAAAATAGGGACATTGGCAAAGGAGGAACTGACGCAAATCAATATCTCTAAGGATATGGTGTTAAGGAAGCTAAAGGGATTGAAGGTGGACAAATCCCCAGGGCCTGATAACATGCATCCTAGGGTACTGAAGGAGGTGGCCCTAGAGATAGCGGATGCACTAAGGATGATTTTTCAGAATTCATTAGACTCGGGAACAGTGCCCATGGATTGGAGGGTAGCTAACGTTACCCCACTATTCAAAAAGGGGGGTAGGGAAAAAGCAGGTAATTACAGACCTGTAAGCCTTACATCAGTTGTGGGCAAAATGCTGGAGTCCATCATTAAGGATGAAATAGCGGAGCACTTAGCAAATGGGGACAGGATAGGACAGAGTCAACATGGATTTACAAAGGGTAAATCGTGCTTGACTAATCTATTGGAATTTTTTGAGGGAGTAACTGGTAGAATAGATGGGGGAGAGCCAGTAGATGTGGTGTACCTGGACTTCCAAAAGGCCTTCGATAAGGTCCCACATAAAAGATTAGCATGGAAAATTGAGGCTCATGGGATAAAGGGGAAAGTATTGGCGTGGATAGGGAACTGGCTGTCAGATAGAAAACAGAGAGTTGGAATAAACGGCTCATTTTCTGAATGGCAGGCAGTAACAAGTGGGGTACCACAGGGATCTGTCCTGGGCCCCCAGCTGTTCACAATTTACATTAATGACCTGGATCAGGGAGTCGGATGCAGCATTTCCAAATTTGCAGACGACACTAAACTAGGAGGGGGGGTGGGCTCAGAGGAAGAGACCAGGAAGCTCCAGAGCGATTTGGACAGACTGGGCGATTGGGCGGATAAATGGCAGATGCACTATAATGTGGACAAGTGCGAAGTTATCCACCTTGGGTGCAGGAACGGGCGGGCAAATTATTATTTAAATGGCAATAGATTGGGAGAGGGGGAAGTACAGAGAGACCTGGGTGTTCTTGTACACCAGTCACTGAAGGCGAGCATGCAGGTGCAACAGGCGGTCAAGAAGGCAAACGGTATGCTGGCCTTCATAGCAAAAGGGTTAGAATACAGGAACAGGGATACCTTGCTGCAGCTGTACAGGGTACTGGTGAGACCACACCTCGAGTACTGTGTACAGTTTTGGTCGCCTCATCTGAGGAAGGATGTTCTTGCCATGGAGGGGGTGCAGCGGCGATTCACCAGGCTGATACCAGGAATGGCGGGAATGACCTATGAGGAGAGACTATGTAGTTTAGGGATGTACACACTGGAGTTTAGAAGATTGAGAGGGGACCTCATAGAAGTGTATAAAATTCTGACAGGTCTAGACAGACTGGATGCAGAAGGAATGTTTCCCTTGGCGGGTGAGAACAGAACTAGAGGACATAATTTAAGGATAAGGGCTAAACCATTTAGGACAGAGATGAGGGGGAATTTCTTCACTCAGAGAGTGGTGAACCTGTGGAACTCATTGCCACAGAGGGCAGTGTACGCCAGCTCATTAAATATATTTAAGAGGGAATTAGATATATTTCTACGGGCAAAAGGGGTTAAGGAGAGAAGGCGGGGACGGGATACTGAATTAAAGGATCAGCCATGATCTCATTGAATGGCGGAGCAGGCACGAAGGGCCGAATGGCCTACTCCTGCTCCTATCTTCTATGTATCTATGTATGTATCTATGTAAGATTGAGGGTATCTTATTTAGGTATTCAAGATCCTTAAAGTTATCAACAAATTGAGCCCTGAGAAATGGTTTACCATGGTGCCAAGAATGTTAGTACTTTTGGGGTGGGAAATCCGGGGGGCCTCCACCATGGAGCCCAGCTGGCCCAGGTAAGTAAAATGGAAGGGCCACGGAGGGGGGGGTGGGGGGAGAGGCCGATTTTTGTGGGGCCAGGAGGAGCATTAGAAAATTGGCCCGGTCAGGGAGACAATTAAGGTTGATAGTAATTTTAAGAGATAGTTGGACAGGCATTTGGGGAGAAAAATCATTGAGATATATAGGTAACTGTGTATTCTATTTTTGAATTTTGAGGATGGACAGAATGACCAAAAAGGTCTTTTCTGGTCCTGCACATTCCTTTGTTCCCAAGACTGTTAACTTCTCAGCCTTGGCTCAGTTGTAACACTCACCTCTGAAGGCTGTGGGTTCAAGCTCCATTCCAGAGACTTGAGCACACCAATATTTCAGTGGAGTGCTGCACTGTTGCAGATGCCGTCTTTCGGATCACCATGGCACTATTTGAAGAAAATCGGGTCTCCTGGCCAACATTTATCCCTCAACCAATACCACCAAAAACAGATTATCTAGTCTTTTATCTCGTTGCTGTTTGTGGGACTTTGCTGTACGCATATTGGCAACTGCATTTCCCTACATTACAACGGCGATTACACTTGGAAAAATGTACTTCATCGGCTGTAAAGCGCTGGGATGTCCTGAGGTCTGGAATGGTGCTATATAAATTCTTTATTACTACATACTGAATATGTACTTTTTTTATATATATAAAGTCACTACTGTTTTTTTTACCC
Organism: Somniosus microcephalus; assembly: GCF_052327205.1. Taxonomy (NCBI): domain Eukaryota; kingdom Metazoa; phylum Chordata; class Chondrichthyes; order Squaliformes; family Somniosidae; genus Somniosus; species Somniosus microcephalus. Next base: position 236,966,980 of record NC_140992.1, on the reverse strand, counting down.
TTTTGCTGTCTTTGAGGATTGCGATCACCCCAATGGTAGAGCTGTAAAATTATCTTTGACTGCTCTTTAGTACTATTCAATGATTGTCAGGAGGCACCATCAAGTAGAGTGAGCTGAAAGCTGGATCTTAATTTCTTTCCTCCCTCGAACTCCTTCCTTCTAAGTAGTGCTCCAACTAGTGCCTGAATTGAGAACTAGCTGAACTCACTCAACCGAGGCAAACCTGTTAAACTGGCACACAGCCTGGTGACCTTCTGGTTGGTATATTTCAGCTCAGCTTGTTTACAGCAGCTTCTTTACTAAGGCTAGCTTAACAGTACAAGAGTCAAAATAGATACAAAACAAATTAACTTGGTATATACATGTTTCTAATTATTTTTGTGGCTGCCTCAATTCATTATAATGCATAATCGTTTGGTTACGGTCTGTGATAGTGCTTGGTGACTGCACCTCACTAGATAGCAAATTGTATAGGACTGGTCCCATATATGTGAAAGCAGCTTTGTTAGAGACCGATCTCGAGGGCTGTATCAATCTGACGCATTTATCATCTGAGTTTGAATACTATATGATTATATGTTGGTTCTTTAAAAAGTGATAAATAATAAACATTCTAAATATTAGTATTTTGTTGCACACTTGATAGGAAATAGAGATTCTACAGAATTAAATTTAGATTTAACCATTAGGCTACTTTGAACCTAAAATAGGTTTATTTTTAATCTAGTCCTACTGGTTTTATTACCCTTTCATCAGTGATCTTTAATTTGTCTAAAAGCAGCTGCTTCATTGCATTGTTTTAAAGACTCTTTTTATCTATCTCTTCAGTCTAATATTTTTTTCTAAATAATGTAGAAAAATCATTCCTAGCATCATAGATACAGCAAGAGCAAACAAATGACCACAATAAATGATTGTATATAGTAGTTTGTGGAAAACAAGAAGATTTAAACCGAAAAGGTTAAAGAAAACAAGTTTAAAGAAATATATTGGATTTAGTTACACTATATAAAACCTTTGTTGGCTACACCCCACCCTCTCCAGTGAAAGCTTTATTTTAAATAAAATAGACATACGGATAATAAATAATACATACCTGATCATGCCTTAATCGTCTTCAAAAGCTTTCATTTCAGACTAGGAAAATGTTTTTCCATGGTTAATCCACAGGCCAGTAGTTTGTCATTGTGTTAGCAGTAAGCACCTATTGCACAGCAGTGAACTGACAGTAACAGGGTGATTCCATTAACTTACGTAGGTGTACAAGACGAAAGCTGCGGTGAAGCTAGGAGACATCAACAACCGTATGAAAGAACAAGAAGAGGATTTTGCCAGAAGGACTGCTCAGTACCAGCGGGAAATACGGCATCTCCAGCAGCTACTGAAGGACAAGCAGGAAACCCTTGATGGACTGCTTGAACAGAAAAGGTAAAGCAGTCATAGGCAAAGCAAGCCAATTAGAGCAGGCTGGTGGATGGGAAGATGCACAGCTGCAGGCTCCTGTATTCCATTATTCCCATCTGGTGCCTTGTTGGATGGCTTACATTATACACATTAAATTTGTCACAAACACGTATATACAAATGGCAGAAGTCAAAATTCAGTTATCTTGGCTTTAATGATTTTTTCCCCCCCTTTTGATGCCAGAAACCACTACAGAACTTGTTTCAAGATTTGTAGCTATTGGTTTCTTATGCTTCCTGCTGTCACCAAATAGATTGATTGTTAGAAATATGAATGAGAGCTAAGAGCAGCAACAACTATAATCCGACATACAGGCTCCAGTTTTATATTGTTGCTTGCAATGGTGAATTTTTCCTTCGAATTAATAATCTTCTGTCCCTGTTTTTTCAATGTTGTTAGCTCTGTAATGTTGATTGAAGCAGAGTGAGATGAAGATATTCAGTTAATCCTCCCGTTTTGGATAGGGTGAGGAGGAACAGAGACACATAACCAACATCATTAATATAATACATCTTGGCAGTGACTCGGATGTTGAAGGGAAAGCTGAGACGAACAGCTGAAGTCGTCCTTGCATAACCGAGGTTATGATTGTGAGAAGAATGTAATCCTGTTTCCAGCAATACTTGTCAGCAGCAATTTGCATCCTATTGGCAGCTGTGCAGTGCAGTCCCATTATCTGCAGAGAGAGAGGAATGAAACAAACCTAATCACCATCTTTTACAGCTCTTCATGGGTTTGCTGAGATAATAGGTTAAAATATTTCCAGAGCTGAATCCAAGCTGCCAGGTTGCTGTAGTTACTGAACCATTTAGTAGTTAAAGCTGCAGCCACTGCCTGCAGAGCCATTTATAGGGATTAAATGAATAGTTAATAACAGCACAATGGATAATAGCCAATATTTTTTAAATATTTAGCATTTTTAAAATTTCTTATTCACAAGGCAATTTGTATTTTTGTGTGTTCGGTGCTCAATAGCTAATGATCTAAATTCCACTTATTTAATCAATGTCATATATCTGCCCCTATTTAAACCTATGGAATAATACAATGTGATGAAGTATAAATAATGTGACATCACTATGAAAGACGGTGCAGATTTGTGTTTTCTTTGTCAGAATACTTGAATAAATTTCATACCAACTAACTTTTGCAGTAAATTATTATTGCTGATGGGATCTGTAAAGTAGCTTTTCATTTCATTTGGACTGTTTCACTGAAGTAATTTTGTGCCCAACAGTGGACTGTTGGCAAAACATGGCAACTTTCCAAAAGAACAGCTTTCTGAATAGTTTTGTCCAAAATAATTCTCAAAAGGCCTTTTGTAGCATTTGTATTCATTTAAATTCCTGTTTTTCTGAGCAGGCATCTGGGTCATTTGTACCAAAGCAGACTAATTGGGAGAATCCTCATATCAATATGAAGTATTCATTACCAGAGGGGACTGAAGGTCTCCTGCTTGATGAATCTATACATTATTTAACTCCTAGTAATGCAGATAAAATAAATGTTCAGTAAAGCTAATAGATTTAACTTGCTGTTTCTTTTAGGCAAGTAGAATCTGAACTCGAGACAGTTTGGGAATCAACCACACGAGAAAATCGGCGGATAAAAGATCTTTTACGTGGCACTTTACATAAAAGTAATCTCTGGGACACTGTCAACTTTGATCGATCAGATATAGATGAAAACCCTCGCAGGTTTTTAGGCAGTCAATCAGACTTCAGAGCATTCAGCTACTGTGATGTGATGGTCTCCTCTGCTAGAAGAGTAGAAGATAGAAGGGCACATGAGAATTACCTGCAGCCAAACAATAACAAACGTTTGCCTCATCGTGTGGCTGAAAGTGGAGATTGTGCAATCACTCAACAAAGAAAGCAAAAGCCCAGAGAAGAAACTGTCAAGAGCCCGATGTTTGAGTCTGACTCTGATCAACAGCAAGTTGCCTCCTCTGATGAAAGTGACAAAAATGAGCATGATTTCTATTCTTAATATGATTACCATCAATTATTATTCCTGCAAATGCATGTTTTCTTCATATACACTTAGTATAATAGAAATGTTTTACATGTACTGAAAAATGGTTTTCTAGTTATTTCATATTAAGCTTTTTAAAAATTTGTTATTTAAAGACCTGTGCTTTCACTACTTTATTTACATTATAGTGGTATCCATCCTTGAATACATTGTGCCACCTCTAAAGTTAAAGTTATACAGATTTTCACCAGATTTATTGAATGTTTGCACCTCATCGAGACTTACTTTTCCTTTTCCTAGTCACAGATTTAAGTGAAATTGTCACTTTAGTTTAAAAAAAATTATAATTAGTAGTTATATCCTGAATCAATTCTAATACATTCTGTTCATAGTGGTTTGCAAAGAAAATTACATATGGAATTTAATTGTGTGCAGTTAAGGGACATTACATAATTGGCAAAAACGCACAGACTATACATCAGATTGGGGCTTTGGGGTTGTGCAATGGTTGGGGGGGTGGAGGGGACAGGAATTTATACCATTGGGGCTGTTGTGTAAGGGGGCAGGAATTTTTTACCATTACATGGAAGCAATTTTATTAAAAATATTTGTTATCTCATCTCTCTGGACTGCTGGCAAATGCATATGATGTGAATTGCAGAATGTATCTGTAAACATTTTGTACTTCAATTTTAACGTGTCTCCCAAATGACTTAAAAACAATAAATTAGATGAGGACGTGTTTATTGGCAGATGACTAGTACCTTTCAACACTAACCAAACTGGAAAATTTACATCTGTGCATCTGTTTGAGTTCATAATCAATAAAGAATTTGTTCAATTTTTAACAACAATTTTAGTTAAATTGCTTTCAGTAGACACTGAATTTGCCAAAACATATGAATATTTCATTTAGATGGTCCATCAAATTTATGGCTTATCAATAATGGATGAACATAACGGTAGTGACAAACATGTATTAAAAATACTTAGCAGGCACTAAAAGTATCAAGCATATTTTGTGGTAAAATAACCCTTTAGTTTACTATAAAATTTACAAATCTATGTATTATGTTCTGACTATGTTAACTGTCTTTTGCATCATTTCCAGAACCACCTCTATCAATATTTATGTGGGTGGACTTTTGTGACAATTGCTTACATTTCTAGTTCATCTTTATATATCAATCAAAATAAACACATTTTTTCCAAAAAATAGCGTTTGGTTCCAAATAAATAATTAGCTTCTGCAGTTAGGTGAAGATAGAGATTTTGCGAAACTCTGTCTTAAGGTACATTCTCACAAAGGTTGGGGCTGATTTTCTTCTCCCCGTCTGCCTGAGTGCAGGTGAATTCACCCATATCTCCAGGTTCAGGTGATTTACATTTTGTGCAGTATGCTGGGTATGACTAGTGCCTCCAATTAGGCACATGCCTAGTGGGTGGAGGAACCTTGTACTTCTGCAAACCTTTAAGGCTTGCAGCAGCTTGGAAACTCAGTGCTTTTTGTGAGTTTGGCTGACTGTATTTGACTCTACTATTTTTAGACAGTTTGGCTTCCTATATTTGACTTACTTGTATGGCTGACTGACTCAGTGAGGTGGAATAAGTAATGTAAATCCCATATTCAAAAATTGAAGTATGATTTGGGAGTTATAGAACTAACCGTTAGACTAACACTCGGAATGGGAAAAAGTGCTAGAATGCATTTTAGGGGATATAAACATTTTACGCTAAAGCCTCTTTTATTTCGGCTGGTCGCCGATGAAGTGCAGGTTGCCCTGTTTAAACTAGCAGATGATTTTCTTAGCACTGCATTTCAAAAGCTGAAAAGTTTAAAGAGACAGGTAAAGGCTTGAATGTAGACCAGGGAGGTCCAACTCAATTTACATCGTGGGTCACATTCAGCAAAAGTTATTTAGACACACCAGGGTAGAAATTGGTATGCGTTTTTCCTGGCTTTTGGGTGTAAAACGGGCACAATGTATACCAATTTCTGGGTGCAAGATCCTCCAGCTAATGCGTGGTGGCAGATTAAATTCCATTTGGACAAAAACATATTGGTCTTCACTGTTTTTAGGTGTACCTGGCGGCTGCCTGAAATCAGAGTTGGATCAATTTAAATATGCATTTTATAGAAGGCTCCTGTTCCAGTTCTGCAGCGGACCCTTTCCGCTGAAGAAATGGTAGGGAATGTTTTTTTTAACTTCCCCCTTCTGTGGAGCAGGAGTGCTCCTCCCAGTTGCACGGCACTACTATGGGCTGCTGCCAGCCCGTACTCCGCCCTCCTGCATCTCCTCTGTGTTGGAGATTGTGATGTAAAATCAGAGCGTGCAACTCCCCACGCGCAGTAAGAATCCCCCATTCGCCTACCAATGGAAACAAGCTTTCACCATTTACCGGGGTACCGACAGAGGCCAGGGTTCCTTGGTGACTTTGGACCTATGGCTCCCAAAGCTCTCCTCCACTGGGGTTTTTCTCGTATCGTGTTGTGGGTGTATTTTAGACTAATTGATGGATTGATTGCTATGATTAGTCAACAACTCCATTATCGTCATACCATGCAACTACCAGGATGAACTAGATTGACTTTTTTTCCTAACAATTCCTATGTTGCTTTGTTCCCTATTCTCTTCCCCTAAACTTTTCCACTTCTTCCTACTCTCCCTTTCTTTAAAACTTTCTCAAAGCCCATCAGAAAACCCTTCCAATTCTTGAACCATGGCTCATTCTCCATTCCTTTATTCTTTTAATCTATTTTCCACATCTCCCCCCCGCCCCCCCCCCACCCGTAAAGCACCTTGTCATTTTCTATGTTAAAGGTATAGTATAAATGCAAATTGTTGATTTTTAAATGAGTCTTTAGTGAACAAAGCATTCAGAGAACCAATATATTTTACCAGGATTATGAAAATATTTCATAGTGAGACAGAAAGTGAATCTTGTAAAGCTTGTTATCCAGTCTCTAAGATGTCAGGTCAAACAGATAAAAACCTGAAGCAACCAACAGAAGCAAATAGTGGCACTAATGCATTCATGCTCCTTGAAGTTATTTTTGTGACTTTTTAAGGCCAAAACCACAAAGATAAAAATTGCAGAAATACCCTAGAGGAGTATCAGAAAGCATGCTGGTACTTCAAAAGCATAAATCCTGGAATGTAGCACTTGCTGGTAATTAGTATGTTAGTACAACATTTCTGAGTCCAATGCCAGAAAAATAATCTATGAAAGCTTTGATATTCAATAAAAAAAAGTACAGTACTGTAGTATACACCGTTACTGCACTTCAAAAGTACTTGGTTGGTTCTGAAATGCTTTGGGATGTCCTGAGGTCATTCCATTCATACATTTCACATATTACTTAGAATGGTGGCACGGCAACTAATTTGCTACCAAGGCGCTCTCTTTTGGGACTAAATTTTCATCTTTTAAGGCTTCCCATCACAACCCACTGATAGAATGACTAATTATTGGATTCATTGGATCCAAAACTGGCTGAGTGGCAGGAGGCAGAGGGTGATGGTCGAAGGTTATTTTTGTGACTGGAAGCCTGTGTCCAGTGGTGTACTGCAGGGATCGGTGCTGGGTCTTTTGCTGTTTGTGGTGAACGTTAATGATTTAGGTATGAATGTAGGAGGTATGATCAGTAAGTTCGCAGATGACACGCAAATTGGTGGAGTGGTAAATAGCGAGGAGAGAAGCCTCAGGCTACAGGACGATATAGACGGGTTGGTTAGATGGGCAGATCAGTGGCAAATGGAATTTAACCCTGAAAAGTGTGAGGTGATGCATTTTGGGAGGACTAACAAGGCAAGGGAATACACAATGAATGGTAGGATCCTAGGAAGGACAGAGGATCAGAGGGACCTTGGTGTGCATGTACATAGATCCCTGAAGGCAGCAGGACAGGTAGATAAGGTGGTTAAAAAGGCATATGGGATACTTGCCTTCATTAGCCGAGGTATAGAAAAGAGCAGGGAGGTTATGATGGAGCTGTACAAAATGCTAGTTAGGCCACAGTTGGAATACTGTGTGCAGATCTGGTCACCACACTATAGGAGGGATGTGATTGCATTGGAGAGAGTGCAGAGAAGATTCACCAGGATGTTACCTGAGCTGGAGTGCTTCAGCTATGAAGAGAGACTGGACAGGCTGGGGTTGTTTTCCTTAGAGCAGAGAAGGCGGAGGGGGGACCTGATTGAGGTGTACAAAATTATGAGGGGCATAGATAGGGTAGATAGAAAGGAACTTTTCCCCTTAGTAGAGGGGTTAATAACCAGGGGGCATAGTTTCAAGGTAAGGGGCAGGAGGTGTAGAGGGGATTGGAGGAAAAACTTTTTCACCCAGAGGGTGGTTGGAATCTGGAACTCACTGCCTGAAAGGGTGGTAGAGGCAGGAACTCTCACAACGTTCAAGAAGCATTTAGATGAGCACTTGAAACGCCATAGCATACAAGGCTACGGACCAAGTGCTGGAAAATGGGATTAGAATAGACAGGGCTTGATGGCTGGCGTGGACACAATGGACTGAAGGGCCTCTTTCTGTGCTGTATAACTCTGTGACTCTAGGACTATGACTCTATATTGCCAACTGAATATCTTCATCTTTGTTAATTGTTTCTTTAGTAAGTTGGTTCACATATATCTTTATGCTGATTATCCTTTCAAGGTTTCGATGCGTTTTTGGTTGGGTGGGGGGGGGTTTATAAAAGCATGGTTATTTTTAACCACCTTGCACTGTACACCTCGTGAATGCTCGAGGGCCAAGAAGGAGCAGCAGATTGCTCCCATCACTTTGCCATTGGTTAATGGTGTAATTAGCCACACAAATTTATTTTGCTGGGGCAATAGGAATAAAGCTCTGGATGGAAATTGAGATCAGGACTTGGTCTTTGTTAAACTGCTAGATGCTTTCTTTTATGAGAATAAATTATGGGTAAGGAAAAGAGCTTATTTCCTTTATTTTGCAGGATGTCAATGCTCACTATTTATAAATTATGGCTGAGAAGGTCTGACAGTGTATGTGCATTATACCTCAATCTTGCTCCCCTAATATTGCACACAAGTCAGCATCTATGTGCAGCAATAGAAAAGAATCCCTGCAAATGTGAAAACCATTTCTTCTACAACACAGAAACAGGTCATTCGGTCCAACTAGTGTTTATACTCCACACCAGCCTCCCCCACTCTAATTTCCTTTTCCCACCTTGCCTCCCTGTTCATCTATTCCATTCTCCCTCATGTATGTATCAAACTTCCCCTTAAATGTGATGATACTTTCTGCTGCAATCATTCCATGTGGCAGCGAGTTCCATATTCTCACCACTCTCTGTGCAAAGAAATTTCTCCTAAATTCTTTATTTGATCAGTTAGTGGCTAGTGAGTCCCTTACCCACAAGTGGAAACAGTTTTTCATTGTGTTTAATCCTTCTTGGATATTGACAGACGATGGCAATGGACACCATTGTGACCCCTGCCATCTGTCTCGGGTCCTTCAAGATGGTCCTCAGTGTCTCCATGTGATGCTGATGCAGCATCTATGGGCTGAATTTTAATGGAGAAGGCGGGTTGGGGGCAGGGGTGCTCCAAGGCGATCGGGAAACCCGGGAGAATGGCGGGGGAGGGGGTGCTCTCGAGAACACCATGGGCTGGCCAGAGGGACAGGGTCGGGGTGGTCCAGAACATTGTGATCGTGGGCCAGGATCAGCATGGGGTGGGTCTGCAGAACATTACGATCGGGGGCTGGCTGGAGGAGTCAGGGGGGTGGGGGAGGGGTCTGAAGGTATCGGGGGGCCGGAGTAGTAGCAGAGGAGGGGGTCCAGAACATAGAAACATAGAAGATAGGAGCAGGAGTGGGCAATTCGGCCTCTTGAGCCTGTTCCGCCATTTAATGAGATCATGGCTGATCATCCAAATTCAGTACCCTGTCCCTGCTTTCTCCCCATATCCCTTGATCCCTTTAGCCTTAAGAAATATATCTAACTCCTTCTTGAATATATGCCTTTTGTGGTAGAGAATTCCACAGGTTCACCACTCTCTGGGTGAAGAAATTCCTCCTCCTCTCAATCCTAAATGGCTTACCCCTTATCCTTAGACCGTGACCCCTGGTTCTGGACTCCCCCACCATCGGGAACATCCTTCCTGCATCTAGTCTGTCTAGTCCTGTTAGAATTTTATAAGTTTCAATGAGATTCCCCTCTCATTCTTCTAAACTCTAGCGAATATAAGCCCAATCGACCCAATCTCTCCTCATAGGTCATTCCTGCCATCCCAGGTATCAGTCTGGTGAATCTTCGCTGCACTCTCTCCATGACAAGAACATCCTTCCTCAGATAAGGTGACCAAAACTGCACACAATACTCAAGATGTGGTCTCACCAAGGCCCTGTACAACTGTAGCAAGACATCCTTGTTCCTGTACTCGAATCCTCTCGCTATGAAGGCCAACATACCATTTGCCTTCTTAACCGCCTGCTGCACCTGCATGCTTACCTTCAGCGACTGGTGCACAAGGACACCCAGATCTTGTTGCACTTCCCCTTTTCCCAATCTATTGCCGTTCAGATAATCTGTCTTCCTGTTTTTGACACCAAAGTGGATAACCTTGCATTTATCCACATTATACTGCATCTGCCCAATCACCCAACCTGTCCAAATCATCCTGGAGTTTCTCTGCATCCTCCTCACAACACACACGCCCACCCAGCTTTGTGTTGTCTGCAAACTTGGAGATATTACATCTAGTTCCCTTGTCTAGATCATTAATATATATTGTGAATAGTTGGCCGGGGGTCTGAAGTATATTTGGATTTCCAAAAGGTATTCGATAAGGCACCACATAAAAGGTTGCTATGCAAGATATGGGCTCATGGGGTTGCGGGCAATATATTAGCATGGATAGAGGATTGGTTAACGGACAGAAAACAGAGAGTAGGGATAAATGGGTCATTTTCCGGTTGGCAGCCTGTACCTAGTGGGGTGCCGCAAGGATCAGTGCTTGGGCCTCAGCTATTTACAATCTATATTAAGGACTTGGATGATGGGACCGAGTGCAATGTATCCAAGTTTGCTGATGATATAAAGCTAGGTGGGAAAGTAAGCTTTGAGGAGGACACAAAGAGTTATAGACAGGTTAAGTTAGTGGGCAATAAGGCGGCAGACGGAGTATAATGTGGGGAAATGTGAGGTTATTCACTTTGGTAGAAAAACAATATTTTTTTAAATGGTGAGAAACTATTAAATGTTGGTGCTGAGAGAGATTTTGGTGTCATCAGGCAGTTTTTAGCCTAATCCCTATTTTTAATGCTAAAGTGTGGGATTCCCGATGGATCCAAACCACGCCAAGTTTGCGAGGCGGGCTGTCGGGTTGAAGGACTTGGAGGGGTCGAGATGTCGGTGTTCAGGTGAGTGATGTGTGCATGAGTGCAAAGGTAAGTGTGTTTGGTGTGTCTAAAGTGATTAAAGAAGTTTAAATTACCTTCACTTACCTTTACAGCCTTCCTTCCTTTAGGTCTTGGGAGTCCCTCATCTCACCGGCACAGAAAGCAGAATGGCTGCGAACTGTCAAAAGTGACAGCTTTCAGCTTTCTGTACAGGAGAGATTTCTAACTGAGTCTGTGGAGAAGGACTCATGTTAGAAGTAAGACTGTCAGTGTTTGACAGCTTCAAAGAGCTTTCAAACACTGATATTTCATCTGTCAAAACCTCTTGACAGATGAAATTTCAGTCTGTGGCGTCACCTGTTGCCGGGTGGTCCTTAATTGGCCTGCTGAGCCCGCTGGGCAGGCTCAACAAGGTCAATCAAGTTAAAATCGCGTGGGTTGGCCACATCTTGATGGAGGCGGGACTACAACCCCGAAAGTTGTAGTCCATCACGTCCCCTGAATGAAAATCCAGCCCTTTGTCTCCAATTCTAATACAATCATGTAAATACAGCGTTATTCGTGTCTCAATTTTGTTCGCGTAACCATATACATTTTGGACACCCCCGATTTCTAACACACATAGGGGGGAATTTTCCCAGCCCTGGGGCGGCGGGACTGCCGGGAAAATGGCAGAAACTGGGAATGGGCACCGACCCGCTCCCAACCCACCTCCGTGCCATCTTCCCGGGAGGCGGGTCCTCGAGTCGTGCAGGAACCCGTCTCCTCAAGGCGGGAAGGGGATTAGAGCCAATTAACTGCCTGTTAACAGGTAGTTAATGGGCAGTTTTGAGGCTTTTCCCCATTTTACACCTGCAATTGCAGGCTTCCCGGTGGCTGCGAACCTCATCAGGGTCAGCGAGGCGAGCAGTGGGTCTGCGGGGGTGAGAGGGGTCGAAATGTCAGCTGTAGAGGTGAGTGATGGGTGCAAGTGTCTACAGGTAAGTATGAGAGGTGAGTGTAAAGTGTAGGTAAAAGTTTCCTTACCTTTGCTTCTTTCTGCAGGCTTCAACTGTTGAGGATCCAGAGGTGCCTCATCTCAATGGCAGAGATGACAGAATGGCTGCTGCATTCTCAGATGCAACAGCCATCTGCTTTCTGCTGAGGAGGTCTTGGTGAGCCTTTGTGCGAGGGCTCACCTTAGAACAGAGATTGTCCGTATTTGACAGCTTCTCAAAGCTGTCAAACGCTGACAATTCATCTGTCAAAAATTTTTCGACAGATGAAGTGTCATACGCTGACGTCATCTGTCACCGGCTTTCCCTTAATTGGCCGGTAAACCCACAGGGCGGGCTTAACAAGGCCAATCAAGGGAAAATAGCGTGGGTTGGTCAGATGTCGCTGGGGGCGGGACTGAAACCCAGAAACCAGAAGTCCCACCTCCAGCACGTCTCCATTGACAAAATCCAGCCCATAGAGACTGCTAGAAAGTGTCGGGGTGCTTACTGTGACTGCTCTGGTGAAGTTATTAAACTTCTTCCTGCATTGCAAAAGCATCCTGAGATTCAAGGAAATGGTGCTCACTACCCCAGTCACCTTCCTCCACAAAGTGCGTATCACTTTCTTGACAGTTCTCCGGGACGTGACCCTAAATAAACCATCTCTCCTGCTTCATTTTTCCAGTACGAGGACATGTAGGTCTGTCTCCATGAAGTTTGCCGTTCATTTCTTTGATCTGATTGCCATCTTTGTTGCCCAAGTTGCCTGCTTCCTCCAGTGTTACCAGCAGGTTGCAGCATCATTTCCACCCCCCCCCGCCACCAAAAGTTATTTCTGGCCCCCAAGTTTCCTCCCATTGCTCCCCTGCCCACTCCACCCACGTCCAAATAATTTCTCCCCCCCCCCCCCCCCATGTTATCTATTCCCTGCCAGTTTGAGGTCTGAGTCCCTCGTTTTATTATTTTCTGCCCCTTCCCTGCAGGGAACCTGAGGTGTTGCTGGCTGTTTTTGCACAGCCTGCAGGCCTCCGCCTATTTAAATTAGTTGACTGCACAATTTACAGTGGGGCCAGCACCTTAACCCAAGTTCTGACGGTGGTGTTGCTTTTTATTTCAGCCTTGAAACCTCCAATCAGTTTTGTACAAGACTTTAATCTCTGGGTGCTGCTTTTCATACTCTATTAGTGTTTTGATTTTACCCATTCTCTTCTTATTACATTCTTTGTTTCCAATTTCATTTTCATTTCTACTTTAATACAACAGATCTGACTGAAAAAATATAATCCATTAGTGTCAGAAAAGAATGTCTGGGCCTGAGATTTTAATCTGCACAACTGGGAGATTAAAGATGAATCTCTCAAGGTGCTTTCTGCAGAACATAATTACCTTGACCTAGTTTCCACATTTCAAAGCATTATTAGATACCAGGACACTCTTTTATATATTTGCTTGTAACTACTGATTTTGATAAGGACTTCCACAGCAACCACTCCTATCTTATTTCAGATAGATTAAGGTTCAGTGATTGCCTTGATCCTAAATTAACATTATTAATTACTGGGTTTCTACAGCTGTATGTCTGACCACACTCTCCGCAGTCTTCAGGAAACAGAAATTGCATGGATTTTGCAGTTATATCCCAGCTGTTAGAATATTTCCTGGTCAGATGGAAATAATTCTCATTTAACTAAAACATTGTTGTTCCAAATTTAATGATTTAATAATCCATTGCGCGTTAGTCAGTTTTTGACACATATACAATGGAAGTAATTCAGTATAACTTGAGTAATATTTAGTAATATAGTAATATTTACTAAAGTCCAAGTGTAGTCCTCAGGTGAAGCAGAGTTAAAGGACAGAGTTTAATTGGACCAGGGTGCGTTATTCATCAGCCACTGTCGACTTTGCACGTTAATGTACAAAAAACAGCCTACGAATGGCAATCTCAACTCTCAGCAGATCAAAATGTTACAGAATAAAGAATTGAGTCTTGGTGTTCTATTTCTTTCCACTGGAAGACTGAATCTTGTTGATTTGGGCTTCTGATCGATGATGGTGAAAATTGAAGCCAAGCAGTCATATTAATGACAGGGATGTGGGCGCAAGCAGACAGATACTCTGCTTCTTCAGGTTGACTCAGTTCCAGCTGATGTTTCTACTATGAGGGAGGGTGGGCGCAGGTACCCTGATGTATCGGTATTTCTGACGTATAATCATATAGTGGATTCCGATCCAAAGTACTCCCTTCTCTCTCCAATGTGACCTGGTTCATCAATCACACTAGCTACACTATTGAATGCCTAGTGTAAAGCAAAAAATAGCAGATGGCTCTGTCAAACACAAAGGTTTTATTTTAAAATATGCAGCCCTGTACTTACCCACACCTGTCAACTTTTATGAACTCCTTAGACTCAGGATTCTTGGTGGTCCATTCCACTGGCAGAATTGAACCCCTGCCTGTAGGAAACCCCATCAAAATCATGGGGAAAGGATCATCTGTATGTTTGGGGGTGGGGGTGGGGGTTGCTCCTCGCACTTGCAAGGATGTATCAGCCCTGAAATGTTGGCAGAATGTTGGAAAGGTGCCATCATGCTCTACTGGTGGAGCAGAGGCCCAGACAGACTCCGAGGAAACTTATGCTTCCAATAGAACACTTGCTGTCACATTTATTCTAACTTTTAATGCTCCTATTGTTACAAAACATCCTATACTCCAACTCCCTGTAAGCAATACCACAGTAAATGTGCTGATATATATAAATATACTGCATTCAGTGCCTGTTTGGTCTGTCACATGTCACACTTCGACACCACATTTGTAAGTATCCAAATTTCCTGCGCGTGATTGTTTCAAATTTCATGTTCCTAGAGCAACAAAGCACAACTGAAGGAGTAGGGGAGCCTATGAGTCAACAAATGAAAAAAGTGGTAGGAAGACTACCAATGAGGAGCTACTTTGGACATAGGAAAATAATGTATCATGCATTAATGGTCAGCAAAAGCTACCAATAAAAGAAAGGAGAAGCTGAAGCAATCAAATTGCTCTAAATATTGTTTGAAATTCTTTCAGCCACCATTTTAGGCTGTCAGTTGTAATGTCCGTGTGTAATTGAGACATGGACTGCAGAAGTTGGTTATAACAGGTGTTTACTGAAAGGAGACAAAACTGGAACTACTATACAAAGTTACTACACAGGCTTATATACAGGGGTGGTCACTACTGGTACTGCAGTATACAGGGGCTGCAGAATATAGTTCCTTCTTCAAGGTACATACACTACAATTCCCTTTTAGCTAAACAGTACATAATATTCGATTAATAATTAAATAACATATTTACAATTACAGTTGCTATATACATTAGCTGAAGTTAAGCAATTATGAATTCAGTCTTTGAGCAGGCTTCCTGATTCTGCCCGGATAACGCCTCTTTGGGGTATCAGGTTCTTCTGGCAAAGTTGATTCGGGATCAACGTCGGTGTTTGGTTCGTCTGCTTCCAATATCACCGATTCTGAGGTAGATGCAATTGGTACTTCGGTTTCATCACCAGGTGTATAGGATCGTGGTGTAGATTTGACGTTTTCCAGTGACTCTCGAATCTGGTCAGCATAGCGTCTTACAATGCTCTCTCCAACGTCCACGGTATACATTAGAGGTCCTTGCCGTGTGCAGATCGTTCCTGGCTGCCATTTCTCTGTGCGGTAGTCCCGGGCCAAAACTGGTTGACCTATCTTGAAACTCCTGGTCGGCCTTTCATTCATATTCTGAAACTGCCTGTTCTCCACATCTCTTCTGATGTTTGGCTTAACCAAATCCAAGCGGCATCGTAGTCTTCGATTGAAGAACATCATGGCTGGAGTTTGGTTGGTAACCGCATGTGTCGCATTCCGGTAGGCAAACAAGAAGTTATCCATCTTGTGTTGTAGGGGTATGTCTTCATTACACATTGTCTTGATAGCCTTCTTGAATGTTTGAACGAACCTCTCAGCCAATCCATTGGTGGCTGGATGATATGGGGCGGATGTGTAATGCTTAACGCCATTGTTCTTTAAGAACCTCCGGAACTCTTCAGACACAAACTGTGGTCCATTGTCGGAGCAAATCTGTTCAGGCAGCCCATTTCTGGTGAATATGGTTCGTAAGACTGTGATAGTTTTTTCTGTGGTGGTTGAGGACATTTTTATTACCTCTGGCCACTTTGAATGTGCATCCACCGCAACTAAAAACATCGAGTCCATAAATGGACCAGCAAAATCAATGTGTACCCTTTGCCATGGAGATGAGGGCCACTCCCATGGATGCAGAGGGGCTTGTAGTGGGGCATTTTGGACCTTCTGGCATCCTGTACAGCTCTTGGTCATCTCTTCGATTTCTCTATCGATTCCCGGCCACCACACAAACGCTCTGGCTAAGTTCTTCATTTTTACCCCTCCCAGATGACCCTCATGAAGCTCATTGAGCACTCTATCCTTCAATTTGGGTGGAATTACTACTCTGGATCCACACATCAAGGTTCCTCGGCACACTGACAGCTGTTCTCTTCTCGGCGAGAATGCTGGCAACAGTGGTTCGCCATGTGCTGGCCATCCCTTCACCGTTAAATCATAGATCCTGGAGAGTGTCGGGTCATTTCGTGTTTCCTTTTCTATGTTTGCATTCGTCACAGGTAGACATTCGACTATGGTCGAGTGGAATATCTCCACAGGATCCACTGCAGGTGCTTCTTCCACCGTCGGCAACGGTAGGCGCGACAATCCATCAGCATTCCCATGCTGTTTAGTTCCTTTGTACTCGATGTCATATTGGTGTGCCCCTAGGAAAAAGGGACCACCTCTGTAGCCATTGTGCTGTCATTATCGGGACGCCCTTAGGGTTGAAAATGGAGACAAGAGGTTGATGATCAGTTAGTAGAGTAAATTTCTGTCCGTGCAGGTAGTGATTGAACTTCTTCACCTCCCACACCAGGCTGAGGGCCTCTCTGTCAATCTGGGCGTAGTTACGCTTGGCTGCAGTTAATGAGCGTGACGCAAAAGCTATCAGCCTCTCTGAACCATCAAGGGGTTTATGTGAGAGTACCGCTCCAACGCCGTAGGGAGACGCATCACACGCCAGTCTTATCGGTAGTGATGGGTTGTAGTGAGCCAATACTTCTCTTGAAGTGATCAGGCCTTTACACTTCTGAAAGGCCCGCTTACATTCATCGCTCCATTTCCATGCTACTCCAGTTTGTAGCAGGGCGTTCAGTGGGTGCAGAATTGTGGACAAATTCGGCAAAAACTTATGGTAGTAATTCACCAATCCGAGGAATGACCTCAGTTGCGACACATTTTGAGGCTCTGGAGCCTTAACTACCGCTTTAATTTTGTCAGGGGACTTATGTAACCCCTCTTCATCAATCACGTGGCCACAACACGATATTTGTTTCTTAAAAAACTCGCACTTGGGGCGATTGGCTCGTAGCCCATGTTCTCTTAGTCTAGTGAGCACCTGCTCTAGGTTGGCAAGGTGTTCACTGTCATTTTCACCTGTCACTAGGATGTCGTCCAAGTAACACTGAGTCCCCGGAATCCCTTGCAGGACTTGTTCCATCGCTCTTTGCCATATAGCCGGAGCTGATGCTACTCCGAATACCAGTCGATTATACTGGTAAAGACCTTTGTGAGTGTTTATTGTGAGATATTTCCTAGAGGATTCTTCAACCTCCATCTGCAAATATGCTTGCGCTAGGTCAATTTTTGTAAAACGTTTCCCTCCAGATAGTGAGGCGAAAATATCTTCTATCCTCGGAAGAGGATACTGTACTGTGTGAAGGACTGGGTTCACAGTCACCTTGAAGTCCCCACAGATGCAAACCTTCCTTGGCTCCTCAGACTTATTGTTTAACGTTTTCTTCATGACAGGAACGATGGGTGTCGCCCACTCGCTCCAGTCTACCTTAGATAACACGCCTGCATTCTCCAGCTCTGCCTCGATGGTTGGGCGAATTGCATACGGTACCGGTCTTGCTTTGAAAAACTTGGGAATTGCATTCTCTTCTATTTTTATCAAGGCGGTTACGCCTTTAAGAGTTCCCAGTCCTTGTTGAAATACCTCTTCAGCGTTAGCTAAGATTTTTGGCAATCGTCCAGGTGTGACGTCGTCATCCTTTTTACCAGCCACAGTCAGTGCCTGAATGGAGTGCCAGTCTAAACTTATCTTTCTGATCCATTCACGTCCCAATAACGGTGGTCCACCATCTTGCAGTATGTACAGATACAATTTCTGTATTTCCTTGCCGTTGTATTCGACAGGCACCCTTATTTTCCCTCTGGGGTATACTTTCTGCCCTGTATATGTCTTCAAAACAATGGATGTGTCTTTCAAGGGTATGTGTGAGAATAGCCGCTCGTAGTCTCGTCGATTCATGACGGTCAGAGCTGATCCTGTATCCAATTCCATTTTGACTTGGGACCCTGCTATCGTGAGGGTGACCCAAATGGTTCGGTGATCCTCTTTTCCGATTACGTTGTGTAGTTTCAGACAGCTTAGTCTCTTGTTCTCGGATTCACTATCGCTCTTCTGGTCTTCGGAACTACTGTCCGTCATCTTTTGTACTTTCCTGTACTTTTCCTTAGTAGTCTTTTTGTTGTCATTAGTCTTCTTCCCGGACCTGCAAACTCGTGCAATGTGTCCCATCTTTCCGCATAGCCTGCATGTTTTGTCCTTGGACCAGCAGTCCTTCTGGTCATGGGTTGTTCTGCCGCAGCGATAACATTTTTCAAATCCCCGTGTCATTTCCTGGGTGCCGTATTCCTGTGGCTTTTGCTGTATTTCCGCAGCTCCCCTTGCTGCTGCTTCGTACGATACTGCCATGCTGAAAGCCTTATCTAGCGTCAGCTCTTTCTCTGAGAGTAACCTCTTCTGGGTTCCTTCACTCAGGAGTCCACAGACAAATTTGTCCCGTAGGGTATCTGCCAGTCCTGCTCCGAACTGGCAGTGCTTTGATAGCTTGCGTAGTTCCGTAAGGTAATCCGCATTGCTCTCATCTTTATGCTGATTTCTCTTGTGGAATTTAAATCTTTCTGCTATCAGCAGCGGTGTAGGATTTAGGTGTTCCTGTAGGATATCAACAATTTCGTTAAAACTCTTCTCCATCGGTTTGACTGGAGTGATCAGGTTCCGCAATAGGCCGTACGTTCTTGTGCCCATTAAGTTTAGTAGTACTGATGCCTTTTTCTCATTGGCTACTTCATTTGCCTTGCAATATACTTCGACTCTTTCCACATACGTGGTCCAGTCTTCTATTGCATTATCGAAGGCAGTGATATTGCCAGTCTTCGGCATCTTGGAGATCTAAGATGGTGCCTCCCGCGCTTTGCCTTCTTCCCCGATTGAACAAAATGGCGCCTCCCGCGCTTTGCCTTCTTCCCCGCTGGATTAAGATGGCGCCTCCCGCGCTTTCTGCCTTTTCCGCTGCTGCCAGCGCTGTTGCTGGCGTTTTTATGCCTTGATGTCTTCGCACGCTTCCCCCCGCGCTGCTGCCAACGCCGCTCTCCGCGGTCCCCGTGGCAAACTGCAGCTCCTCGCGGCTTTCTGCGCTTCTAATTTCTTTTTCTTTTATTTTAATTACTGTTCCCGTCGTCAGAGCAGACCCTATGGGACACTTCCCACCCTCTTCTCGGGTCTGTACGCTGCCCGGCTTCGTAGCACTGGCCGCGCCCTGTGTGCTCCACCCTGTACTACCTGCCACCAGCCCGATTAGCTGGAACACCATAGACTGGATAACCAAGCCCAGCTCTCGACAGCCTCTCCTGCAAATCTTCGAATTCGATGAATCAGAGGGCGGTTGCCCACGGTCGATGCCCGTTTCTTCTGTTTGTTTCTTTTTTCTTTTTGGATTTCTTCCTTCTGGCTTCGACCTCTAATAACTTCGCTTCAGGGATGGATCCTCGTGAGGTGGTGCAGAACTGTAGGTAAGTTCGGATCTGTTCGTCGCCAATGTAATGTCTGTGTGTAATTGAGACACGGACTGCAGAAGTTGGTTATAACAGGTGTTTACTGAATGGAGACAAAACTGGAACTACTATACAAAGTTACTACACAGGCTTATATACAGGGGTGGTCACTACTGGTACTGCAGTATACAGGGGCTGCAGAATATAGTTCCTTCTTCAAGGTACATACACATCAGTCAGCTCAGGAAACAGCCATAAAAATAAGATGGCTGCCAATGCAGTCCTGGCACAGAGGTAAGCAGGCATGCTGCTGCAAAGAAAGAAAATAAAATAACTTACGTTTATGCAGCACCTTTCACAAACTCGGGACATTCCAAAGTGATTTGCAGCCAATTAATTACTTTTGAAGTGTCGATACTGTTGCTATGTAGGCAAATGTTGCAGTCAATTTGTGCACAGCACAGTCCCACAAACAGCAATGAGATAAATAATCAGTTAACTTGTTTTTGATTCTGTTGGTTGAAGCATAAATGTTGGCCAGGAGACAAGGAGAACTCCGCTGCTCTGCTTTAATTAGTGCTATAGGATTTTGTTACAGCCACCAGAACAGGTAGACAGGGCGTCAGTTTAATGTTTCATCCAAAGGTGGCACCTCCAACAATGCAGCACTCTCTCAGCACTACACTAAAGTGTCAGCCTAGGTTATGTGCTCGAGTCCTGGAGTGGGGCTTGAGCTCCCCAATGCCGCCCCCCCCCCCCATAGCACAGTGAAATTACCTCACACTATAATGCAAAGTAAGTTCATTTAAATAAATATGCTGTTTATCTAGTGCACTGTGGCGACACGCCACCACTGGACATAATCCGCTCACGGCGGCACAGACAGTCTAAGCAGAAGCCCCCAGCCGGGGGCCCTTTCCTCCAGCAACTTGTTTCCCGCAGGGACAGGCTGCCGGGAGCACTTCCTGTCTGGGAAGTATTTAAGTGGATGCGCGGGCTTTTCTAGTTCCTGTTTGCCATGTGGTCAGAATAAAGAAGCTGTGTTTTCAATAGCTCTGTCTCGACTCCCACGTTTGCCGCGGTATCTCAACACTGGTGACCCCGACGCTCAGGACGAATCCTAAGCTAGCATGGCGGATACAAACGTAGTCACGGTTAAATTACCTGACTTTTGGGAGAACCTCGCCGAAGCCTGGTTCGTTCAAGCTGAGTCCAGATTCCGGCTGAAAGGCATTACAGTCGACGCCACGAAGTACGACTACCTCGTCGCCTCGCTCACCTACGCTACAGTCCCCAAGGTTTGGGCAACGCTGCAGAATCCACCAACGGAGGGCAAGTACGAGCATCTGAAGGCTGCGCTACTTAAAAAATTTCAAACGTCCTCTTACCAGCGCCACTGCCAACTCCTGGACCTCCCCGGCCTTGGTGACGCTTCACCATCAGACCTGCTTTCCCACATGCTGTCCCTCTCAGACGACAAAAATCCCGGCGCCCTTTTTCGCACGCTTTTCATTCGGCAGCTCCCCGCCAGCATCCGCCCGCTCCTTGTGGAGTCTGACTCCACGGACCTGAATGAGATAGCCGAAAAGGCCGACCGGCTGCTCTCTGCACAGGCCGCTCGCGACGTCGCGCCCGACCTCACGGCAACGACCACGCGGTCTTCCCGGGCCGCTAGGCCCGACCGCCCTACCACTCCGGGTCACTGCTACTACCACACCCGTTTTGGCGCTAGGGCTCAACGCTGCACGCCACCGTGTTCCTTCAAACCCCCCCCCGCACCGGCCCCCGCGATGGCCGTGGGGCAGAAGGAGCCCCTACTGTACGTCACTGCCGACAGAACCAACTGTGCGACACAGGGGCCCAGCACAGCATCACCCCCGCCTCTGTCCTCGAGATCCAACGCGGCACACGGGGTATCACACTGGCTGCAGCCAACGGCTCTGAAATCCGCACATATGGCACCCGCATGGTCACGCTCGACCTCGCGGGCCGCCACTACCGCTGGGAGTTCCTGACAGCCAAGGTCCTCTGCCCACTCATCGGCGCCGACTTCCTACGCGCCCACGGCCTCCTTGTCGACATTCCGAGGCACCGCCTCGTCGACATCAACACTATGGCCCCCATCCCCGGCGCCTTTACCCCGGCCCGTTCGGCCGGCCCGACGACCTACTGCCTCGCCAGAGCCACGGACGACTACTCGGCACTCCTAGCTGAGTTTCCCGCCCTCACTAACCCGACCTTTTCGGCCAAAGCCGCCAAGCACGGTGTGGAACACTATATCCCCACCACCGGCCCCCCAGTTTCTGCCCACGCCCGCAGACTCAACCCGGCCAAGCTGGAAATCGCGCGGGCCGAGTTTACCAACATGGAACAACTCGGCATCATCCGCCGCTCCAGCAGCCCTTGGGCCTCGCCCCTCCACATCGCCCCCAAGCCCGGCGGAGGCTGGCGCCCTTGCGGGGACTACCGCCGCCTCAACGACGCCACCACCCCCGATCGGTACCCGGTGCCACACATCCAGGACTTCTCGGCCCGACTGGCCGGACGAACCGTCTTTTCCAAAGTCGACCTGGTGCGCGGTTACCACCAAGTCCCCGTACACCCCGCGGACATCCCCAAAACGGCCGTCATCACCCCATTCGGCCTGTTCGAGTTCCTGAGGATGCCCTTCGGCCTCAAGAATGCAGCACAGGCTTTCCAGCGCCTTATGGACTCAGTCCTCCGGGACCTGAACTTCCTATTCGTCTATCTAGACGACATTCTCGTGGCCAGCTCCTCCAAACAGGAACACCTCGAACACCTTCGCATCCTGTTCGGGCGCCTAGCCCAACACGGGCTCATCCTCAGCCCGGCGAAGTGCCAATTCGGCCTAACCGAGATCGATTTTCTCGGTCACCACATCACCCCTGCCGGGGCCGTCCCCCTGCCCAACAAGGTGCAGGCCGTCCAGCAATTCCCCCGCCCCACAACCATCAAGGGCCTCCAGGAGTTCCTCGGGATGGTGAACTTCTACAACAGGTTCATCCCCAGAGCCGCAGCCCTTATGAAGCCCCTATACGACTCCCTCCGAGGGAAATCCAGCAAGATGGACGTAGCCTGGACCACTGACACGGCAGCCGCCTTCGACGCCACCAAAAACGCGCTCCCCGACGCCACTCTGCTCGCGCACCCGAGGGCCGATGCCCGGGTCGCGCTCACCACCGACGCCTCCGACCACGCGGTCGGGGCCGTGTTCGAGCAGTGGGTCAATGGCGCGTGGCAGCCACTTGCCTTCTACAGCCGCCAACTGCGCCCCCCGGAGGTCAAATACTCCACTTTCGACCGCGAGCTTCTCGCACTCCACCTGTCGGTCCGCCATTTCAGGTTCCTCCTGGAAGGCCGCCCCTTCACCGCGTATGTGGACCACAAGCCACTCACATACGCGATGGCCAAGCACACCGAACCCTGGTCCGCTAGGCAGCAACGCCAGCTCGCGGCCGTCTCCGAGTTTACTACGGACATTCAGCACGTCTCCGGTAGAGACAACGTGGTCGCCGACTGCCTTTCCCGTCCCGCCGTCTGTGCGAATCACCTCGCGGTCGACTACGCACAACTAGCAGCGGCCCAGCTCACGGACCCAGACCTCCTCTCGGCGGCTACCAGCCTGCCAGGGCTATGCCTAGCCAAGGTCGCGCACGGGCCCGAAGCCACGGCAGTCACGTGCGACGTCTCACTCGGCCAACCCAGGCCGGTCGTCCCTGAGACCTGGCGCCGCCGCGTCTTCGACGCGCTCCACGGGCTCTCTCACCCGGGTTCCCGCGCATCCGTCAAACTCCTCTCCAAGCGCTTCGTCTGGCGCGGCCTTAGCAGAGATGTTCGGACTTGGGCCACCTCCTGCCTCGCCTGCCAACGGGCTAAGGTACAGCTGCACACCAAAGCACCCCTGGGAGACTTCGAGGTACCCAGCCGCCGCTTCGACCACGTACACGTCGACATCGTCGGTCCCCTGCCGCCATCGCAAGGCCAAACTTATCTCCTCACGATGGTCGACCGCTATACACGCTGGCCTGAGGCAGTGCCGCTGACCTCCACCACCACAGCCGACATCGCCAGGGCGTTCGTTAACACCTGGGTTGCGAGGTTCGGCGTACCGGCCGACATAACCTCCGACAGAGGCGCCCAGTTCACCTCCGAACTCTGGACGGCCACAGCACGCAACCTCGGAGTGACGCTCCACCGCACCACGGCGTACCACCCGCAGGCCAACGGACTTTGTGAACGCTTCCACAGGTCACTCAAGGCCTCACTCCGCGCCGGCCTGCAGGACAGTACCTGGACTGACCGCCTACCGTGGGTGCTACTCGGCCTACGCACCGCGGTCAAGGAAGACCTCCAGTCCTCGGCAGCGGAGTTAGTCTACGGACAACCGCTGCGCATCCCAGGCGAATTCCTTCCGGAGCCTACCAAGCCTTGGTCGGCCAAACAGCAGCGGCTCGACTCTTTCTCTTCCGCTCAGCAGTTCGCCCCACTTCCGGTCAACCGACACGGCGAACTCGCACCTCACGTCCCGCCAAATTTACAGCAGGCACGCTTCGTCTTCGTGCGACACGACGCGCACCGCGGGCCCCTGCGACCCCCGTACGACGGTCCGTACGAGGTACTACAAACCGGGGACAAGGTATTCAAGCTGCGACTCGGCGACAGGGTCGAGACAGTCTCCATCGACCGGCTCAAACCAGCACACACAGAACCAGGGGAACAGGTCCCCGTGGCCCAGCCTCCAGCCAGAGGTCGTCCCCCTGGCAAGCCAGCACAGCCGGCGGCGAACCGCCCGACCCAACCAACCAGACTGGCGACCACTGAGCCGCTGCGGCAGAACCATTAGACCACCGTCACGACTCGTCCACTCCTCCTAAGCGGATTCTGGGGGGAGCTCTGTGGCGACACGCCACCACTGGACATAATCCGCTCACGGCGGCACAGACAGTCTAAGCAGAAGCCCCCAGCCGGGGGCCCTTTCCTCCAGCAACTTGTTTCCCGCAGGGACAGGCTGCCGGGAGCACTTCCTGTCTGGGAAGTATTTAAGTGGATGCGCGGGCTTTTCTAGTTCCTGTTTGCCATGTGGTCAGAATAAAGAAGCTGTGTTTTCAATAGCTCTGTCTCGACTCCCACGTTTGCCGCGGTATCTCAACAGCACACCACATGATGTACTCAGAGAGTACCAGTGTCAAAGGGTAGGTAATCCAGTACTAGCAGCTCTTAAATGGCAGTGTGCCCTTAAAGCTGTCCTGCTCCTGACGAGGGAAAGAAATGATGTAGTGAGCGTACATGCCAGAACGGTTTAATTGTGCCCTACTCTCAATGTCCTTTCCTCATTGTGCTGTTCACATCCACTTTGGGTACCCAATGTCAGTACCAAGCAATTCCATGTTAGGTAAACTATGGTGCAGAGGAGAGTAAAACGCTCTCAACTCTGACATAGGAACATAAGAACAGGAGTAGGCCATTCAGCCATTCAATGAGATTATGGCTGATCTGTGACCTAACTCCATATACCCGCCTTCGGCCCATATCCCTTAATACCTTTGGTTAACAAAAAGCTATCAATCTCGGATTTAAAATTAACAATTGATCTAACATCAATTGCCATTTGTGGAAGGGAGTTCTGAACTTCTACCACCCTTTGTGTATAGAAGTGTTTCCTAAGGGGGAATTTTGCCAGCCCTGGGGAGGTGGGTATGGAGGTGGGACTGCTGGGAAAATGGCAGAAACTGGGAGCGGGTACCGAACCCGCTCCCAACCCGCCTCCGTGCCATCTTCTCGGGAGGCGGGTCCCCAACTCGCGCAGGGACCCGTCTCCTCGAGGCGGGAAGGGGGTTACAGCCAATTAACTGCCTGTTAACAGGTAGTTAACAGGCAGTTAAGAGGATTATCCCCACTTTACCCACACAAGTGCGGGCTTTCCGACGGCTGCGAACCTTGCCTGGTTCAGCGAGGCGAGCAGTGGGTCTGCGGGGGTGAGAGGGGTTGAAAAGTGCGCTGTAGAGGTGAGTGATGGGTGCAAGTGTGGAGAGGTAAGTATGAGAGGTGAGTGAAAAGTGTTAGAAATAGTTTAGTTACCTTTGCTTCTTCCTGCAGGCTTCAGCCCTTGGGGATCCGGAGGTGCCTTATCTCAACGGCAGAGATGACAGAATGGCTGCTGCATTCTCCGATGGAGCAGCCATCTGATTTCTGCTGAGGAAAGAGGTTTGGTGAGTCTTCAGTACAAAGACTCACCTTAGAACAGAGATTGTCAGTGTTCTTCTCTAAGCTGTCTAACGCTGACAATTCATGGGTCAAACATTTTTGACTGATGAAACGTCATACGCTGACGTCCTCTGTCACCAGTTTTCCCTTAATTGGCCTGCTCAGCCCGCAGGGCGGGCTTAACAAGGTCAATCAAGGGAAAATAGCGTGGGTTGGCTGGACGTCATTGGGGGCGGGACTGAAACCTGACAACCAGCAATCCCGCCCCCAACGCGTCCCCATTGATAAAATCTAGCCCCTAATTTCACTTTTGATCAGATCATCCCATAACCTTCTAAATTACAGGGAATACAACCCTAATTTGTGTAATCTCTCCTTGTAACTTAACCCTTGAAGTCCAGGTATATCATTCTGGTAAACCTACGCTGCACTCCCTCCAAGGCCAATATATCCTTCCTAAGGTGTGGTGCCTAGAATTGCTCACAGTACTCCAGGTGTGGTCTAACCAGGGTTTTGTATGGCTGCAGCATAACATCTGTCCCCTTGTATTCTAGTCCTCTAAATAGAAAGGCCAGCATTCCATTCGCCTTTTTGATTATTTTCTGTACCTGTTCATGACATTTTAATGATCCATGTACCTGGACCCCCAGGTCTCTTTGGACCTCCACTGTTTTTAGCTTTTCACCATTTAGAAAATATCCTGTTCTTTCCTTTTTAGGTCCAAAGTGGATGACCTCACATTTGCTTACATTGAATCCATTTGCCACAGTTTTGCCCATTCACTTAATCTGTCAATATCCATTTGTAATTTTATGCTTTCATCTACACTGCCTACAATGCCTCCTATCTTTGTGTCATCGGCAAATTTAGATATATGACTTTCTATGCCATCATCTAAGTCATTAATCAATATTATGAATAGTTGAGGCCCCAAAACAGATCCCTGCGGGAAACCAGTAGTCACATCCTGCCAATTTGAGTACCTGCCCATTATCCCTATTCTCTGTCTCCTGCCGCTCGGCAAATTTCTTAACCAGAATTTGCCCTCAATTCTGTGGGCTTGTACCTTAGTTAATAGTCTCTTATGTGGGACTTTATCAATGCCTTCTGGAAGTCCATATAAATAACATCTATTGACATTCCCCTGTCCACTACTTAAGTCACCTCTTCAAAAAATTAATTTAAGTTTGTCAGGCATGACCTACCTTTCACAAATCCATACTAGCTCTCTCTGATCAACTGAAAATTTGCGAGATGTTCAGTCACCCTAACCTTAATTATAGACTCTAGCAATTTCCTGACAACAGATGTTAGGCTAACTGGTCTATAATTCCTTGGTTTCCCTCTCTCACCATCCTTAAATAGTGGAGTGACTTGCTCAATTTTCCAATCTAAAGGAACGGTCCCTGAATCAAGAGAACTTTGGAAGATTAGTTAGGGCATCTGAAATGTGCTCACCTACTTCCTTTAAAACCCTGGGATGGAATCCATCTGGTCCTGGAGATTTGTCACTCCTTACTGCCATTATTTTCCTCATTATTGTTCTTTTACTTACGTAAATTTTATTGAGTCCCTGTCCCCGACTCAATATTAGTTTCTATGGGATTTTCAGCATGCTATCCTCTTCCTCTATGGTAAATAATGCCGCAAAGTAATTCAACATGTCCACCATTTCCTTATTATCATTGACAATATCACAGCTTTCAGTTTTTAAGAGGCTGTGGCGGATCGCCACCTAAACGGGCGCAATCCACTTTTCTGTCTGTGGACAATAAATCGGGCACCTTGCCCTTAAGAAGCATGCTGCCTTTAAGGCATGACAAAGGAGCAGGCGTCGCCCTCAGTGTGTACTCAAAAGCGCGGGCGTCGCCCTCATTCTGTTTTCGGGTTTAGCAGAGAGAAGAGCTGGAGCAGCCATCTCTCAAGAGAATGTAATAAAAGCCATGTGTTCCTCAGATCGGTTCGGCCTCCATTCGTGTTCTGCGGCAGCCTCAACATTGGTGACCCCGACGCTCAGAACGTATTCCGAGCACTGCAATGGCGGACACGAACGCAGTTTCCGTGAAACTGCTGGAGTTTTGGGAAAACCAGCCCGAAGCCTGGTTCCTCCAAGCTGAGTCCTGATTCCGGCTGCGACACATCACCACAGATGGGACGAAGTATGACTACCTCGTCGCATCACTCGGTAGCTCCACAGTCACGAAGGTCTGGATAGCGCTGCAGAACTCACCAGAGGAGGGCAAGTATGCACATCTTAAGGCCGCGCTCCTTAAAAAATTTACGACCTCGACATACCAGCGAAACTGCCGCCTCCTCGACCTTCCAGGTCTCGGTGACGCCTCACCGTCAGACCTCCTCTCCCACATGCTCTCACTCACCGACGAGAGCCCACCCGGGTCCCTCTTCCGCACGCTGTTCATCCGCCAGCTACCTCCCAGCATCCGCCCAGCGATCGTGGCGTCCGGCCTCACGGACCTAGAAGCCCTGGCCGACGAGGCCGACAAGCTGCTGTCTGCTCACTCCAGCCGCGACGTCGCTCCGGACCTGGCAGCCACAGCCTGGGCGCGCCCCTCACCGGCCACCATGCGGCCACAAGGCCCAGCCACGGGGCCCATGGGGCCTTCGCGCCCCACAAACCCGGGCTACTGTTACTACCACGCACGGTTCAGTGCCAGGACACAACGGTGCACACCTCCCTGCTCCTTCAAGTCCGCCCCCATACCAGCCCCCACGATGGCCGTGGGCCACGCGGGCTCCCTGCTGTATGTCACGGATGACAAAACCGGCCGCCGGTTCCTGTGCGACACTGGAGCTCAGCACAGCATCATCCCGGCCTCCGCCCTCGACATCCAAAAGGGCGAACGAGGACAGGCGCTGGCTGCCGCTAACGGCTCGGACATCCGGCACCCGCACAGTCACCTTCGACCTCGCTGGTCACCGCTACCAATGGGAGTTCATCACTGCCAAGGTACTCTCCCCTCTCATCGGCGCAGACTTCCTGTGCGCCCACGGCCTACTGGTAGACATCCCTCGACACCGCCTCGTGGACATGAACACCATGTCCCCCATCCTGGGCGCCATGGCCCCCCGTCAACCCACCGACATGGCGTCACAGTGCCACGCCCGGGCCACGGATGACTACTCGGCACTCCTGGCCGAATTCCCGGCCCTCACCAACCCGACCTTCTCCGCGGAGGTCGCCAAACACGGGGTGGAACACTTCATCCCCACCACAGGCCCCCCAGTGTACGCCCATGCCCGCAGGCTGGACCCGGCCAAACTGGAGATCGCGCGGACCGAGTTTGCCACTATGGAACAGCTCGGCATCATCCGCCACTCCACATCGCCCCCAAACCAGGCAGGGGTTGGCGCCCCTGCGGGGATTACCGCCGCCTCAACCCCTGATCGGTACCCCGTGCCACACATTCAGGACTTCTCGGCTAGACTGGCCGGCCGCTCAGTCTTTTCCAAAGTCGACCTGGTGCGTGGCTACCACCAAGTCCCCGTCCACCCCGCGGACATCCCCAAGACGGCCGTAATCACCCCCTTCGGGCTTTTCGAGTTCCTGCGGATGCCCTTCGGCCTCAAAAATGCGGCCCAGGCATTCCAACGGCTCATGGACTCGGTCCTTCGGGACCTGAAGTTCCTGTTCGTCTACCTGGACGACATCCTGGTAGCCAGTTCCTCCAAGCAGGAACACCTCGAACACCTTCGCATCCTGTTCGGGCGCCTCAGCGACCACGGGCTCATCCTCAGCCCAGCCAAGTGCCAGTTCGGCCTGGACAAGATCGACTTCCTCGGCCACCACATCACCCATGCTGGGGCCATTCCCCTGCCCACCAAGGTGCAGGCCGTCCAGCAATTTCCCCGCCCCACCACCATCTAAGGACTCCAGGAGTTCCTCGGGATGGTGAATTTCTACAACCGCTTCATCCCCAAAGCGGCGTCCCTCATGAGGCCCCTGTATGAAGCCCTCCGGGGCAGGAGCGGCAAGATGGCGGTCGAATGGACGGCAGACGTATCAGCCGCCTTCAACTCCACCAAGACCGCGCTCGCCGACGCCACCCTGCTCGCGCACCCACGGCCCAATGCCAGAGTAGTGCTCACCACGGACGCCTCCGACCACGCGGTCGGCGCCATGTACGAGCAGTGGGTCAATGGCGGCTGGCAACCACTTGCCTTCTTCAGCCGCCAACTACGCCCCCCGGAGGTCAAGTACAGCACCTTCGACCGCGAGCTCCTCGCGCTGTACCTGGCGGTCCGCCATTTTCATTTTTTGCTGGAGGGCCACCCCTTCACTGCGTTTGTCGACCACAAACCCCTGACATTCGCAATGGCAAAGACAACCGACCCCTGGTCCGCCAGGCAGCAGCGCCAGCTCGCGGCAGTGTCCGAGTTCACCACGGACATCCAACACGTCTCCGGCCGAGACAACGTGGTAGCCGACTGCCTCTCCCGCCCCGCCATCCACGCCGCACACCTGGCAGTCGACTATGCTCAACTCGCAGCAGACCAGCTCATGGACCCTGATCTGCTCTCCGCACCTACCAACCGACCAGGGCTACGCCTGGCCGACGTCGCCTGCGGCCCGACCGCAGTCACGGTCAAGTGCGACATATCCCTATCTCAACCTCGGCCCGTTGTCCCAGCGTCCTGGCGCCGCCAGGTATTCGAGATTCTCCACAACCTCTCCAACCCCGGCGCCCGCGCATCCATCAAATTGGTAGCCAACCGCTTTGTCTGGCGCGGCCTTCGCAAGGATGTGCGTACTTGGGCCAACTCCTGCCTAGCCTGCCAATGGGCCAAGGTGCAGCAACACACGAAAGCACCCCTCGAGGAGTTCACCGTCCCTTCACGTAGATTCGACCACATCCATGTGGACATCGTCGGGCCCCTGCCGCCGTCGCAAGGCCACACGCACTTGCTGACGATCGTCGACCGCACCACGCGCTGGCCCGAGGCAATTCCACTGACCTCTACCACCACCGCCGACATCGCCAGAGCCTTCGTCAGCACCTGGGTCGCACGGTTCGGCGTCCCCTCCGACATGACGTCGGACAGAGGTCCGCAATTTACCTCCGAACTCTGGGCCGCCATCGCACGCAATCTCGGGGTGACCATTCACCGCACCACAGTGTACCACCCCCAAGCCAACGGACTGTGTGAGCGGTTCCACAGATCCTTGAAGGCATCAATTGTAAGGGGGGATAGATAGGAGTTTCTGTGGCCGAGACCGAGACTCCAAGATGGTATGTTGCCTCCCTGGTGCAAGGGTCAAGGATGTCTCGGAGCGGGTGCAGAGCATTCTGAAGGGGGAGGGGGATCAGCCAGTTGTCGTGGTACATGTAGGTACCAACGATGTAGGTAAAAAGAGGGAGGAGGTCCTACAAGCTGAATTTAGGGAGTTAGGAGCTAAATTGAAAAGTAGGACCTCAAAGGTAGTAATCTCTGGATTGCTACCAGTGCCACGAGCTAAGTTTAGAGAGAGTAAGATAGATAAGCTAAATACGTGGCTTGAGCAGTGGTGCAAGGGAGAGGGATTTAAATTCTTGAGGCATTGGAACCAGTTCTTGGGGAGGAGTGACCTGTACCAAGGGGACGGTCTACACCTGAACTGTGAGGGAGCCGATGTCCTCGGGGTAATATTTTCTAGGGCGGTTCGGGAGGATTTAAACTAATTTGGCAGGGGGATGGGAACCTAGGTAGTGGAAAAGAGGGAAGTCATATGAAGTCAGAAATAGATGGTAGAAAGGTGAGAAGCAATAAGCAAAGGAGAGAAACACAAAGGGCCAAACTAATTCATAATGAGAGTGTGAAAAAAGCAAGCCTGAAGGCTTTGTATCTTAATGCTAGAAGCATTAGGAACAAGGTGGATGAATTAGTTGTGGAAATAGAGGTAAACAAGTATGATTTGATTGGGATTACAGAAACGTGGCTGCAGGGTGGGCAAGGCTGGGAACTTAACATCCAGGGATATACAATATTTAGGAAGGATCGGCAAAAAGGTAGGGGAGGTGGGGTAGCATTGCTGGTAAAGGAGGGGATTAATGCAATGGAAAGGAAGGATATTAACTCGGATGAAACGGAATCTGTATGGGTAGAAATGAGAAATAGCAAGGGGAGGAAAACGTTAGTGGGTGTGATATATAGGCCTCCAAATAGTAATATGGAGGTGAGGGAAGGCATAAAAAGGGAAATTAGAGAAGCGTGCGATAAGAGCACAGCTGTCATCATGGGTGACTTTAATTTACATATTGATTGGACTACCCAAATTAGTAAAAATTCTGAGGAGGAGGAATTCCTGGAATGTTTTCGGGACGGTTATCTGGACCAATATGTCGAGGAGCCGACTCGAGATCAGGCCATTTTAGACTGGGTATTGTGCAATGAGAAGGGACTTATCAGCAATCTTCTTGTACGAGGCCCCTTGGGTCAGAGCGATCATAATATGATCGAGCTCTCAGTCGAGATGGAGAGTGAGGAAATTGAATCAGAGACTAAGGTCCAGAACTTAAATAAAGGGAATTACGAGGGTATGAGACGGGAATTGGGTAAGATTGATTGGGTGGTGTTTCTGGGGGGATTGACAGTGGATAGACAATGGCAAGCATTCAAAGATAGAATGGAAGAATTCCAGAACATGTTTATACCGGTTTGGCATAAAAATAAACCTAAAAAGGTGACTCAACCGTGGATAACGAGGGAAATTAGGGACAGCATAAAATAAAAAAAAAGGGCATATCAACTGGCAAAAAAAAGCACCAGACCGGAAGATTGGGGGCAGTACAGGATACAGCAAAAGAGGACAAAGGGATTAATCAGGAAGGGGAAAATAGAATACGAAAGTAAACTTGCAGCAAACATAAAGACAGACTGCAAAAGCTTTTATCGGTATATCAGGAGGAAAAGACTGGTAAAATCCCAAGTCGGTCCCTTGCAGTCCGATTCGGGAGAATATATAATGGAGAATAAGGAAATGGCAGACCAATTAAACTCATACTTTGGTTCTGTATTCACAAAGGAGGACACAAATAACCTCCCAGGAATATCGGCAAACATAGGGACTAATGAGAGGGAGGAGCTGACAGAAATTAGTATCTCTAGGGATATGGTGTTGGGTAAGTTGAGGGGACTGAAGGCCGACAAATCCCCGGGGCCTGATAAACTACATCCTAGAGTACTTAAGGAGGTGGCCCTGGAGATAGCAGATGCTCTAAGGATCATCTTCCGGAACTCCATTGACTCGGGAACAGTACCCGTGGATTGGAGGGTAGCTAATGTTACCCCAATATTTAAAAAGGGGGGTAGAGAGAAAGCAGGGAATTATAGACCAGTAAGCCTTACATCGGTTGTGGGCAAAATGCTAGAGTCCATTATTAAGGATAAAATAGCGGAGCACTTGACAAATGGGGAAAGGATCGGACAGAGTCAACATGGATTTACAAAGGGTAAATCGTGTTTGACTAATCTGCTGGAATTTTTTGAGGAAGTAACTGGTAAAATAGATGGGGGAGAGCCAGTGGATGTGGTGTACCTTGACTTCCAGAAAGCCTTCGATAAGGTTCCACACAAAAGATTATCATGCAAAATTAAGGCTCATGGGATTGGGGGCAAAGTATTAACGTGGATAGAGAACTGGCTGGCGGATAGAAAACAGAGAGTTGGAATAAACGGCTCGTTTTCGGAGTGGCAGGCAGTGACCAGCGGGGTGCCGCAAGGATCTGTCCTGGGACCCCAGCTGTTCACAATATATATAAATGATCTGGATCAGGGAATTGGATGCAATATTTCCAAATTCGCTGACGACACTAAACTAGGAGGAGGGGTGGGCTCTGATGAGGATGTCAGGAGGCTACAGTGCGATTTGGACAGGTTGGGGGAATGGGCGGATACGTGGCAGATGCACTATAATGTGGACAAATGCGAGGTTATCCACTTTGGGGGTAAAAACAGGAGGGTAGATTATTATCTAAATGGCAATAGATTGGGAGATGGGGAAGTGCAGAGGGACCTGGGTGTTCTTGTGCACCAGTCACTGAAGGAGAGCATGCAGGTGCAACAGGCGATTAAGGCGGCAAATGGTATGTTGGCCTTCATATCAAGGGGGTTCGAGTATAGGAATAGGGATACCTTACTACAGCTGTACAAGGTGCTGGTGAGACCGCATCTGGAGTATTGTGTACAGTTTTGGTCGCCCCATCTGCGGAAGGGTGTTCTTGCCATGGAAAGAGTGCAACGGCGATTCACCAGGCTGATACCTGGAATGGCGGGAATGACCTACGAAGAGAGATTAAATAGTTTGGGCTTGTACTCACTGGAGTTTAGAAGATTGAGAGGGGATCTCATCGAAACATATAAAATTATGGCAGGCCTGGACAGGCTGAATTCAGAGAGAATGTTTCCAATGGCCGGGGAGCACAGAACCAGGGGCCACAGTCTAAAAATAGCGGGCAAATCATTTAAAACAGAGATGAGGAAGAATTTCTTCACTCAAAGAGTGGTGAGCCTGTGGAATTCCCTGCCACAGAGGGCTGTGAAGGCTAATTCAATAAATATTTTCAAGAGAGAATTGGATATATTTCTGAAGGCTAAGGGGATTAAGGGTTACGGAGAAAAGGCGGGGACGGGGTACTGAACTGGTAAGATCAGCTATGATCTCAGACGAAGATCAGCCATAATCTCATTGAATGGCGGAGCAGGCTCGAAGGGCCGAATGGCCTACTCCTGTTCCTATCTCTATGTATATTTCTATGTATCTCTTCGAGCCAGCCTCCAGGACGGCGCCTGGACCGACCGACTCCCGTGGGTCCTCCTCGGCCTGCGCTCCGCGGTTAGAGAAGACCTCCACGCATCGGCAGCAGAGCTCGTGTACGGCCAGCCACTGCGCGTACCCGGCGAGTTCCTGCCCACCGCCACGACACCCTGGTCAGCCGAGCAGCAACGCCACGACTTCGCCTCACCGGCGCTACAGTTCGCCCCGGTGCCCATTGCCCGGCACGGCGAATCCACCTCACACGTCCCGCTAAGCCTGCACCAGGCACGGTTCATTTTCGTCCGGCACGACGCCCACCACGGACCCCTTCAACCCCCGTACGACGGGCCCTACAAAGTGCTACAGGCTGGGGACAAATCTTTCGACGTACAAGTGGGCGACAGGACTGAAAAAGTGTCGGTTGACCGACTCAAGCCAGCACACTCAGAGCCCGGTGAGCAGGTCCCAGTAGCTCGTCCACCGCCACACGGCCGACCTGCCCTCAAGCCAGTACACCCGGCTGCTCCACGCCCAGCCGTTCCACGTCCACCGGCGTCCTACAAGAGCCGCTCCGGCCGGCCCATCAGACCGCCGCACCGTCTCGTCCACACCTCCTAAGCGGATTCTGGGGGGGAGCTGTGTGGCGGATCGCCACCTAAACGGGCGCAATCCACTTTTCCGTCTGTGGACAATAAATCGGGCACCTTGCCTTTAAGAAGCATGCTGCCTTTAGGGCATGACAAAGGAGCGGGCGTCGCCCTCAGTGTGTACTCAAAAGCGCGGGCGTCGCCCTCATTCTGTTTTCGGGTTTAGCAGAGAGAAGAGCTGGAGCAGCCATCTCTCAAGAGAATGTAATAAAAGCCATGTGTTCCTCAGATCGGTTCGGCCTCCATTCGTGTTCCGCGGCAGCCTCAACAGGGCCAACATTGCTCCTGACTACCCTCTTTTTCCAAATGTAATTGTAAAAATTCTTTGTGTTGATTTTGATATCCCTTGCAAGTTTCTTTTCATACTCCCTTTTTGTAGTTGTTACTATCTGTTTTGTCACCCTTTGCTGTTCTTTATATCTTTCCCATTCGCCAGGATCTGTGCTATTCTTTGCATTTTTTGTATGTTTTTTCTTATAGTTTGATGCTGTCCCCGACCCCTTTAGTCATCCATGGCTGTTTTTTTTGGGTAAGTAGAGCTCTTGCCCCTCAGGGGTATAAATTGGTTCTGTATCACATGAATGTGTCTTACACAACACGTGACTTAACCCATCTTCACTAAAGCACTACTTACTCCAACAGTGTGGCATTTCTATTCTCTCTACAGCAATTGTTACAATCTAGCTAAATGCTATTAGCGTTGTGTAAATAGTTTTATGATACTGTCCCACGTTCACAAAGAACTGAAGACAGCCTGCAACTCATTTCACGTAGGACACTTAAAACTGTCGAAGAAGAGAACATTGTCCCATCACACTGGTTGAAACTGAGGCTCAGATGTAGAGCTACTACACTGCGCAATTTTCCTTGTCCTTTTTCAAAAATAGTTAAAAAGCACGTTGTAAAAGATCTCGCCATAGTCCATAATACATTAGCTGCAGTTTATTCTTTCTCCATTTCCAAACGCTGTCCACCGGCATCGCAGTAGTTTTTGAAGCTGGCTGCTTAAGGAACTTAGCTTATTGGGAAATAACAACAGAAAATGCTGGAAAAACTCAGCAGGCCAGGCAACATCCGTGGAGAGAAATTAGAGTCAACGTTTTGGGTCAAAACCCTTTATCAAGACTAAAGAGGCACAGGGAATGAAATAGATTAAGAGGCATTTTCTGTTGTTATTTCGGATTTCCAGCTTCTGCAGTATTTTGCTATGGTATTAGCTTACTGGGAACTCTGCATTGAGTCAGTTACACACTTTTAAATGTGATTGCAGACTTTATTACTGAATTATAGCCCATGACTGCTTCCAAAAAAACTGTTATCAGCACTTAAGTTAAATTTCATCGCAAAGTCAGCAAATGACTCTTTTTATCTGATTTAATTAGATTGATTGAATGGAATGCTTTATTTGGCAATACAAGATCAAAATCATTTTGGCAATAAAATAAGATGGGGTTTCAGGAACCTTACAGTCCATAATACATTAGCTGCAGTTTATCCTTTCCCCATTTCCAAACGCTGTCCATTGGCATCGCAGTACTTTTTGAAGCTGGCTGCTCGAAGAACTTAGCTTGCTGGGAACTCCGCATTGAGTTATTTACACCCTTTCACATGTGACTGCAGACTTTATTACTCAATTATGCGGCAGTGACTACTTCCAAAAATCACTGTTATCAGCACTTAAGTGAAATTTCATCGCATGTCAGCACATCACTCTTTTTATCTGATCAAATTAGATTAATGAAATTGGATGGTGTATATGGCAACATAAGAACAAATCATTTCAGCAATAAAATAAGGTGTGGATTCAGGAACCTTTACACTTTTTCATCTAGCACTTTACAGTCCTACAGTTTAATGATCACTCGAATTGCTGTAAGATTACTCATGGCCCTTTGTAACTCTTCAGAACTTTCTTTCCATTCTATAGAAAATGCTGAGGTTTTTTTTAATAAAGCTCTTACTTCCTTGTTTTTGTGCATTCCAGGAAAAATCAATTCTACAATGTTTTCGATTATCTTCACAATACATTTTACTAACATCAAAAACAGATTGTTATTGACATTTTATTATATTCTACAGGAAATACACATGAGACAATGACGCTCTGACATTTTTAAAGTTGAATTTTATCCAAGCCAAGCATTTTTAGGGAGGGTGGGAGGAAAACAATGGTAGTATTGGGGCCACAACCTCCTTTTAAAAGTCTAATGATGAACAATAATCAATTCTTTTCTGCTGCATAAAAGTATTTTGGTTATTTTCTCCCTCAGTCCTCCCCCAACACATACAAAATCCAAGAGATTTTTTCAGATTTCCTGGACTATTTTTGGCTGTGTTGATATATACATTTAAAATCATCTGACTAACAACTTTATCCAGCAGAATTAACTATTTATTGACATTTTATATTACAATCATAAAACTATGGCCTTACTATGAAAGTTTTATAGGCCAATTTAGTCGATTTAAGCAGCACTTAAAAATGTGGAATGTGGGATGCAAATGGAAGTTCATCAAAGTTAAGCTTTTCAAGATTGAACGGTATATATAATGGCCTGTAATTTACGGTCAGCGGAGAAGCAAGGGTGCTTGCTGATGGCCGCTGAAGAAGCTGCCCACAGATATCTGTGGCGAGAAGTTTGCCTATTTCAACGGTCAATTGATTACCATGCTCTGCCATGGGGATTACCAGCGAAGAGCTGCTGTGATGTCAACAAGCTGTTAAAGCAGCCAATTGAAGATTGACATTGAAGAATTCTCAGACAGGAAACCAGGAAAGGAGAACCTGCTTTTATCCAGACTTTTAACAAATGTTACAGAGAGTGAAATAAAGATTGGGACTCTCACCGGGAGATAGGGTAGAAGCTGAAATATCATGAACAAACTTCAAAAATTTTTTTGTTAAGGTTCTTTAAAGAATTGTAATTTTTATCATAATGGAGAAATTTGGCACGCCACAAATATAAAAATTCGTTTTTCAGGGCCGGAACGCTTGTTTACCAATGAATACACTGTTAAAATCCAAGTTACACCTATTCCAACAAGGCTTAACAGTTAATGGAGTACTTAACAGTGATATTAACAGAATAGCCCTAGTTTTCATCAGTGTCACTGATTTCACTGATTGCCGGATATTTTTTTAAAACTTTTTATTCGTTCATGGGCGACGCTGGCAAGGCCCGCATTTATTGCCCATCCTTCGTCGTCACTGGGTCAAAATCCTGGAACTTCCGACCTAACAGCACTGTGGGAGTACCTTCACCACACGGACTGCAGGGGTTCAAGAAGGTGGCTCACCACCATCTTCTCAAGGGCAATTAAGGATGGGCAATAAATGCTGGCCTTGCCAGCGACGCCCACATCCCATAAATGAATTTAAAAAAAATCACACTCCTTACTTGTGCCTTGTAGATGGTGGAAAGGCTTATCACAGAATACCTAGCCTCTGACCTGCTCTTGTTGTCACAGTATTTATGTGGCTGGTCCAGTTAAGTTTCTGGTCAATGCTGACCTGTTGTGTCCGTGTGTTGATAGAGACACTGAAGACAGGTGTTTACTAAACAAAGTCTGGAGGGGAACTAACTGATACAACACAATATACAGGCTTATATAGCCCGAGTGGCCATTACCAGCATTACAGTACACATGGGGCTCTTAAAGGCACATACACTACAATTCCTCCACTTTTAGCCAACAAGTACATAATATTTTAAGTAATCATTAATTACATGTTACAAGAAAAATAATCTACACATTGCTGTAGTTAATTAATTATAAGTCAGTCTCTCTGGAGGCTTCCTGACTCGGTCCGGATAACGCCTCGGTGGTGTGGTAGTTTCTGGTGGTGTAGTAGGTTCTTTTGGCAAGGCTGATTCGGCTTGAATGCCAGTGTCGGGTTCATTGGGTTCCAGTATCACCGGATCGGAGGTAGATATGGGTATCTCTACTTCATCATTAGGCTTATAGAGTTGTGGTGTAGGTTGTCCCTTTTCGGATGACTCTATGATTTGGTCAGCATGGCGCCTTATTATGCTTTCTCCAATGTCCACGGTATACATCAGCGGTCCTAGTCGTGTGCAGATAGTTCCAGGCTGCCATTTCTCGGTACGGTAGTCCCGGGCCAAAACTTGTTGACCTATCTGGAAGGTTCTAGTTGGCCTTTCATTCATGCCTTGAAATTGCCGGTTCTCCACGTCCCTTCTGATGTTTGGCTTGATCAAATCCAGCCGGCATCTTAGGCTTCTATTGAAGAACATCATGGCGGGAGTTTGGTTTGTAACCATATGTGTTGCATTCCTGTATGCGAACAAGAAGTTATCCCCCTTGTGCTGAAGTTTTATGTCTTCATTACCCATGGCCTTTATGGCCTTCTTGAAGGTCTGGACAAACCTTTCAGCCAATCCATTGGTGGCGGGATGGTATGGGGCGGATGTGTAGTGCTTAACCCCATTGTTTTTTTAAGAACTTCCTGAATTCTTCGGACACAAATTGCGGTCCATTATCAGAACAGATCTGTTCCGGCAGCCCATTCCTGGCAAATATGGTCCTTAATACTGTGATGGTTTTTTCCATGGTGGTGGAGGACATCTTTATTACCTCCGACCACTTGGAGTGTGCATCAACCGCGATTAAGAACATTGAGTCCATAAATGGACCAGCAAAGTCGATGTGTACCCTTTGCCAGGGAGATGAGGGCCACTCCCATGGATGTAGAGGGGCTTGTGGTGGAGCGTTTTGGACCTTCTGGAATCCTAGGCAGCTCTTGGTCATTTCTTCGATGTCTCCATCGATATCTGGCCACCATACAAACGCCCTGGCTAGGTTCTTCATTTTCACTCCACCCAGATGCCCCTCATGAAGCTCCTTTAGAACTTTATCCTGGAGTTTGGGTGGAATCACCACTCTGGATCCACACATCAAGGTTCCTCGGCACACTGACAGCTGTTCTCCTCTTTGCGAGAATGCTGGCAACAGTGGTTCGCCATGTGCTGGCCATCCCTTCACCGTTAAGTCGTAGACTTGTGAGAGAGTCGGGTCATTTCTCGTTTCCTTTTCAATGGCAGAATTTGTTACTGGTAGACATTCCACTATGGTTGAGTGGAACATCTCCACTGGGTCTACTGTAGGTGCCTCTTCTACCGTTGGCAACGGTAGGCGCGATAAACCGTCAGCATTCCCATGTTGTTTTGATCCTTTGTATTCTATGTTGTATTGGTGTGCCCCTAGAAAAAGGGACCACCTCTGTAGCCTTTGCACTGTCATAATGGGAACACCCTTTTTCGGGTTGAATATGGAGATGAGGGGTTGATGGTCAGTCAACAAGGTAAATTTTTGTCCGTGTAGGTAATGGTTGAATTTCTTCACTCCCCATACCAGGCTGAGTGCTTCCCTGTCGATTTGGGCATAGTTACTCTCAGCTGAGTTCAATGAGCGTGACGCAAAAGCTATCGGCCGTTCCGAGCCATCAGGGAATTTATGCGATAATACTGCTCCTATGCTGTAAGGGGATGCATCGCACGCCAGTCTGATTGGCAGTGATGGGTTGTAATGAGCCAAAACTTCTTTGGACGTGATTAAGTCTTTGCATTTATGGAAGGCACGTTTACAGTCTTCGCTCCATTTCCAAATTACTCCGGTTTGTAGCAGTTCATTAAGAGGGTGTAGAAGAGTTGATAAGTTCGGTAAAAATTTATGATAGTAATTTATTAATCCCAGGAACGACCTTAATTATGAAACATTTTCAGGTGCTGGGGCTTTTATGACCGCTTCAATTTTTTCAGGTGACTTATGCAACCCTTCCTTATTAATTATGTGGCCACAATATGATATTTGATTTAGGAAAAATTCGCACTTGGGGCGATTTGCTCGTAGGCCCCGTTCTCTCAGCCTAGTGAGCACCTGCTCCAAATTGGCAAGGTGCTCGTTGTCGTTTTCTCCTGTTACAAGGATGTCGTCTAGGTAGCATCGAGTCCCCGGAATCCCTTGGAGGACTTGCTCCATAGCTCTTTGCCAGATAGCTGGAGCAGATGCTACTCCGAAAACCAGTCGATTGTACTGGTACAGACCTTTGTGTGTATTTATCGTGAGATATTTTTTTAGAGGCCTCTTCAACCTCCATCTGGAGATATGCCTGTGCCAAGTCAATTTTGGTGAAACGTTTCCCTCCGGATAGTGAGGCGAAAATATCTTCTATCCTCGGAAGAGGATACTGTACTGTGTGAAGGACCGGGTTTACAGTCACCTTGAAGTCTCCACAGATGCGAATTTTTCTCTGTTCTCCAGATTTATCATTATTCAATGCTTTCTTCATGACTGGGACGATGGGTGTTGCCCACTCGCTCCAATCTATTTTGGATAATACGCCTGCCTTTTCCAAATTCTCCAGCTCTGCCTCGACTGCTGGACGAATTGCGTATGGCACCGGTCTTGCCTTAAAAAACTTGGGAATTGCTGCATCTTCCACTTTTATTGAGGCGGTGATGCCTTTCAAGGTTCCTAGTTTCTCTTGAAACACTTCTTTGGCGTTGGCCAAGATGTCTTTTAATCGTTCAGGTATGACGTCATCATAGTTTTTTTTCTTACTGGTCACCGTCAGTGCCTGAATGGAGTGCCAGTCTAAACGTATTTTCCTGATCCATTCACGTCCCAACAGCGGTGGACCACCATCTTGTAGAATGTATAAATACAACTTTTGTATTTCCTTGCCGTTGTATACAACAGGCACCCTTATTTTTCCTTTGGGGTATACTTTCTGCCCCGTATATGTTTTCAAGATAATGGATGTGTCTTTTAAAGGTATATGCGGAAATAGCCGCTCGTAATCCCATCGATTTATGACGGTCAGAGCTGATCCTGTATCTAGCTCCATTTTAACTGGGGACCCTGCTATCGTGAGGGTAACCCAAATGGTCTGGTAATCATCCTTGGCAATTACATTATGTAATTTGAGACAGTTTAGTCTCTTGTTTTCGGAGTCGCTATCGCTCTTCTGGTCTTCGGAGCTACTGTCCATCATCATTTGTACCTTTCTGTACTTTTCTTTATTAATTTTATTTTTCCTGTCCGTGAATTTTTTTTGTCCAGATCGGCATACCCGTGCAATGTGTCCAACCTTTCCGCATTGCCTG
The DNA here is from genome assembly GCF_052327205.1 of Somniosus microcephalus. Classification (NCBI taxonomy): domain Eukaryota; kingdom Metazoa; phylum Chordata; class Chondrichthyes; order Squaliformes; family Somniosidae; genus Somniosus; species Somniosus microcephalus. The sequence continues at coordinate 236,924,499 of NC_140992.1, read as the reverse complement.
CATGCTTTGTCCTTGAACCAGCAGTCCCCCTGGTCATGGGTGGATCTGCCGCAGCGATAACATCTCTCGAAACCCTGTGACTTTTGTTGTATCTCTGCAGCTCCTCTTGCGGCTGCTTCGTATGATACAGCCATACTGAAAGCCTTGTCCAGTGTTAAATCTTTTTCAGAAAGCAGCCTTTTCTGTGTTCCTTCACTTAGGAGACCGCAGACGAATTTGTCTCGAAGATAATCTGCTAGTCCTGCCCCGAATTGGCAGTGTTTTGATAGCTTTCTTAATTTGGTGAGGTAATCAGCGTTACTTTCATTCTTGTGTTGATTTCTCTTGAAGAATTTGAATCATTCCGCTATCAGCAGTGGTGTTGGGTTTAAGTGCTCCTGTAGGGTATCAACAATTTCTTTAAAATTCTTGTCCTTTGGTTTGGCTGGAGTGATTAAATTTCGTAACAGCCCGTATGTCTTTGCGCCCATTAGATTTAGCAGTACTGAAGCTTTTTTTTCATCATCTATTCCATTTGCGGTGCAATATACCTCCACTCTTTCCACATATGTGGTCCAATCCTCTATCTCGTTATCAAAAGCATCAATATTGCCAGACTTAGGCATCCTAGAAAAAAAATGGCGCTTCCCGTGCTTTTCTTTCTTTTCTGCAGAACAGATATGGCGCTTCCCGCGCTTCCCCGCCGCTGCTGCCGATGACAACGCTGTTTCCCGCGGTTTCTGTTCTTTTTATTTAGTTATTTACAGTTGGAGACTCGTTCCCGCCGGACTCTCTAGGTCTGAACGCCGACCTGCTTGCAGCGCCGGCCGTCTCCCGAGTGCTCCCTCCCCGTCTGTTACTGCTTGCCTCCGCTTTCGCTGCTTGGCCTAGCTGCAGAGCCAGCCGCTGGAGCCCCAGCCCGACGCCCAGGAAGGATTATTGCAGTACCTGCCACCAGCTTGGCTAGCTGGTGAAACCACAGCTTTTTCTTTTGCTTGATTTTTCTTCAACTTTGGATGCCAGAGGAATCGATGTCCTTGAGGTGCTGCCGAATTGCAGGTAAGTCCATTTCCAATTCGTCGCCACTGTTGTGTCCGTGTGTTGATAGAGACACTGAAGACAGGAGTTGGTTTCACAGGTGTTTACTAAACAAAGTCTGGAGGGGAACTAATTGATACAACACAATATACAGGCTTATATAGCCTGAGTGGCCATTACCGGCATTACAGTACACATGGGGCTCTTAAAGGCACATACACTACATGACCCCCAGGATGTTGATGGTGGGGGATTCGGCAATGGTAATGCTGTTGAATGTCAAGAGGTGGTGGTTAGACTCTCGCTTGTTGGAGATAGTTCTTGCCTGGCACTTGTATGGTGCAAATGTTAACTGCCACTTATCAGCCCAAGCTTGAACGTCGTCCAGGTCTTGTTGCATGCAGATATGGACTGCTTCATTATCTGAGGAGTTGTGAATGGCACTGAACACTGTGCAATCATCAGTGAACATCCCCATTTCTGACCTTATGTTGGAGGAAAGGTCATTGATGAAGCAGCTGAAGGTAGTTGGGCCTAGGACACTGCCCTGAGGAACTCCTGCAGCGATGTCCTGGGGCTGTGATGATTGACCTCCAACCACCACAACCATCTTCCTTTGTGCTAGGTATGACTCCAGCCAGTGGAGAGTTTTCCCCTGATTCCCATTGACTTCAGTTTTACTAGGGCTCCTTGATGCCACACTCAGTCAAATGCTGCCTTGATCTCACGGGCAATCACTCTCACCTCACCTCTGGAATTCAGCTCATTTGTCCATGTTTGAACCAAGGCTGTAATGAGGTCGGGAGCCGAGTGGTCTTGGTGGAGCCCAAACTGGGCATCAGTGAGCAGGTTATTGGTGAGTAAGTGCCGCTTGATAGCACTGTCGATGACACCTTCCATCACTCTGCTGATGATTGAGAGTAGACTGATGGGGCGGTAATTAGCCGGATTGGATTTGTCTTGCTTTTTGTGGACTGGACATATCTGGGCAGTTTTCCACATTGTCGGGTAGATGCCAGTGTTGTAGCTGTACTGGAACAGCTTGGCTAGAGGCATGGCTAGTTCTGGAGCACAAGTCTTCAGCACGACAGCCGGGATGTTGTCGGGCCCATAGTCTTTGCTGTATCCAGTGCGCTCAGCCGTTTCTAGATACCGAGGGTGGGGGTGGCGGGGGGTGGGGTGCGGTAGGAGGTCCACAGCACAGCTAGTGTCGGAGCAGTGAATGACTGACTGAAACTTCAGGATTTCCACGTTTAGATGCGCATTTGCTAAACCCTGAAGATGTGGTCAGTTTCAGAGGGGTAATGACGACGAAGGCTGACAGTTCACCATCATTACCCACCGCAAATTCCAGGCCAATATCAACATGTGTGTGTTTCTTTGGCTAACCATCTATCATACATGCTTTCTTATAACTAGTTGATCTACCATGGCATTGCAGATGGTGAGTCTAGACCAACTGCAGTATTCAGTTCAAGCAGTATCTGAGGATGGGAGAATAAATGGATCAAGGTGGGGAGTGTTGAAGCGTTAAGGGGAGGGAGATGAAGAGGGGAGTGGAAGGGATAAGGAGGGAGTTTGGGATGGGGACTGGGAGGGGAAAGAAAGGGTGTAGGTGGGAGAGGTTTAAAGAAGTGGGGCAGGAGATTAAGAGGAAAAGGGGTTTGGCAGAGGGGTGGGAGAGAGAATTGGAAGGGGATGGGGAAGGGAACAGAACAGGGATGGGGGGAGCAAAGCAGATAAACTATGGCAATCTATGGTGCCAATTTTATTTGAATGGGTAGGACGACTGGATGGATTTCTTGGCTTCTTGGAGACCAAGGATAACCTCTATAGATTTGGTTCATGATCCTCTTGTGTCAGCCACAAACAAGAGCTGAGGAGAAATATAGAGCGGGATCTGCAGCCAAAAAGATCCTGGTCAAACAAACTTTTAGAACATTGCAACAAAGATTCAGATTCTTAGATAGATCGAGGTGAGGGTTGCAGTATGGCCATACCAAGGTGTCAAAAGTAATTGTTAGCTGTTTTGTAAGTTAACCATACAAAGAGGTATTACCATGGAAGTGGAGGAGCAGGCACAACCATTGGTACAGGGAGACAATCAGATTCAGCCAGAAGATGCCCACCAGGCATATAATTGACATGCCATTCACTGAAGTGACTCCCTGTCTCCTTGGGTTCTGGTTTGGACTTAGCTTCTGTGTGAAGGTAACAACTCTGAATTGGGCGTCTGAGTCAGAGCCAGTCTCTACTTGGACTGCAAGTCAAAACCGGCTGGTACAGACCAACCTGAACCAAACCGAGAGACCGCACAAAGGGCTGCGGGCTTGGTATTTAAAAACTGATTAAAATAAGCTTTTTCAATTCATAACCAAATGCTCTTAAAATAAGCTGATTGGCATTGTTGATAACACCTAGCCAAGTTGAAGCTTTTTTCAAGTGAATACTCAATAATCACAGCCAAATCTTTTCTCTATTTGACATTCATCAATGTATACATTTCATATTTCCAATACTTTATATTTATATGCACATTAAATTCTATCTAATTTTTTTTTGCCTTTCCACTTGCTTTGATTAGTTCCCATTTGATTTCTAATAATCTCCACTGCACTGGTCACTTGACCACTTTGGCGTCATCAGAGAACATTATAATAGAGCTGGATTACACACCATTATTATTTTTGAATAATGTAAACATCAAGCGACTCAGAATTGAATCGAACAGTCCCTTAGATAGCCTTGTCCATTTAATATAACTTTCTGCTTTCTATTGCCAAACCAATTTTTAATTAGGATTGCTTTGTCACCAGCAGTTCTGTCACCCTTTATACTTTGTAAAATACCACATTCAGAAACAATTATCTTCCAAAAATCCAGTTACGTTACATCCACTGGGTAATACCTCACCAATAGTTTAGTTACCCCCCTCAAAGAATTTTAGTAGCTCTGTGAAGCATGGCCTGTTTTCAACTCATGCTAACAGCTCATTATGGCTTCCTTGAAAAAGTGTAACATCCCCACCGACACCTGCGAATCCCTAGCCCAAGACCGCACAAAGTGGAGGAGACGCATCCGGGAAGGCGCTGAACACCTCGAGTCTCTTCGCTGGGAGCAAGCGGAAGCCAAGTGCAGGCAGCGCAAGGAGCACATGTCAACCCAAGCACCCCACCCACCTGCCCCTTCAACCACCATCTGCCCCACCTGTGACAGAGACTGTAGGTCCCGCATTGGACTCATTAGTCACATGAGAACTAATTTTTAATGTGGAAGCAAGTCATCCTCGGTTCCGAGGGACTGCCTAAGAAGAAGAATGGCCTTCATGCACCTTAATAAACGCTAATAACATCCTTCTAAATACTTCCAGACATTTTCCCCGCGACCATGGTTAGATGAGTCAAGTCGCACTCTTTTATAAATATTGAGGTTATAAAATTATGAAGGGTATGTATGGGCACTAATGTTTTAATGATGGGTGACTTCATCCGACCCAGTATAAACTAGGAATGCCTTGATGGAAGTGAGATAGCTAAATCTGAACTTGTGAATGTGGTACAGGATTGCTTTTGTATTGTGCAAAGTTAAAGCACACGGGATTGGGGGTAAGGTACTGTCTTGGACAGAGAACTGGTTGGCAGACAGGAAGCAAAGTGTTGGAATAAACGGGTCTTTTTCCAAGTGGCAGGCAGTGACTAGTGGGGTACCGCAGGGATCGGTGCTCGGACCCCAGCTATTCACAATATATATTAATGATCTAGATGAGTGAACTAAATGTAATATCTCCAAGTTTGCAGACAACACAAAGCTGGGTGGGCGTGTGTGCTGTGAGGATGCCGAGAAACTCCAGTATGATTTGGACAGGTTGGGTGATTGGGCAGATGCATGGCAGATGCAGTATAATGTGGATAAATGCGAGGTTACCTACTTCGGTGGCAAAAACAGGAAGACAGATTATTATCTGAATGGCAATAGATTGGGAAAAGTGGAAGTGCAACGAGACCAAGGTGTCCTTGTGCACCAGTCGCTGAAGGTAAGCATGCAGGTGGCAGTGGAGGCCAATTCATTAAATATATTCAAGAAGGAGTTGGATATATTTCTTAAGGTTAAAGGGATCAAGGGATATGGGGAGAAAACAGGGACAGGGTACTGAATTTGGATGATCAGCCATGATCTCATTAAATGGCGGAACAGGCTCGAGGGGCTGAATCTGCTCCTATCTTCTATGTTTCTATATTACAACCCCAATAGGGTTAATTCACATCTAGATCTAGTTCTTACCAGTGATCAGGATATTATGTCCATAAGAATAATAAAGCCTTTGGGATGAGTAGCTACTAAACGATTGAATTCAAGATTATCTGGATCTCAGCATCAGGAAAGTCCAGGTCAAATATTTGACTTTAAAAAGGCAAACTTTAAAGGACTGAAGGTTGAACCAAAAGAAATTAACTGTGAAGTATTGCTAAAAGATAAATAAAATTATAACATATGCAAGGTAAGTATATAGCATAAAATATATAGCAAGCAATAGGCAATTAAAATGGGAATAAGAATGAATACAAATTATACCAAAGCTATAAAGAAGAAGGAACGTCTCTGGGAAGAGTATTAGAATTTGCTAAAACAGGCTATGAGACATAAGTGGTGGTAAGAGAGGTCATAAACTGAATACAGAAAAAAATGTTAATCATAATACTAACGCATTCTTGCAGTATCATAACAGTAAAACACAAGTTAGAGATGAAGTTATAAATTTCCTCATATCGCTGTCCACCCACATCCCCCTCCCCCAATCCTACTTCCTTCTGTGTCTGCTCCTGGAAAAACCTCTCTCCGAACTCTCTTACAACTGCACATGAAATTCCAACTGTCCAGCCTCTGGCCCTCCATTCAACATGACATTTCTGCAGCTACTGATCTGCTCAACCACACCCTCACCACCACCTTTGATACTGTAGTCCCTACTAAAACAGTTACCCTCACTCACCCTGGCCATGCCCCCTGGTACGGCTCTCATCTTTGCTCCCTTAAGTCCAAGGGACGCAGACTTGAACGGATATGGCGGATAACTGGTTTAGCCATCACTGCCAGATCTGGCTGAACCACATAAAGTATTATCAGGCCCTGTTCTCATCTGCCAAAATTGCTCACTATTCCAGAATCATTCTGGAATGCAAAGATAAACCCCGGCTACTATTCTCTACTGCTAACCGTCTTGTTAAATCCCTCTCCCCTGTCTCCTCCACCCTCATCTCCGATAACAAGTGTGAGGAGCCCATGGAGTTCTTTGTCTCTAAGATTGAGACCATCCGTTCAGCTGCCTCTGCCACTTCCCTTCCTTCCCCTAGACACTGGGCCAAACTTCCTTGAAGGTTTCCCCCTTCCCTAGCCCTGAACTAGCATCTTTCTCCAGTTTCTGTCTGATCTCCACCCATGACCTCTCTGCGCTCATCTTGTCCATGAGATCCACCTCCTGCTCCCTCGTCCCTATTCTCACCAAACTGCTGACCACCCAACTTCCTTTTCTGGCTCCCATGTTAGCTGATATTGTTAATGGTTCTCTCTCCTCAGGTACTGTCCCCCTCTCCCTCAAATCTGCCGTCATCACCCCTCTCCTCAAAAAACCAACCCTTGATCTCTCTGTCCTTGCAAACTACCGCCCCCTCTCCAACCTCTCTTTCCTCTCCAAAGTCCTTGAACATGTTGTCGCCTCACAAATCCGTGCCCATCTTTCCTGCAATTCCATGTTTGAATCCCTCCAATCAGATTTCCGCCCTTACCACAGTACCGAAATGACTCTCATCAAACTCACAAATGGCTTCCTTTGTGACTGTGAAAAAGGTAAACTATCCCTCCTCATCCTTCTTGACTTGTCTGCAGCCTTTGACACGGTTGACCAAACCATCCTTCTCCAATGCCTCTCCACTGTCATCCAGCTGGGTGGGACTGCACTCACCTGGTTCCATTCTTATCTATCTAAGCATAGTCAGAGAATCATCTGCAACGGTTTCTCTTCCCGCTTCCACATCGTTACCTCTGGTGTCACCAAGGATCTATCCTTGGCCCCCTCCTAGTTCTCATCTACATGTTGCCCCTTGGCGACATCATCCGAAAACACAGCATCAGTTTCCACATGTACGCTGATGACACCCAGCTCTACCTCACTACCACTTCTCTCGACCCCTCCACGGTCTCTAAATTGTCAGATTGCTTGTTCGACATACAGTTCTGGATTAGCAAACATTTTCTCCAATTAAATATTGGGAAGACCGAAGCCGTTGTTTTTGGTCCCCACCACAAACTCCACTCCCTAACCACTGAGTCCATCATCTTCCTAACATCTGTCTGAGGCTGAACCACATTGTTCGCAATCTTAGTGTCATATTTGACACTTAAATGAGCTTCCGACCACATATCCGCAGCATAACAAAGGCCACCTACTTCCACCTCCGTAACATCGCTCGTCTCCGTCCTTACCTCAGCTCATCCGCTGCTGAAACCCTCATCCATGCCTTTGTTACCTCTAGACTTGACAATTCCAATGCACTCCTGACTGGCCTCCCACATTCCACCCTACGTAAACTTGACATCATCCAAAACTCGGCTGCCTGTGTCCTAACTCGCACCAAGTCCCGTTCGCCCATCACCCCTGTGCTCGCTGACCTACATTGGCTCCCTGTTAAGTAACACCTCGATTTCAAAATTCTCATCCATGTTTTCAAATCCCTCCATGGCCTCGCCCCTTCCTATCTCTGTAATCTCCTTCAGCCCCACAACCCCACCCCCCCACCCCCCGCCCGAGATATCTGCGCTCCTCTAATTCTGCCCTCTTGAGCATCCCTGATAATAATCGCTCAACCATTCTGTTACCTAGGCCTTAAGCTCTGGAATTCCCTGCCTAAACCTCTCCGCCTCGCTACCTCTCTTTCCTCCTTTAAGACGCTCCTTAGAATCTACCTCTTTGACCAAGCTTTTGGTCACCTGCCCTAATTTATCCTTATGTGGCTCGGTGTCAAATATTTTGTCTTAAAATACTCCTGTGCAACGTCTTAGGACATTTTACTACGTTAAAGGCGCTATATAAATACAAGTTGTTGTTGTTGTTGTAAATCTAAAAGTTAAATATCATGGTAAAAGTGAAGATGAAAAAGTTACATTAATATTTTCTAGACATAGTCACCAAATCTATATAAATGACCTGGATAACAAACCATATGTAAACTGGTCAATTTGAGGGTGAAATTAAAATAGAGCTAAAATATCTCTAGCTCCCATTTTGTAATTAAGACTGCAGTTATTCTCCTACCTTTGTGTCAGTGCAAATCATTTTTGGATGTGCGTCAACACAAAAGAGAGTATAACTTGGTAATCACGTCTCTATCTGAGTCCAGAAAACAGTAAAGCTAAATGTTGAGGCCTTCTCCAGGAGGGTGCCTCATACAGTTTGAGTCTGCAGCAGGGGAATGAAATCAGCTCAGTGCAAAGCTGCCTAGGCACCTCACAAATTTACTTTCCAGCGTTATTAATGTTATGAGAAAGTAGGCACTTCCACCTGCCCTTTCCTACCATTAAGAATTCGGAGTGAATATTGACACCACCGCCAGGCCGATGTCGCGCACACGCGTGGCATCACTCAGTTGCTCAAGTCTGGCCCGAGTGTTAGTGCTGTGCTGTGTTGTGTTGTGTTGAACAACAACAACAACTTGTATTTATATAGTGCCTTTAACATAGTCAAATGTCCCAAGGTGCTTCACAGGAGTGTTATAAAACAAAATTTGACACCAAGCCACATAAGGAGAAATTAGGACAGATGACCAAAAGCTTGGTCAAAGAGGTAGGTTTTAAGGAGCATCTTAAAGGAGGAAAGAGAGGCGGAGATGTTTCAGAGGGGAATTCCAGAGCTTAGGGTCTTGGCAGTTGAAGGCACGGCCGCCAATAGTTGAGCAATTAAAATCAGGGAAGCTCAAGAGGCCAGAATTAGAGGAGCGCAGTTATCTCAGAGGGTTGTGAGGCTAGAGGAGATTACAGAGAAAGGGAGGGGCGAGTCCATGGAGCAATTTGAAAATAAGGATGAGAATTTTAAAATCGAGGCATTGCTTAACCGGGAGCCAATGAAAGTCAGAGCGCACAGGGGTGATGGGTCTTGGTGCGAGTTAGGACACTGGCAGGTTTTGGATGACCTCAAGTTTACGTAGGGTAAAACGTGGGAGGCCAGCCAGGAGCGCTTTACATTGTTAAGTTCTGCACTTAGCCATGTAGAGAACGTCAGCAGAGAACTTCAATGCAGTACTGTCACTCTACAGCTTTATTATGCGGTCATATTTTATTCTCACAGGGGGTTTCTCACCATCTCTCCTGAAGGCATTGGTAAGTGCCGGAGGTACGATTAACATCCCACAGAACTACAATGAAAGAGCCCCAGAGTTGTGCCTCTTGTACAGTCCCACTTGGTAGTGTGGACTGCATCAAATTACACATTACAAATATTGGGTGATTATTGTCCTCCCACTTCCTGGCGGTGCAAATACAAATCTTGTTAATTACACCAAGTGATGTCACTGAACGCAGCCTTAGGAACTAGCTGTCTGGGGAATAAAGCTTTGTGCCTGCACCCACAATGGCCCGTTTTTTCCGATCGGAGGCTTCCTGCGTGCGGAGGCCTCCGATCTGGAAAAAATCTGCACCCTTACCTGAGGGTTCCGGAGGTCCGAACATTTCCGCTCCTGGGCCTCTGCTCTACGAAATGCGCAGGGCCCAGGTATCCAAGGGGCGCAGGCGGTTCGCAAGTGTCCCTGGGATCACGGGGGCCATGGGGAACCAATCAAAGAAGGGAATCTCCCTTCATACTTTTGACAAGTCTCTCAGCTTAGACCCGTCAAAAGTATGAATGGGGACCACTCAAAAAACACAAAAACATTAAATAATTTTTTTAAATCACATTAAAATTAGTTAAAATTAAATTAAATTAAATATTTGAAATACATAGATACATAGAAGATAGGAGCAGGAGTAGGCCATTCGGCCCCTCGAGCCTGCTCCGCCATTCAACGAGATCATGGCTGATCATCCAAATTCAGTACCCTGTCCCAGCTTTCTCCCCATATCCTGTGATCCCTTTACCCTTAAGAAATATATCCAACTCCTTCTTGAATATATTTAATGAATTGGCCTCCACTGCCTTCTGTGGTAGAGAATTCCACAGGTTCAACACACTCTGGGTGAAGAAATTCCTCCTCATCTCTGTCCTAAATAGCTTACCCCTTATCCTTAGACTGTGACCCCTGGTTCTGGACTCCCCGACCATCGGGAACATCCTTCCTGCGTCTAGTCTGTCTAGTCCTGTTAGAATTTTATAAGTTTCAATGAGATCCCCTCTCATTCTTCTAAACTCCAGCGAGTATAAGCCCAATCAACCCAATCTCTCCTCATATGTCATTCCTGCCATCCCAGGTATCAACCTGGTGAATCTTCGCTGCACTCCCTCCATGGCAAGAACATCCTTCCTCAGATAAGGCGACCAAATCGGCACACAATACTCAAGGTGTGGTCTCACCAAGGCCCTGTACAACTGCAGCAAGACATCCTTGTTCCTGTATCGAAACCTCTTGCTATGAAGGCCAACATACCATTTGCCTTCTTAACCGCCTGCTGCACCTGCATGCTTACCTTCAGCGACTGGTGCACAAGGACACCCTGGTCTCGTTGCACTTGCCCTTCTCCCAATCTATTGCCATTCAGATAATAATCTGCCTTCCTGTTTTTGACACCAAAGTGGATAACCTCGCATTTATCCACGTTATATTGCATCTGCCATGCTTCTGCCCAATCACCTAACCTGTCCAAATCATACTGGGGTTTCTCTGCATCCTCCTCACAGCACACACGCCCACCCAGCTTTGTCTCATCTGCAAACTTGGAGATATTACATCTAGTTCCCTCTTCTAGATCATTAATATATATTGTGAATAGCTGGGGTCCTAGGACTGATCCCTGCAGTACCCCACTAGTCACTGCCTGCCACTCGGAAAAAGACCCGTTTATTCCAACTCTTTGCTTTCGGTCTGCCAACCAGTTCTCTATCCAAGTCAATACCTTGCCCCCAATCCCATGTGCCTTAACTTTACACGCTAATCTCTAATGCGGGACCTTATCGAAAGCCTTCTGAAAGTCCAAATACACCACATCCATTGGTTCTCCCTTATCTATTTCACCAGTTACATCCTCAAAAAATTCCAGTAGATTAGTCAAGCACGATTTACCTTTTGTGAATCCATGTTGACTTTGTCTGATCCTGTCACTGTTTTCCAAGTGCTCTGCTATTACATCTTTTATAATGGACTCTAGCATTTTCCCCACTACCGATTTCAGGCTTACCGGTCTATAATTCCCCGTTTTCTCTCTACCACCTTTTTTGAATAGTGGGGTAACATTAGCTACCCTCCAATCCATGGGTACTGTTCCAGAGTCTATCGAATTTTGGAAGATGACCAGCAATGCATCTACTATTTCTAGGGCCACTTCCTTAAGTACCCTAGGATGTAGATTATCAGGCCCTGGGGATTTATCGGCCTTCAATCCTGTTAATTTCCCCAACACCATTTCTCTACAAATACTGATTTCTTTCAGTTCCTCCCTTTCATTAGACCCTATGTTCCCCGACATCTCTGGGAGGTTATTTGTGTCCTCCTTTGTGAAGACAGAACCAAAGTATGTATTTAATTGGTTGGCCATTTCTTTGTTCCCCATTATAAATTCCCCTGATTCTGACTGCAAGGGACCTATGCTTGACTTCACCAATCTTTTTCTCTTCACATATCTATAGAAGCTTTTACAGTCAGTTTTTATGTTCCCTGCAAGCTTACTCTCATACTCTATTTTCCCCTTCTTAATTAATCCCTTTGTCCTCCTTTGTTGAATCCTAAGCAGCTCCCAATCCTCAGGTTAACTGCTTTTTCTGGCCAATTTATATGCCCTCTCCTTGGATCTTATGCTATCCCTAATTTCCCTTGTTAGCCACAGTTGATTCACCTTTTTTGTTTTATTTTTATGCCAAACTGGGATGAACAAATTCTGTAGTTCATCCATGCGATCTTTGAATGTTTGCCATTGCCTATCCACCGTCAACCCTTTGAGTGACATTCCCCAATCAATCCTACCCAACGCGCGCCTCATACAATCGTAGTTTACTTTATTTAAATTCAGGACCCTAGTCTCCGAGTCAACTACTTCACTCTCCATCTTAATGAAGAATTCTATCATATTATGATCGCTCCGACCCAAGGGGCCTCGCACAACAAGATTGCTAATTAATCCTTTCTCATTACATAATACCCAGTCTAAGATGGCCTGATCGCTAGTTGGTTCTTCGGCATATTGGTCCAGGAAACCATCCCGTATACACTCCAGGAATTCCTCCTCCACAGTATTGTTACTAATTTGGTTAGCCCAATCTATATGTAGATTAAAGTCACCCATGATGATTGCTGTGCCCTTATTGCACGCTTCTCTGATTTCCCTTTTAATGCCATCCCCAACCTCCGCATTACTGTTTGGAGGTCTATATACCACTCCCGCTAACGTTTTCTGCCCCTTGGTATTTCTCAGTTCTACCCATACAGATTCCACATCATCAGAGCTAATATCCTTCCTTACAATTGTTTTAATCCCCTCTTTAACCAGCAATGCTACCCCACCTCCTTTTCCTTTTTGCCAATCTTTCCTGAATATTGAATACCCCTGGATGTTGAGTTCCCAGCCTTGGCCACCCTGGAGCCATGTTTCCGTAATCCCAATCATATCATATTCGTTTACCTCTATTTGCGCAGCTAATTCATCCACCTTATTACAAATGCTCCTCGCATTAAGACACAAAGCCTTCAGGCTTGTTTTTTTAACGCTCTTAGACTTTTTAGAATTATTATTTACTGTGGCCATGTTTGATTTAAACCCTTGATTTCTCTGACTGCTACCTTTGTTTTTCTCCTTCCTGTCTTTTGCTTCTATCCTTGTTTCCCTTTCCTCTGTCTCCCTGCTCAGGTTCCCAACCCGCTGCCATTTTAGTTTAAAACCTCCCCCAGAGCACTAGCAAACACTCCCCCTAGGACATCGGTCCCGGTCCTGCCCAGGTGCAAACCATCCGGTTTGTACTGGTCCCACCTCCCCCAGAACCGGTTCCAATGTCCCAGGAATTTGAATCCCTCCCCCTTGCACCATTCCTCTTGCCACATAATAATCTGAAACATCCTTCTATTTCTACTCTGACTAGCACGTGGCACTGGTAGCAATCCTGAGATTACTACCTTTGAGGTCCTATTTTTTAATTTACCTCCTAACTCCCTATATTCAGCTTTTAGGACCTCATCCCGTTTTTTTACCTATATCGTTGGTACCTATATGCACCATGACAACTGGCTGTTCACCCTCTCCTTCCAAAATGTTCTGCAGCCGCTCTGAGACATCCTTGGCCCTTGCACCAGGGAGGCAACACAGCATCCTGGAATCTCGTTTGCGGCCGCAGAAACGCCTATCTATTCCCCTTACAATAGAATTCCCTATTACTGTAGCTCTACCACTCTTTTTCCTCCCATCCTGTGCAGCAGAACCACCCCTGGTGCCAGGAAGTTGGCTGCTGCTGCCTTCCCCTGGTAAGCTATCTCCCCCAACAGTATCCAAAGTGGTATATCTGTTTGAGAGGGGGATGACCAGAATAATTTAATTTTTTGGAAAAAAATTAAAGTTTTTTACAGGGCTAAAAATAAATGTACCTTTTTTAAAGTATTTTTAAATTATAAATGAGTGAAAAAAAATTATTTTTTTACTTTTTAAAACTCTTATGCTGGTAAAAGCAGGCGTAAGATTTTTAAGGGATTTCAACTGGCGGAGGTTCTGCAGAAAGCGGAACTCTCCATCAGCAGAGGCCCTTTTCCCGGGCAGACGTGTCAAGAGGATTTTTGACTGATCGGAAATGCCAGTTTTCAGCGCATGCGCTTGGCATGCCTGAAACCGGCACTTGCGAGGTCCCTACGGGTGCGTACACACTTGGTACACAGCCGTGGGGGTCGGAAAATACGGGCCATTGTGTCTGTGTTTCTGACCGCAGCGCTAGGTGAGGAAAGAGGAATGATTCTCGCCATGAGAAAGTGGAATGCCAATAAATTCAGGAGTCTGTAATTATCTCGTGTATGTGCAGATTGACTGCGAGGGGTAACCACAAACTTGCTTTCACCATACGGTCATGGTTTGGGGAAGAAAAAGAGATACCCTTGAAAACACATGGCTGGATGGATTAAATCCATTCTGTAAACAATGTCTGTCTCTTTAATATTCCGAAAATGCAGCTTACAAATTCTCATTCTGTTTTGTTACAGGAGTGACAAGAGCAGGCTGAGCAGAAACCCACTGTTTGAGCCCCTCCTCCCACTCACGGTCGCAGCTGTGGGTTTCATGGGTGCCTAAAGCCAGCTCTGCCTATTTAAAAATAGTTCATACTCGTGTATATGGATGCTTGATTCAATCACTGTGCATAGAGATGGACTGCAGTAAAGCACCTGAATCAAACTGATGTAGATTAACCAAAAAACTTGGACATGGGAACATTTAGACCTGGTGAAATTTGGATCGGTTTTCCTATACAGTATCAGAGTATCTTCACTAACATTATGGCATTTACACCGGTAAGAGTACAGGCGTAGACACACTAGCAATCTGATGTCTCTACACCTTTTCAAGTGCATCTATTTTCCTTTTAGATAAAAAATCTCTACTGTACATGTGTCAATTTACAAAACCATTGCATTAAATACTAAACTAACCATAGTGCAGAACAAACAAATACAAACTTGGCCAGGAATAATCTTGTAGTTAATAGTATGAAGGTGGCATTTGGTACTACAAACCACATCGCACAATCATACCATTTCATCTAGTCATATCACTCTTTAACGAAATGACCTCAGCACACTTTCACGGAGACTCTTGAAATTGCTGCATACGCAGAATTGTCTCGGAGCGGCTTCCATTGCACAACAACCTTTAGACTTCAATTCACCTGTGGATTCTGGTGAGTAATGCAGATAATAATGGATATAGATTCAGTTTCTCAATATGCTACAAGGGCTTAGTCTCGCTCCATAAAAATAACATTTAGAAATGAATATAGCTGGAACCTTGCAAATTGGTCCATAAAAAGACTTACCTTAAAACTACATATAGGTAAGGCAAATTAATTTAGCAAGCATGAAAGAAGGTTTTGCTTCATTTCTATCTTCAGAGCCCTTCAGCAAAACAAAAACTTAATGACTGTGTGGAAATGTACCCATTTTGATTAATCATTACTTTACAAGTAACCCTACACTTGCAAAGTAGGACCTGAGAACTGAGTCAGCAGCAATCAGCCTTTGCAGAAAACACATCAGTTCAGACATCTCTCATTGGCAGCATCTACAGAGGAGTTGGTAAACAACAGCTACAGGTTTGACAATCCTATTGTGCACTTAGAAAAACAGATTTCCAGGCACAGTTCTTTTCTCATTTCCAAGGTAAAAGAAGAGACTGCTCAATACTAAGGTAGGATTTTGTGAATTGAAGTGGTTTTTTTTTAATTACAAAAATCATTTAAAAGAATCAGCAGTTTAATAAAAATTGGGTTTGTGAGTTTTAACCCCAGCATCCGCTAGTTTCTCAGGAAAACACTATATTTTAACTTACCGGCATCACCTGTTTTTTTTAATGCTTCCATGACCGTAAGACGTAGCGGAGGCTCAGTGCGGGTGTCCTGCAGCTCAGTTGCATGACACAGGGTTGTGGGGTACTGGACAGGGACTCGCTGCTCTCCTGGCTTAAGCATTACGCCCAAATAATGTTGCATTATTAAACAATACCGCTTTGGTATCATATGAGATGAAAGAGACTGCTTTTCTGAGAGGGTAGTATAATGCCATCCCATGCCACTTGAGAGTGCCTTATTTGTGTGTTGAGTGATTTTGAGAGCGGGAACAGGTGAGTTGAAACTTCAGATTTAATTTGGAAATATTTCAATTCAATGGAAAAATGGAGGAGCAGTCCTGTCACTCCAGCAAGGCTCCCATTTTCATTGCAGGTTGAGTGATAGAACTGTGGCAGTGTGATACCAGAGCCTGTTTTCTAGGCAGTGAGACCAACAAAAACAGGCACAGTTGCAATATTATTTATACTTAAAAGTGAATTTTACTTTGTCAATTTACACCAAAAATAATTCTATTGAGACATCTGCAGAGTAATTTTCTGATTGTTTGTGGCAAGGTGCCTCGCCCACTCGCAGCACTATCAGAAGTTCAGGCACACACACTGTGCACGATTTTCTGACCATTCGTTTAAAAGCAGTCACCACACCCTGTCAGAAGTGCAAAGTTGGAAGGTTACTCCTCGAGTGTTTGGGGAGAGAGAGCAAAAGTCAAAGAGCAACTCAAGTCAGGCTGCTCTCTGGTGCCAGCAAAAATCAAAAGAAAATCTGAAGATTGAAAATAAAATAGAAAGTGCAGGAAATGAATACGCCGATGGACCTGCTGTGTATTTCTAACTTTTTCTGCTGTTGTACTTTCTGGCGACTTGCTACCAAAGTGGCTCCAGCAGCCTGGAATAAGTTGCTCATCTACTCTGTTAATTAGGGAATGGTGTGGAGAGAGGAAATCCAAAGACAGCAAGAAAAATATTTTGGCCCGGAATTTGCGGTCAGTGGCGAAGCAAAGGTGTTCGCCGCTGGCCCTGAAGTAAGCTTCGCACAAAGATCTCTGTGGCGAGAAGCTTGGGTTTTCCGAGACACAATTGAAATCAACGTAAGTTAATGGGGATTCCCAGCGAATGACTGCTGTGATGTCAACAAGCTGTCTAAGCAGCCTATCAAAGCGCAGAATTCTCACAGACAGTGAACCAGGAAGTGGGTTGATTCTAACTTTTTAAAAATGCTAGAGAGAGCAAAACAAAAATTGGGGCTCTCATATGGGAAAAGGCAAACCTGAAATAAAGATGATAAGTTTCTTAAAAATTTTAATTTTTATTAAAATGGATAGATTTGACACTCCACAAAATTAAAATGAGTTTTTCAGGGCCATAACCTTTGTTTAGTAGTCAATGCGCTGTTAAAACCGCAGTTACATCTAATCCAAAAGGGTCTAAATATTAATGGGGTATTTAACAGTGTAATTACCGTGGAAGAACCAAAGTTTTCGTCAGTTTCCATGATTTGAGAGATTACACTGATTGCTGGCTGGGGGGGCGGCATAGCACAGCCTGTGGAGGAGCAGTGATGACAGACCGCAACTACATTGATACTATTCTTCCCAGAATCTACTCTATGATCGAGAAGTTACCCGTGTCTGATGATGAGAAAATGCAATGTTAAAGCCTGGACTTCCCCATGATATAGCAACATATGGCTCAGGACAGTCAATAATTAATTTTATAAATGGGGTGTGGCAGAACCACTGAATGACTCTGGCTAACTGTATATAATTCTCTTTAACGATGTTCTAACACCAGCCTAAACCTGTAAACAATGGTGTTAGGCATTACTGTGTTTTGTATATAGAGTTTGCATGTACGGGGCGTGGCCCCTTTAAGAGCGTGGGAAATCGCGGGCAAACGCGATGACGTCACGTCGCAAACCACGGGACTGCCCAGGCAGTCCTCGTGTCATTTCCGTTGAGTAAAGACCTGTTTGATTATTCTCCTGTGTCGATCTCAGTTATTCGTAGGAATTCGTTAATTCCTACATTGGTGACCCCGTTTTTGTGAACGTTTTCACAAAAGAAGAGCACAGCATGGAAACAAACGCCGTTTTGCTAAAGCTACCGCAGTTCTGGGAGCAGCAAGCGCCCTCGTGGTTTATTCAGGTCGAGGCCCAGTTTGCCCTGAGGAACATCGATGCGGATCAGACCAAGTATCTTTACGTGGTCTCCGCACTCGACAGCTCTACCGCCTCTCGGACCGTCAGCCTCCTCGAAAACCCCCCAACGGAGCGCAAGTATGAAACCCTCAAAGCGCGGTTACTGCAGGTTTTCGGGCTCACAAAATCAGAGCGCGCCCATCGATTACTCGCCATGCCCAGGCTCGGGGACTCAAGCCTTCAGAGTTGATGAGCCAAATGCTCACACTCCTGGGCTCAGAACGGGAATGTTTCCTATTCCGCGAGATTTTCCTCAGCCAACTGCCTGAACAGGTACAAGCTGCCCTGGCCAGATCTGAAACTGAAGACTGCGCAACACTCGCTGCGGAGGCTGACAAAATTTTCGCTGTAACTCGGCAGTACTGCGCCGCCACGAGGCACCCATCCCCCGCAGATGCCGCCCCAGCTCGTCAGCCTGATGGGCTGTTTCTACCACGCGCAGTTCGGCGCGAAGGCGAGGCGTTGCCGCCCTCCCTGCAGTTTTCACCAAAAAAAAACAACAACTGACAGTGCGACCACCGAGGAACGGGTCTAACGGGCACCCCGCGGCCGCGATGGCGATCGGCAACGCGGGAAAATTGCTGTTCATCACTGATACTCTCTCCGGTCGTCGTTTTCTGTGCGACACCGGAGCGCAGTGCAGCATTTTACTCACGTCCACCCTCGATGTGCAGACGGGGAATCATGGCCCCGCCCTTGAAGCGGCCAATGGCGGAACAATTCGGACCTTCGGCAGACGGCGAGTGGAGTTGTGCCTCGGGGGGCAACATTTTCACTGGGAGTTTGTTACGGCCAAAGTTTCCCAGCCCCTCCTTGGTGCTGATTTCCTGTGCGCCAACAGCCTCCTGGTCGACGTTAGGAACCGGCGGCTGATCAACGCAACAACTTTTAATTCTCTTCCGTGTTACCACAGTAACACTACGTCACGCACCGTCTCCTGTGCGTTCCCGACTCCCGATGAGTTCGCTCGCCTGCTCAGCGAATTCCCCGACCTGATAAGACCCACGTTCTCCTCCACAGCCACGAAGCATGGTGTGGAATACCACATCACCACCAACGGCCCCAAGGTCTACGCGTGGGCCCGGTGCCTGGAACCTGGCAAGCTGGCGGTCACAAAGGCGGAGTTCGCAACCATGGGACGGTTAGGGATTATTCGCCGGTCGAATAGTCCCTGGTCTTCACCCCTCCATATCATCCCGAAGCCTGGCGGCAGATGGCGGCCATGCGGCGACTATCGACGACTAAACGACGCCACCACTCCTGATCGGTATCCGATCCCCCATATCCAGGATTTCTCTGCCCATTTGGCAGGGAACACCGTGTTCTCAAAAGTCGACCTCATCCGGGGCTACCACCAGGTCCAAGTTCATCCACAAGACGTCCAGAAGACCGCAGTTTTTACGGATGCCGTTTGGGTTAAAGAACGCTGCCCAGGCTTTCCAACACCTGATGGACTCCGTGCTGCGGGACCTCAAGTTTCTCTTTGTCTACCTGGATGATATTCTAATTGCCAGTCCTACTAAGGAAGAACATACCTGTC
Organism: Somniosus microcephalus; assembly: GCF_052327205.1. Taxonomy (NCBI): domain Eukaryota; kingdom Metazoa; phylum Chordata; class Chondrichthyes; order Squaliformes; family Somniosidae; genus Somniosus; species Somniosus microcephalus. Next base: position 236,905,018 of record NC_140992.1, on the reverse strand, counting down.
ACCTACGCACCCTTTTTCGACGCCTCAGCCAACACGGCCTGATTATCAACCCGGCCAAGTGTCAGTTTGGCCTGCACCAAATTGACTTCCTGGGACATCGCATCACCTCAGAGGGAGCGGTTCCTTTACCTTCGAAGGTAGAGGCGGTGACATCCTTTCCACGCCTGCAGAACATAAAGGCCCTGCAGGAATTCCTAGACACTGTAAACTTTTACCACCGTTTCGTGCCTAAGGCGGCACTACTCATGCAGCCCCTGTACGAGGCCCTCAAGGGCAAGACTGGTAAGAACCCGATAGACTGGACGGGTGACATGGCCCGAGCGTTCGCCGACACCAAAAGCGCCTTAGCCAACGTGACTATGCTGGCGCACCTGCTGCCAGGAGCCACCATCGTCTTCACCACCGACACGTTGGACTACGCAGTCGGTGCCGTGCAACAGCAGTGGGTGAACAGGACGTGGCAGCCGTTGGCATTCTTCAGCCGTCAACTACGGCAGAACGAGAGAGCATACAGCACGTTCGACCGGGAGTTGCTCGCCCTTTTTCTGGCCATCCGCCATTTTCGGTTCCTTCTGGAAGGACGTCCTTTCACCGCCTTTGTGGACCATAAGCCGCTGACCTTTGCAATGTCCAAGACCGCCGAATCGTGGTCAGCCCGACAGCAGCGTCAACTGACCTACATATCCGAATTCACCACGGATATACGGCACGTGGCCGGTAAGGACAACCTGGTGGCAGACTGCCTCTCCCGCGCGATCGTCAATACGGTTCATTTGGGCATCGACTACGCCCTCATGGCAGCGGACCAAGCCTCAGACCCGGAAGTCCAGGCTTACAGAACGGCCATCACTGGCCTCCAGTTGGCCGACGTCAAGTTCCATTCGGCAGGTACCACGCTGTTGTGTGACGTCTCCGTACAGGATCCTCGCCCTGTCGTGCCGGTCGTCTGGCACCGCAAAGTGTTCGACGCCATACATGGGTTGTCACACCCTGGAATGAAGGCCTCTCAGAAACTAATGTCAGCGAAATTTGTATGGCATGGCATGCATAAAGATGTCCGCGACTGGGCCAACACCTGCGTGGTCTGCCAAAAGGCCACGGTACAGCGCCACATCAAAGCTCCGTTGGCCGCCTTCACAGTTCCGGAGCGACGTTTTGACCACTCCCACCCTCCCATGGTTTTTCACACATCCTGACCATGGTTGACCGCACCACCAGATGGCCAGAGGTTGTCCCCCTGTCATCCACTACTTCGGCGGACGTGGCCAAGGCGTTCATTTCCTCCTGGATCGCCCGTTTCGGAGTGCCCACAGATATTTCGTCAGACAGGGGACCGCAGTTTTCCTCCGAACTCAGGAATGCAGTGGCCCAAGGACTCGGTGTCAAATTACACCGCACCACAGCCTACCACCCACAGGCGAATGGCCTCTGCAAACGCTTCCACCGGTCAATGAAAGCTGCTCTGAGGGCCAGCCTCCAGGACGCTGGATGGGCAGACAAGCTACCGTGGGTCCTGTTGGGCCTTCGCACGGCCCCCAAAGAAGATCTTCACTCTTCATCAGCGGAACTTGTGTATGGTCAGCCGCTGCGAGTCCCAGGGGACTTCCTACCAACATTGACGGAGCCATGGTCCACTTCCGCCCAGCTTGCTAGTCACCAAGAGGCGGCCAGATGTTTCGCACCAGTGCCCACTTCGCACCACAGGCCGCAGAGGTCACACGTTCCCACGGAGCTTCACAAGGCTGAATACGTTTTTATTCGCCATGACGCACATAGGGATCCGCTCAAGGCCCCATATACCGGTCCCTTCCGCGTGTTGGAAGCAGGGGACAAAACCTTCACGGTAGATGTCGGTGGTAAACCAGACCACATTTCGGTCGACCGCTTAAAGCCAGCACATTTAGACCTCGACCGCCCCATCGAGACAACACAACCGCCGAGACGGGGTCGGCCACCCGTCGTCGTTACGGCAGACCAAGTGCAACCGCCCACCAGACCGCCAGCCGCCTCTGCCTCGAGAGTACAGGAGTCGTTCTGACAGGCTTGTCAGACCCCTCTCACCATTTGACTTTGTCCGTTAAAGCGAATTCTGGGGGGGGCGCATGTGGCAGAACCACTGAATGACTCTGGCTAACTGTATATAATTCTCTTTAACGATGTTCTAACACCAGCCTAAACCTGTACCATTGTGTTAGGCATTACTGTGCTTTGTATATAGAGTTTGCATGTACGGGGCGTGGCCCCATTAAGAGCGTGGGCAAACGCGATGACGTCCCGTCGCAAACCACGGGACTGCCCAGGCAGTCCTCGTGGCATCTCCGTTGAGTAAAGACCTGTTTGATTGTTCTTCTGTGTCGATCACAGTTATTCGTAGGAATTCGTTAATTCCTACAGGGGTATGATTATCCTTTGCTAGAAGTGTTGGAGAAAGGGAGGCATATTATTGTGTTTGGCGGTAAAATTGCAAAAAGACATTATTATTCCCGAGAAGTTATATGAAGCACTCTTTGTGGTCTGTGCAGAACTCATGGGTGGTTTGGTTCTGACTTCATCTCCCTCTTCATCATCCTCTTCCTTATCATCATAGTTGAGAAAGAGGTAGTGATCTCTGTGCTAATGTTCTTCCTCCTCTACCCACTTGCTGTAGTGGATCTGTGGATGGTAGAAGCTAAGAATAGGCGAGCATTATCTCCTTTAGATTAAAGCAATCAAGAAGGAGATGGAAAGCTGTTTCTATGTGGTGCTCTGTGGGGGAAGACCGGAGGCCTAGCATGTGCTGCTGTCCTGATAGACAGCAGTATCAGGCCGATCACCATCAGATATTGCTATTCCACTGGGCCCTGAATCTGTGTTCCCACTGATCAACAGGCTGGCTGGTGTAATGGCATCCTGAAAGCCCTGAGAGACAGCAGCATGTATTGCAGCTGCCATGATCTGGAAGCACAGTATAAGTGTATGAGTATATGACTCTAAGTAAGATGTCAGTAGTAGAGGTTAAGCTACAGAGGAGAAGAGAATACCGGTCGGTTACGGCTCTACTCAAGAAGGGAATGGGGTAATATTGTTCTTTCTTATAACTATTGCTCGAGCATTGTAATTGTCTTAATTTGTGTTTGGTTTGATCACCTCAATAAAGAGTCTCGTCACCACCCGTAAGGTGTCAGGGTCAGATTTATTACACTAGGTAAGAGCACAGTACCTTCCCATGAGCTTCTGCTCATAGGATGCGAGTTGTTTTAAGGTGGGATTGCCCTGGTGTGGCATTTTTTGCAGCAATAAGATTGAGTAAATGAGGGAAAGGCTAGCAGTTGAGGAGTGTATACCAAGTGGCATGGGAGAGCTGAAGTCAGAGATGTAGGGGTATTGGCTTGTTAAAGCGAAACAAGGGGTTTTAGGGTTGTGCATGTAAGTAATTGGTGTTAGGGGAGCTGAGTGACCATAGTGCAAGATCCTGAGTTAGAGCTTAGCTTCTAGCATCCACCAACCGCCCCCCCCCACCCCTTAACCAGAGTGCCTGTGAAGTGTTAGTTATACCAGTGTTCCTTTTAAAGGCTGAAGAATGTGGTGCTGCTCAGGGTGGGCAAGGAAGAAACGGAAGTTTGTCTGTTATGTCACCTTGCCTGCCTTACTGAGATCATTGAACTTCTTACGGAAATGGTTTGTAGTGCCAGGAGTGAAAGAATTGCCTCTCAGTGCCAGTGTCACCTCCTTCCAAGTGGCACCAGTGAGATTCCTGCCAAGTCTTCTGGCATAGACATCCAATAGCCTGTCCTCCTTAACTCAATTTCCTCAAGAAGGGCTTGTAGGTCTGAGTCTGTGAAATTCTGGGTGGTTCTTCTGTGGTTGGGTGCCATGTCCTTATTTGGCTGCTTGGTCCAGCAGAATACATCATCGACGTTCTTGCAAAGAATCAGAAAAAGATTGATGAGACATTCAGTGAATTTAGTTGACAGTCAAGTGAGTGAGCCAAGAACTGCTCCTTCTTTACATGCGTGTTCTCAGTTTGCTGGTTAAGTGTTCAGGTAGCAAAATCTTTTTAAAAGGATGTGCTCCAGCAAATTACCCCCATTTTTAATGGGATTTACATCAATCTCTACCCCAAAGGGTTTGCAAATGAGCTGACCCAGGAAATTCTTGTCTAAATACCTCACCAGGCCATGGCCAGGAGCAAATCCTATTCCATTGTCATAAAAGTAGCACAATTGACCACTTGGATATTCCCCCCATCCAGTCAAGTTAGCTGATAGTCAAAGCACTGAACGATGCACTGTTCCTTTCCCACTGCTGCTGCAATCGTTAGCCAGAACTGGCTCAACCGAGGATTCCCCTCTACCGTGGTTGACATGGACCTCGACCGTGTCTGTTCTATCTCCCGCACTTCTGCTCTCACCCCTGCCCCTCCCTCCCGGAACCATGATAGGGTTCCCCTTGTCCTCACCTTTCACCCCATCAGCCTCCACATTCAACGGATCATCCTCCGCCATTTCTGCTACCTCCAAAGTGATCCCACCACCAAATGCATCTTCCCCTCCCCTCCCCTTTCAGCATTCCGTAGGGACCGCTCCCTCCGAGACACCCTAGTCCACTCCTCTATCACCCCCAGCACCCCATCCCCTTCGCCTGGCACCTTCCCGTGCAAGTGCAGGAGATGTAACACCTGCCCCTATACCTCCCCCCTTCCCACTGTCCAGGGCCCCAAACACCCCTTCCAGGTGAAACAGTGATTTACTTGTACTTCTTGCAATCTAGTATACTGTACTCGCTGCTCACGATGCGGTCTCCTCTACATTGGGGAGACCAAACGCAGATTGGGTGACTGCTTTGCGGAACACCTCCGTTCAGTCCGTAAGAGTGACCCCGAGCTTCCAGTCGCCTGTCATTTTAATTCACCGCTCCATTCCCACTCGGACCTCACCGTCCTTGGCCTCGTGCATTGTTCCACGGAAGCTCAACGTAAACTCGAGGAACAGCACCTCATCTTCCGATTAGGCACTTTACAGCCTTCCGGACTCAATATTGAGTTCAACAATTTCAGATCATAACCTCGGCCCCTATTACATTTTTACTTATATTTTTTATCCACCCCTTTGTTTTGGTTTTTCCCTCCCCCCACCCTTTCCTTTTTTTTCTCTCTCCCATATGGCAGCTGTCTCTCATTCTGCCAGAACATTTCACACCTAATCTGAGCCGTCTTTTGTCTCCACTAGTCCTATCACCATCTCGTCTCGTTTTGAATACCTCTTAATGTCTCTTCACTTCTTTTGTTCCGTCCCAGCCCTGCCTTTCGATCTATTTCATTTCCTTTCCAGTTTTGAAAAAGGGTTAGACCCGAAACGTCGACTCTAATTTCTCTCCACAGATGTTGCCTGGCCTGCTGAGTTTTTCCAGCATTTTCTGTTGTTATTTCTGGCTTTATAAAGGCTGCATTCTAATTTCTGTGCGCACCAACAACTTACTCCTGCTTTAAACACGTATTATGCCAATGAATATGCAAATGAGCTGACCGAAGAAATTCTCCCCAGAGCATTGTTGGACACAACTCATTTTCTACTGGTGTAAAAGTGGTGCAGCTCACGGCATTAAATTTCCAGGCCCCAGAGATCTATCTCCAATTGATGTATCTAGCACACACTCTTCCTGTGTATTCTGAACTTTAAAAATGGTGAGGGCTAAAAATTAAATATGCATAGGTAACGGAATATATATATACAATTAAGAACACGTATTTACAGTTTTCACAGAATAACTGATGGAGTTATGCAATTCAATCCCTAAAGAAAATCCCAGAATCCCATTTAATAAAAATGGAATTTGATTTATTCAGTCGTTGTTAGTCAGTGGCCCTGATTAACAATGACTATTATCCCCTACATGGCATAAACACTTGTAATAAAACAGCAATCATCTGACTCTTCGTGAGCAATGAACACTGGAAGGTGAGCCCAAGTGTAGTCTTAAAATGGAGCAGGGTTAGAGGCAGGGGATAATTGGGCTAGAGCATGCTGGCATAACTCTGCTCCCATTTTATAGTTGTACATCACATCCTTATTTTTCTATTTCCATTATAAATTACTATATCCACATTTATAATGGAAACTACCAATGTAACCTTTCACACCCTCCTGCCAGTTGTGGTGCTGCATATATATCTTAGTCCTTAATACTAAACTAAATATCTGGTCATGTTTTTTAACATACAAGAAGCTGTACACTATTTACATCACTCAAAAGGATAAAGGAACAGGACAGTAACGACATCACATGCCAATGATGCAACCACAGTTTTGATGCAAATTGGGTCATTTTACTGAGTATTCAGCAAACAAAAAAGGTTTGCCAAACAATTTTGAGTAAAAATACTAGCATCCCTTTGAAGGAGAAGGTAGATAGGAAGGATGGCTCATAGGAGACAACGACTAAACTCTTCAGTCCTGGCTCTTGACATCATTGTGACATCCAGGAACTTCACCTGAACAAAGCTGCAATGAATTGTAGGAGGCCACCTGGATAATTATTAAACTAGAGGTAGCTTGAAGCACTACTTCAGATGTCTGGACAGATCAATGGACTTATGGTAACAGTGTCTCTAAGATTATCGTTGTCTGCTGCATGCTGCGCCAATTTGCTATCCAGTGAGGCCTAACCATGGAATATGTGGAAGAGGAGGAGGAGCCTGCAGCCAAGGGCAGAGCAGGACACTCACAGAAAACAGCACTGCTGAAAAACTTTTGCAGTCAGGAAGTGTGGTGCACCAGGCTTCCATAGACGAGACTTTCATTTAAGTACCTGATTTGCCCAATGTACTAACAGTAGCCCCATACAGCCTCAGCAACACCAACTCAGCTACCATGAATGCCATTCCTTTGATCTGTTGATACCTTATTCTGCTCCATCAGAAGAAAAATCCCTAGGTACAGTAGTAAATTGCAAGCAAATTTAATACTCTAAGAGTGCTTAGTATGCTTTACCAGATACTTTTCCTTAGTGACAGTATATGATGCGTGTCTTCTGGATTCTAACCCGGTGCTCCCTCAGTAGGTCTTCCTCAGTAGGTGGAGTAAGTGAGGTGGCTGGCTGCTGGATCTCAATGGGAGTTGCATGAGATGAGATAGCTCTGTACCTCTGTGTTCATTCATCAGTTGGCTCAGCAACTGCTTCTGTGATGTCCGTTGCTGAAGTGATTGAATGATCCAGCCCATTTTCTGGCACATCCACTGACATTTAAAGAGGAAGAGGGGGCTATATGGGCCACATATGGCATCGCCCAGAGAGAGAGCAGGCTCATCATGCTTATACCAGTCACGCCTCTGCTGCTGGGCACTCTCTCATCATGTCCAGTGATCTGCATGGGAGAAGACCTATGGGCAGTAATGTGTTTGCGATGCTCTGCATAATGCAGGGTGCTGGGAAATCCTGGTTTCTTGTGCTGGACTGGGACCTACAGCCTCTCTGTTTGGGTCTGAACTGAATTAGTGTCATTTGTAATGATCAATAACATGTCATTCTATAATGGACACTAGGTGGAGCCGTAGAGCTGTATATATAAGACTACACTACCCAGCTGTATGATATTAAGACTACATTACCCATAAGGCACTAGGCTACCCACAAGGCAGTCAAGATGGCAGCCTGCACACAGGAGCACACAGGCTGCATCTCTACAGATACTGTACCTAGAGAATGTGTACTGAATAAATGACTAGCTAGAAGCTAGCTGTGTTCATAATAAGAATGTCTAGTTATTAATGAACATAACATGGTACCAGGGTGGTGAAGATCTGCTGAAAATTGTGAAAAACGACATGGAGAATTTGAAGCCACCAGAGCGTTTGAATCTCGAGGGAAATGTCGACTACAATTGGCGGATTTTTAAACAACAATTCGAACTCTACATTGCAGCCATCAGATTCGGTATGAAGCCAGACGCAAGGAAGATAGCGTTGCTGCTTACGGTTGCAGGCCCACAGGCGATAGAGGTATTTAATACATTTGTATTTAATCCAGTGGAGAACAGAGAAAAATTAGATGTGCTAAAAAAATTTGATGCACATTGCTCTCCCAAAAAGAATGAGACGTATGAAAGATACATCTTCCGTTCTCGGACACAGCAACAAAATGAGACTTTTGATAGCTTTATAACTGATCTGAAACTGAAAGCACAGACATGTAATTTCTCTGAGCTGAAATCATCCATGATTCGTGACCAGATTGTGTTTGGTATTCATGATAAAAAAGTCAGGGAACGTCTGTTGAGAGAAACCGAACTAAATTTGGAAAATGCGGTGAAAATATGCCAAGCCAGCGAGCTAGCTCGAAAGCACGCGAAGACTTTCAGTGAAATCAATAATGATGCGATTGTAATGAGTGCTAATGCTGCTGTCGGTGCTGTGTCCTACAAGGGGAAGAAACGTGGGCAGAACAGAAATGAAAAGCAATCGGAGGATGAAATTTTTAATTGTAAACGCTGTGGTTACAAACACCAGTTAAGACAATGCCCAGCGTTTGGAAAAATGTGCACAAAGTGTAATGGAAAGAATCACTTTGCCAAACAATGCTTTTCAAAAGTAAAAACAACGAAAGGGCAACAAGTTAATGTGATTGAGGACACTGATTTAAGTGAGACAATTTTTGTAGGAATGGTGTCATGTGACGATATCAAAAAAGATACAGAAAATGTGCAGCCCTCAGAAATGGACAATGCTGAACATAAAGTCAATGCAGTAAAAGTGGACAAATGGATGATCCCACTGCAGATAAATGGAGCATTAGTTACATTGAAACTGGACACTGGGGCAAAAGCAAACTTAATCAGTATGAGTGACATTAACAATATGAAAGAAAAGCCCAAAATACAGAAAAAGTCAGTACTACTGAAGGACTATAATGGACAGAAAATAGATAGCTTAGGTGTATGCAGACTTAAAGTGACAGTCAAAGACAAAGTGCATCATCTCATGTTTTCTGTTGTGGCTGAAAGATTTGATACTAGGTGACAAAGCTTGTGAAGACTTAGAACTGGTCAAGAGAGTCTACCGTATAAACTGTGCCATAAGCAGACCAGATGACTCAGGTGATGAAGCAGAGAGCCCATCAAGGATGAAAAGGCCAAAGGGTATCCATGTCTTCAAAAAGCCTAGTTTCTCCAAGAAGAAAGAAAAAGACTTCAAGGTCAAAGAGAAGCCAAAGGAAGAAAAGCACAAAGAGGAAAAACACAAGGAGGAAAAGTCCAAAGATATAACCGCAGCAGATGTTGTTAAGCAGTGGAAAGAGAAAAAGAAAAAGAAGAAGCCTGCACCAGAGCAGGAAGCAGTTCCGGTGGATACTCCTTCTTCCCTCAGGCCAATCTTTGGTGTTCCATTAGCCGAGGCTGCTGAGAGGACTATGCTGTATGATGGGATCCAGCTGCCAGCAGTTTTTCTAGAGTGCATTGACTACATTGAGAGTTATGGCATGAAGAGCGAAGGAAACACTGAAACCCTCTCCCAGCAAAGATTGCAAGGAGACCTCAATCTATACAAGAGCAGATTGATGACAATGCCGCAACTGCATCTTGTCATTCACCGCCAGAACAATCTCATGAAGACACATCAGACTTACCTGTGTTGAGAAGATCCACATGTGAAGTAAAAGAGCCTGATAGACTTAATCTTTGAGTACAATGTAAAGCTTTGAAAATGTGTTGACTGTTTTGAAAATGTTTATGTTTATAGAGCACTAACAAAAGTGTTACTGATATTATCTTTATTGTTTTCTTGAAAGTTGATTGATATTGATTTTGTTAAACCTCAAAGAAAGGGGGATGTAATGATCAATAACATGTCATTCTATAGTGGACACTAGGTGGAGCCGTATATAGCTGTATGTATAAGACTACACTACCCAGCTGTATGATATTAAGACTACATTACCCATGAGGCACTAGGCTACCCACAAGGCAGCAGTCAAGATGGCAGCCTGCACACAGGAGCACACAGGCTGCATCTCTACAGGTACTGTACCTAGAGAACGTGTACTGAATAAATGACTAGCTAGAAGCTAGCTGTGTTCAAAATAAGAATGTCTAGTTATTAATGAACATAACATCATTAATGCTACCTGATGTGAGTTTTCAGACCCAGTACCTGATCAAATGATTAAATTATGAACACTGGTTGTCTGCAGGTGGCCATTGCAGAACACTGAGTAAATATGTAAACACGCTGGACATGTGACACAGGGTTGTCACGTTACAATTGCTGCTTCTGAGTTCAACACCCATAACAGGGAATCAATCATTTAAAATGCATCAGAGTAAATAGGAGTGAATGTTCAGTATAATTAGGGTAACCAGAGTTGTTATGTTAAGTATCAGAGAACATAAAAACAGTTGATATCTAAGAAAACCTAATTAAAATTCAAGGCATTAATGGAGTCCATCTTAAGATTGTGCCCCAAACGCTTGAGAGATTTAAGGTAGTCTTGCTTGGTCTCATTCATTTTGGTCCATTTAAAAAAAAAATTACAACAGTTAATTCAGCCTGGGTGTACTGGATTAAGTTTCGTAATGAATAGCCATTAGGAAATTAAGTGCACCCTTTTGAATCTTGTGTGACTGTGGTCCAAGAAAACAACTGGAGGGGCTGCATTCTTGAAGGTTATAGTGGAGGGCCATTTCTATGGCAAAAACTGGAGGCATCTTGTGATTGGACTGTATTGATTTAACCCCAGGTCAAAACTATCACGTTTTAATCAAAGAAGCAACAAAATAAGGGTAATCTTGAAGGGGTATTGAACACCTCTCAAACACAAAATGGGGATAAATGATTTTACATAATCTTGGGATTTAATCTGTAGTATATCCTTTTGTGTTCTTGAGATAGGATTAGGAAACAATACATTTTATTTTAAATGAGATGAACAAACTAAAATTCTGTCTGCTCCAACAGGATTGTGTTACATAAGTTCACGGAAATATGAAGGTAACAATAGTGACAATGTAATCAATCAACTAATAGTTTCTGATTGTTTTATCAGTTTTTCAATTCCTAAGGATGCAAGTTTTTCCAGTTTGGAGCCCGTCTATTTGTATGGTCATACAGTGCACCTGTGAACTGTTGCTTAAAGTAGCAATGTTAAAAATTAGGAAAACTGTTGTACGTTTGCTAACAGTGTTTGGAAATTGGCCCTATGTTTGAAATTTAAAGTCACCAATCCAAGGTATCAGCAGTGGCTCAGTGGGTAGCACTCTTGCTTGAGTCAGAAGGTTGTGAGTTCAAGTTCCACTCCAGAGACTTGAGCACAAAATCTACACTGACACCTCAGTGCAGTACTGAGGGAATGCTGCACTGTCGGAGATGCCGTCTTTCAGATGAGACGTTAAACCAAGGCCTCGTCTGCCCAGTCAGGTGGATGTAAAAAATCCCGCGGGCACTATTTCAAAGAAGAGCAGGGGAGTTATCCCCGGTGTCCTGCCCATTATTTATCCCTCATCCAACATCACTAAGAGAGATTATCTGGTCATTTATCACATTGTGGATTTTCTGATGTTTGGATACTTCTTTCTTATCTGCACCCAGCTGGCTTCACCCTTTCCATCACATCTTCCCATGCACTTTGCACCATTTTTCTGCTGGAGGCTGTCCTTCAGTGCCAAAGAAGGCAACTCTGCTACCCACTGCCTGAAGGGGAAACTCCGCAGTTGTATCGGTGGAAGAACATGTTCTTTGTAGTTGCAGTGCCATTCTTCAACAGCAGTGAATTCCTGCCTATTGTCTCCTTGCAGAAAGAAGCCATTGCAACTTTAATTTACAGCTGCAGCCCTTGAAGAAGCCCACTGAGTGTACTCTTGGTGGAAAGCTCAATCCAGGTTGGGAGTGTACCCTGAATATATAATGAGAAAGATCTGGTGATGTTGTCTGCTCCTGAAATGTGAAAATGCAAAGCACCAGTCCCACAGTCCAAGAATGAGAAATAGTACCTAAGCTGTGGTCTGCCCAATACATTTTTAGCAGATCATCCTCATTTATACGATATTGACTTACTCCAGTGCCTTTAAAAGCATTGACTATTTCTACCTGTGATGGTTATTTCCTAATAATTGGCAAACCTTTAATCCTACAGGTACTTCAACAATTGTTCTTGAGTTGAGAAACTAGTGAAAATGGATGAGGATAATCTGAGAAAGAGGAAAATTAATACAGAACTGACGAATGGGAATCTAGCACCTGTCAAAATGGAGTCGGAGGACACCAAACAGAATGAACCAAAAAATACGGCTCTACAGCAACAGGCAAGTATACTATTCCCAACAAGATAGTGAAGGATTGAGAGTTCTTTTAGAACGTTTACCCAATATAAATTGCTGAGGAACTAGCACAGATTTGATTTTTTTTAGCCAGTCAAACCTCTTATTTACAATTATCTATATTACAGGCAATGTTCATTCTTTGCAGGTACATAAAATTGAAAAAATATTGCAGTACCTCCTTCACCATTGTAATCTTCACTGTCTGAATATAGTTCAACTTCCATGTCATAAATATAGATGAAGGAGGCCAAATTTCTCATCTAACTTCATCAGTGCAGAATAAACTCTCAGTTCCTCATGTCATATCATCCAACCCAGAAAACCACTCAGTATTGACCATTCTTTTTGTGAAGAACTTCTTCCTGACATCAGTTTTGTCCATGCTACCTACCTTTGAAATAGTGCTTTGGATTTACCTTATCTATTTTGTATACTTCAAAAGGGACCCTACTCAGTCACCTCCTTTCAAGAACGCCAATTTCTCTAGTCTTCTCAATTCATGGATGCCAGAGATCAGTCTTATGGCTCTTTCCACATTGTCATTTTGGCTTGAATGTGTTCCTTATGTCTTGGAAACCAAAACTAAATATAAAACCCAAGATGGGGTCTGATCAATGCACTTTTAGCATAAGATTTATATTTATATTGTATTGACTTAGCATTCTATTCACTTTGTTTATTGCTACTCCACAGTGATTTCACATTAAGTGCAAAATCTGTCATCATTCCCCAGATCCCTTTCAATTTCACCTTTAGCTATTTCTACACAATAACCATCTATAATGTACATATGGCATCAGGTTTTCTTTCAAAGTGCAATACCTGGATTTAATTAGTATTGAATTCCATCTGTCACTGTTCTGTCAGTTTACAGATCTTATTTAACTCCTTTTTTGTTTAGGTCCCAGGCTGCTTCTTCCAATTCTATTGCACAACCGCCCGCCCACTCCAACCCCCGCCCTCCCCGCCCCTCCACCAGTCGAGTGTCCTTTACAAATTTGATTAGTTTGAATTGAGCTTCTGAATTGAAGTTGTACAGCCCATCATCCAAACAAAGCAAGTCATGGGACACTATCCTTTAACATTTTGTATTCTCACAGAACAACAACAACAACTTGCATTTATATATCGCCTTTAACGTAGTAAAACACTTCAGAGGAGTATGATGACAAAAAAAATTTGACACCGAGCCACATAAGGAGAAATTAGGGCAGGTGACAAAAAAGCTTGTTCAAAAAGGTAGGTTTTAAGGAGTGTCTTAAAGGAGAGGGAGGGAGCGAGGCGGAGAGGTTTAGGCAGGGAATTCCAGAGCTTAGGGCCTAGGCAACCAAAGGCACGGCCACCAATGGTTGAGCGATTAGAGGAGCGCAGATATCTCGGAGGGTAGTGGGGCTGGAGGAGATTACAGAAATAGGGAGGGGCGAGGCCATGGAGGGATTTGAAAACAAGGATGAGAATTTTGTAATCGAGGCGTTGCTTAACCGGGAGCCAATGTAGGTCAGCGAGCACAGGGGTGATGGGTGAACTGGACTTGAGAGAGTTAGGACATGGGCAGCTGAGTTTTGGATGAACTCAAATTTACGTAGGGTAGAACGTGGGAGGCTAGCCAGGAGCGCATTGGAATAGTCAAGTCTAGAGATAACAAAGGCATGGATGAGGGTTTCAGCAGCGGATGAGCTGAGGCAAGTGTGGAGATGGGCGATGTTACGAAGGTGAAAATAGGCGGTCTTAGTTATGCCACGGATATGTGGTCGGAAGCTCATTTCAGGGTCAAATATGACACCAAGGTTGCGAACAGTGTGGTTCAGCCTCAGACAGATGTTAAGGAGGGAGATGAAGTCAGTGGCTAGGGAACAGAGTTTGTGGCGGAGACCGAAAACAATGGCTTCGGTCTTCCCAATATTTAATTGGCTAAAATTTCTGCTTATCCTGATCTGGATGTTGGACAAGCAGTCTGACAATTTAGAGACTGTGGGGGGTTAAGAGAAGTCATGGTGAGGTAGAGCTGGGTGTCGTCAGCATACATGTGGAAACTGACGCTGTGTTTTCGGATGATGTCGCTGAGAAATAGGAGGGAGCCAAGGATAGATCCTTGGGGGATACCAGAGGTAACGATGCGGGTGCGGGAAGAGAAGCCATTGCAGGTGATTCTCTGGCTACAATTAGATAGATAAGAATGGAACCAGGCGAGTGCAGTCCCACCCAGCTGGATGACGGTGGAGAGGCGTTGGAGAAGGATGGAGTGGTCAACCATGTCAAAGGCTGCAGACAATTCAAGGAGGACAAGGAGGGATAGTTTACCTTTGTCACAGTCACAAAGGATGTCATTTGTGACTTTGATGAGCGCTGTTTCGGTACTGTGGCAGGGGCAGAAACCTGATTGGAGGGATTCAAACATGGAATTGTGGGAAAGATGGGCACGGATTTAGGCGGCAACAACACATTCAAGGACTTGGAGAGGAAAGGGAGGCTTGAGATGGGGTGGTAGTTTGCAAGGAGGGAGGGGTCAAGGGTTAGTTTTTTGAGGAGTGGGTGATGACGGCAGATTTGAGGGAGAGGAGGACAGTACCTGAGGAGAGTGAACCATTAACAATATCAGCTAACATGGGAGTCAGAAAAGGAAGTTGGGTGGTCAGCAGTTTGGTGGAATACGGTCGAGGGAGCAAAAAGTGGATCTCATGGACAAGATGAGCGTGGAGTGGTCATGAGGGGAGATCGGAGAGAAAATGGAGAAAGATGTGCGTTCAGGGCTAGGGCAGGAGGGAACCTTAGAGGAAGTTTGGCCTGGTGAGCTAAGGGAAGGAAGGGCAGTGGCAGAGGCAGCTGAACGGATGGTCTCAATCTTAGAGACAAAGAACTCCATGGGCTCCTCACTCTTGTCAGAGGTGAGGATGGAGGATATGGGGGAAAAGGGGTTTAAGAAGACGGTTAGCAGTAGAGAATAGAAGCCAGGGTTTATCTTTGCTTTCCAAAATGATTCTGGAATAGTGAGCAATTTTGGCAGACAAGAGCAAGACCCGATAATGCTTTATGTGGTCCAGCCAGATCTGGTGGTGAATGGCTAAACCAGTTGTCCGCCATATCCGTTCAAGTCTGCATCCCTTGGACTTAAGGGAGCAAAGATGAGGGCTGTACCAGGGGGAACAGCCAGGGTGAGAGAGAGTAATTGTTTTAATAGGGACTATTGCATCAAATGTGGTGGTGAGGGTGTGGTTGAGCAGATCGGTAGCTGCAGAAATGTTGTGGTGAATGGATGGACAGTTGGGATTTTATTAGTACAGTTGTAAGAGAGTTGGGAGAAAGTTTTTTCCAGGGGTGGACACAGGGGGTGGGGGGGGGGGGGGCGGGGAGAGGGGGATGTGGGTGGAAAGCGAAAGTGGTCAGAGATGGCCTTATCTGCGATTGACACGATTGGAGTAGCGAGGCCACGAGAGATGGCAAGGTCGAGAGGGTGGCCGTGAATATGGGTTGGGGAGTTTACATGGAGGGAGAGATTAAGGGAGGATAGGAGGCTAGTGAACTCAGAGGAGAGAGAGCATGATGAATTGAGATGGAAGTTGAAATCATCGAGGATGAGAAGTCACTCGGTGCAGAGGCTGAGGGAGGAAAGCAGTGAAGATATCTTGGTAATAACATTTTAATGGTGCTTGGGTGGGCGGTAGAGAACGAGAATTTTAAATGAGAGGTGAGAGGGGTGGAATAAGGTGAGATGCTCAAAGGAGGAGGAAGTGCCAGAGGAGTAGGGGGACAGACCAAGGTGTGATTTGGTGATGAGAGCCACACTGCCACCACGGTGGTCTGAGCGGGGCAAGTGGTGGAAGGTATAGTCAGGCAGGGAGGCTTCATTTAAGGGTAAAGTGTCATCACCCCTCAACCAAGTTTCCGTCAGGGCCATGATGTCGATACAATCATCCATGATAAGCTTATGGATGGCAAGGGCCTTGTTCACAAGTGAACGGACATTCTGGAGGAAGATGCGGAGAGGGTCGGTGATGGCTGACCCACTGCCACCGTCCACAGGGTCAGTGCTGGGAGGGATGAGTTGGACGGGGAGGAGATTGACAAGATTAGCCCCCAGCGGACTCACTGGGCGGGAAGGTTGGCGAGAGAGTAAGACGGGACAGTTGGGGTTGCTGCTCCTAAGGAAGCAGCAACGAGTGCCTCGATGGGCCCTTCGTAGGATGTTAAGAGAGGCACAGAGGGAAGCTGTAGGCTTATCTAAGAGGGATGGCGGCAGGAGAGTAGGAAGGTCGAAGAGTAATGAAGGATTGGGATAGGGATTTGGGAGGGCAGTGTATCTGACAGAGGAGAGATGAAAGGAGGCATGACGACAGGAGAGAGCAGTTAGGGAGGGATAGAGAGAAAAGGAAAAGGGGGAGAAAAAGTGGAAAAAGAAATGAACAGCTCGGATCCGGAGTGGCAGCCAAAGTGTGCACGCGAATAGACACAGGGAAAAGTTCAGGTTACATAGGCCTGGTTATGTAGTAATTAATGGGATAGATATTTCCTGAAGCATAATAGGCACATGATGGGTGAATTTCCACAAGGTGAGCCGCAATGCTTTTACTCCAATGAAAAAGATTTGCAGCTGCCAGTGGTCTGTAGTGGTACTTACACAAGTTTCCTGGGTCAGCTCATATGTATATCTATTAGAGTAATGATTAGCATAAATCCTGTGGAAAATGGGTGGCGTTTGCTGGAGTGCATGGAAATTAGAGTGCAGGCTGATCCCCTTAATCTTTTTACTTCAGAACTCCCATGTCACTTGGTACACATTCCTCAATTGCTAGCCTACATTAATTCAATCTTGTTGCAGGAAAAATGGCCCACAATGCCCACAAGAAGCAGGCCACTGGAAGGGCCATCTCCCCTTTAAACACCTGATGAGGAATTGCCACAGAGCTGATAGTTGCCATTAGACCAGACAACCAGCTGATCAGTGGAATGGCTGGAGTAAACCTGCCCGATACTGCCATCTCTTAGGACAGCAGCACTTGCCAGGCCTCTGGCCTTCCCCCTCAGAACATCACGCCATTGAAACAGGGAAAGTGTCATCAGGCTGCCAATGAACAAGCTCTAGAGATTCTGCCAGCAATGGCTCCCTGTCAGGACTAAGCTGTCATGAGAGGAAGACCACCTCAGTCTTGTAACCCTTTTATAGAGCATGAGCAACCAACCACCTATTGTGCTGGCTGCTCAAGTTACATGTAGAAGTATTTGAATAGCTGAAACAAAGGCACAAGGAGCCACTCCGAGAAAGCCTGGTGTTAGGAAAGAATTGGTTGGCTTGTATTTACCTTGGACTTCATTGTAATAATAGATCATGTACCGACTTTATGTTTTATTACACACGGAGGTTAGAGTAATACAGGAAAGAATGTGCTTCTTCGGTACTGACTTCTTTTTACTCAGCTGATGATTATTAATCACTCATGTAGGGGCAAAGAGGACTGATGTATTTTCATGTAGTAGATTGAGGGAATTTATTTGATAGTGGGGAAGAAGGAGGTTAGTCCCTGTCGTCAAAGGTACACTGTGTTACACAGAAGAGAAGACTTCAGTGATGAGATGTGGCCTGATGCCCCTTGCAGTAGGCACTGAAGAATCCTCTTAGTGCAGGTCATCGTGATAGAAACATAGAAGATAGGAGCAGAAGTAGGCCATTTGGCCCCTCGAGCCTGCTCCGCCATTCAATGAGATCATGGCTGATCATCCAAATTCAGTACCCTGTCCCTGCTTTTTCCCCATATCCCTTGATCCCATGAACCTTAAGAAATATATCCAACTCCTTCTTGAATATATTTAATGAATTGGCCTCTACTGCCTTGTGTGGTAGAGAATTCCACAGGTTCACCACTCTCTGGGTGAAGAAATTCCTCCTCATCTCTGTCCTAAATGGCTTACCTCTTATCCTTAGACTGTGACCCCTGGTTCTGGACTCCCCCACCATCGGGAACATCCTTCCTGCATCTAGTCTGTCCAGTCCTGTCAGAATTTTATAAGTTTCAATGAGATCCCCTCTCATTCTTCTAAACTCCAACGAGTATAAGCCCAATCGACCCAATCTCTCCTCATACGTCATTCCTGCCATCCCAGGTATCAGCCTGATGAATCTTCGCTGCACTCCCTCCATGGCAAGAACATCCTTCCTCAGATAAGGCGACCAAAACTGCACACAATACTCAAGGTGTGGTCTCACCAAGCCCTGTACAACTGCAGCAAGACATCCTTGTTCCTATACTCGAACCCTCTCGCTACGAAGGCCAACATACCATTTGCCTTCTTAACCGCCTGCTGCACCTGCATGCTTACCTTCAGTGACTGGTGCACAAGGACACCCAGGTCTCGTTGCACTTCCCCTTCTCCCAATCTATTGCCATTCAGATAATAATCTGCCTTCCTGTTTTTGACACCAAATTGGATAACCTCGCATTTATCCACATTATATTGCATCTGCCATGCTTCTGCTCAATCACCCAACCTGTCCAAATCATACTGGAGTTTCTCGGCATCCTCCTCACAGCACACACGCCCACCCAGCTTTGTGTTGTCTGCAAACTTGGAGATATTACATCTAGTTCCCTCGTCTAGATCATTAATATATATTGTGAATAGCTGGGGTCCAAGGACCGATCCCTGCAGTACCCCACTAGTCACTGCCTGCCACTCGGAAAAAGACCCGTTTATTCCAACTCTTTGCTTTCTGTCTGCCAACCAGTTCTCTATCCAAGTCAATACCGTGCCCCCAATCCCATGTGCCTTAACTTTACATGCTAATCTCTTATGTGGGACCTTATCGAAAGCCTTTTGAAAGTCCAAATACACCACATCCATTGGTTCTCCCTTATCTATTTTACCAGTTACATCCTCAAAAAATTCCAGTAGCTTAGTCAAGCACGATTTACCTTTTGTAAATCCATGTTGACTTTGTCCGATCCTGTCACTGTTTTCCAAGTGCTCTGCTATTACATCTTTTATAATGGACTCTAGCATTTTCCCCACTACCGATGTCAGGCTTACCGGTCTATAATTCCCCGTTTTCTCTCTACCACCTTTTTTGAATAGTGGGGTAACATTTGCTACCCTCCAATCCATGGATACTGTTCCAGATTCTATCGAATGTTGGAAGATGATCAGCAATGCATCTACTATTTCTAGGGCCACTTCCTGAAGTACCCTGGGATGTAGATTATCAGGCCCTGGGGATTTATCGGCCTTCAATCCCGTCAATTTCCCTAACACCATTTCCCTACAAATACTGATTTATTTTAGTTCCTCCCTTTCATCAGACCCTATGTTCCCCGACATCTCTGGGAGGTTATTTGTGTCCTCCTTTTTGAAGACAGAACCAAAATATGTATTTAATTGGTCTGCCATTTCTTTATTCCCCATTATAAATTCCCCTGATTCTGACTGCAAGAGACCTACGCTTGACTACACCAATCTTTTTCTCTTCACATATCTATAAAAGCTTTTACAGTCAGTTTTTATGTTCCCTGCAAGCTTACTCTCATACTCTATTTTCCCCTTCTTAATTAATCCCTTTGTCCTCATTTGTTGAATCCTAAACTGCTCCCAATCCTCAGGTTTACTGCTTTTTCTGGCCAATTTATATGTCCTCTCCTTGGATCTTATGCTATCCCTAATTTCCCTTGTTAGCCACGGTTGAGTCACCGTTTTTGTTTTATTTTTATGCCAAACTGGGATAAACAAATTCTGTAGTTCATCCATGTGGTCTTTGAATGTTTGCCATTGCCTATCCACCGTCAACCCTTTGAGTGACATTCCCCAATCAATCCTACCCAATGCGCGCCTCATACCATCGTAGTTTCCTTTATTTAAATTCAGGACCCTAGTCTCGAGTCAACAACTTCACTCTCCATCTTAATGAAGAATTCGATCATATTATGATCGCTCCAACCCAAGGGGCCTCGCACAACAAGATTGCTAATTAATCCTTTCTCATTACATAATACCCAGTCTAAGATGGCCTGATCTCTGGTTGGTTCCTCGACATATTGGTCCAGGAAACCATCCCATTTACACTCCAGGAATTCCTCCTCCATAGTATTGTTACTAATTTGGTTAGCCCAATCTATATATAGATTAAAGGCACCCATGATGACTGCTGTGCCCTTATTGCACGCTTCTTTAATTTCCCTTTTAATGCCATCCCCAACCTCCGCATTACTGTTTGGAGGTCTATATACCACTCCCACTAATGTTTTCTGCCCCTTGGTATTTCTCAGTTCTACCCATACAGATTCCACATCATCAGAGCTAATATCCTTCCTTACAATTGTGTTAATCCCCTCTTTAACCAGCAATGCTACCCCACCTCCTTTTCCTTTTTGCCCATCTTTCCTGAATATTGAATACCCCTGGATGTTGAGTTCCCAGCCTCGGCTACCCTGGAGTCATGTTTCCGTAATCCCAATCAAATCATATTCGTTTACTTCCATCTGCGCAGCTAATTCATTCACCTTATTACAAATGCTCCTTGTTTTTTTAATGCTCTTAGGCCTTTTAGAATTATTATTTACTGTGGCCATGTTTGACTTAAACCTTTGATTTCTCTGACTGCCACTTTTGTTTTTCTCCTTCCTATCTTTTGCTTTTATCCTCGTTTCCCTTTCCTCTGTCTCCCCGCTCAGGTTCCCAACCCCCTGGCATCTTAGTTTAAACCCTCCCCCAGAGCACTAGCAAACACTCCCCCTAGGACATCGGTCCCAGCCCTGCCCAGGTGCAAACCGTCCGGTTTGTACTGGTCCCACCTCCCCCAGAACCGGTTCCAATGTCCCAGGATTTTGAATCCCTCCCCCTTGCACTATTCCTCTAGCCACATATTCATCTGAAATATACTTCTATTTCTACTCTGACTAGCACGTGGCACTGGTAGCAATCCTGAGATTACTACCTTTGAGGTCCTATTTTTAAATTTACCTCCTAACTCCCTATATTCAGCTTTTAGGACCTCATCCCATTTTTTACCTATATCGTTGGTACCTATATGCACCATGACAACTGGCTGTTCACACTCCCCTTCCAAAATGTTCTGCAGCCGCTCTGAGACATCCTTGATCTTTGCACCAGGGAGGCAACACACCATCCTGGAGTCTCGTTTGCGGCCGCAGAAACGCCTATCTATTCCCCTTACAATAGAATCCCCTATTACTATAGCTCTACCACTCTTTTTCCTCCCGTCCTGTGCAGCAGAACCACCCCTGGTGCCAGGAAGTTGGCTGCTGCTGCTTTCCTCTGATAAGCCATCCCCCCCAACAGTATTCAGAGTGGTATATCTGTTTGAGAGGGGGATGTCCACAGTGGACTCCTGCACTACCTGCCTGTGCCTACTACTCTGCCTGTTGATCACCCATTCCCTTTCTGCCTGTTCAACCGTTGCCTGCGGTGTGACCAACTGCTTAAATGTGATATCCACGACGTCCTCAACATCGCGGATGGTCCAGTATGTATCCAATCGCAGCTCCAGCGCCGCAATGCGGTCTGCCAGTAGCTGCAGCTGGACACACTTCCTGCATACATGGTCGTCAGGGACACAGGAAGTGTCCCTGAGTTCCCACATAGCGCAGGAGGAGCACACCACTGGGCCGAGCTCTCCTGCGATGACTTACCCTTAAATTAATTCATATTAAATTAAATCAAATCAATCCCACCAATTACACTACAGTTAAATGATATACTTAAGGGCCCTGGTTTACCAACAGTCCCCGCTACACCACAGAGAGCTTAGAAACTATAAACCAAAGAGTTTAAGTTTAAAAAAAGAGAGAAATACTCACCAACCAATCACTTACCTACTTTCTGGTGACGTCACACTTTGATTACTTTTTACTTCTCTCCCTCCCTCTGAGCTCGGAGCTTGGAGATTGCTAAACCTACCTGAGCCTCGCCGCCTCTTGTATCACCGCCGCCGCCTCTGCTGCATGTAGTTCTGGCCCCAAAGGAGCCTGGGCCTCCTCGCCAGCAATCTCAAAGTCCAGACTTTTTTGAATGGCAAAATTGTGAAGGGCACAGCAGGCTGCAACTATATGACACACAATCTGGAACATACTACAGAACTCCTCCTGCATTGTCCAGGCAGCATATGCATCCCTTCAAGACCCTGATGGTCCTCAGTGATGAATCTAGTGAAGTCATGAGCTGCTGTTCCGGCCACTCTTAGTGGGGTCATTATCCAAAGGAGCAGGGTGGGTGGAAGGCATATCTGGGGTTGACATGCAGGATCCTCTGCATGCTGTCACACAATCTGTACATTGAGGGAGTGGAAACCCTTCCTGTGGATGTTCTTGAGGGAGTATACTTTGGGAACTGCACTCTAATGTAATGTGGGTGCCATTGATTCCCTTTACCTCGGGAAAGCTAGCAACCCTGTAAAATTGCATAGTCCTATTTCGCTGTTGCCTTGCTGTGATCCAAACGGTGATGAATTCCTCAGCTTCCCTGTAAAGTGCGTCAGTCACCTGATGAATTTATACTTGCACTGCCGCTTGGCTGATATTACAGATATTGCCAGTGGGTGCCTGAAGGGCCTGTGCCATTAATTTTCAGTGTGGTGGTCATATTCATCGCCACAGAAAGAGCAGTCGGCCAGGCAAGACATTCCCCTTCTGAATTCATGCTGACTGCTATTAACTAGCTTATGTTGTACAAATGATGCTGAAGTCTACTCTTGATAATCAATTCCACAATTTTACATGGAATGGAAGTAAAAATAATGGGTCTATAGTTGTCTGTGTATGTTTTGTCACGCTTTTTGAATATGGGCACCACATTAGCCTGTTTCCAATCTACTGGTACCTCTCAAACATCCAGTCACATTGAGTTACATCAAGTGTACAGTACAGAAACAGGCCATTCGGCCCAACTGGTCAATGTCGGCATTTATGCTGCAGACGAACCTTACTTCATCTCACCCTATCAGCATATTCTTCTATTCTTTTCTCCCTCATGTGCTTATCTAGCTTCCCCTTAAAAGTATCTTTGCTACTTGCCTCAACTACTCCTCGTGGTAGCAAGTTCCACATTCTAACCACTCTTTGGGTAAAGAAGTTTCTCCTGAATTCTCTAATTGTTTTATTAGTGACTATCTTACATTTACGACCTCTAACCCCTACTCTCTGTTTTGTAGCCAGTTTGCTGTCCATTCTACTACCTGTCCCCTGACTCCACATGCTCTGACCTTCGTCTACTATGCGGTACCTCATCAAAGGACTTTTGAAAGTCCAAATAGATTACACCTATACATTACCCTGGTCTACTCTGTTACTTCTTCGAAGAATTCAATAAGGTTGGTCGAGCATGACCTTCCCTTTTGAAATCCGTGCTGACTACTCTTTATTATATTTTTGGTTTCTCGATGTTTTTCTATTACATTTTGAGTAAAGGTTAAGAGGTATCCCAAAATGACCTTGTCCCTATCCTCATTTTTCTTTGTTATTTATGTGTCTGTAGAATACTTTACTATTTCTTTCTATATTCCTTGATAATTAAATTTTGTAATTCCTTTTTGCTTTCCTCATTGTTTTTCCAGTTTGCTTCTTTCCCAATCTCTTCATATTCCCTTTTGTCATCCTCTCCTTTATGGTCTATATACTTAGTGTATGCCTTTCTCATTAGTTTAATTTTCATCCTTACCTCTTTATTGATCCATGGTGTTTCATTATTGGCTAGTTTGTTGTTTTTTGGCAGAACTCTCTTGATCACCTTTTAAAATATTTCATACTGCTGTTCTATCTCTTTATCTGTCAATTTTTTCCAGTTTGCCTTCCTTAGTTCCAGTCTCATCCCCTCAAAATTAGCTTTTCCCCCAAACTATTATTTTGGTCTTTGTCTTACTTATGTATTTCTCAATAATTATTTTAAACATTATTATGTTATGGTTGCTAGTGACTAGATGTTCCCTACGCTTACTTCTCTTATCTGCTCTGGTTAATTTCCCAATACTAGATCATTAAGTGATTTCACTCTTGTTGGGCTTCTTACGTACTGGGTAAGAAAAAAGGAGCCCTGAACACACTGTAAAAACTCCATTCAATTTTCCCCTTTCCCTACCTCTTTTTGATAATACATCATTAAAATTGTAATCCGGGCCAATATTTGCATAAACTTATTTCATACAGTGTATGTGCATAATTTATGATATGAAAATGTTTAATTAATGGTTTGGATATCCTCTTACGCTGATGCAAACAGGCCCTGTGCCTGCTTGCATCAACCATAAGACTTCCGTGCGCAATTGCTGGCCAGTTGGTGGGCAAATAGCTCAACTCTGCGCCAGCAATTGCTTTTTTTGTGGCCTGCGCGGATGGCCTGTCAATGCGTACATTGACGGGCTGCAAATTCTAGATGTCGCGCCTGCAGAAATCCCGAACTTGTGGTCAATTTCAAAGGGAATACGATGGTGTACTCAGAAAGCATGGCATCATACACAATGCAATTTCAGGACCAATATGTAATGATCAACATTCCTGCTACGCTGTCTGGTGGTCTCGCACAGGCCAATCACCGGCTTTTCAATGAGACATTTTGCGCAGGCCCAGAATTTTGAATGGGCCGCGCAGTCTGTTAAAGGGACCGCGCACCCAAAAAAATATTAGAGGGAACATTGGTAATGATGAGCCTATAAATCTTAATAAGACCTCAGAATACTGTGTACAGTTGAGCTTCACACTATAAAAAATAATATTGAGGCTTGAGAGAGGGTACAATGCAGATTCATTAGGATGCTGCCTGGTATGAGAAATACAAACACAAAGAATCACTTGGAAAATTGGATCAATGTTCATTGGAACAATGTAGATTACAGTGCAATATGACAGAAGTGTTTAAAATTATGAAAGGATGGGACAGGGTAGATCAATGCAGACTGTTTCTAGTATTTGAGGGGTCAAGAATGGAGGGGCCATAGAAACAAGTGTAAATGGAAAATATTTTGAACAGAGAGCAGAAAAGATTTCTTTACGCAGAGCTATGAGGCTGTGGAATGCACTTCCAGGGTTAGTGATTGAGACATAAATTGTCAACATTCAAGATTAAATTGGATAGGTGGTTAAAGGAAAAGGGGTTGTAGGGATATGCAAACAGGTAGGTAAATGTGATTAGAATAATTTTCTCACATAGAGGATAAATGTTAGCACAAACTAGTTGTGCCAAATGGCCTGTTTCCATGTTGGAACTTCTATGTAAGAGCCATGAGCCTCATCTTTTTTCCTAGGTGTGAGATAAGAGGAAAGAAGGATGTCAAGGCCTTAGAGAGAATGCAGAAGAGATTTACAAGAATGGTACTTGAATTATGTGGAGACTGGAGACGCTGGCGTTGTTCTCCTTAGAGCAGAGAAGGTTAAAAGGGGATTTAAGAGAGGTGTTCAAAATCATGAAGGGTTTTGATAGAAACATAGAAGATAGGAGCAGGAGTAGGCCATTCGGCCCTTCGAGCCTGCTCCGCCATTCAACGAGATCATGGCTGATCATCCAAACCCTAGCACCCGGTCCCTACACCGACAGCCATCCCACCCAAGCCCTATCCCCGTAACCCCACGTATTTAATCCCCCCTAACACTAAGGGTCAATTTTTATCATGGCCAATCAACCTAACCCGCACATCTTTGGACTGGACTGGACTAGAGTATTACATAGTATTTACAGCACAATAAGGAGAAACTGTTTCCAGTGGCAGAAAGGTCAGTAACCAGAGGACACAGGTTTGAGGTGACTGGCAATAGAACCAGAGGCGACATGAGAAAACTTTATTTTATGGAGCAATTTGTTATGATCTGGAATCTACTGCCTGAAATAGGGAACCCATACTTACCAGTTTTCTGGGGACAGTCCCTAGATGAGAGACTGTGTCCCCGGGCAAACAATGTTCCTGGAAGAGTCCCCAGATCAGGAAACTGTCCCCAAATACGCATGGGTTCAAGTCAGGAGCCACGTGACCCCCGAGCTGCCCTGTGGTCGGTCAATAAAGTGGGCGGGGCTGTGCGACGCGGCAGGTTCCAATTGGTGGGAGGGATGTCAATCTCCTGTTTTCAACCAGTAGAAGGGATGGATTCACTGAGGGACTTTAATTTATGTAGAGATCGCACTCTGGCCGCAGTATGCATGCTCTGCCCCCAGCCCCCCTGAATCCCCGGATAGTCCTGCGAAATTCAGTTGAAGAGAAATTGGCCCCGGAGCCAAAATGTCCGAGTAATGAGGTCCACTAATGAGCCGTGGCTGGAGCCAAGCTGTGTGGATGCCCCGGGAGCCAGATCAGAGCGCGCTTTGCGGCCTCGGATGGTGTGGGTGAGTGTCGGGCTGTGAGGAGGGGGAAGGAGTCGGTGATTGCGGCCAGCAGATGCTGTGAACAGCGATTGCATTATTCAGGTGGAAAGTTCTGGCGCGGCTTTGTGCAGAATCAGCTTGCATCAAAATAACAAAAATGTTTGCTTTTTCCGTCCTGGCTACTTCACTGTGCTCCCACCCTGTGTGTCCTCAGGTTCGGTTTAGAAAATATGGTCACCCTAGCCTGAAAGGGTGGTGGAAGCAGATTCAATAGTAACTTCCAAAAGTGAATAGGATAAATATTTGAAAGGAAACATTTATAGGGCTATGGGGAAAGAACAGGGGAGTGAGACTAATTGGATAGCTCTACCAAAGAGTCAGCACAGACACAATGGGTCAAATGGCCCCCTTGTGTGCTGTATCATTCTATGATTCTATGAAAGACTAGAAACCTGGGAGGTGATCTTATAAAAGGCATATAAGATAGTAAATAGTTTGGAAAAGGTTAATCAGGAATACTACTATAAAGTAAACCATGAGAGTGGGACAAGGGGACACAGGTGCAAGCTAATGAGAGGTATTGATATCAGGAGGTACTTCTTCATAGAGAACGATCAGCATTTGGAATGGACTTATGAGAAAAGGGTGAAGGTGAAAATTAAGAAACAATTAGATGCTGCAATGTAGGGAGTGTAGAACTGTACTGGATAGGTACATTACTCCCTTCTTAGGCAGTCCCTCGAAACCGAGGATGACTTGCTTCCACACTAAAAATGAGCTCGCAGGTGACTGATTAGTCCAATGCGGGACCTACAGTCTCTGTCACAGGTGGGGCAGACGCTGTTTGAAGCAGTGGGTGGGTGGGGTGCTTGGGTTGAAGTGCGCTCCTTGCGCTTGGCTTCCGCTTGCTCCCAGCGAAGAGACTCGAGGTGTTCGGCGCCTTCCCAGATGCTTCTCCTCCACTTTGTGCGGTCTTGGGCCAGGTAATCCCAGGTGTCAGTGGGGATGTTACACTTTTTCAAGGAGGCTTTGAGGGTGTCCTTGAAGCGTTTCCTCTGCCCACCTGGGGCTCTCTTGCCATGCCGGAGCTCCGAGTACAGCGCTTGTTTTGGGAGTCTCGTATCGGGCATGCGGACAATGTGACCCGTCCATCGGAGCTGATCGAGCGTGGTCAGAGCTTCGATGCTGGGGATGTTGGCCTGAGCAAGAACACTGACGTTGGTGCGCCTATCCTACCAATGGATTTGCAGGATCTTGCGGAGGCAGCATTGGTGATACCTCGCCAGTGCTTTGAGGTGCCTGCTGTACATGGTCCATGTCTCTGAGGCATAAAGCAGGGCAGGTTTCACTGCTGCCCTGTAGACCATGAGCATAGTGCCGGGCTTGAGGTCCTGGTCTTCAAACACTCTCTTCCTCAGGCGACCGAAGGCTGCACTGGCACACTGAAGGCGGTGTTGGACTTCGTCGTCGACGTCTGCCCTTGTTGACAGTAGGCTCCCAAGGTATGGAAAGTGGTCCACGTTGTCCAAGGCCTTGTCGTGCATTTTGATAATCAGGGGGCAGCACTGTGTGGCGGGGGCAGGTTGGTAGAGGACCTTTGTCTTATGGATGTTTAGTGTAAGGCCTATGCTCTCGTATGCTTCAGTGAAGGTGTTTACGATGGTTTGGAGCTCGACCTCCGAGTGAGCGCAGACGCAAGCATCGTCTGCATACTGTAATTCGATGACAGAGGATGGGGCGACCTTGGATCTGGACTGGAGGCGACGGAGGTTGAACAGTTTCCCGTTTGTTCTGTAAATTAGCTCCAGTCCAGTGGGGAGCTTACTGAGGGTGAGTTGGAGCATTGCAGCAAGGAAGATTGAGAAGAGCGTTGGTGCGATGACACAGCCTTGCTGGACCCCGGTTCGTACATGAATTGGGTCTGTGGTGGAACCGTTGGTCAGGATCACGGCTTGTATGTCGTCGTGAAGCAGGCGGAGGATAGTGACAAACTTTTGAGGGCAGCCAAATTTGAGGAGGACACTCCATAATCCCTCACAGTTGACAGTGTCGAAGGCCTTTGTGAGATCAAAGAAGGCCATGTACAGTGGTTGGTGCTGTTCCCTGCATTTCTCTTGTAATTGACGTGCGGTGAAGATCATGTCCATTGTGCCCCTTAGTGGGCGGAATCTGCATTGCGACTCTGGGAGGAGCTCTTCGACCACTGGGAGAAGGTGATTGAGGAGGATTCTTGCGATGACTTTCCCTGTGGCAGATAGCAGGGAAACTCCTGTGTAATTACCGCAATCGGACTTGTCACCTTAATTGAAGATGGTCACAATTACGGCATCCGAGATCCCCTGGCATGCTCTCCTCCTTCCAGATAAGAGAAATGAGTTAATGAATTCGCGCCAGTAGTGCTTCTCCGCTATGCTTTAGTGCCTCGGCGGGGATTCCATCTGCTCCTGTTGTTCTTCAGTTGTCGGATGGCCTTTTCAATCTCATGCCAGGCTGGGGTTGTGCTGTGATGGTGGCGGGTAGCATGCTGTGGGATGGAGTTAAGGACACTCGTGTCGAAGACAGAGTCGTGGTTAAGGAGATCTTCGAAGTGCTCCTTCCAGCAGGCACTGACTGCCTCTCTGTCCTTGATGAGTACCTCTCCGTTCTTGGCCCGCAGTGGGGTAGGACCTTGGTTGCTTGGGCCGTAGATGGTCTTGACTGCGCTAAAGAATCCACGCATGTCGTGGTTGTCGGCTAGCTGCTGGATTTCCTGCGCTTTCTCCACCCACCATCTGTTCTTTAGGTCGCGAGTTTTTTGTTGGACCTCGGCCTTCAGGCTTCTGTAGAGCTGTTTTCTTGCTCTTGAGTTCTGTTGCTGTTTCCAGATCAGAAATGCCTTGCGCTTGCGGCTTATTAGCTCCTGGATCTCCTGGTCATTCTTGTCGAACCAGTCTTGGTGTTTCCTGGTTAAGTGACAGATTCACAGGTGCTGATTATGGAGGCCTTGAGTGCAGACCAAGCACTGTGGACACTCTGTGTCTCTGCATCACTGGGAGTCGTCAGGTTGTTTGTGAGGCGCAGGCTGAATAGGGCTTTCTTAGCGGGGTCTTTGCTCCAGCATTAATTTTCCTGCGGCATTGTTTCTGTTGCCGCCGCTGTTTTGGGGCTACATTGATGGAAATGACAGGGCGTATTAGGCGGTGGTCTGTCCAGCAGTCGTCAGCTCCTATCATGGCACGGGTGATGCAGACGTCCTTGCGGTCCCTCACTCGGACGATGACGTAGTCCAACAGATGCCAGTGCTTGGAACGAGGGTGCTGCCATGAAGCCTTGTACTTGTCTCTCTGACGGAACAAGGTGTTGGTTATGACGAGGCCATGTTCTAAGCATTTCGACAGGAGGAGGGTACCGTTGGAGTTGGCTTTCCCTACCCCCTCTCTGCCGATCACACCTCCCCAAGAGGTCTGTGTCCTTTCCAACTCTGGCGTTGAAGTCGCCAAGGAGGATCAGCTTGTCACCCGTTGGGACTCGGGACAGGGATTGTTTGAGGCTGGAGTAAAATTCCTCTTTGGTCTCGTCTGTGGCTTCCAGTGTTGGGGCGAATGCACTGATGACCATAGCGCACTGGTTTTGGGCTAGGGTGAGTCAAAGAGTCATGAGGCGCTTGTTTATACCACTAGGGGAGTCTCTGAGATGCCCGACCAGTTCATTTTTTATGGCGAAGCCTACCCCATGGAGGCGGCGTTCTTCTTCGGGTTTGCCTTTCCAGAAGAAGGTGTAACCACCACCTTGCTCCTTGAGCTGGCCTTCCCCTGCCCGCCGGGTCTCACTTAGGGCGGCGATGTCAATGTCGAAACGTCTGAGCTCCCGGGCAATGATAGCAGTACGGCGTTCCGGTCTGTCACTGTTGGGGTTGTCCATGAGGGTCCTGACATTCCAGGTCCCGAACTTCATTTTAAAGGGTGGAAGATGCCTGTGCGTGAATTCTTTTAATGTGGGGTGGCTGTTGCACACCAGCTACTACACCGTGTGGTAGCTGGTGTGCAACGGCCACCCCCCATTAAAAGAATTTAAAAAAAATAGGTACATTAAGATGGCAGATCTCTATACAACAGAAGATGATCAGTTTTGTGTCTTTGACCAGTTAATATTTAATAGCTTAACGTTGCTATCAACTTTTAAGTTGTAGAATAAGGAGAAAAATCTCATGTCCTCTATGTACTTATTGTTGGTGCTATATTAGCCTTTACTGCAACATTGATTTTTTTGGCATTAAATCAACCTGGGCTGTTAATAGCATTAATTTGCATGTAGCAATTTGAGTTAATAGCAAGCATTACACATTGCTACTCAGTAAAATAAACAGCAATTTAACAAATAATTAATGGGTGGAATAAATTAAATTAAGCTCAAGTTAGTGTTCAACTAATGTTCCAGTGCTGTGCACAAGTCTGATTAAGGCCCAGTTGAAGTAGTGTTAAATAATGCTTTGATGTAGCCATTTTAGTGACTTAACTAATGCCTTATTTATATTGGAAATTGCAAACTGTAACACTCCAAATTTCCCACATAATTCAATTTGTAATTGTTAGTAAATGTATTGCCCAGTTGTGATGTGGAGTGGATACTAACAAAAGTATGATCATTGCTGGTTTGCAGAATTCAATTCTGCTGGAAGTGTGATGAAACTGGAATAATTTGGAATCCACCAGCACCAGGAGATGAGACAATAGTAGTGTTAGTCTTGGCTCAATGGTAGCACTGTTGCATCTGATTCAGAAAGTTGTGGGTTTAAGTCCCACTCCAGAGACTTAAGCACATTATCTAGGCTCATACTTCAAAGCAGTCCCGAGGGAATGCTGAATTGTCAGAAGTGCTTTTTTTTTAATAAGGCATTAAACCGAGACCCTGCCAGCTGTACAGGTGGACCTAAAAGATACAATGGCAATATTTGAAAATAAGCTGGGGAGTTCACCTGGTGTTCGAGCCAATATTTATCTCTCAATTAAACACCTTACAGATCTCATTACTGTTTGTGGGACCTGTCAAATTGATTGTTGCATTTGCCTACATTACAATACTGATTAAAATATACTTCATTGACTGAATATTTGGTTTTATGGGTTGCTGCATTATAACAGCAGATGGACTATGGAAGAAAAAGGTGAATGTGAATATAAATATAAAATAACCAAGTCTCAAGTCAAAGGGGGACAATATATGATTCTAAGTGTCTAAGGTGATAGTGGTTTCATAGAAAAGTTCTAATAGATTTCCAAGTTCTGCAGACAGATTTTGCAATCATGTCTGCTTGTCCAGTAGCTGTCACTGTAACTGCTATCATGAATGAATCTTCTCTCACTCCAGGCAGTGATTATGCAAGGATTTTTCATTCAGCTGTGACTAATTATATACAGCAGGTCACTGATGCATTGCTGATGAGAGCATAGCCCCAGCAATTAGCCACTCAAGAATTTTACACTGAGCCAGATTTCCAGCAATACTTTATACCGCCACATCTTGTTAAAATATGTGCACCCATACCTTGGCCCTGAAAATCGACAGCCCTTTGCAACTTTGGCAGGTGTATGCAATAAGGCCGCAAACTAGGCCAGGACTCGGATACACCGGGTTTTGGGATGACTTTTCGGGGGCAGAGCTTCCATCTGCTCAAAATCCTGACAGAGGAGTGGTTAGAGATTCCCTATATCAAGAGTCCCTGTATCCTGAACCTTCAATGTGACCTGGTGTAGCGATGGTGTAGGCACACCAGTCAGAACAGGGAACTACCTGGAGATCCAGACTGAGGTTGTGGCATGGACCCCCAAAGAAAAATGGTGGAATTTAAAAAAAAAAAACGCAAGGGGACTGAGAAGGCAACGAGTTATTCTTTGGTGGGAGGGTCTGGCATCTCCCCTCGCCAGACCAGGCACTCTTCAGCTGGACGTTCTGGCCTCTTCAATGGGTGGGCAATCTAGATGCACCCCTAGTGGTACAGGCACCCACTATTGGCAGACATTTTAGGGAACCTCTACATGATCATGGAAAATCCACTGGGTTCAGCAGCAGAGGTTCTTGGCAGGCTTATCTTGGCACTTACACTGAGACATGATTCATTGCAGACTTTTAGAGCCAATACCTTTGATTACCTAAATAGGCAAGGATTTTATTTTACAAATATGCAGATTGTTTGGAATGAGTCAGAACGTGATTACCTATGCACATAATAATCATCAAAACATGATTTTCGTCCTCTCAATCTGCTTTTTGAGAGAGATGGCATACTACAAGAAATAGAAGTAAACAAATACAATTTGGTTGGGATTACGGAAATGTGGCTCAAGGAAGGCCAGGACTGGGAACTCAACATCCAGGGGTATTCGGTATTCAGGAAAGATAGGCAAAAAGGAAAGGGAGGTGGGGTAGCATTACTGGTTAAAGAAGGGATTAACACAATTGTAATGAAGGATATTCGCTCTGATGAGGTGGAATCTGTATGGGTAGAATTGAGAAATACTAAAGGGGAAAAAAATGTTAGTGGGAGTGGTTTATAGACCTCCAAACAGTAAGGCGGAGGTTGGGGATGGCATTAAAAGGGAAATTAAAGAAGCGTGCAATAAGGGCACAGCAGTCATCATGGGTGACTTTAATCTACATATAGATTGGGCCAACCAAATTAGTAACAATACTGTGGAGGAGGAATTCCTGGAGTGTTTACGGGATGGTTTCCTGGACCAATATGTCGAGGAACCAACCAGAGATCAGGCCATCTTAGACTGGGTATGATGTAACGAGAAAGGATTAATTAGCAATCTTGTTGTACGAGGCCCCTTGGGTCGGAGCGATCATAATATGATCGAATTCTTCATTAAGATGGAGAATGAAGTAGTTGACTCGGAGACTAGGGTCCTCAATTTAAATAAAGGAAACTACGATGGTCTGAGGAGCGAGTTGGGTAGGATTGATTGGGGAATGGCACTCAAGGGGTTGACGGTGGAGAGGCAATGGCAAACATTCAAAGACCGAATGGATGAACTACAGAATTTGTTCATCCCAGTTTGGCATAAAAATAAAACAAAAAAGGTGACCCAACCGTGGCTAACAAGGGAAATTAGGGATAGCATAAGGTCCAAGGAGAGGGCATATAAATTGGCCAGAAAAAGCAATAATCCTGAGGATTGGGAGCAGTTTAGGATTCAACAAAGGAGGACAAAGGGATTAATTAAGAAATGGAAAATAGAATATGAGTGTAAGCTTGCAGGGAACATAAAAACTGACTGTAAAAGCTTTTATAGATATGTGAAGAGAAAAAGATTGGTGAAGTCAAGCGTAGGTCCCTTGCAGTCAGAATCGGGGGAATTTATAATGGGGAACAAAGAAATGGCTGACCAACTAAATACATATTTTGGTTCTGTCTTCACAAAGGAGGACACAAATAACCTCCCAGAGATGTTGGGGAACATAGGGTCTGATGAAAGGGTGGAACTGAAAGAAATCAGTATTTGTAGGGAAATGGTGTTAGGAAAATTGATGGGACTAAAGGCCGATAAATCCCCAGGGCCTGATAATCTACATCCCAGGGTACTTAAGTAAGTGGCCCTAGAAATAGTAGATGCATTGCTGGTCATCTTCCAGAACTCGATAGACTCTGGAACGGTACCCATGGATTGGCGGGTAGCTAATGTCACCCCACTATTCAAAAAAGGTGGTAGAGAAAAGGCGGGGAATTATAGACCGGTAAGCTTGACATCGGTAGTGGGGAAAATGCTAGAGTCCATTATAAAAGATGTAATAGCAGAGCACTTGGAAAGCAGTGACAGGATCGGACAAAGTCAACATGGATTTACAAAAGGTAAATCATGCTTGACTAATCTACTGGAATTTTTTGAGGATGTAACTGGTAAAATAGATAAGGGAGAACCAGTGGATGTGGTGTATTTGGACTTTCAGAAGGCTTTCGATAAGGTCCCGCATAAGAGATTAGCGTGCAAAATTAAGGCACATGGGATTGGGGGCAAGGTATTGACTTGGATAGAGAACTGGTTGGCGGACAGAAAGCAAAGAGTTGGAATAAACGGGTCGTTTTCCGAGTGGCAGGCAGTGACTAGTGGGGTACCGCAAGGATCGGTCCTAGGACCCCAGCTGTTCACAATATATATTAATGATCTGGACGAGGGAATTGGATGTAATATATCCAAATTTGCAGACGACACAAAGCTGGGTGGGAGGGTATGCTGTGAGGAGGCTGTCGTGAAACTCCAGTGTGATTTGGACAGGTTGGGTGATTGGGCAGAAACATGGCAAATGCACTATAATGTGGATAAATGTGAGGTTATCCACTTTGGTGGCAAAAACAGGAAGGCAGATTATTATTTGAATGGCAATAGATTGGGAGAAGGGGAAGTGCAAAGAGACCTGGGTGTTCTTGTGCACCAGTCGCTGAAGGTAAGCATGCAGGTGCAGCAGACGGTTAAGAAGGCAAATGGTATGTTGGCCTTCGTAGCAAGAGGGTTCGAGTACAAGAACAAGGATGTCTTGCTGCAGTTGTCCAGGGCCTTGGTGAGACCACACCTTGAGTATTGTGTGCAGTTTTGGTCACCTTACCTGAGGAAGGACGTTCTTGCCATGGAAGGAGTGCAGCGAAGATTCACCAGGCTGATACCTGGGATGGCAGGAATGACGTATGAGGAGAGATTGTGTCGAATGGGCTTATACTCACTGGAGTTTAGAAGATTGAGAGGGGATCTCATCGAAACCTATAAAATTCTGTCAGGCCTGGACAGACTAGATGCAGGAAGGATGTTTCTGATGGCCGGGGAGTCCAGAACCAGGGGTCATAGTCTAAGGATAAGGGGTAAGCCATTTAGGACTGAAATGAGGAGGAATTTCTTCACCCAGAGAGTGGTGAACCTGTGGAATTCTCTGCCACAGAGGGTGGTGGAGGCCAGTTCATTAAGTATATTCAAGAAAGAGTTGGATATATTTCTTAAGGCTAAAGGGATCAAGGGATATGGGGAGAAGGCAGGGACAGGGTACTGAATTTGGATGATCAGCCATGATCTCATTGAATGGCGGAGCAGGCTCGAAGGGCCGAATGGCCTACTCCTGCTCCTATCTTCTATGTTTCTATGTAATAACTACTGGCTGGATATGGAACTAAATCACAGCTTAGAAAGTTGGCCAATGGAAAGTAAGCAAAATATAGTGGTTAATGGGTATTTCTAGATTGGAGGGATGCAATTAGAGTTGCGCAGGGGGTTGTTGCTCTTATTTTAGATAAATGATTTGGACTTGGGTATAGAGAATATCAAAATTTGCCAATGATACAAAATGGTTAACTGTGAAAAGAATTATAAGTGACTCCAGGAGCTTTATGGATTGGACAGATAGATGTCAAATACAATTTAATGTGGAGAAAGGTGAGTGAATACATTTTGGGATTAAGAAAAAGGAGAGGAAATATAGACTAAATGGTAAAACTTTAAAAAGGAGTAAAACAGACTTTGGGGCTCGGATTTACACATTTTAAAAATTGGAGGCCAAATTAATTAAACGTTTTTAAAAATTATGTACGAGATTCATGGCTTTATAACTGGGGTGAATAAATATACTGGAAGCTTTCTTGATTATCTATGGGCATTTCATGGAGTAATTATGCAGAACTTTCTTTGAAGAGTTTTAAA
This sequence comes from Somniosus microcephalus, assembly GCF_052327205.1. NCBI lineage: Eukaryota > Metazoa > Chordata > Chondrichthyes > Squaliformes > Somniosidae > Somniosus > Somniosus microcephalus. The sequence continues at coordinate 236,868,787 of NC_140992.1, read as the reverse complement.
TAGGTCAGATATAGTCCAAAATTCTACATGAACTGTGGACAAAGTGAGCCAAATGACCCTTTCTCGTTATATGTTTTCTTGTTAAAAGTTTTTTTTTCTTTCTCCCTCCATGTAAAGGTTGGCTTGGTCAGTGGTATCAGTCTCATTGTAGGGACAATGATTGGCTCAGGAATCTTTATCTCGCCTAAATCTGTTTTATCCAATACTGGAGCAGTGGGACCTTGTTTGACTGTCTGGGCAGCTTGCGGAGTCCTAGCAACGTTAGGTAAGCAACAGATGACATTTTGTTAAATTTGTTTCAGAACTCAGGTTTTCTAACCATCTACAAAATAAGAAATAATAATATTATACTTTGGAAATGTAACATTTTTCCTTTTTAATAACATAGTCAAAAAATAATTGTCATATTGCAACAGCTGAAGAAAAAATATAATTAGACTTGGAAAGAATTAATAATCTGTATACTGTAATTAAAAGTTTTGCATCTGCCGCAGGTGTAACATGTCCATAAAGTGTGGGGAAGTTTTTTTTTCCGTAGGGCATGAAGCATGACTAAAATTTCCATGTCACTAAAAATGAACACTATCAAACAAAAATCACTACCTGCAATTAAAAAAATCCTAGATGAACCAATAAAATCTCTCAAACAACATTTTGAAACTTCTTTCAGCCACCACAATAGTTCCTCACTCTCAAACCCAAATATACAATTGTACATAATAAACACATAAAAATTGTAAAAGAATTCAGAAAAGTAGCATAAATTTACCCATGCTATCTTCTAATTGGTTCAAAACTTCCCATGCATTAACCATGTTGTTGTTCGTACACAGCTCTAGTCCCACAAGAGTTTGCTCCCCTACCCAGTGTATATATAAAAAGACACAGCCATCCGAGAATTCCAAGCTAATGCAGCACACCCAGCAGCAATGGAATTATATTTAATGACCTGGAATTTGTGGTGGGTAACAACAGTGAAAAACAGGTATTACCCCTTTGAATCTGACCCCAATTTCAGGATTAAGCTCATGCGCATCCTAACGTGGAAATGCTGAAGTTGCGGTCAGTCATTCATTACTCCGACACTGGCTGCGCTGTGGCTCCCCCATCCCACCCCCCACAGCTGGCAATCAGTATAATTAGGGAAATCAGTGAAGCCAATGAAAACTTGGGCATTTACGTGGTAATATCACTGTTAAATACCCCATTAAAAGTTAGGCCTTGTTGGATTAGGTGTAACTGGGGTTTTAACAGCGTATTGACTGCTAAACAAAGGTTATGGCCCTGAAAAACTAATTTAAATTTTGTGGAGTGTCAAATTTCTCCATTCTGATGAAAATTACAATTTTTAAGAAACTTTAAAAAAGTTATCTTTTAAAAGTTTGTTCATATTTATTTCAGGTTTACCTTTTCCCCATGTGGGAGCCCCAATTTTTGTTTGGCTCTCTATAACATTTAAAAAAGTCAGAATAAAAGGAGCTTCTTCACTTCCTGGTTCCCTGTCTGTGAGAATTCTGCATTGTGATTGGCTGCTTAGACAGCTTGTTGACGTCACAGCAGCTCGCACTAGGGCTTCCCCACTATCCTACACTGATCTGACTTATGTGTCGAGAAAGTCAAAATTCTTGCCAGAGATTGCGAGATCTTTGTGGGCAGCTTTCTTTGGGGCTAGCGGAGAACGCCTTTGCTTCACCGCTGACTGCAAATTCCGGGCCAATATTTGGTACTGATGAATTTTGGCATGACAATTCACAGAGAACAGTTGTTCCAGGTGACATTTAAGCAACTTCAAACACTTCTATATGCTGTGCATGGTTTCCAAGTCAAGATGATGGGAATTCAACCTGTTTCCAAGCCTTGGTTACTCTAGGAGCTTTGCAAAGAACATCCTAATTTGATGTTCCCTCTTTCTTTACGAGAGGCTTCTACTTTCGGCTTGGTACCTCCCTGACGAACAAGCTGTGATCTGCAATTCAGATACTAACCCACATCGTAATACTACTATGCATTGTGCATGGAGCACCAGTTTATTGTTTAAAAAATAATTCTCAGTTCGGAGAAAATTCCTACGTAATTACTGTCTAGCTGTGCAGCCCTTCATCACTGCTGTTTTAGCAATAAGCTAATCAGTGTGGCACTGAAACACTGCAGACGTATATGCAAATAAAATTTACATATTCCACCGTTGTCATTTGGAATGAGTTTGGAGAGCCCAATTCATCAGAGATTGCATAGGTTCACGTAGGATAACTATAAACTGTGGCTTCAGTGTGAACTTGGAGTAGACAGTTTGATGGCTAATAAAGTCTAAGTGAAATTGGTTTGGCTAATCTCAGCCCAGTTTTCTGCAAATTTGAAATAATTAGCATTTATTGAGTTATTGTCATTTGAGTGAACAGTTGGACAGAATGAGCAGTCTGGAAAATTAAAAGGTTACTCTGATAAATAAGGTGTGGAGGTTAGCTTATTCTGATGCTAGGTTGAAAATCATTGCAGGGTGATATAGGTGAAGGTCTGTTTTACATCTGTCCTGTGCTGTACCTGGCTTGGGGTGTGCTGTCCTAAACAGAAAACATGTTCCATTTTACATGCACAAGTGCAGTTAGAATCCTAAAATCATACAGCACAGAAGGCCATTCAACCCATAGTACTTGTGCCGGCTGTTTGAAAGAGCTATCCAATTTGTTCCACTCCCCTGCTCTTTCTCCATAGCCCTGCAAATGTTTCCTTTTCAAGTATATATCCAATTATCTTATGAAAGTTACTATTGAATTTGCTTCCACCAACCTTTCAGACAGTGCATTCCAGATCATAACAACTGCATAAAAAAAGTTCTCATCTCCCCTTTGGATCTTTTGCCAATCACCTTGAATCTGTGTCTTCTGGTAGTGACCCTTCTGCCAGTGGAAACAGTTTCTCCTTACTCACTGTATCAAAACCATTCATAATTTTGAATGCCTCAATCAAATCTCCTCTTAACCTCTCTGCTCTAAGGAGAACAACCCCAGCTTCTCCACATAACTGAAGTCCCTCATCTCTGGTACCATTCTCGTAAATCTCCTCTGCACTCTCTCTCCAAGGCCTTGACATCCTTCCAAAAATGTGGTGCCCAGAATTGGAGACAATACTCCAGCTGAGGCCTAATCAGTGATTAATAAAGGTTTCGTGTAACTAGTTTGTTTTTGTCCTCTATGCCGCTATTTATAAAGGCAAGGATCTTACATGCATTAAAAAAAAAAAAAAGCCTTTTGAACTTGTTCTGCCACCTTCAAAGATTTGTGTATGTGAACCTCAGGTCTCTCTGTTCCTGCACCCCCTTTGAAATTGTGCCATTTCGTTTATATTACCTCTCCTTGTTCTTCCTTCCAAAATGCATCACTTTACTCTTCGCTGCAATAGATTTCATCTGCCATGTGTCTGCCCATTTCACCAGTCTGTCTATGTCTTCCTGAAATCTATTACTATCCTCCTCACTGTGTATGACATTTTCCAAATTTTGTGTCACCTGAAAATTTTGAAATTATGCCACCTATACCCAAGTCCAGGTCATTAATATATATCAAAGAGCAGTGGTCCTAATTGTAGTGTATGTACTTTGCAGAAGGAACTATATTCTGCAGCCCCTGTATACTGCAGTACCAGTAGTGACCACCCCTGTATATAAGCCTGTGTAGTAACTTTGCATAGTACAGGTAGACTATCCTTTATCCGAAAACCTCGGGACCAGACGAGTTTCGGTTTTCGGAGAATTTCGGATTTCGGAAGGTGGGTCGGCGGGGGTCCGGCGGTTGTCGGGGCCGGCGGGGGTCGGCGGTTGTCGGGGCCGGCGGGGTCCGCGGGGGGGTCAGCGGTTCGCGGGGTCTGCGGGGGGGGTCGGCGGGGGGGGGGGGGTCGGCGCCGGTGGGGTCCGCGGGGGGGTCGGGGCCGGCGGGGGGGGTCGGCGGGGGGTCGTGCGCATGACTTACGCTGACGCTCAGCCTAAGTTGGTGGGGGTCGGGGTCGGCGCCGGCGGGGGGCCGTGCGCACGACTTACCCTTTATCCGAACTTCCAAAACCGGAACCCTCTTCGTTCAGCGTAAGTCGTACGCACGACTTACGCTGAACGAAAAAACCTTTGGTTTTTTAGAGGGTTTCGGTTTTCGGAAGTCTGGATAAAGGGTAGTCTACCTGTAGTTCCAATTTTGTCTCCACTCAGTAAGGACCTGTTGTAACCAACTCCTGCAGTCCGTGTCTCAATTAGACACGAACATAATACTGGCGACGAGCAGATCCGAACTTACCTACAGTTCTGCACCACCTCATGGGGATCCATCCCTGAAGCGAAGTTGTTAGAGGTCGAGGCCGGAAGGAAGAAAGAAAAAAAAACAAACAGAAGAAACGGGCGTCGACCGTGGGCAACCGCCTCTGATTCATCGGAGTTGAAGATTTGCAGGAGAGGCTGTCGAGAGCGGGGCTTGGTTATCCTGTCTATGGTGTTCCAGCTAATCGGGCTGGTGGCAGGTAGTACACTGATCCTTCCTGGGCTGCGGCGGGCTAGAGCTCGATCGGGTGGCTTTTCAACAGGGCCGAGCAGCGTTGTCGGGAAGAGGAGAGAGAGAGAGAGGGTGGAGCACACAGGGCGCAGCCGGTGCTACGAAGCCGGGCAGCGTACAGACCCGAGAAGAGGAAGGAAAGTGTCCCGTAGGGTTGCTCTGACGACGGGAAAATAAAAGAAATTAGAAGCGCAGAAAGCCGCGAAGAGCTGCAGTTTGCCACGGGAACCGCGGAGAGCGGCATTAGCAGCAGCGCGGGGGGAAGTGCGAAGACCATAGGGCGTCGCCATCAAGGCATAAAAACGCCAGCAACAGCGCTAGCAGCAGCGGAGAAGACGGAAAGCGCGGGAGGCGCCATCTTAATCCAGCGGGGAAGAAGGCAAAGCGCGGGAGGCGCCATCTTAGATTTCCAAGATGCCGAAGACTGGCAATATCACTGCCTTCGATAATGCAATAGAAGACTGGGCCACGTATGTGGAAAGAGTCGAAGTATATTGCAAGGCAAACGAAGTAGCCGATGAGAAAAAGGCATCGGTACTACTAAACTTAATGGGCGCAAGAACGTACAGCCTATTGCGGAACCTGATCACTCCAGCCAAACCGATGGCGAAGAGTTTTAACGAAATTGTTGATATCCTACAGGAACACCTAAATCCTACACCGCTGCTGATAGCAGAAAGATTTAAATTCCACAGGAGAAATCAGCATAAAGATGAGAGCAATGCTGATTACCTTACGGAACTACGCAAGCTATCAAAGCACTGCCAGTTCGGAGCAGGACTGGCAGATACTCTACGGGACAAATTTGTCTGTGGACTCCTGAGTGAAGGAACCCAGAAGAGGTTACTCTCAGAGAAAGAGCTGACGCTAGATAAGGCTCTCAGCGTGGTGGCAGTATCGTACGAAGCAGCAGCAAGGGGAGCTGCGGAAATACAGCAAAAGTCACAGGAATACGGCACCCACGAAATGACACGGGGATTTGAAAAATGTTATCGCTGCGGCAGAATAACCCATGACCAGAAGGACTGCTGGTCCAAGGACAAAATATGCAGGCAATGCAGAAAGATGGGACACATTGCACGAGTTTGCAGGTCTGGGAAGAAGACTAACGACAACAAAAAGGCTACTAAGGAACAGTCCAGGAAAGTACAAAAGATGACGGACAGTAGTTCCGAAGACCAGAAGAGCGATAGTGAATCCGGGAACAAGAGACTAAGCTGTCTCAAACTTCACAACGTAATCGCAAAAGAGGATCACCGAACCATTTGGGTCACCCTCATGATAGCAGGGTCCCAAGTCAAAATGGAATTGGATACAGGATCAGCCCTGACTGTCATGAATCGATGAGACTATGAGCGGCTATTCTCACACATACCCTTGAAAGAGACATCCATTGTCTCAAAGATGTATACGGGGCAGAAAGTATACCCCAGAGGGAAAATAAGGGTGCCTGTCGAATACAACGGCAAGGAAATACAGAAATTGTATCTGTACATACTGCAAGATGGTGGACCACCGTTATTGGGACGTGAATGGATCAGAAAGATAAGTTTAGACTGGCACGCCATTCAGGCACTGACGGTGGCTGGTAAAAAGGATGACGACGTCACACCTGGACGATTGTCAAAAATCTTAGCTAACGCCAAAGAGGTATTTCAACAAGAACTGGGAACTCTTAAAGGCGTAACCGCCTCGATAAAAATAGAAGAGAATGCAATTCCCAAGTTTTTCAAAGCAAGACCGATACCGTATGCAATTCGCCCAGCCATCGAGGCAGAGCTGGAGAATCTGGAGAATGCAGGCGTGTTATCGAAGGTAGACTGGAGCGAGTGGGCGACACCCATCGTTCCTGTCATGAAGAAAACGTTAAACAATAAGTCTGAGGAGCCAAGGAAGGTTTGCATCTGTGGGGACTTCAAGGTGACTGTGAACCCAGTCCTTCACACAGTACAATATCCTCTCCCGAGGATAGAAGATATTTTTGCCTCACTATCTGGAGGGAAGCGTTTTACAAAAATTGACCTAGCACAAGCATATTTGCAGATGGAGGTTGAAGAATCCTCTAGGAAGTATCTCACGATAAACACTCACAAAGGTCTTTACCAATATAATCGACTGGTATTCGGAGTAGCATCAGCTCCGGCGATATGGCAAAGAGCGATGGAACAAGTCCTGCAAGGGATTCCGGGGACTCAGTGTTACTTGGACGACATCCTAGTGACAGGTGAAAATGACAGTGAACACCTTGCCAACCTAGAGCAGGTGCTCACTAGACTAAGAGAACATGGGCTACGAGCCAATTGCCCCAAGTGCGAGTTTTTTAAGAAACAGATATCGTATTGTGGCCACGTGATTGATGAAGAGGGGTTACATAAGTCCCCTGACAAAATTGAAGCGGTAGTTAAGGCTCCAGCGCCTGAAAATGTGTCGCAACTGAGGTCATTTCTCGGATTGGTGAATTACTACCATAAGTTTTTGCCGAATTTGTCCACAATTCTGCACCCACTGAACGCCCTACTACAAACTGGAGTAGCATGGAAATGGAGCGATGAATGTAAGCGGGCCTTTCAGAAGAGTAAAGACCTAATCACTTCAAGAGAAGTATTGGCTCACTACAACCCATCACTACCGACAAGACTGGCGTGTGATGCGTCTCCCTATGGCATTGGAGCGGTACTGTCACATAAATTCCTTGATGGTTCAGAGAGGCCGATAGCTTTTGTGTCATGCTCGTTAACTTCAGCTGAGCGTAACTACGCCCAGATTGACAGAGAGGCCCTCAGCCTGGTGTGGGGGGTGAAGAAGTTCAATCACTACCTGCACGGTCAGAAATTTACTCTACTAACTGATCATCAACCTCTTGTCTCCATTTTCAACCCTAAGAAGGGCGTCCCAATAATGACAGCACAACGGCTACAGAGGTGGTCCTTTTTCCTAGGGGCACACCAATATGACATCGAGTACAAAGGAACTAAACAGCATGGGAATGCTGATGGATTGTCGCGCCTACCGTTGCCGACGGTGGAAGAAGCACCTGCAGTGGATCCTGTGGAGATATTCCACTCGACCATAGTCGAATGTCTACCTGTGACGAATGCAAACATAGAAAAGGAAACACGAAATGACCCGACACTCTCCTGGGTCTATGATTTAATGGTGAAGGGATGGCCAGCACATGGCGAACCACTGTTGCCAGCATTCTCGCCGAGAAGAGAACAGCTGTCAGTGTGCAGAGGAACCTTGATGTGTGGATCCAGAGTAGTAATTCCACCCAAATTGAAGGATAGAGTGCTCAATGAGCTTCATGAGGGTCATCTGGGAGGGGTAAAAATGAAGAATTTAGCCAGAGCGTTTGTGTGGTGGCCGGGAATCGATAGAGAAATCGAAGAGATGACCAAGAGCTGTACAGGATGCCAGAAGGTCCAAAACGCCCCACCACAAGCCCCTCTACATCCCTGGGAGTGGCCCTCATCTCCATGGCAAAGGGTGCACATTGATTTTGCTGGTCCATTTATGGACTCGATGTTTTTAATTGCGGTGGATGCACATTCAAAGTGGCCAGAGGTAATAAAAATGTCCTCAACCACCACAGAAAAAACTCTCAGTCTTACGAACCATATTCGCCAGAAATGGGCTGCCTGAACAGATTTGCTCCGACAATGGACCACAGTTTGTGTCTGAAGAGTTCCGGAGGTTCTTAAAGAACAATGGTGTTAAGCATTACACATCCGCCCCATATCATCCAGCCACCAATGGATTGGCTGAGAGGTTCGTTCAAACATTCAAGAAGGCTATCAAGGCAATGTGTAATGAAGACATACCCCTACAACACAAGGTGGATAACTTCTTGTTTGCCTACCGGAATGCGACACATGCGGTTACCAACCAAACTCCAGCCATGAGGTTCTTCAATCGAAGACTACGATGCCGCTTGGATTTGGTTAAGCCAAACATCAGAAGAGATGTGGCGAACAGGCAGTTTCAGAATATGAATGAAAGGCCGACCAGGAGTTTTAAGATAGGTCAACCAGTTTTGGCCCGGGACTATCGCACAGAGAAATGGCAGCCAGGAACGATCTGCACACGGCAAGGACCTCTCATGTATACCGTGGACGTTGGAGAGAGCATTGTAAGACGCCGTGCTGACCAGATTCTAGAGTCACTGGAAAACGTCAATTCCACACCACGATCCGATACACCTGGTGATGAAACCGAAGTACCAATTGCATCTACCTCAGAATCGGGGATATTGGAAGCAGACGAACTAAACAACGACATTGATCCCGACTCAACTTTGCCAGAAGAACCTGATACCCCAAAGAGGCGTTATCCAGACAGAATCAGGAAGCCTCCTCAAAGACTGAACTTATAATTGCTTAACTTCAGCTAATGTATATAGCAACTGTAATTGTAAATATGTTATTTAATTATTAATCGAATGTTATGTACTGTTTAACTAAAAAGGGGAGGAATTGTAGTGTATGTACTTTGCATAAGGAACTATATTCTGCAGCCCCTGTATACTGCAGTACCAGTAGTGGCCACCTCTGTATATAAGCCTGTGTAGTAACTTTGCATAGTAGTTCCAGTTTTGTCTCCACTCAGTAAAGACCTGTTGTAACCAACTCCTGCAGTCCGTGTCTCAATTACACACGGACATAATACTAATACCAACCCCCGGGGGACACTAGTGTATACTTCTATCCCATCTGAAAAACAACCGTTCAGCACTATCTATATATATTCCCTAAAAACAATAATGCCCGTTAGGTGCTATGTTAAATTTGCACTTGATAAATACATATATGCCAAACATCCTAACTTAACAGCATTGTTGGGATCGCTGGAATCCTCTGATATAATACACCTCAGAAAGACACGGGTAAATGAGGTGATTTTACTTCTGTACATATATGAAAAATATCTCAGACTAACTACGCTTTCACAAACAATTAAATTAAACTAATCCATATTATAGTAATTAATGGTATTTTCTAAATATGAACTGCAGTAATAGATATGCCACTAAGAATTAAATAAGTTCTCAATCTTTGAACAGACTTGGTATTCTTGTGAACAGTTTGAATTTATCTGGAATATATTCCAAGACGTAAGGGACTCTTTGTAAGATGTAATATTATGAAATGCAGATTCTGATGGTACATTTCCTATTTTGCTAGGTGCACTGTGTTATGCTGACCTGGGAACAATGATCACTAAATCCGGAGGGGAATATTCATATCTCCTGGAAGCATTTGGTCCAATTCCTGCATTCCTGTACTCATGGATGTCTATAATTGTTGTAAAACCCTCTTCATTTGCTATAATCTGTTTGAGTTTTGCTGAATACGCAGCAACTCCCTTCTATCCTGGCTGTGTGCCCCCACAGGTTGCCATCAAATGCCTTGCTGCAGTTGCTATTAGTAAGTATTATTGTTCACACACAGGGCTCTTTTAAACAAATATATCTACAGGCAATTTATAAAAACTGAAAAGGTATCGGATTGAATCGTGAGCATCCTTCCGTAAGTGATGTTTTCACAGTAAGACAAAGTTCTGAAGACAGAGCAACTAAGCCAAAATAATTTCACGTATTTAAAATATACTAGGATTTAAATTGAATTTTATGCTTAAAAAAAGCTTTAAACTGAAATTGTGACTTCCCAATGATTTATATGCTTTTGTAATTCAGACAGGATTTAATCTTAAAGCACTAGTCATATTTGCTGTGCTCTTTAAAATGGAATTATGTAACAGAGTAAGATTTAAAATTGGAACAGTAGGATTATAGATAATGTGTTTTACGATTAAAAATCTCATATTGTAGTTACTGCTTTGAGTTTGCTAAATTTGAATTCAACCCCTTTTATGATTATTGAACTATTTCTTTTTTTTTTACCTTTGCAGCTTTAATCACACTAGTGAACTCGGTCAGTGTCAAGCTGGCTAACCATGTTCAGAATTTTTTAACTGTTGCCAAACTGCTGATTGTCGCCGTCATCATTATAGCTGGAATTGTTCTACTGGCACAAGGTGGGATATGTCGCAATAAATATATAACTAGAAAGTTACATTAAATTCAAATTTTTCTGCTAAATTAAATAGTCCCCTTTACCCTTATTGTGATCTTAAAAAAAACTGCTCATCCCCATGACTACAACAAGATCTTGCATTTATATCGCTACTTTAACATAGTTAAACATCCCAAGGCGTTTCACAGGAATGTAAATCAAACAGAATTTGACATTTAGCCACACAAGCAGCAATGTTCCCTCTAATTTGTTTTTGATGCGCACTCCCTTCAAATTTGCTTTTGCAGCGGCAGCAGCTGGTGAGTGGCCTGTGCACCTTAGGGGGAACATTAATCTGGACTGGTGCACGGCCTGTGCACCTTAGGGGGGAACATTGATCCCGACTGGTGCAAGCTTCAAGGCGATTTAGACAAGTTGAGTGAGTGGGCAAATACATGGCAGATGCAGTATAACGTGGATAAATGTGAAGTTATCCACTTCAGCAGGAAAAACAAAAAGGCGGAGTATTATTTAAATGGTGATGGATTGGGAAATGTTGATGTACAAAGGGACCTGGGTGTTCTTGTGCACCAGTCACTGAAAGCAAACATGCAGGTGCAGCAAGCAGTTAGGAAGGCAAATGGTATGTTGGCCTTCATTGCAAGAGGATTTGAATACAGGAGCAAGGATGTCTTACTACAGTTATACAGGGCCTTGGTGAGACCACACCTGGAGTATTGTGTGCAGTTCTGGTCTCCTTACCCAAGAAAGGATATACTTGCCATAGAGGGAGTGCAGCGAAGGTTCACCAGCCTGATTCCTGGGATGGCAGGACTGTCGTATGAGGCGAGATTGGGTCGACTAGGCCTGTATTCACTAGAGTTTAGAAGAATGAGAGGAGATCTCATTGAAACATATAAAATTCTGACAGGGCTAGACAGACTGGATGCAGGGAGGATGTTTCCCCTGGCTGGGGGGTCTAGAACGAGGGGTCACAGTCTCAGGATATGGGGTAGTGTGGCGGAGACCACATAGGGACAGTAACACAATTCACTATGTATAGCCAATGTTGTTATCGCTCCACGTTATGTATGGAACTTGGTTGGGTTATCGGGGTAGGGTCCCTTTAAGAGTCGTCGATTGTGTGATGACGTTATAGCCCTGCGACGAGGCAGAGTCCCTCAGACCATGCGGAGTGTTAATAAAGCTAACGCGCGTTTTTCTTTGCTGCTATGAAAGTCTCGCAGTCTGTTGATTTTCAATGACTCCTACATTGGTGACCGTTTCTCTTTTGGACGTTTCCAAAGACTTTATCCGAGATGGCGGCGAACACCATTTCTCTCAAATTACCGGAGTTTTGGGAACGACAGGCTGCCGCTTGGTTCGCCCAGGTCGAGGCTCAGTTTGCACTCCGGGACATCACTGTGGACGACACGAAGTATTATTACGTCGTCTCTGCTCTTGGCAGCTCCACCACGGCCAGAGTCGTGAGCCTGCTCGAGAACCCCCCCGGAGCACCACAAATTTGCGACGCTGAGAACGCGCCTCCTAGAGACTTTTGGACTAACTGAACCCGAGCGCGCACGCCAGCTTCTCTCTCTACCCGGGCTTGGCGACTCCAAGCCCTCAGAACTGATGGACCACATGTTAACCCTCCTGGGCAAGCACAAGCCGTGCTTCCTCTTCAGAGAACTGTTCCTACAACAGCTGCCAGGGCAGGCACGGTCGGCTTTAGCCAACTCTCATACTAGTGATTTCCGCGACCTGGCCAAGGAGGCCGACAAATTTTTCTCCGCCGGGCAACAGTACTGCGGGGCCCTGACCCCACCGCCACAGCCCAAAGGCAGCAGCCCCCAAGCATGTGCTTCTACCACGCGCAGTTCGGCCCCAAAGCTAAGAAGGGCCAGGCCCCGTGCAGCTTTACCGCGTCGGGAAACGCGAAGGCCCACTCATTAGCTACCATGGCTGTCGGCCGTTCAGGTAGTCTGTTATTCATTACTGACGTCGTTTCCTCTGTGACACGGGTGCCCAGGTGAGCGTCCTGCCCGCGTCAACCGTAGACAAACAGGGGGGGGGAGCAACGGCTCCGCCCTCGAAGCCGCCAACAGCAGTTCCATCCGTACCTTCGGGAAACTGAGCGTGGCGCTGTGTTTTGGCGGGCAGCGTTTCGCTTGGGACTTTGTTACAGCGAAAGTGTCCACCCCCCTTCTCGGCGCTGACTTCCTCTGCGCCAATGGCCTTTTGGTGGACGTCAAGAACTGACGTCTCGTCAATGCTGAGACTTTCAGTTCGCTCCCGTGTTCGCTCAGTAGTTCCGGCACGACGAAGTTGTCCAGCGCACTCTCGGCCTCCGACGAGTTTTCCCGCCTCCTCGCCGGGTTCCCGAACCTCACGAAGCCCACTTTCTCATCCGCCGCCACCAAGCACGGGGTAGAACACCACATCCCGACCACCGGTCCGCCTGTCTACGCCCGCGCTCGGCGCCTCGACCCGGGGAAACTCGCCATCACTAAAGCCGAGTTCAACACGATGGAGCGCCTCGGCATCATTCGCCAGTCGAACAGTCCGTGGGCCTCGCCCCTCCACATCGCACCGAAACCAGGCGGCGGTTGGTGCCCGTGCGGCGATTACCAGCGCCTCAATGACGCTACGACCCCCAACCGCTACCCGATTCCACACATCCAGGACTTTTCCGCCCGCCTGGCCGGGAAAGTTGTTTTCTCTAAAGTGGACCTCGTTCGGGGTTACCACCAGGTCCCCGTCCGGCTGCAGGATGTCTCGAAAACCGCGGTGATCACCCCGTTCTGGCTGTTCGAATTCCTCCGCATGCCATTCGGTCTCAAAAACGCCGCTCAGGCTTTTCAACGCCAATGGACAACGTGTTACGGGACCTGCCATTCCTGTTTGTCTAGCTGGATGACATTCTCATCGCCAGCGCCTCCAGGATGGAGCATGTGTCCCACTTCTGGACTCTCTTCGAACGCCTCAGCCAGCATGGCCTAATCGTCAATCTGGTCAAGTGCCAGTTCGGGCTGTCCTCGATCGACTTTCTCGGGCACCGCATCATGAAGGACGGGGCGGTGCCACTGCCGTCGAAAGTGGAGGCCGTGAAGGATTTTCCGCGACCCCTCACAGTGAAGGCCCTGCAGGAGTTTTTGGGCATGGTGAACTTTTATCATCGCTTCGTTCCCCGGGCAGCCCAGCTTATGCGGCCCCTTTACGAGGCCATCAAAGGCAAGCTCGCCGTCGACTGGTCCGAGGAGATGGCCAATTCTTTCACGGACACGAAAAGGGCCCTGGCTAACGCGACCATGCTGGCGCATCCGTTGCCTGATGCGCCAATCGCTCTCACCACTGACGCTTCGGACTATGCTGTCGGCGCCGTCCACGAACAGTGGGTCAACGGCACCTAGCAGCCGCTCGCCTTCTTCAGCCGGCAGCTCCGCCCCAACGTGCGGAAGTACAGCACCTTCGATCGCGAGCTTCTCGGCCTCTACCTCGCCGTCCGACACTTCCGTTTCCTGCTGGAGGCCCGCCCGTTCATGGCGTTCGTGGACCACAAGCCATTGACCTTCGCCATGGCCAAAGTTTCCGAGCCGTGGTCGGCCCGTCAGCAGCGCCAGCTGTTCCATCGTTATATTATTACATCGTTAAATGGAACTACTTGTTACATCGTTATATGGAACTACTTTGTTTAGTGTATTTATGTTGCTATGTGGCACACTGTGAAAGGCAGTGCGCAGTGCAAGGTCGGACATCTTGTGTCACTCCGCACCATACGGCAGCAACATCATAAAAGTAAGCATACAACTGAGTGAAAGTCATAAACTAAATGAGTTAAAAGTGTCTGTATTACATAGTAATAAGAACACAAGGAGACACAACATGGTGGCAGCGGTATAAGTGAGTACAACTTGTGCCATACGAACTACGAATAAGACAAAAAGTGAATATATGAGCTGATCGTGAGTGCCGGTGTCTGTGGTGATTGAGCATGAATCGTACGGGCAACTAAGATGGCGGCTGCCACTGCACTGACTGTGCAAATGCAACCCCTCATGAACTGGGAAGCCAACGATATAGTAGAGGCATTCCGCAAGTTCAAACAGAAATGTGACCTTACATTCAAAAGCTTCCTGAAGGGTACTGCCAACGAAGAAAAGGTTAGTTACATTCTGTTGTGGACGGGAGAAAAAGGTCTAAATTTGAATAATAGCTGGAGTTTGACTGAAGAGGAAAAGGAAAACCCTGCGACAATCTTTGAGAAATTCAGCAACCATCTAGAGCCTAAATCCAATCACCATATACATGGATACAAATTTCAGAGTCTAAGACAGGAATCCGGTGAAACAGCTGATAATTTCCTGACAAGGCTGAGAAATGAAGCCAGCAACTGTGCATTTAAGGAAATGGAGGAAAGGCTTGTGGACCAGCTGATATGGGGTCAGCGCATGCAGAGGTACAAAAAGCCCTGATAGGGAAAGAAAAGCTCAAAATAACAGAGGCTATAGATACTGCGAGAGCTCATGAAGCCATGAAGCAGCAAATGAGAACATTGATTTCTCAAACGGCTGACATGTGGACGGCTTCTGAGACGGACAACAGAGTGGATACCGTGAGAGAAATGTACAACACACAAAGACATGCACATGACAACGGGAGAAACGTGCAGAAACTGTGGAAGACCGCACGATTATACAGACAGGAAGAAATGTCCAGCATATGCATGTGGCAAACTAAACCACTGGGAAAAGAGGTGTAGAACGAAGAAAGAAGGAACATACGTCAAAAACAAAGGCAGATAGCAGAACCAGAGAAAGAAACACAATATCCATGCCATGGATGAACAGGATGATGATGATTATGGTCATGACAATACACTAAACATTGAAACCATAAAGGTACAGCTTCACGAGATGTCCAGAGCGGAAAATACTCCGAAGAGAGAATTGCACACCATCATCCAATCGAAAAGAGGGTCAAAGGTCAGCCCACAACCATCAACTTAAAGTTGAAACTGGACACAGGAGCTCAGAGCAACATTCTCCCATTGAGACTACCAGCAGATCTTTCCCGAAAACTTGAGAGAAGATGGCTACCCGCAAAAGGGTTGTTTAAAAGCAAGTAATGTCACGCTGACAGCATACGGGGGGAGTGAGATTAAACAACTCGGAATAACCTTTGTCAAAGGGACACATAAAAGAAAGAACATCAACTGCATGTTCTATGTCACCGACACTGAGGGGCCAGCGATCCTGGGATTAAACAGCTGCGAGAAGTTGAGATTGCTCTCGATCTCAGTGAATCACGAGCTGACGGAAACGTCACTGAGGATAGACAGCAACACCCCGCTGGAGAATCGCCCACAAATCAGATAGACATGTATCCGGAATGTTTCGATGACACAGTGGGATGTTTTGGAGATTTCCAATACATAAGAACATAAGAAATAGGAGCAGGAGTAGGCCAATCGGCCCCTCGAGCCTGCTCCGCCATTCAATAAGATCATGGCTGATCTGATCCTAACCGCCAATCCACTATCACAGAACCATCTCCTGAATCTAACAGAATTAGACACACGAAATAGGAGCAGGATCAGGCTACACGGCCCCTGGGCCCGCTCCGCTACCCACAGGGCCATGACCGATCCGAACCTAGACTCATGTCCAAATTCCTGCCCGCTCCCCGAAACGTCAACTCAAATTTCTCTCCACGGATGTTGCCTGACCTGCTGAGTTTTTCCAGCATTTTCTGTTGTTATTCCCCATAACCCTTAATTCTCTTTACTTCTAGGAAACTGTCTATTTCTGTTTTAAATTTATGTAATGATGTAGCTTCTACAGCTTTTTGGGGCAGCATATTCCATGGACCTACCACCCTCTGAGTGAAGTAGTTCCTCCTCATCTCAGTTTTGAAAGAGCAGCCCCTTATTCTAAGACTATGCCCCCTAGTTCTAGTTTCACCCATCATCGGGAACATCCTCCCCGCATCCACCCGATCCAACCCCTTCACAATCTTATATGTTTCAATAAGATCGCCTCTCATTCTTCTGAACTCCAACGAGTAGAGTCCCAATCTACTCAACCTCTCCTCATATGTCCATCCCCTCATCCCCGGGATTAACCGAGTGAACCTTCTTTGTACTGACTCGAGAGCAAGTATGTCCTTTCTTAAGTATGGACACCAAAACTGTACGCAGTATTCCAGGTGCGGTCTCACCAATACCTTGTACAACTGAAGCAATACCTCCCTATTTTTATATTCTATCCCCCTAGCAATGAAAGCCAACATTCCATTGGCCTTCTTAATCACTTGCTGCACCTGCATACTAACCTTTTGAGTTTCGTGCACCAGGACCCCCAGATCCCTTTGTACTTCAGTACTTTCCAGTTTCTTGCCATTAAGATAATAACTTGCTCTACGATTTTTCCTGCCAAAGTGCATAACCTCACACTTTCCAGTATTGTATTCCATCTGCCAAATCTCTGCCCACTTACTTAGCCTGTCTATGTCCCCTTGCAGGTTTTTTATGTCCTCCTCACTCACT
The DNA here is from genome assembly GCF_052327205.1 of Somniosus microcephalus. NCBI lineage: Eukaryota > Metazoa > Chordata > Chondrichthyes > Squaliformes > Somniosidae > Somniosus > Somniosus microcephalus. The sequence continues at coordinate 236,851,697 of NC_140992.1, read as the reverse complement.
ACTTTCCCTCCCATCTTAGTATCATCTGCAAACTTTGATATGTTACACTTGGTCCCCTCCTCCAAATCGTTAATATAGATTGTAAAGAGTTGGGGACCCAGAACTGACCCCTGCGGAACACCACTAGTTACTGATTTCCAGTCTGAGAATGAACCATTTATCCCAACTCTCTGCCTTCTGTTAGATAGCCAATCCTCTATCCATGCCAGAATATTACCCCCAATCCCGTGATTTTTTATCTTAAGCAATAATCTTTTGTGTGGCACCTTGTCAAATGCCTTTTGGAAGTCTAAATACACTATGTCCACTGGTTCCCCTTTATCCACCCTATATGTTACTTCCTCAAAGAACTCCAGCAAATTTGTCAAACATGACTTCCCCTTCATAAAACCATGCTGACTTTGTCCTATTAAATTATGATTATCCAAATGTCCTGTTACTGTCTCCTTAATAATGGACTCCAAAATTTTACCTACCACAGATGTTAGGCTAACCGGTCTATAGTTTCCAGCCTTCTGTCTACTGCCCTTTTTAAATAAGGGTGTTACATTAGCAGTTTTCCAGTCTGCCGGGACCTTTGCTGAGTCCAGGGAGTTTTGGAAAATTATTACCAATGCATCCACAATCCCTACCGCCACTTCCCTCAAGACCCTAGGATGTAAGCCATCAGGTCCAGGTGATTTATTCACCTTGAGTCCCATTATTTTACCGAGTACCACTTCCTTAGTGATTTTGATCGTGTTTAGCTCCTCCCCCCCTATAGCCCCCTGTTTGTCCAGTGCTGGGATATTCTTAGTGTCTTCTACTGTAAAGACTGATGCAAAATATTCATTCAGTGTTTTTGCCATCTCCATATTTCCCACCATTAATTTCCCGGTCTCATCCTCTAAGGGACCAACATTTACTTTAGCCACCCTTTTTCTTTTTATATAACTATAAAAAATCTTACTATCTGTTTTTATATTTTTTGCTAATTTACTTTCATAATCTATCTTCCCTTTCTTAATCAATCTTTTTGTTATTTTTTGCTGTCTTTTAAAGTTTTCCCAATCCTCTATCCTCCCACTAGATTTGGCTACTTTATATGCCCTTGTTTTTAGTCGAATACTATCCTTAATTTCTTTACTTAGCCACGGATGGCTGTCTTTTCTTTTACACCCTTTTCTTCTCAGTGGAATATATATTTTTTGGAAGTTGTAAAATAACTCCTTAAATGTACACCACTGATCATGTATCGTCTTACCCTTTAATCTATTTTCCCAATCCACTCTACTCAATTCCGCTCTCATACCTTCAATCTCCTTTATTCAAGCTTAGCACGCTTGTTTGAGATCCAACCTTCTCACCCTCTAATTGAATATGGAATTCAACCATGTTATGGTCACTCATTCCAAGGGAATCCTTTACTAGGACATTTAAAATTAATCCTGTCTCGTTACACAGGACCAGATCTAAGGTTGCTTGCCCCCTGGTCGGTTCAGTTACATACTGCTCAAGAAACCCACCCCTAATACACTCAATGAACTCATCCTCAAGGCAGCCCTGCCCAATTTGATTTGTCCAATTAATATGATAGCTAAAATCCCCCATAATTATAGATGTTCCCTTATTACAAGCCTCAACTATTTCCTGATTGATACTCCGTCCAACAGAGTTGCAACTATTCGGAGGCCTATAGACTACGCCCACTAGTGTTTTTTTCCCCTTATTATTCCTTATCTCCACCCAAACTGTTTCATTATCCTGGTCTTTTGACCCAATATCATTTCTCTGTATTACAGTGATTCCTTCCTTTATTAACATAGCCACCCCACCTCCCCTTCCTTCCTGCCTGTCCTTCCTGATCGTTAAATAACCTGGTATGTTTAATTCCCAGGCATTGTCACCCTGCAGCCATGTTTCTGTAATGGCCACAAGATCATACCCATATGTAGTTATTTGTGCCATTAACTCGTCTATTTTGTTACGAATGCTACGTGCATTCAGATAGAGAACTTTCAAATATGTTTTGTGACACTTAGTTCCTGCTTTTGCCCTTTTTATTACTTTACCTTTTACTCCATACCTTCTGCCCCTTCCTGACACACTCTGGTTTTCAATTTCCCCACTGCTACCTAAGTCTATGACCTTCTCTGTTGTCATTTTTATTATTTGCTCTCTCGGAACCTCCCCCCCACTAGTTAGTTTAAAGCCCTCTCTACAGCCCTAGTTATATGATCCGCCAGGACTCTAGTCCCAGCACTGGCCAAGTGAAGCCCGTCCCAACGGAACAGCTCCCTCCTGCCCCAGTACTGGTGCCAGTGTCCCAGGAAGCAAAACCCATTTCTCCCACACCAGTCTTTGAGCCATGCATTTAACTCTCTAATTTTATTTGTCCTAGCCAAATTCGCTCGTGGCTCAGGTAATAATCCAGACCCCTTGTGGTTCTGCTTTTTAATTTGGCCCCTAGCTGCTCAAACTCCCTCAGCAGAACCTCCTTCCTTGTCCTATCTATGTCGTTGGTACCAACATGGACCACGACAACTGGATCCTCCCCCCTCCCACTCCAAGTTTCTCTCCAGTCCAGAGGAGATGTCCTTAACCCTGGCACCGGGCAGGCAACACAGCCTTCGGGACTGTCGCTCTCGGTTGCAAAGAACTCTATCTATCCCCATAATGATACTATCCCCTACCACTACAACATTTCTTTTAACTCCCCCCACTTGAATGGCCCCCTGCTCCACGGTGCTGTGGCCAGGTTGCTCATCCTCCCCGCAGTCCCTGTTCCCAACCTCACAGGGAGTAAGAGCCTCGAACCTGTTGGACAAGTGCAAGGGCTGCGGCTCCTCCAACACTACCTCCTGGATCCCCGTACTTGCCTCACTTCTAGTCACACCATCCTGACCCTGGCCACGGACTACATCTGAATTAATTAAGCTAATTGGTGTGAATACCTCGTGATACACAGAGTCCAGGTAACTCTCCCCCTCCCTGATGTGTCTCAGTGTTTGAAGCTCGGACTCCAGCTCTTCAACATGGAGCCAGAATTCCTCGAGCAGCCAACACTTACTGCAAATGTGATCACCGTGAGCATCAATGGTGTCCACCAGCTCCCACATATTGCAGCAGCAACACATCACCTGATCTCCCATTCTATGTAATTAATTAAATTTATTAATATTATTCTTAAATACCCTCTGCCCCGATTCTAGATGGTGAATATCACACCTTAGAAACTATAAACCAAAGAGATTTAAGCTTCAAAAGGGAGAAATACTCACCAACCAATCACTTACCCACTTTCTGGTGACGTCACACTTGGATTACTTTTTACCTGTCTCCTTCCTTCCGAGTTCCGAGACTGGTAGGCCTTACCTGGGTCTCTGGGGCCTTTTATAGCCCCGCTCTGCCGCTCGAGATTCCCGCCGACGCTGTGAGGCCTTACCTGGTCTCTGGGGCCTTTTATAGACCCGCTCTGCCGCTGGAGTTTCCCGCCGACGCTGTGAGGCCTTAGCTGGTCTCTTGGGGCCTTTTATAGCCCCGCTCTGCCGCTCGTGATTCCCGCCGACCACATCACCATCGATCCAGAGGTAAAGCCCGTTACCCGTGCTCCACGAAAAGTACCCATTGAGCTGAAGACAAAGCTTGAAAGAGAGCTAAAGGAGATGGAAGAAAAGGGAGTGATCGTAAAGGTCACTGAACCCACAGACTGGGTAAACTCAATTGTGGTACAAGAAAAGCTAAACGGGCGTCTCAGAATATGTTTGGACCCCAAAGATCTAAACCAGGCGATAAAGAGGGACCACTATCCCACCCCAACGCTAGAGGAGATTACGCCATCACTGGCAGGAGCCAAGGTTTTCTCAAAACTAGATGCCAGAAATGGATATTGGAACGTGAAGTTGGATGAGGAATCAACAACACTGACAACATTCAACACACCATTTGGGCGGTACAAATTCCTGCGGCTACCATTCGGGTTAAAGGTCAGTCAAGATATCTTTCAACAGAAAGTAGACAAGACATACAGAGGCTGTGGAGGAGCTATAGGAATAGCTGATGATATTCAGATCTATGGAACAGATGAAAGAGACCATGATATGCACCTACATGAGGCCATGGAGCGTACCAGGAAGGCTGGCATCAAGTTAAATGCCGATAAGTGCATAGTTAAAGTCAAGGAATGCCAATTCTTCGGTATGATTTACACACCAGAGGGAGTCGAGTCAAGCCAAGTCCTGAGAAGATTGCGGCGACTGCTGAAATGAAACCACCCAAAGATAAGAAAGAGCTGAGGAGTTACCTCAGCTTGGTCCAATACATGAGTTCTTTCATCCCAAACATGTCGGAACATACAACAAATCTCAGAGAGCTAATGAAAGAAGATGCCGAATACCAGTGGTCTGAATCACATGAAAGGAATTTCAAACAACTTAAAGAATTGTTGTGCAAAGAAACAAGTCTGTCATATTATGACAGAAGAAAACCAGTCACTCTACAAGTAGACGCTTCTACCAGAGGACTAAGGGCAGCTCTTGTGCAGGAAGCAAAGCCAATAGCTTTCGCATCAAAGGCCTTGACGTCAGCCGAGACGAGATACGCCAACATAGAAAGAGAACTATTAGCAGTAGTGTATGGATGCGAGAAATTCCATACATACCTTTATGGAAGGCAGTTTACAATAGAGAGTGACCATCGTCCACTAGAACAGATCTACAAGAAGAATCTGTGCAAAGCACCTGCAAGACTGCAAAGACTACTTCTAAGGCTCCAAAGCTACGACTTCACGCTTAAATATAAGCCAGGAAAGGCAATGATGCGTTGTCTCGATTGTCACCATATGAGAAACACGAGGTGGAGGGTCTAACAGTAAAAATCCACCACCTAGTGAGTGTTACCCCTACAAAGCTCAGTCAAATCAGAGATGAGACTAGCAAAGATGAGGAATTGCAACTATCCACACAACAAGTGATACAGGGGTGGCCGGAGAGAATCCAGCAGGTACAGGTGACAATTCGTCAATACTGGACGATTAGAGACGACATCGCAATAGAAGACGGTATTCTCCTTGCTGGATCGAGGATCATCGTGCCAAAGACGATGCAGACAGAACTTCTCCATCTAATACACGAAGGTCACATGGGAATGGAGAAATGCAAGCCGAGAGCCAGATCAGCTGTATACTGGATAGGCATGTACAAAAATATCGAACAGATGGTTTCTGCATGTGGTATATGCCAGAAATACAGAAATGCACAACAGAAAGAGGAGATGATACCTAGTGAAATACCGTCAAGACCATGGCACACTGTTGGGGCAGATCGCTTCATGTGCAATCAAGAATGGTATCTCATAGTGACAGATTACTATTCCAAGTTTCCTTTTGTGAGCAGGATGAAAGATCCGAGAGCCACAACTACCACCAGAATCGCAAAGAGCTTGTTTGCTGAACAAGGAATCCTGGAAATCTGTGACAATGGAACCCAGTTCACATCGAGTGAATTCAGAGCTCTGGCAGAAAAGTATGGGTTCAAAATAGTAACCTCATCCCCACATTTCCCAAGGGGACACGGGTTCATCGAAAGACAGATCCAGACTGTCAAGAGAGCGCTCATCAAAAGCAGTGAGATGGGGGAAGGCCAAGACCTTGCCCTCCTATCACTCAGATCAACACCACTGAAAGCAGACATGAAATCACCTGCAGAATTACTGAATGGGAGGAAGTTTAAGACTACCCTACCAGCAAAAATATATCCTCCCCAGGACCAGGAGGACTTCAGACAGAAGCTGGCAGAAGCACAAGTCGTAGGGAGCAAACATTACGACAAACATGCAAAGATGCTACCAGAATTGCTCAATGGGCAATCAGTGCATGTGCAAGACCCGGTGTTGAAAACCTGGAATCCAGCCAAGGTCATTGGAAAAGCTTATACTCCAAGATCCTACTTCGTAGAGACCGAACCTGGTATCCAATACAGATGGAATAGACTCCACATCAGACCTTCACCTGAACTGGTTAAGCAGCAGACAACATCAGCAACATTGACAACACCAGCTACCACAAGCAGTACAATGCCAGAAACAAGCGCAACAAATCAAACAACCACGAGCATGCACACTCCAACTCCAAGTGTGACAGCAACAACAAGAGCGGAACACACCAAAACACCGCAGAGAGGAGTGGTCACCACCAAATCCACAAGATGGAGGGACAATATCCAACCACCTGAGCGATATCGCGAATAAGAAAAGAAAACTCACGATTCTTTGTATTTGATAATAATAGTTTAGATATAATATATTTTTTAATTAAATTAAATTTCATGTTTTATTTTTTTTTGATAAAGAGGGATGTTACATTGTTATATTATTACTTCATTAAATGGAACTACTTGTTACATCGTTATATGGAAATACTTTGGTTACTGTATTTATATTGCTATGTGGCACACTGTGAAAGGCAGTGCGCAGTGCAAGGTCGGACATCTTGTATCACTCCGCACCATGCGGCAGCAACATCATAAAAGCAAGAATACTGTTGTGTTTGTACCGCTAATACACAACTACATAAAATAATAAAGCAGCACAGACTGAGAGTAACTTCAAGTGATCTTTACTGGGTAACTGGAACCTCGGCACTGACTATACAAATAGATACGCGTCTGTTATATACGCTCGCAACTAAGGACGTACATCCGCAAAACAAAGTAGTCCCTTCAATGTTGTATACATTACACTTCCTCCCCCTTTAGATTAACGCAAAATTTCTATAATTAACATACAGAGCCTGTCTTTACAGTAACCTTTTGGTTTTCTTAAAAGTAACAAAATTCAAATTCCAACATAACATTTTATTTTGTTAACAGCCCTTTTACAAGTCAAGTCTCTGGGGAGGCCTCCTCTGCCTCTCTGGGTAACGTCTCTCCAGACTCTTTTGCTTTGGAGAATGAGACTGTACAGGTACAGTTGCATCAGGTGAGCTATCAGCACAGGTAGAGCTCTCAGCTGTGAATGAGGCTGGTGCTGATGCTGATGAATCAGGAGTGTCTGTTTCCATGTCAGCTGAGTCTGGGCGAGGTATAGGGGTGTCTTCCACCTGAACATCCAGAATTTGGTCCACATGACGTCTCAAAACGTTCTCTCCCACATCCACAGTATACATCAGTGGTCCCTCTCTTGTGGATATTGTCCCTGGTTGCCACTTTTCCATCCGGAAATCACGAGCAAGAACTGACTGTCCCACACTGAAGCTTCTTGTTGGCTTAGCATTCAAATGTTTGAACTGTTTGTTTGCTACATCACGACGTACATTCGGTTTAAGAAGGTCCATGCGAGATCTCAGGTTCCTGTTCAGAAACATCATCGCTGGAGTCTGATTAGTGGCTGCGTGTACTGCGTTCCGATAAGCAAAGAGGAAATTGTCTATTTTGTGTTGCAGTGGTAGACTCTCGCTGTACATTGCTTTGATGGCCTTCTTGAAAGTCTGTACGAATCTTTCTGCCAAGCCATTTGTAGCTGGATGGTACGGGGCAGATGTGTAGTGCTTGATTCCATTTTTCCTCATGAACCCTTGGAATTCGTCAGAGACAAATTGTCGTCCATTGTCTGTGCAGATTTGTTCTGGTAGGCCATTTCTAGCAAACATGGTCCTCAGAACTGAAATGGTCTTTTCAGATGTGGTTAATTTCATTTTAATGACCTCGGGCCATTTGGAATGTGCATCGACTGCAATCAAGAACATGGAGTCCATGAACGGTCCAGCAAAGTCGATGTGCACACGTTGCCATGGTGATGAGGGCCATTCCCATGGATGGAGAGGGGCTTGTGGTGGTGCGTTCTGGACATATTGACATCCTGAGCAGCTCTTTGTCAGGTCCTCGATCTGTTTGTCAATTCCCGGCCACCACACGTATCCACGGGCAAGGCTTTTCATCTTTACCGTACCTAAGTGGCCTTCATGCAGTTCATCTAGCACTCGGTTACGAAGCTTGGGAGGAATCACAACTCGTGAGCCGCACATCAGTGTTCCCCGACACACTGATAATTGCTCCCTCCTAGCTGAGAATGCTGGAAACAATGAGTCACCATGCGCTGGCCATCCCTTCACAGTGATGTCATAAACTTTTGACAATGTAGGGTCATTGCGTGTTTCTCTTTCAATGAGGGAGTTTGTCACTGGTAGCTGCTCAACTATTGTTGTGTGAAATACCTCTGTTGAGTCAACTGTTGTAGTTCTCTCTGAGGTCGGCAGTGGTAAACGTGACAAACCATCGGCGTTGCCATGTTGCTTGGTCCCCTTGTATTCAATGTCATACAGGTGAGCCCCTAGGAAGAGTGACCATCGCTGTAGCCGTTGTGCCGTCATCACTGGAATGCACTTCCTTGGGTTGAAGATTGAAACGAGAGGCTGGTGGTCAGTTAACAGTGTAAACTGTTGACCATACAAGTAGTGGTTGAATTTCTTGACTCCCCACACAAGGCTGAGGGCCTCTCAGTCAATCTGTGCATAATTGCGTTCAGTTGTAGTCAATGATCTTGAGGCAAAGGCTATTGGTCTTTCTGAGCCGTCTGGGAACTTATGTGACAACACAGCACCAATGCCATGGGGTGAAGCATCACATGCCAGTCGAATAGGTAAGGATGGGTCAAAGTGAGCTAGCACCTCTTCTGAAGTAATGAGTCTTTTACTCTCTTGAAAAGCTTGTTCACAGCTGTCACTCCACTTCCATTCTGACCCTGTCTGTAGCAGTGCATTTAGTGGATGTAACACTGTTGATAGGTTGGGCAAGAACTTGTGATAGTAGTTCACCAGTCCAAGATATGATCTCAACTGAGACACATTTTCAGGTGTTGGTGCATTAATCACAGCTTCAATCTTGTCTGGAGACTTGTGTAAACCGTCCTTATCAATCACATGTCCACAGTATGAGATTTCCTTTTTGAAAAACTCACACTTGTCTCGGTTCGCTCAAAGCCCATACTCCCGTAACCTGATGAGCACCTGTTCGAGGTTGGAAAGGTGGTCGTTGTCATTCTTGCCAGTAATGATGATGTCATCAAGATAACACGGAGTACCTGGAATCCCCTGCAGGACTTGGTCCATTGCCCTTTGCCAGATTGCAGGAGCTGATGCTATTCAGAATACCAGCCGATTGTACTGGTAAAGGCCTTTGTGCGTATTTATTGTCAGGTACTTCTTTGATGCATCATCAATTTCCATTTGGAGATAGGCCTGGGCCAAGTCAATCTTTGTGAAGCGTTCCCCTCTTGACAGGGAAGCAAAGATGTCCTCAATGCGAGGCAATGGGTACTGTACTGTGTGGAGGACTGGGTTAACAGTCACTTTAAAGTCTCCACAGATGTGCACTTTTCTTGGCTTTCCTGGTTTTGTGCTGGAGGTTTTCTTCATCACTGGAACTATAGGTGTGGCCCATTCACTCCAATCCACCTTGGACAGGACCCCTAACTGCTCCAAGTTCTCCAGCTCTGCTTCTACTGAAGGGCGAATTGCATAAGGCACTGGTCTGGCCTTGTGGAACTTTGGATTTGCGTTGTCCTCAATCTTAATTTTTGCTTTCATGCCCTTAAGTGTTCCTATTCCCTTCTTGAACACTTCCTGAGAGTCAGAGAGTATTTTTGACAGTCTCACAGGAGTTGCGTTGCTGTCCTCCTTTGCTGACACAAACAGTGCTTGGATGGTGTGCCAATCCAACTGTATTTTCCTGAGCCATTCGCGTCCCAGCAATGGTGGTCCTCCATTTTCCACTACATAGAGGTTCAATTGCGGTATTTTTTTTTCTTTGTATGTCACTGTCACTTTTATTTTACCTTTGGGGCACACTCTTTGTCCTGTGTATGTCTTTAACAGTACTTCAGTTGGCCTTAGCGGTATGTGTGAAAACAGTCGTTTGTAGTCATGTACAGAGATCACTATTAAAGCTGAGCCTGTGTCCAACTCCATTTTCAGCCTAACTCCTGCCACTTCTGGAGTAACCCATATTATTCTGTGATCCCCTGTCTCTTTCACACTGTGTAGTTTTAGACAAGCCAGATCCTCTTCCTCGGAGTCTGTGTCACTTTTTTCTTTATCTGAACTGTCTCCAGTCGCGTAGTGTACCTTCTTGTATCTCTCTTTGAAAGGTTTCTTGTTTTCAGTCACTTGATGTACCTTTTTGTTACTCTGTATTGTATCAGTTTTCGGCTTCTTCTTTGCTTTGCAGACCCTTTCAATGTGCCCTCGTCTGCAGTCTTTATCTTTAAACCAACAGTCATTGTGGTCATGTGACATTTTGCCACAGCGATAGCACTTCTTTTCTTGTTTCAGTGACATTTTATTAGTTGAATATTCCAGGGATTTTTGTTGAATTTCTAAAGCGCCACGTTCTGCTGCTTCCATTGATATTGCAATACTTAGAGCCTTCTCCAATGTGAGGTCTTTTTCAAGCAGGAGCTTCTTTTGTGTGCTTTCATTTTGCATGCCACACACAAATCTGTCCCTCAATGCGCCTGATAAGCCCACTCTAAATTGGCAATGTTCTGATAATTTGCGCAGCTTTGCCAAATATTCAGAAATGCTTTCATTTTTGCTCTGGTTCCGTTTATGGAATTTAAATCTTTCGGCTATGAGCAGTGGTTTGGGGCTTAAATGGTCTTGGAGTGTGTCCACTATTTGTTTGAATGTTTTGTTTGCTGGCTTTTCAGGTGTTAATAAACTACGTAGCAGCCCGTATGTCTTTGCGCCCATAACACTCAGCAAAACAGTGGCTTTCTTTTCTACCTCCACTCCGTTAGCCTCACAGTACAACTCCACTCTTTCAATGTAAGTTGCCCAGTCTTCAATGCTGCTATCAAATGCTGCAATAGTGCCAATCATCGCCTTTTTTCCAAACCCGTTTTTCTTTCTTTACTAGTTAGCTAGCGTCATGCAAGTCCTGTGCACTTTTCACTTGACTTATGTATCCCCTGCCTAGCTTAGCAAGCGTGCTCCGTTTTCTCTACCTTCTCGCTCCTTTTTTCCAAATTTCAGTGTCCTCTGGATGCGATGCCAGAATAGGAAGACGTAGGTTCATAATTCTCGTCGCCAATTTGTTGTGTTTGTACCGCTATACACAACTACATAAAATAATAAAGCAACACAGACTGAGAGTAACTTCAAGTGATCTTTACTGGGTAACTGGAACCTCGGCACTGACTATACAAATAGATACGCGTCTGTTATATACGCTCGCAACTAAGGATGTACATCCGCAAAACAAAGTAGACCCTTCAATGTTGTATACATTACAAATACAACTGAGTGAAAGTCGTAAACTAAATGAGTTAAAAGTGTCTGTATTACATAGTAATAAGAACACAAGGAGACACAACACCAGCTTTCCTTCGTCTCCGAGTTCACGACGGACATCCAGCATGTGGCTGGGAAAGACACCCTGTCGCCGACTGTCTCTCCCGGGCCGTCGCCAGTGCCGTAAACCTTGGCATCAACTACACCCGCATGGCGGCCGACCAGGCCTCCGACCCGGACGTCCAGGCCTACAGGACGGCTGTCACGGGCCTTCAGTTAGCGGACGTCGCATTTGACGATGCCGGCACCACGCTCCTGTGCGACGTCTCCGCTGGGCAGCCACGCCCCGTCGTGCCCAATGGGTGGAGATGGCAGGTTTTCGACGCCGTCCATAGCCTTTCCCACCCGGGCAGGAAGCCGTCACAGAAGCTGGTGGTGGCTAAGTTCGTCTGGCACGGGCTCAAGAAGGACGTTCGTGACTGGGCCAATACCTGCGTGGTATGCCAGCGCTCGAAAGTGCATCGCCATACTAAGGCCCCGTTGGCACCTTTCGCGGTGCCTGAGAGGCGGTTCGACCGTGTTAACGTGGACCTGGTGGGGCCCCTGCCGCCCTCCCGCAGGTTCACCCACCTCCTCACGATGGTCGACAGAACCACCCGATGGCCAGAAGCCGTCCCGCTGTCGTCAACAACGTCCGCTGATGTGGCTCGGGCGTTCATCAACACTTGGGTCGCCCGGTTCGGCGCCTCATCTGAAGTCTCCTCCGACCGGGGGCCCCAGTTCACGTCGGAGCTCTGGAACGCTGTCGCCCAAGGCCTCGCGTTGAGACTCCACCGCACCACGGCATACCACCCTCAGGCTAACGGGCTGTGTGAACAGTTTCATCGCTCCATGAAGGCCGCGCTCCAGACCAGCCTCCGGGACGACAGTTGGATCGACAGACTCCCGTGGGTCATGCTGGGACTCAGGACCGCACCCAAGGAGGACCTCCAGTCCTCGATTGCCGAGCTCGTCGACGGGCAGCCGCTGCAGATTCCCGGGGATTTCGTCCCCAACGCCACGGACCCTTGGTCCGCAGCCAGTCAGCGGTCTGCCTTCCTGGACAACGCCAAAGTTTTCGCGCCGGTGCCCATGTCACAGCACAGTCTCCCTCAGTCCCACGTTCCGCCCGACCTTCGTGTGGCGGAGTACGTTTTCGTCCGCCACGACGCCCACCGGGGACCTCTTCACCCACCCTACGACGGAGCATTCCACGTCCTGGAAGCCGGGGACAAGGCCTTCGTGGTGGATGTCGGCGGTAAGCCGGACTACATTTCCGTGGACCATCTTAAGCTGGCCCACCTGGATCTGGACCGACCCATTGGGTTGGCTCAGCCCCCGCGGCAGGGCCAACCTCCAGCTTCTGCACCCTCAGTCCACCACCGAGCGCCCGGGAACCCTCCTGCGACCCCCCCGGTCCCTGCCCCGGACTTAAGGAGGCGTTTCGGCTGTGTGATCCAGGCCCCTCAACGACTGACATTGCCAGTTCTAGTGAATTCTGGGGGGACGTATGTGGCGGAGACCACATAGGGACAGTAACACAATTCATTATGTATAGCTAATGTTGTTATCGCTCCACGTTATGTACGGAACTTGGTTGGGTTATCGGGGCAGGGTCCCTTTAAGAGTCGTCGATTGTGAGATGACGTTATAGCCCCGCGACGAGGTCGAGTACCTCAGTCCATGCGAAGAGTTAATAAAGCTAACATGCGTTTTTCTTTGCTGCTACGAAAGTCTCGCAGTTTGTTGATTTCCAGCGACTCCTACAGTAGGACATTTAGGACCGAGATGAGAAATTTCCTCACTCAGAGGGTGGTGAACCTGTGGAATTCTCTACCACAGAAGTCTGTAGAGGCCAAGTCACTGAATATATTTAAGAAGGAGATAGATAGATTTCTAGACACAAAAGGCATCAAGAGTTTTGGGGACAGAGCGGAAATATGGTATTAAGATAGAGGATCAGCCATGATCATATTGAATGGTGGAGCAGGCTCGAAGGGCCGAATGGCCTACTCCTGCTCCTATTTTTCTATGTTTCTATGTTGTAGGGCTGGAGGAGATTACAGCGATAGAAAGGGGCAGTCATGGAGAGATTTGAAAGCAAGGATGAGCATTTTTAAAATTGAGGCATTGCTTAACTGGTCAATGTAGGTCAGTGAGCACAGGGGTGATGGGTGAACTGGACTAACAGTTTAATGAACTACAGTGCAAGCCTCTAAAAACAAACATCAGTTTATTCAATGATTTATCCAATATCACTAATGTCCATTGTAACAGAGAAGGGTTTGTTAATGATTACTTAACAAGAGCTTTTCTGAAATGTTGAAAAAAATGTCTGGATGTACCTTTGTAGCTACTCATCATTTTTTTTTTAGCAATTTTCCAACTAACTTGAATATTTTAGTTATAAACTCAGAAATACTGCAGATTAATCGGCTACAGACTTGGATTAAGATCTCAAATTACAAAAGAAATAAGGTACTATTCAGAGCAAAATTATTCAATAGTCAGCATGACTGTAGCTAATTTACTAGTGATAATAGTGAGTCTTTAAGTTACAAACAATGCATCAGTCAAGCATTCAAATCAAAGTTCTGGGATATAATGCACTATTCATCTTTGCAGGAAATACACAGAACTTTAAAAATTCCTTTGATGGAGCTCAAACCTCCTTTGGTTCTATTAGTTTGGCATTTTATAATGGACTTTGGGCTTATGATGGATGGTAAGAGACTTTCATAGTCATGTTTTTCTATTTTATTATGACTCAATGGATACTGTGTAGATATCAACTGCTTAACTCTTAATGCAATACACTAAAATATAAATTTTTACTAATAATCCCCATCAATTTTAAATGCTTAAAAACTATAATCTCTAAACTATAATAGAAATATTTGAAGTAATCTGGCACAGGAAACAAATTTCATTCATTGTTAATATTAAAGATTCATATTATGCTTACATCTGTCTTTTCTAGGAATCAGCTCAACTTTATCACAGAGGAACTGAAGAATCCCAACAGGTAAGAAAGTCCTACAGCTCTTGATTCCTCACGAGTCCAAAAATCTATCTTAGCCTGGAGTCGTTGAGTATGTTCAAGGCTGAGATAGATTTTTGGACACTAGGGGAATCGGGGGATATGGGGATCGGGGGGAGAAAGTGTCATTGAGATCGAAGATCCGCCATGATCTTATTGAATGGCGGAGCAGGCTCAAGGGGCCGTATGGCTTACTCCTGCTCCTAATTCTTATGTTCCTAAAATGATAAAATGCATAGGAAATTTAAAAAAACATTTGGACTACACAACAACAATCAACATTAATAGTGCAAAATCATTAGAGGGTTCAAGCCACTTCAATATATGAGAATATAATCTAGCATGACAGTACTGATGGACTGCTACAGCATCAGAGGATGTCAATTAAATGAGATGTTAAACTAAGGCTCTCTTGCCTGTTCCAGTGGTTTAGTTGGACATAAAGTATCCCATACCAACATTCGAAGAGCATGATTTTTCTCCCAGTGTCCTAAATATTGCTCCTCCTTCAACCAATCGCAATACAAATAGATTAACAGGTCATTCATCTCATTTTCGATCTGTGTTGTCTACATAACAACAGTAACTGCATTTCAAAAGTAATTTATTGGTTATGAAGTGCTTTGGGACATCTTGGAGATATGATGAGATGCTATTTAAATGCAAGTTTGTTCTTCAACTATAAGAATTAACATTTTAGTCAGGAGGAACTTGTGGTGGTAGGAAGAAATTTTGTTCAGTATGGAAGCAAGAGCTAAATACAAATTGCTGGTCTTACTTCTCAAATGAAAGACTGACATCCTCTAATCCGGACTTACACAGGTACAGAGGAGTTCCCTTTTTATACTGATGGACAGCTAATAAGACCATTTGTTCCTGCGTATATAGCATGGGTACCCACAAAATGGACCTTATTTTAAAAATTGAGAAAATTGAATGTAGATAATGTGCCATGTTTCTGGATTTTTGAACTTGTTCTTCACGGAAAGGATTTAAGGTATATATATGTTGCATTTTAAAACAAAGTGAATTCACATAGGTTTTTTTAAAAAGCCACAGGCTGTAAGTATTAAAGCTAGATGAGCCAGTTTGTGGGATGTTGTGGCTGACTATCTACTTCAAACTGAGACAGCGAGGGTCGATTGTTTGATCATAAACCCATTAAGCGAGGATGGCCCATACTCATTTTCAGAATAGCAAGAGATGTTTCCTTTGATCCCACAACCGAAAGGGGGGGGGAAGGAGAGGTAGCTGGTTTTATTACAGGTCAATTGGCAAATCACAATGGGGAAGAAGTCAGAGGGTCTGCTCTGCTACTGGCTGGGAAGACAGAGAGAAAAGGCCAAAGGGACACATGGGCAGTCAGCCAGCCAGCCAGCTAGGTCTGGGCAGGAAGCCGAGCCCAGTAACGGGAAAACACATTCTTCTCAAGCCCAGGGTCGGTCAGGATCAGAAGGCTGATCAGGAAAATTTAAACGAGCCATCTAATAGAGATAGTGTGGTGTATGCCTACTATTTTTCTAGTTCATGAGGAAAGAGCTGCAGTTAGTGGGATTAAAGTGAGATTTGATCATAACTTGTATTCTGCACATTCACTTGTGGTCTGTGAAATAAAGCAGCTTAAAGTTTTGTATCATAGAGTCATAGGAGTAGATTTTCCTGGAGCCGTCAGGTGGGGTTTCAGGCGTGAGGGGGGGGAAATCCCAATTTCGGGGGTCCCGACACCATCCTGCCCAAAACCCGCCTCCACGTAAGTTTCAGGGGAGGCGGGTACCCGCCCCGCACTGGGACCCGCGGCAGGAAGGGATTAGTGCCAATTAACTGCCTGTTAACAGGTAGTTAACAGGCAGTTTTTAGCCTAATCCCTATTTTGAGGGGTGTCGTGTGGGATTCCCAATGGCTCCAAACCACGCCAGGTTAGAGGAGTCGGGCCGTCGGGTTGAAGGACTTGGAGGGGTCGCGATGTCGGTGTTCAGGTGAGTGATGGGTGCATGAGTGCAAAGGTAAGTGTGTTTGGTGTGTCTAAAGTGTGTAAAGAAGTTTAAATTACCTGTACTTACCTTAACAGCCTTTCTTCCTCTAGGTTTCGGGAGTCCATCACTCAGCCAGCACTGAAAGCAAAATGGCTGCGATCTGTCAAAAGTGACAGCCTGCAGCTTTCATTGCCGGTGACAGTTCTAACTGAGTCTGTGTAGAAGGACTCAGGTTAGAAGTCAGACTCCCAGTGTTTGACAGCTTCAAACAGCTGTGAAACACTGATATTTCATCTGTCAACACCTCTTGACAGATGAAATTTCAGTCTGTGATGTCACCTGTTGCCGGGTGGCCCTTAATTGGCCTGCTGAGCCCGCTGGGCGGGCTTAACAAGGTCAATCAAGGGAAAATCGCGTGGATTGGCCGAACATCGATGTAGGTGGGACTAAAACATGAAAATTGTAGTCCCGCCTCCTTCCCGACAGCTTTAGGAAAATCGACCCCGTAGAGTTATACAGCACAGAAAGAGGCCCTTCAGCCCATCGCGTCCGCACCGGCCATCAAGCCCTGTCTATTCTAATCTCACTTTCCAGCACTTGGTCCGTAGCCTTGTAGGTTATGGCACTTCAAATGCATATCCAAGTACTTTTTAAATGTGATGAGAGTCTCTGCCTCTACCACCCTTTCAGGCAGTGAGTTCCAGATTCCAGAAAAAGATTTCTCCTCAAATCCCCTCTAAACTTCCAACCAATTAATTTAAATCTATGCCCCCTGGTTATTGACCCCTCTGCTAAGGGCAATAGGTCCTTCTTATCCACTCTATCTAGGCCCTTCATAATTTTACACACCTCAATTAGGTCTCCCCTCAGCCTCCTCTGTTCCAAAGAAAACAACCCCAGCCTATCCAATCTTTCCTCATAGCTAAAATTCCCCAGCCCAGGCAACATCCTCACAAATCTCCTGTGCACCCACTCTAGTGCAATCACATCCTTCCTGTAATGTGGTGACCAGAACTGCACGCAGTATTCTAGCTGCGGCCTAACTAGTGTTTTATACAGTTCAAGCATAACCTCTCTGCTCTTATATTCTATGCCTCGGCTAATAAAGGCAAGTATCCCATATGCCTTCTTAATAACCTTATCTATCTGTCCTGCTACCTTCAGGGATCTGTAGACATGCACTCCAAGGTCCCTCTGATCTTCTGCACTTCCCAGTGTCCTACCATTTATAGTGTCCTACCATTTATAGTGTATTACCTTGCCTTGTTAGCCCTCCCCAAATGCATTAGCTCACACTTCTCCAGATTGAATTTCATTTGCCACTGTTCTGCCCACCTGACCAGTCCATTGATATGTTCCTGCAGTACGGCTTTCTTCTTTATTATCAACCACACGGACAATTTTTGTATCACCTGCAAATTTCTTAATCATACTTCCTACATTCAAGTCCAAATCATTGATATATACCACAAAAAGCAAAGGATCCAGTACTGAGCCCTGCGGAACCCCACTGGAAACAGCCTTCCAGTCACAAAAACACCCTTCGACCTTTACCCTTTGTTTCCTGCCACTGAGCCAATTTTGGATCCAACTTGCCACTTTGCCTTGGATCCCATGGGCTTTTACTTTCATGACCAGTCTGCCATACGGGACCTTATCAAAAGCCTTGCTAAAATCCATATAGACTACATCAAATGCACTACCCTCATCGACCCTCCTTGTTACCTCCTCAAAAAATTCAATCAAGTTTGTCAGACATGACCTTCCCTTAACAAATCCATGCTGACTGTCCCTGATGATCCATGTCTTTCTAAATGAAGATTTATCCTGTCCCTCAGAATTTTTTCCAATAATTTTCCCACCACCAAGGTTAGGCTGACTGGTCTATAATTACTCAGTCTATCCCTTTCCCCCTTTTTAAACAATTAGCAATCCTCTGGCACCACACCTGTAGCCAGAGAGGATTGGGAAATGATGGTCAGAGCCTCTGCTATTTCCTCTCTTACTTCTCTCAACAGTCTGGGATACATTTCATCCGGGCCTGGGGATTTATCCACTTTCAAAGATGCTAAACCCCTTAAATATTTCCTCTTTCATTCTGTTTATTTCATCTAATATTTCACACTACTCCTCCGATTGCAATGTTTGCATCGTCCCTCTCTTTTGTGAAAACAGACGCAAAGTATTAATTAAGAACCATACCCATGTCTTCCGCTTCCACACACAGGTTACCTTTATGGTCCCTAATAGGCCCTGTGCTACCTTTCTTTAGGAATTTATGTTCGTTTTCCAGTTAATTCAGGGGTTTGAGTAATTTGGGTCGATTCCCATTGTGTGCCGCCACCCAGTGGATATTTGGTACCTAGCAAGTGCGGTAAAGCGCAGTAAAGTGCAGTAAACTACTGTATATCACAGACCTGCAGCCACACATGGTCTGGGAAGTTATTTTCTTGTTATGCTCCAGCCTTGGACACTATTTGTCTGTAAGTACTTGAGAATGTTATAGATGATTAGTGTACACTATATTTTGCAGAAAATGTGTAGTTTGTAACTTTTCTCTGTAAGCAAACTTACACAGCTAGCCGTGAAGTGCTCGCTCTCTGTCTAGCTGGTTAACTTGTAGCTGTATTTTGATGCACTATGTACAGGGTTAATTTAAAGAGAATGCCTTTCAGTTTGCTAAATGTATATTCACAGTAAGCTGTGTTTCCACATGTTTTGGTAAGTTACATGCCAGATGTACTGTGTTGCTCAGGCGTACCTAAATTTGTGTATGCATATCAGTTATGTGCTTGTATACTAATGTGTGCTTCCATTTCTGTATTGTATTTCAGTTTCACGATAAGAATCTTTCAGTAAAGTTTACAAGAAAAGTCAAGCCTTGTGATTTTTATGGGAAGATATCAAGTTGTTAGCTACCTGTCTAGCTCGGCATAGGAATGCGCTGCAAGGGCAGAATAGTGAAAAGACAACAGCACAGCGGGCTCAGGCACAAGAAGATACCACTCAGCTACCATGAGTCTACGCTCAGGAAGACAATATACCATAGAGGACGTCGACCAGCCAACCGAGAAGCATGAGCCTCTTCGAGCAAATGATGCCAAGTCACAGTCCTCTAAAGCATCCTCTAGATCATCTCGGCGGTCCAGCAGACCATCGTCATCGACAGCTTCTGCAGCCACCAAAGCACATGCCAAGGCAAAAGCTGCCCAGGCTCAATTGTCCTTCGCTGAAAAAGAAGCTAGTGTGATGAAGCAGAGAGCTGACCTCGACGCTAGTGTGATGAAGCAGAGAGCTGACCTCGACGCCAGTCTCCACATTCTCCAAAGCCAGAGGGCTGCCGCTGAAGCTGAAGCTGGTGAGGAGAATGAAGGCGGGGAGCACAGCCATGAACCATATGTTCCAGAACAGCCCCTCAGTCCAGTGCAACATACAAGTGAGTATGTCCAACAACACTCCAAATTGTTCTTCAAGGAAACATCCAGGTATCTCGAAGCAGAACCAGCTACTCACCACAGTAACAAACAGCCTGTTTTCGGAGACACTGAGCTTAAAAGAGAAGAAACAAGTAAGACTTACCTGCAGAGACCTCCACAGCACTCGGCCAATCCAGCCAAGCAGTCCTCACCCGAGCCAGAAGGTGCACAAGACCTCGCTAGGTACCTCATCCACCGAGAATTGTTAAGTTCAGGTCTTCTAGAATTTGATGACCGTCCTGAAAATTATTGGTCATGAAAAGCATCCTTCTTAAGTACCACCAAGGACTTGAATCTGTCAGCCAGAGAAGAACTAGATTTGATGACAAAGTGGCTCGGAGCTGAGTCGTCAGAACAGGCGAGGAGAATTCGCTCAGCGCACGTCCGCAATCCCACAGCAGGCCTCAACCTGGTTTGGCAACGTCTCAAAGACTGTTATGGGACACCAGAAGTCATTGAACATGCACTGCTTAAGAAGATTGAGGACTTTCCGAAGCTAACCAACAAAGATAATGTCGAGCTTCGAGAACTGGGTGACATTCTCCTCGAACTGGAGTGTGCTAAGGGAGAAGGTTACCTGACAGGCCTCTCGTATTTGGATACAGCTCGTGGGGTAAACCCAACAGTGGAAAAGTTCCCCTACAACCTTCAAGAGAAATGGATAGATAAGGGATCAAAGTACAAGGAGGACTACGGAGTAGCATTTCCTCCCTTCTCTCTCTTCTCCAGGTTCGTCCAACAGGCAAAAGGTGAGGAATGATCCAAGTTTCACTTTCTCCACCTCCAGCAGTCACACTCCTTCGAGAACAGAGAAACCCACAAAGTACAGCAACAAAGCCTCTGTGAGCGTGCACAAAACAGATGTTCCAGCCGAACCCCCAGTCAACCAATCCAGTTCTGCTGGGAATAAAGTGGATGACCCAGATCGTCAGTGTCCAATACACAAGAAGCCCCACCCACTCAAAAAGTGTCGAAGCTTTAGAGGCAAGCCTATTGATGAGCGCAAATCATACCTGAAAGAGAATCGCATCTGCTTCAGGTGTTGTGGGTCGACTCTGCACATGGCAAAAGACTGCAAGGCGACAATCAAGTGCAACAGTGAAAAACACATCGCAGCCCTGCATCCAGGTCCTCCTCCTTCAACCACTGAGAGTGCTGCGGTTGACAAAGAGGATAGCGGGGAGCAAAGTGAAAGCACATCTTCTTCAGTCACCTCCAAGTGTACAGAGGTTTGTGGAAATGCAAGCAGCCCACACTCATGCTCCAAAATCTGCTTGGTTAAAGCATATTATGCAGGGAGAAAGGAGAAGGCAATCAAGATGGACGCAGTGCTTGATGAGCAAAGTAACAAGTCTCTAGCGGAGGCAGAATTCTTCAATCTCTTTGAAGTCAAGGCCAGCGCAGCTCCGTACACGCTAAAAACCTGTTCAGGGACAACAGAGACTACGGGTAGGAGAGTTGGCAACTTCATGATCGAGTCCATGGATGGGAAACTACAGCTTCCCCTCCCCACCTTAATTGAGTGTGACATGATGCCAGATGATAGGATGGAAATTCCCTCCCCAGAGGTCGCACACCATCAGCCCCACCTACAGCCAGTTGCCAACAAGATTCCAACTGTGGACCCGGACGCTCCAATCCTCCTGCTCTTGGGAAGAGACATCTTAAGGGTGCACAAGGTGTGTGAGCAAATCAACGGGCCCCACAATGCTCCTTATGTGCAGCGGCTTGACCTGGGATGGGTCCTCGTGGGTGGAGTTTGCCTGGGAACAGTCCACAAACCAGCGGATGTCAACGTATATAAAGCAAACATGTTGCACAATGGTCGCACATCCTTTCTCAGCCCATGCCCAAATAGGATCCAGGTAAAGGAAGACTACGATGGCATGACGCAGCATCATAGGTCAACCTCCTCTGCCTGTGAGGAAGAGGCAGGCCTCACTGTGAGCATAGACAACCTAGGATGCTCAGTGTTTGAAAGGTCCAAGGATGATGACAAACCAACACTACCCATGGATGACAAAGCTTTCCTAACCATCAGTGCCCTGAGGAGGTTTTTCTCAATCCGTGGTCCAGCCAAACTTCTCCGCTCCGACAGAGGGACTAACTTCGTGGGTGCCTGTAAGGAGTTGGACATCCACACGGACGATGCAGCGGTAAGAAGCTATCTCCAAAAGAAAGGATGCACGTGGGTGTTTAACCCCCCGCATTCATCCCACATGGGCGGTTCATGGGAGAGGCTCATCGGTGTTGCCAGGCGTATTCTAGATGCTATGCTGCTTCGGACGGGACCCACTCATCTCACACACGACGTCTTGAGCACTCTCATGGCTGAAGTCATGGCGATCATGAATCCAAGACCCCTGGTGCCGGTGTCCACCGACCCAGACATGCCTGCAGTCCTCACCCCAGCGATGCTCCTGACTCAAAAGAGGAGTGCTATTTCAGCCCCCTCTGGAAACTTTGACATGGCTGAGCTGCACGGGAAGCAAGTCCAGTGTCTTGCAGACACTTTTTGGAAGAGATGGAGAGGAGAGTATTTGTCCACCCTACAGAGCCGTAGGAAATGGACAGAAGACAAGCCAAATGCCAAAGTGGGAGATGTTGTCTTGCTGAAAGACAGCCAAGCACACAGAAATGGATGGCCAGTGGGACTGGTTGTCAAAACTCTGCCAAGCAGGGACAAGAGGGTCCGCAAGGTGGAGGTGAAGATTGTCAAGGAGGGTACTGTCAAAGTGTTTCTGAGGCCAGTCTCAGAGATTGTAGTCCTCCTTTCTGAAGAAACCTAGAGAAAGGATTCTGAGTACGTTTGCAGCCAAAGGACGTTTTCTTTAGGTTTTATTTTGTATCTGTAGTGGTACAATGGAATTGTACCAAGCGGGGAGTGTGCTGCCTTTCTTTAGGAATTTATGTTAGTTTTCTAGTTAATTCAGGGGTTTGAGTAATTTGGGTCAATTCCCATTGTGTGCTGCCACCGAGTGGATATTTGGTACCTAGCAAGTGCAGTAAAGCGCAGTAAAGTAAACTACTGTATATCTCAGACCTGCAGCCACACATGGTCTGGGAAGTTATTTTCTTGTTATGCTCCAGCCTTGGACACTATTTGTCTGTACGTACTTGAGAATGTTATAGATGATTGGTGTACACTATATTTTGCAGAAAATGTGTAGTTTGTAACTTTTCTTTGTAAGCAAACTTACACAGCTAGCCGTGAAGTGCTCGCTCTCTGTCTAGCTGGTTAACTTGTAGCTGTATTTTGATGCACTATGTACAGGGCTAATTTAACAAGAATGCCTTTCAGTTTGCTAAATGTATATTCACAGTAAGCTGTGTTTCCACGTGTTTTGGTAAGTTACATGCCAGATGTACTGTGTTGCTCAGGTGTACCTAAATTTGTGTATGCATATCAGTTATGTGCTTGTATACTAATGTGTGCTTCCATTTCTGTATTGTATTTCAGTTTCACAATAAGAATCTTTCAGTAAAGTTTACAAGAAAAGTCAAGCTTTGTGATTTTTATGGGAAGATATCAAGTTGTTAGCTACCTGTCTAGCTCTGCATAGGCCCTACTCTTACTTTAGTTAGCCTCTTGCTCTTAATGTATTTATAAAACATCTTTGGGTTTTCCTTGATTTTACTTGCCAATGTTTTTTCATGCCCTCTCTTTGCTTTCCTAATTTCCTTTTTGATTTCACCCCTGCACTTTCTATACTCCTCTCAGCTTTCTGCAGTATTGTGTCCTCGGTAGCTGTCATAAGCTTCCCTTTTTTTCTTTATCCTACCCTGTAAGCCCCTTAACATCCAGAGAGCTCTAGATTTGTTAGTCTCACCCTTTTTCTTTAAGGGAACATACTTGCTCTGAATCCTTACTATCTCCTCCTTGAATGCATCCTACTGCTCTGACACTGATTTACCTTCAAGTTTCTGTCTCCAGTCCATTTTGGCTAAGTCACCTCTCAGCTTAGTAAAATTAGCTTTTCCCCAATTGAGAACTTTTATTCCTAGTCCATCCTTGTCCTTTTCCATAACTACCCTAAATTTAACTGAATAATGATCACTACCACCAATATGCTCTCCCACTGATGCCCTTTCCACCTGCCCAGCTTCATTCCCTAAAACTAGGGAACCGTCCCCTCTCGTTGGGCTTGCTACGTACTAGCTAAAAAAGTTCTCCTGAATGCATTTTAAGAATTCTGCTTCCTCTATGTCTTTCACACTAATTTTATCCCAGTTAATATTAGGGAAGTTGAAATCCCCCTACTATTACTGCAGAAATGATGCAGAAATGAATATGGAGACAATTTTACAGTTGTTAACTTGGAATACATAATTTGCCAAATTTATACTGTTATATTCTATTGTTGATTAAAATGTGCATGAACACTTTTTTGGTGGTACTGTATTGAATTATATAAGGAAATAATTTGCAAGGTTTGAAGCTTTTAACTATTCTAATGGAAGCTGATAATCTGTGTTTGGCAGAAATTTACCACTATCCATCATCATTGGTATTCCTTTAGTCATGGTTTGTTACATCCTGATTAATATTGCATATTTCACCGTGATGACTCCCGCTGAACTGCTTCAGTCTGCTGCTGTTGCTGTGGTAAGTACCTCTTTAGTTGTTAGTCAGTCCTCAAGTTACAGAAATATAAGAATTGCTGAATTCTATTGGGAAATTCTTTCCAGACATGTTATTTCTAATGTATGGTCAAAAGACGACTGTAGGATTTCAAGGGTATGCAAGACACTTTTGATAGTAACTGTGATTAATTGTATTTAAGCCCTACTGAATAGCTCACACCCAATATTTGACCATGCCTTTTTAGCTTGTAGTCACAGATTATGACTGTCCAGCGTTACAAAATTTGTGTCTACTTTAGATATTTTACTGACAGCATGTGAACGTACAGAGTAACAGTTATAATCAAATCTCACCTTAATTTCACTAACTTCAGTTTTCTCCTCGCAGACAAGAAAAATTATAAGTAGGCTACACTGACCCTTTGCTTTTCCAAATCTTGTGTGTCAAAAATCCTGAAACATTAATTTTTTTAAGAACACAGATAGCAGTGGCTAGTCAAGGGTTCATTGTGAAAAGTGACCTGTTCTGGAGATTTCAATTATTGCAATAGTCAGATTGACCCTGCAGGTTGTACTTCAGCGAGCTCAGCCATCTCATTCTATTTAACATCATGGTTGCTTTTCAAAACAATGTCTCCCTGGCAGTGCAAAACATGATATGCATAACATTTAAATGACAATTGTATTTGTCTGGGAATTTGTGTATGCAATGTTTGCCTTGGTTTAATACACAGTATACTGTAAAATGGTTGTACACTGTTCTAAATTTATGAAGTATAATCCCATTGTATCTTTGATAATGTTGTTTAAAAAACATCTGTTTTCCTACTTCAAACCAATTTTGCACTACTCCAAAGATATTAATTGGATAAAAGCCTGGGTCTGCTGTTCTTTAGTTCTTGCTTCATTTTGAAGACTGTTCTGATTAAAAAGCTCTGAGCCTTTGGTTTAAATATTTAGCATGAAACGGAGAGCTATGGCTTGAGATATCATGATGTTACCAAGCCTCACAATAAGGCAGGCTATTAACATTTACTCAGGACTTTGTTAACCGCTGGTGAATTGCATGTTGTCAATCATAGATATTTTGTACTCTAGTTAGAATCATAGAATGGTTACAGCACGGAAGGCGGCCATTCGGCCCGTCAAGTCCGTGCCGGCTCTCTGTAAGAGCACCTCAGCTAGTCCCACTCCCCCACCCTTTCTCCGTAGCCCTGCAAATGTTTTTCTTTCAGGTACTTATCCAACTCCCTTTTGAAAGCAGTGATTGAGTTGGCCTCCACCACCCTTTCAGCAGTGCATTCCAGATCCTAACCACTCACTGAGTAAAAAAGTTTTTCCTTATGTCCCCCCTTTAGTTCTTCTGCCAATCACCTAAAATCTGTGTCTTCTGGTTCTCGACCCTTCCGCCAATGGGAACAGTTTCACTCTATCTACTCTGTCCAGACCCCTCATGATTTTGAGCACCTCTATCAAATCTCCTCTCAATCTTCTCTGCTCTGAGGAGAACAACCCCAGCTTCTCAGTCTATCCACGTAACTGAAGTCCCTCATCCCTGGAACTATTCTCGTGAATCTTTTCTGCACCCTCTCTAAGGCCTTCACATCTTTCCTAGAGTGTGGTGCCCAGAATTGGACACAATACTCCAGTTGAGGCCGAACCAGTGTTTTATACAGGTTCATTATAATTTCCATGCTTTTGTACTCATTACTCTATTCATGAGGCCCAGGATCCTGTAAGCTTTTTTAACTGCTTTCTCAACCTGCCCTGCTACCTTCAACGATTTGTGCACATATACCCCCAGGTCTCTCTGTTCATGCACCCCCTTTAGGATTGTTTGATTCTCTTTTTTTCATAACCTTATCTGATTTAGTTAATTATGATTGTTGTTTTGGCCAGTTAAATCATTGATCTGTGCGTAATTTGCCTGACAGATGTGAACATGATAGTCTAGCACAAGGCAGTGTTTAATCCAATAGTAGTACTGCAAATACAATTACGAACCCCTGGGTCATACACTGCTAGAGCAGAAAGTGAAAAGATATAGATTTCAGATAATAATGGACATGGTCTGCTTACAGAAACTGTTGTTGGGCCATTGAATGAGACAATGGTGTAAAAGAGCCAAAAGCAATACCATCTGTTGAAAGGTTATATGAAATAATCCCGACACTATGCTACATGCAGAAATGTAACAACTTGTCCTAATAGTTTCTGGTGCACAGGCAATATTTAATGAAACTATATTGAAAATGAAAGGTCAAGTTCTTAGAATGGTAAAGGTCCCAGGCACTTACAGTTAAAAAAGTGAATGGTTTTGGAAATGCACAAGGGTATAGAGAAAAAAAAAAGATTTTTGCATTATTCTGGGGAAGGGAGGCATCCAAATCTGGTAAGTGATGTATACTTGTTTTAAAAAATGTGCTCAGAAGTAATCATAGAATGATACAGCACAGAAGGAGGCCATTCGGCCCATCATGTCTGTGCCGGCTCTTTGGTAGAGCTATCCCATTAATCCCACTCCCCTGCTCTTTCCCCATAGCCCTGTAATTTTATTCCCTTCAAGTATTTATCCAGTTCTCTTTTGAATGTTACTATTGAATCTGCTTCCACCACCCTTTCAGGCAGTGCATTCCAGATCACAACTCGCGGTGTAAAAAAATGTTTCCTCACGTTGCCTCTGGTTCTTTTGCCAACCACCTTAAATCTGTGTCCTCTGGTTACTGATCCTTCTGCCACCAGAAACAGTTTTTCCTTATTTACTCTATCAAAACCATTCATGATTTTGAACACCTCAAATCAAATCTCCTCTGTTCTAAGGAGAACAACCCCCGCTTCTCCACATAGCTGAAGTCTCTCATCCAGCACGGACTCGATGGGCCGAATGGCCTCCTTCTGTGCCGTTATGACTGGTAGCATTCTAGTAAATCTCTTCTGCACCCTCTCTAAGGCCTTGACATCCTTCCTAAAGTATAGTGTCCAGAATTGTACCCAGTACTCCAGATGAGGCCTAACCAATGTTTTATAAAGATTTAGCATAACTTCCTGGTTTTTCTACTCTATTCCTCTATTAATAAAGCCAAAGATCCTGTATGCTTTTTTTAAAAAAAACAGCCTTCTCAACTTATCCTGCCACCTTCAAAGATTTGTGTACATACACCCCCAGGTCTCTCTGTTCCTATACCTCCTTTTGTACCATTTAGTTCATATTGCCTCTCATTTTTTTCCAAAATGTGTCACTTCATACTTTTCTGTTTTAAATTTCATCTGCCATGTGTCTGCCCATTTCACCAGTCTGTCTATGTCCTCCTGAAGTCTGTTACTATCCTCCTCATTGTTTACTACATTTCCGAGTTTTGTATCATCTGCAAACTTTGAAATTATGCCCTGTATACCCAAGTCCATGTCATTAATATAGATCAAAAAGAGCAGTGGTCCTAATACCGACCCCTGGGGTACACCACTGTATACTTCCCTCAGTCTAAAAAACAACTATTCACCACTACTCTCTGCTTTCTGTTCCTTAGCCAATTTTGTATCCCTGCCACCATCCCTTTAATCCCATGGGCTTAATTTTGCTAACAAGTCTATTATGTGGTAATTTGTCAAACGCCTTTTGAAAGTCCATATACACATCAACCACACTATCTTCATCAACCCTCTCTGTTACTTCATCAAATAACTTGATCAGGCTAGTCAAACACAATTTGCCTTTAACAAATCCATGCTGACTTTCATTTATTAGCCTATGCTTTTCCAAATAATTTTGTCCCAGATTATTGTCACTAATAGTTTCCCCATTTTTAAACAGGGGTGTAACATTTGCAATCCTCCACTCCCCGGGCAGCACCCTGCACCACCCCCACCCCACTCCCACTCCCCCACCTGTCCAAGGAGGAATGGAAGATTGTGGCCAGAGAGTCTGCAATTTCCACCCTTACTTCCTTCAGTAACTTAGGATGGATCCCATCTGGACCAGATGACTTTTCCACTTTGAGGACTGCCAACCTTTAAGTACCTCCTCTTTATCTATTTTTAACCTATCTAATATCACTACTGTCTCCTCCTTTATTGCTACATTAGAGAAGAGGATGCTGCCAGTGAAGTCATAAATCATAGACTTTTTTTAACAAATACGCTCGTTAATGTTTAGTTATCTTGTAAAATTAAATTATGATCACAGTTCACATCAATTGCGGTACATGGAGTAAGTAAATGATTTAATGGTTGTGTGTTCTGGGAATGTCTGATTGGAAAGCATCTTTATTTACTTCAAGTCAATAAGTAAAATCTATTCTTTCATATATACAAATTGTAAGGCCCCAATGTCTGTTTTAAATCTCCCTTCTTATCCTAATATACAATTCTATGGTAAAGAGGGGATGAACACGTTTAGCATTAATCTGACAGTCATAGCTGAATTAAGTTAAAAAGTGAAATAATCATGGATCATCTTACCCATCTTTCCATATCAAGGTTTCCCAAGTGTGCAAAGTAAAATGCAATATAAAAATAATTTCATCACATGCAACTAGTCAAAATTTATTAAGATAATTTGATCTTTGATTGTGAACTTCAGCATTTTATGTAGTTTTATACCAATGAAAAGTTACATTCTACAATAGAATGTAATAGTTCAGAAAAACACTGCAGTTCAAAGCATATTTGGATAAGAAGGGTAGATATTAGAAGGGTTGAACTAAAAATGTATTAGAACATTATCCTAACTCTAACTACCTGAATGTGTTAGCCCTGCACAGAAAATGTTTAATCTACAAAATGTAACCGTTATATCCCAATAGCTCTGTAATAGGCATGCAGAGATGTGCATTACAACTGGATTTGTAACCTGCTCCTCCTCACAACATTGTCAAGCTTTCCTGATTTTGTCATGAAATTCCCTCTTTTCCTTACTGTCTAATATGTCACAGAAGTGTTCAGTAGGATTGAGGACAGGAACCGATCATTATACTCCAAAGGAGCAAATCAGGATCATGTTTCCACCTATGCAGAAAGGTTTCAGTATAACAGAAGTCCAATAAAATGCATTCCCATAAGCAGGTCAAATCACAGAATCACAGAATCCCCTCAGTGCAGATAGAGGCCATTTCGGCCCATCGAGCCTGCACCGACACATATCCCACCCTATCCCCGTAACCCCACGCATTTAATCCCCTAACACTAAGCGTCAATTTATCATAGCCAAATCAACCAAATGGTTCCTCCATAGAGAGTCTGCGCAGATAATAACTAGGATCTAAATATATGTTACCCAGTAATGATCTTGATCTATTTATAGATCTTCTCAATTACAAATGGATTTGAGAACATGCTCAAAAAGTTGCCAGGCTCGTAATATCTTTCCAACACTGCCGTGGGCTGCCAGTGTCAAAACTCCAACTTATGAAGCCCAGCTGGTCTGGTAGTTTCAGTTAAAGGATATTATGTTGAGCCGCACAAAGTCAGTTGCAAGTAGTCACCTTAAAAACTGCAACATAAATGGGCTCCCATTTTTCATCAGCAAAGTCTCAATTATCACGCACAAGTATGTTTAATGAAGTTTCCGCTTACCGTGCATAAGGATAAACGATGATTTAAAAGGGAAATGATTCAAAGAATGTTTCACACATGAATTACAAGTTGTTTGGATGAGAATTTTTAACATAATGTTCCAATGGTGTTTTTAAGTCTATAGAGAAACCCACAAACTTGATGACATATCTCACTAACTAGAGTTACATCTGAAAATAAATCTCTCAAAATTCTTTGCCACTGTAACAAGAAAATTTGTGACATTATCCATCATTTATTTATTCTAACAGACTTTTGGTGATCGGGTCCTCACCCCGGCTTCTTGGATAGTTCCACTCTTTGTTGTATTTTCTACCTTTGGAGCTGCAAATGGTTCCTGTTTCACAGCCGGCAGGTAAAAGATACTTTTTATTAAAACAAAGAACGAAGATGCACTTTTGGTTTAGATTCCATTGTACCATACTAGTCCCTGGCTCAGGGGATGTACAGGTAATCTACTTCTAGAGCACTGCAAATGCTACTCATGAGCTAGCTTCAGTAGTCTAAGATGAGGTGCTCTGACTTTTTAACCCCTCCTTTTCAGAGGGGAAATGCTTACATTTAGGGAGGGAGGGGGTAATTTTTAACACCTGCACAATGGGCAGGAGAGGGGTTTAATCAGCAAATTTACAAAGCCCAACCCCAAACCAGCGTGAACGCACCTGCTTCCAATTTAGCCGCGCGGATTTGGGGGAGTCCAAGTAACCCGCTCGAGACGTGGGTTCATAATTATGTGTAAATGAGGCTCCATTCCTGATATTTTGGCAGCCATTTAAATTTAACACTGACCGGCCGGGTTTCCCAGAGCTCAGGAAACCCGGCAGCTAAAGGGAAGCAGGAGCAGCCAGATCAAGCAGGCAAGTGCTTCTTATGGCACTGCTCATGTGCCAGAAGGAGCAGGAGTGCTTCGCCACCCCTCAAGCAGATCTTCTGCTGTGATCAGCCGCCCCCCACCCTTCCAAACCCGCAATGATTCCCGCTCCCCCTCCCTTCCGATTGCCAGTCCAATCCCCACCACCCCTCACGTCAACCCACAATGTTTCCTAGTCCCCATTCCATCCCAATTGCCAGTCGACTCTCTTCCCCTCCACCAACCAATGTTTCCCATTTGCCAGGGACCATCCCCAACACTCCTCAGCTGCAACCTTCTACCACTGGCTTTCCAGATTGACAGGCTGGCTGGCTGTTGGGTGGGAAACAGAGTAAAGAAATGATAGAGGTCCTGGCGTTAAGTTCAGCAGTACCACTGTGTTCTCGGCATTTCCAGCCCCCCCCCCCCCCCCCCGTAAGTATTGGGGCCCTGGTGTCCATTTCTGACAGTGTGGAAATTAATCAGGTAGGGTGACAAATCTCTCTTTAAATATATAGTCTAGCCCAGACTATCAAACGAGACCTGGGGGAATCCCAACACTACCTATAGCAAGGATATTGGAAAGAATCCTCCGCAAGCTGTATTCGCACTCCAAGCCTAGAATAGAAACATAGAAGATAGGAGCAGGAGTAGGCCATTCGGCCCCTCGAGCCTGCTCCGCCATTTAATGCGATCATGGCTGATCACCCAAATTCAGTACCCTGTCGTTGCTTTCTCCCCATATCCCTTTAGCCTTAAGAAATATATCGAATCCCTTGAATATATTTAATGAATTGGCCTCAACTGCCTTGTGTGGTAGAGAATTCCACAGGTTCACCACTCTCTGGGTGAAGAAATTCCTCCTCATCTCAGTCCTAAATGGCTTACCCCTTATCCTTAGCCTGTGACCCTTGGTTCTGGACTCTCCCGCCATCGGGAACATCCTTCCTGCATCTAGTCTGTCTAGTCTTGTTAGAATTTTATAAGTTTCCATGAGATCCCCTCTCATTCTTCTAAACTCTAGCAAATATAAGCCTAATCGACCCAATCTCTCTTAATAAGTCATTCCTGCCAACCCAGGTATCAAGTCTGGTGAATCTTCGCTGCACTCCCTCCATGGCAAGAACATCCTTCCTCAGATAAGGCGACCAAAACTGCACACAATACTCAAGGTGTGGTCTCACCAAGGCCCTGTACAACTGCAGCAAGGCATCCTTGCTCCTGTACTCGAATCCTCTCGCTATGAAGGCCAACATACCATTTGCCTTCTTAACTGCCTGCTGCCCCTGCATGCTTACCTTCAGCGACTGGTGCACAAGGTCTCGTTGCACTTCCCCTTTTCCCAATCTATTGCCGTTCAGATAATAATCTGCCTTCCTGTTTTTGCCACCAAAGTGGATAACCTCGCATTTATCCACATTATACTGCATCTGCCATGCATCTGCCCAATCACCCAACCTGTCCAAATCATACTGGAGTTTCTCTGCATCCTTCTAACACACATTCCCACCCAGCTTTGTGTCATCTGCAAACTTGGAGATATTACATCTAGTTCCCTTGTCTAGATCATTAATATATATTGTGAGTGGCTGTGGTCCTAGCACCGATCCCTGCGGTGAATAGTCTGATACACAAGTTGATTCAAATATAGGACATCTGAGCAGTAAAATGATAATATAGACAGTGCAACATTCCCCCCCCCCCCCCCAGCTCCCTCAACCCCCTGTCCCACCACCCTGAAAATAATAGATTGAGGGGTTGGTTGGGTGGAACCTGGATTAAAAAAATGTTTCTTCAATTAAAATAATGCACGAGACCCTGCAAGGTATGTAATGACAGGTCACGCAGTCTTTCTCATTCTTTGAATGCAGTGTAATCTCTACATTACAACCAGGATAGTCTACATGAAGGAAAGTCAGCTGGGGAATTTCTGATATAATAGAATTATAAGATAGGGTAGACATCTGGTAGCTGAGGTTTGAAGCGGCTGTGTCGAGATAAACTGATTGGTATTCAGCTTCAGGGATAGTCGAGACATCATGCATCATTGCAGGAGGCCATATCAATCAATCAATGTCTAATATAGGAGATGCAATTGTGACCCACTGTACAAAGTCAGCCATCTGCTTGGAGAGGGGAGTAAAGTCCACTGCCACAGGTGTAATGGATTCCTTCAGGTGGATATTTTAATTTTTTTCCGGTAATTCTAATTTTAACTGTAGTGGTCAGAGTGCAGGAAAACAACCTCTTCTACACTGAGCAACTCCACAAAGACTCTCAGCAACAGGGAAATGCTCCAACACTGACACAGCTGATCGCAATCTGCAATCAAACGTTCCCTCCTGTTCACACTATTCAGAAAGATAAGGGGGAGAGTACTTCTTGTAATATACTGTATTAAGTTTACTAATCAAAAACAGCTTAATTACATTGTGCCACATTGGGTACATTTATTCAACCAGGAATTAAGAGGACTCCTTTGTCAAAAAAAAGTTCCCTATGAGGAAAGATCACATATCTTATATGTTACCAAATAACTGCATCCTCCAACTTTCCCAGTTATCAACTCGATTTTTTTTTTTTATCCCTCTCTCTGGTTCAGCACATACTTCAAATCATACCCAATGGCTCAGCCAGACAATCTGCTTCTGGGAGTATCTGTTAGGAGGTGTAAGAGAGTGAAATAGATCGACTTTCCTCTTTTAAAAAAAATGAAACCTTCCTTCTCTGCTAATATTACATAGGAAACAGGCACAGACTCACTTTCCCGCACACACTCATTCAGCACATTGGTACACCGATGCATTGTGCTCCTTATCTGTCTGTACAGAATATTCTCGTTCAAGCTTTTTGGATCATTAAAGTTAGTTGATAGCCGAAACTTAAATACCTTTGTGCGTTTGGAGAGCTGTTTTGATTTCATCTTTTCTTAATAGACTTACGTATGTCACAGCTCGTGAGGGTCATATGGTTAAGATTTTGTCTTACATCAACATCAAACGTTTAACACCTTCACCAGCTCTCATGTTCAATGTAAGTAATTCATGTTTTCATTTACAACTTCAAAAAATGAGGATAGCCTGGTGCTAGTGTACTAAGATGATGAATGTCAGAATGATAGTAAGCCGTTTGTGTATCCACAGCAGTGGCAGTAATGGAAGACCACCATCATTATTTACAATAAAAATTTCATAAACAGTCTAGATAGTGTCTAAAATTGCTGAAAATGTAGTGAGTGAAAATTATACATTTGTATATTGTAGCCCAGCACCTGCAACTGACTGTAAGTGCCATTTGTTGGTGTTCTATGGTAGTGTTGTGAAATGCAATACATTCAAAGAGCAACTTAAACAGACTTCCTTCTATTGTATATTGAGATTGTCTGATGCCTACAGTTAACAATAGCAGTGCTTGGAAATTGTTATTTATGGGCAGGGAATCAGTGATCTGCTGTATAGTAAAAATGTTACATCGCCAAATGAAGGCATGATTCTAAATCCTGAATTCAGTTCAATGTCTACAGAAGAATGAATACTGCCTTGAACAACGAGGAAAAAAAGTTAAACACTTCACACCACACTGTGTAACTAGAGGAGGTACCAGAGCACGAAGGACAATGAGATAATCTAACATTTGCACAATAAATTTTTATTACAAAGTTAAGCAGATGAGAAAGATGGATGGAAAAGTGAAGACTAACGAATGTGGAAAGCTATACTTTTAGTAGATAACTAACTTTCCTCATTCATTCGACCTCTACATGGAAATAAATTGGCCCTGAATTTGCGGTCAGTGGCACAGCTAAGGAGTACGCCGCCATCATCCGAACGAAAGCCACACTTCGTTAAGTTGCTTTCAAACGCTGCAGAGTTGTGAGCAGTGTAGCGGCCCACGGATCCGAGGGACGCACCGTTGTATGAATGCGAACCTGGGATCATGTGGGGCAGCGCTCCTTTCACTTCCTGACTCTTAACCGATCAGGAAACATAGAAATCTCCGATAGGACAGCATTAAGCTTTGCAGAAAGTCGATATAAGCAGCTGACCTGGTTTTATTTTATTTTTATTTTTTTTACTGTTCACACTGCACTTTCCAAAAGATGGCTTAAGCATCTTTCTTTGGTTGGCATTAGTTTTGCTACATTAAACGATTTGATGTCAGGCTTCGGCTTTTAAATTGCTGGATATTAAAAAAACCTCATTTAAAATAATTTAGCAGCCAGAAATGCTATTTTATTAATAAATTACGATCATTGCAATAGTATTTAATACACAAACCAAGATTAATGGAATTCGATCAAACAGTGAAAAGTTTTGAGATACTTTTTACTGACGGTGTCCTCAAAACCATAAAACTCGATTAGGATGCTTTTTATGGGCCGTAGCATAAACCTAGTTCAAAATTATACAATTTTCACACTCCTGCGCCTGTTTGCAGCAGTGTTAAAAATTTTCAGGGTAATTAATGCGCAGTAGGTGGGCAATTAGCCCAACTTTTCGCCAGCATGTTGATTTCAATGGGTAGGTGAAACGTGCAGCACAGCCAATGCGGAGTCGGAACCGGACAGATCGGAAGTTCAGGATTTAACACATGCGGAAATCCCGAACTTGCGGTCAATTTCAAAGGCGATATGACGGCATGCTCTGCGAGTACGCATTCATACTGATCGCGAATTCAGGGCCATTATATGCAAGTCCTGCAAAAAAAAGAGTGGTTGGGCTTCTCTGATCAGGCTTGAACTACAGCTATACATGCTTATCTTAAGCGGTTAGATAAAACATAGTGAAACCACAGAAGTTGCTCTCTGAATTTATCTGCACATCATAAGGTGGCATAACACAGGTAGAATTGGCTCCAATCCTTTCCTGACCACTGATGGAGTAAAATAAGGCAATAGATTAGATTCCACTCTTTTGTAGTGAGTTTGCTCAAAAATTCTGATCCAATAGAAAATAAGCCATTTAGCATTCTGAACATACAGAACAAAAAAGGGAATAAAGTGGTACTTAATGGAAGAAACATGTGCAGTACATAAAGAAAATAAGATTCTTTCAGATTCAACTTTATGAAAAAACATTTTCCCCCTCATGGCAAGTAAGAAAAAGCAGATCACCATCAAAGCACAGACCTCACTAACAATACATACTGAAATCTGAAATTAATGTAAACAGCATGGCAGTTTTATGTAAGGTACATCTGGCATGAATATCCTACAAAAAAAGCTTATGGGGCCAAAAATCTTTTTTTTGGGGGGGGGGGGGGGGGGGTGGGATGGTCCAACCTGGCAGATCATCCATCAGGGGTTGGGGATCAAGAATTCAGATCTGCATGGTTTCCATTCCATTTAAGTTACATCAAAAATTCTGATCAACAGACTGGGGAGTCTCCTGCTTGCGCCCACCCCAATATCTGCAGACAGTTTTAGCGGGGGTTGGGGTGTTCCTAAGCTACACTAGAAATTTCTCCCAGTTATACCACCTGTGGGACATATGCTTGCTGAGCGGAGGTATAGGTCCCATACTGGCCTTAAATAGGCACCAAGATTGCTGGTATGAAAGCCTTCTCCTTCAATATTCAAAAATTCTTGTTCATATTTATCTTTGCCCTTCCCAGGTCTCAGAAATACCTGATCAGGGGCCTCTACAGGCACAGGCCACCTAGTTGCAATATGAAAGTGACCCTGTCCCCACGATTTTAGATGAGTTACCATCAGTGCTCTGTGGTGGCCAGAGGTTTTGACCTACCACTCTTCCAGCAGTAAAGCGGAGACCCTGGAATTTCAGGCCCAAACTGTTTATGAGATAATACTGAAGGCAGCTAAGTAGATTATCAGTAAGCTAAAAGATAGATCTTGATCCGTGCTACAATTTTCAACACTGAAAACCCCTTGAACACAATCTTCAGTGAAATTCATTGTAATCTCTATTAATCCTTGTAACATCAAAAAATAACAAATCGTGCAAGCTTAGCCCTTAGTACAAACCTAGCTTTACTTTTACAAGTGCTGAGCTGGCTGCTTTTAACCTTAGAGCGATCGCACCGCTGTGACTGTTTCCAATCCAGATTCTTTTCTGGATTGGAAACAGTTTCTTAGCTGGACAGAAAACCAAAGGCTTGACTGCTGACCCGTCTCAGCTCTCCATCTGAGGATTGGCTGGTTACCGCCCTCCTAGGCATGTGTCCGTGGCAGCACCTCCCTCTGAGCTCACATGAATGAAGCCATCGCAACATATTACACCCAATTTCCTTTCTGGGAGATGTTAATTGACCTAATTGTCTCAGAAAAATTGGTCTAATTCACATTCCCAGATATTGGGTGTTCTGAGGATTTAATCCATTGCAAGACAAATTTAACTTAATAGGAGGGTTTTATTATCAATTACCCAAAATTCCTCCTAGGTTAAAATCAAAAATCCCAAAATACAACAATTAGCATACCTTTAATTGAACCAGGATGGCAGAAATGTTACAACCAATAGATATATTCATGGTTTTAGCACTAACAAACAAACCTTTTTCACTTTGCACTACAAGTTTATAAAGTGGATACCTTTACATGCTGGGAAAGTCCGTATTGATGGAAATACTGGTTGGATAGGCTGATCTTTTCAATAGCCAAAAGAATGCGACTACAAACTTGTCTGTAGCAGTTAAGGTTCATCTGCATATCCATCATCATGTTGCCATAAAGGACACTTTCTTCTAAGATTGGGATCTCTCAATACATTAATACAAAAGCAAAATACTGCAGATGCTGGAAATCTGAAATAAAAACAGAAAATGCTGGAAATACTTAGCAGGTCAGGCAGCATCTGTAAACAGAGTTAACGTTTCAGGTCGATGACCCTTCGTCAGAACTGGAAAAAGTTAGAGATGTAACAGATTTTTAAGCAAGTGTAGGGGCAGAAAAAGGGAGGAGGGGAGGAAAGAACAAAAGGGAAGGTCTGTGATAAAATGGAAGGCAGGAGAGATTAAAAGACAAAAGGGATGATGTTGCAAGGCAAAAGGAGATGGTAATGGGACAGGTTAAGAAACAAAAGATGACACTAGATGAGGTGTAAATTGCAATGGCAGAATCATCAACAGCTGCCATGTGAGAGAAAAAAAGAGAGAAAAAAAATAGGGGCAGGAGTTATAGTCTGAAATTGTTGAACTCAAATGTTGAGTCCAGAAAGCTGTAAAGTGCCTAATCAAAAGATGAGGTGCTGTTCCTCGAGCTTACGTTGAGATTCGTTGGAACAGTGTAAGAGGCCAAAGATGGAGCGATCAGAGGGGGCGTGGAGCAGAAAATTAAAGTGACAGGCGACCGGAAGCTCGGTGTCGCACTTACGGATTGAACGGAGGTGTTCTGCAAAGCGGTCACCCAATCTGCATTTGGTCTCCCCAATGTAGAGGAGACCACATCGTGAGCAGCGAATACAGTATACTAAATTGCAAGAAGTACAAGTAAATCGCTGTTTCACCTGGAAGGAGTGTTTGGGGCCCTGGACAGTGGGAAGGGCAGGAAGTAAAAGGGCAGGTGTTGCAGTCCTGTTTGTGGATCTTGGGAAGGAGGTAAAAGCAGGCTGTGCAGGGTTGGGGAACTATGAGGTTGGTGGCCGTGGAGGGAAGATCTCCAGAGGAGATGAGGTCAATGACAGTCTTGGAAACAATGGCTTGATGTTCGGTAGTGGGGTCATGGTCCAGGGGGAGGTAGGAGGAGATGTCAGAGAGTTGGTGTTCAACCTCCACTAGGTAGAGGTCGGTTCGCCAAAGGACGACAGTGCCACTCTTGTCAGCAGATTTAATGACAATGTTGGGGTTGGATCTGAGAAAATGGAGTGCTGCAAATTCAGAGAGGGGTAGGTTGGAGTGAGTGAGAGGAGCAGAGAAATTGAGATGGCTGATGTCACACCAGCAGTTTGCAATGAAAAGATCTAGAGAGGTTAAGATCTACAGATGCTGCCTGACCTGCTGAGTATTTCCAGCATTTTCTGTTTTTATCTCTCAATACATCCCATTTAGTTCAGCATCAGGGGTACCAAAATCTTTAGTAGGATGGACCAACTTCCCTGAATTTAGATACCAATACCTATTTCTTGCACTGCTTAGATAGCTGTGGAGTTTGCCTTGGGAGCTGGCAGACAGCTACAGTGTATGCACTTCTTGAAGCTGACCCTGCTCCAGTCCTACCGTTATTGATAGTCAAATGCCCTGCTGCTTTTGTTAATTTAGCTTGATCAGAATGTTGGACTCACTAGCACCTGCAGTACGGTGCCCTCAGTATGTCACGTTTCAACCTCTGTTCCTTTTTAGAATCACATAACAGCTTCTGAAAAAAATCCTGGTAAATACAATATATGTAAATACAATCTGTAACTACTCTTCAGTCAGTTAATTGTTTAATGCTTCACTCTATTTTTCAGGGCATTCTAGCTATTATCTACATAATTCCAGCAGATATCGACACTCTTATAAACTACTTCAGCTTTGCTTCCTGGATTTTTTATGGACTGACTACATTGTCACTGATCGTCATGAGATTTACAAGAAAAGATCTGAAAAGACCAGTAAAGGTTAGATTTTTGTGGCCTTTCTTTTCTATACGAATGTAACTATGTGGACTGACATTACTTTTACCAATTAAAATTTACATTTATTTTTCAGGAACCCCATTTAATCTCAGTGGGCTTTTGCTCACAAAAGTTTTTTTCCCCATTAAACAGTGTATAATATTGGCATAAGAACAGAAAATGCTGGAAATACTCAGCAGGTCAGGCAGCATCTGTGGAGAGAGAAACAGAGTTAATGGGCTGGATTTTCTCAATGGAGACGAGTTGGAGGCTGGACTGCTGCTTGTCGGGTCTATGTCCCACCTCCATCATCTTCTGGCCAACCAGCGGGATTTTCCCGATTGACCTGGTTAAGCCCACCCTGCGGGCTCAGCAGGCCAATTAGGGAAGAAGTCACTGACAGAGCACGTCAACGCCTGACATGCTATCTGTCAAGACTTCTTGAAAGAAGAAATGTCAGCGTTTGACAGCTCTGTGAAGCTGTCAAACACTGACATTCTCTGTAGTTTGATGAGTCCTTGTGTTCAGGACTCATCAAACCTTTCAACTTTGTAGATTTCAGATGACTGTTGGTTCGGTGTATCCAACAGCCAGTCTGTGAAATCGACAAGGAAGATGTCGGGACTCCCAACCCAGAGCGGATGAAGGTTGTAGGCAGAAACCAAGGTAAGTGAACATTTTTTAACACTTAACACTCACCTTACATACTTACCACTCCACACTTGCACCCATCACTCACCTCTACATCTTACTTTCAGGTTCCTCCAACCCCCGCAGACCTCCTACTCGACTCCTCCAACCCAGTGGGATTCGCCAAGGTCGGGAAGCCATCACCCAAGAAGTGAAATGGGACTAATCCTTTTTTCTGCCTGTTAACAGACAGTTAAAAGGATTTAATCCCTTTCCCACCTCCAGGAGACGGGACCTGAAGCAGCACATCTTCCCACCTCCTGGCAAAAGGACATGGAGGCAAGATGGAGTACGGGTTTGCCATCCGCCCCCACTTTCTGCTACTTTACTGGCAGTCCTGCCTCCATGGCGCTGAGAAAATCCAGCCCAATGTTTCAGGTTGTTGACCTTTCATCAGAACTGGAAAAAGTTAGAGATGTAACAGATTTTAAGCAGGTGCCGAGGCAGGGAAAGGGGGAGGGGAGGAAAGAACCAAAGGGAAGGTCTGTCATAGGGTGGAAGGCAGGAGTGATTAAATGACAAAAGGGATAAAGGTGCAAGGCAAAAGTGGGTGGTAATGGGACAAGTAAAAAACACAAAAGCTGGTTCTAGACTTGTTTAAAAGTTGTGATGAAAGGTGAAAAACCTGAAATGTTAACTCTGTTTCTCTCTCCATAGATGCTGCCTGACCTGCTGAGCAGTTCCTGCATTTTCTGTTTTTATTTCAGATTTCTAGCATCCACAGTACAGGAAACTTTTTTTTAATCCGGCACGGACGGGACCGACATGGTGCCGGTTCATCAAAAATTCCGGATAACCGAACGCTATAGTAAAAGATAGGGAGAGTTGACAGCTCCGTATAAAGCAACAAACTCTGTTGCTTAGCAACAAGTGTAGAACAATGGCCACAAGTTCCAAGTGTCTCTGTAGCTTAGCAACAGCTGCAGCCACACCCTTGCACAGCAACAGATGGAGGAAGGCAAATACAATATGAAGTAAAACCTACTCCTGAATTTTGCCGGTTAACCAAGATTTCCAGTTATTTAGGTGCCGGTAAATCGAAAGTTTCCTGTATTTTGCTTTTGTATATAATATTGGCAGTTGGGCTGAATGCTGTACAAAACACAGTAGTAGTTATAATTTAATTTGCCAAAGAATATATGCTGCATACCCTGTACTAGGCTCAATTAGTTTGTATAAGAGGCTAAGTGAATTGATAAATTCACAAATTAAATAGGGAGAGCTATTATAAATGTATTAATCTCACTAAGGTGAAATTGTTTAATACAAAAAAATCAATTTTTCAGGGCTTACTCAGCTGTTATCTAAAACTGAAATTGCAGGCAAGTGAACCCATGATTTTCTGATAAGCTGCTTGCTGCATCCAAGGCCCAGTCAACAGAGCAGGGCCTCAGAAAAAATAATTTAATGTTTCCCAGGCGAAATATTCTGACAATTCAAGAGTTCCAGATTTGTCTCCTACAATGTGTACAGCAATCAGTGAAGTAAATCCAAATGCTCAGAGATTTATCAAATATAATCTACACATGATTTCCCTACACATTTCCCCACAATTAGTGCCTTCAATTTATCAACATGCATCACCTTCCATTGCCAGTAGGTGCTCGATAAGCAGTTTTACTTCTTCTATTTTCACTTCTGCCTCCATGGCACTGAGAAAATCCAGCCCAATGTTTCAGGTCGTTGACCTTTCATCAGAACCGGAAAAAGTTAGAGATGTAACAGATTTTAAGCAGGTGCCGAGGCAGGGAAAGGGGGAGGGGAGGAAAAAAAGCATCAATAATTTTATTGTATTTTTGAGCATTGCCAATATTGAATAAAGCTGGCTGTACAACTCCTCTGATATAGTGGAAAATTATGAATAATTTAATGCATTTTGTCAGTCCACAATACAATTAATGGAAGGTTTTGTACTGAATTTCCTTGTACTGAATATATGTACTTGTGAACATACTGCCACACACTCCCATAGTTCATCCTCCAAATTATTGTTCGTTTATAATCCTTCTTACTGCTTCTGTAAAACTTGGATTCATATTGAAATCAGTCCATAATATTTTTTGCCTTAGCACTTTTAGCCTCAGTTTGAGTAGATACACGGCAGTCTGCTTATTATTGCCTTTATTGAGAACACAGAGTACAGGAGACCAGTACAGGTCTTCTTTCACAGGGAACAGTGTATGGACTTATTATATAAAGTCAATCTATTATTTTTTTAAATGCTGCGTCTTCTCCCCTCTCTGGGTCTCATTATACCAAATATTGTTACTCACTTGAGAAGGTGGGTATGCAAACTGCTCCCAGGTCTC
This sequence comes from Somniosus microcephalus, assembly GCF_052327205.1. Lineage (NCBI taxonomy): Eukaryota > Metazoa > Chordata > Chondrichthyes > Squaliformes > Somniosidae > Somniosus > Somniosus microcephalus. The sequence continues at coordinate 236,809,350 of NC_140992.1, read as the reverse complement.
TGTTAATGGCTCTCTGTGATGGTCTTTCCCCGACCCACATATTACCCCATGATTTAGTACTGTGCAACTAGACATTTTATGATTTTTTGTTGACACTGCAACTTTGTTCAAATAGTCCCAAGTAAACAATCTCTTACAAATATAATAGAATGTAGGGCTGCTCATTATATTCATAGGTCTTTGGAACTGGCCAAATTACACACTGAACTTGTACTATACTTTGTGAAAGCTTATCCGGTAATCTGCTGTGGTGAGCTGCATGGTTTCAGCTGGTTAAATGCTAGCAGTATCCCTGTGAATGCTTGTTTCCTAAGCCTTTGCTCTGCAAACCTGCACCTAAACTCTGGCCTTAAGTGGGATGTGTCCCTACAGGGATAGTGTGTGCACTCCACATAGGACAAACAGAAAGTCTACAGGTGGTTATAGATTTCTCAGTAACTTGAATTGGAGACTCTTGAACATGGTGATGGGTTTCTGCATGTCAGAAAGCAGGCTGATCAAAAAAACCTCAAACCTCTCCCAGGTTTGTATTGTTAAAATCTCAGTGTGCATTCTCATTTCAGGTCCCCATAGTTGTTCCAGTTGTGGTGACTCTTGCCGCTATCTACTTGGTTATCGCTCCAATCATTGGTGCCCCAGACTGGGCATACCTATATTGTGCACTATTTATTGTGGGAGGACTGATATTTTACGTCCTGTTCATTTACTTTCGCGTCAGCTGGACTCGCAGAATAATGAGTAAGTAGTAAATATTTGTTGCTTAATGTATTCATTATTACTTAACTTGAGAACTAGAGACAAGTTTCAAAGCAAACAGAATGTGAAGTGATTCCAAGTTGGGCTTATTTGCGATTTATAAAATCAGAAAAGTAGTCCAGTATGTACCTTTTAGTGTTATTACTTAAACTTAATGATCCAAGTTGGATAAGCATTTGGCAACAAACTGAATTCCACGATAAAGCTAGTGAATTGTGCGTTGCTTTTGAACTCGGGCTGGCCAGGACATTCCTATAAAATACAAGGTGAGACATTGTCATTATGCTGTTCTTGCCAATTTCCCAGCAGGCAGCTCAGATTAGCTGACCACAGACCCAAGAGTATCAAATGGCTCAAGGAGATATAAATAAACGACTTTGTTACTGGTTATTTGTCACCATGTTTTTCAGCTGCTGGTTTTAGGCCTGCTAGTGATTTTTTTTGAGCAGATGATTATTTTTAAATTAAAAAAAGATTTAAGAAGCATTTGCATTTGTCAAATTATAAAAAACTATTTGGTGACATCATCAAGCGGGAATTGAAATGGTCTAGTGGATTTTGTGACAGAATTCCTTGACACACAATGATTCATATCATGTAACAAAAGTATTTCCTGGTAGTAAAGCCTCTCTCACAAACTTCACCTTCCTTTTCAGACCTAGCATTTGGACTCTATTAGGAGTAACCCAGATCCAAGCTCGATAAAAACACTCATGCAGAGCTGTGTTGACAAATGTAAATATTTCAATGAATAACTTAGATTATCCAAGAGGAATCTTAGACTAAAAGCAAAAAATATTTTTTGTTGACTAATTTACCAAGTACTGTTTCTATTATGAGTAAAATAAGATAGAATTTCAGCAGATAGCACGTCTTATTCGATAAATGAATTTGAAGAAAACCATATTTGAGAATATATTCAGCTGCACAAGATGTTTTACATTTTTGTTGGGTGTGTATTTCACACAGTGGGTCGTGAGTCTTTGGAACTCTCTTCCTCAGAGGGCGGTGGAAGCAGAGTCTTTGAATATTTTTAAGGCAGAGGTAGATAGATTCTTTATAAGCAAGGAGGTGAAAGGTTATCGGATGTAGGCGGGAATGTGGAGTAATCATAGAAACATAGAAGATAGGAGCAGGAGTAGGCCATTCGGCCCATCAAGCCTGCTCCGCCATTCAATGAGATCATGGCTGATCACCCAAATTCAGTAACCTGTCCCTGCCTTCTCCCCATATCCCTTTAGCCTTAAGAAATATATCTAACTCCTTTTATTTAATGAATTGGCCTCAACTGCCTTCTGTGGTAGAGAATTCCACAGGTTCACCACTCTCTGGGTGAAGAAATTCCTCATCTCTGTCCTAAATGGCTTACCCCTTATCTTTAGACTGTGACCCCCGGTTCTGGACTCCCCTGCCATCGGGAACATCCTTCCTGCATCTAGTCTGTCTAGTCCTGTTAGAATTTTATGTTTCAATGAGATCCCCTCTCATTCTTCTAAACTCCAGCGAGTATAAGCCCAATCGACCCAATCTCTCCTCATACGTCATTCCTGCCATCCCAGGTATCAGTCTGGTGAATCTTTGCTGCACTCCCTCCATGGCAAGAACATCCTTCCTCAGATCAGATCAGCCATGATCTTATTGAATGGCGGAGCAGGCTCGAGGGGCCGAGTGGCCTACTCCTGCTCCTAATTCATATGTTCATATACAGCCTATATTTCACCTCCTTATCAACAAAAGCACCGTATAAGTTTTAATACATGAGTAACTGTGAAAGTATAAAATGTCTTTGCATGATTGCATCAGACCCCATCATGTTCATGACTGTAGGTGACTGTTTCGATGAAAAAGTAACCTTTAAATTTTATTTCCAGGGCCCATTACCAAGCATCTGCAGCTGTTAATGGAGGTGGTACCAGCAGAGACTGAACAGTAAAAGTACCCGTCATCTCACTCTTAATTCACTCCTTTAATATTTTATGGTACTAGACATGGAAGCAAGGGGCAGAGAAAGCTGTAATATATTTCCTGACATCTTCGAAAAAACAAACATCTTTCTCCAATTTCTCTCCCATCTCCCCATGTGCCCTCTCCGAGCTCATTTTGTCCATGAGACCCACCTCCTGCTCCCTCGAGCCTATTCCCACTAAACTGAACACCGAACTTCCCTTCCTGGCTCCCATGTTAGCTGATACTGTGAACAGTTCTCTCTCCTCAGGTACTGGTCCCCTTTCCTTCAAATCAGCTGTCATCATCTCTCTCCTCAAAAATACACTTGACCCCCTCCGTCCTTGCAAACTACTGCCCCATCTCCAATTTCCCTTTCCTCTCCCAAGTCCATGAACGTGTTGTCACCTCCCAAATCTGTGCCCCTCTTGCCCGGAATTTCATGTTTGAATCCATCCAATCAGTTTCCGCCCATGCCACAATACCAAAACGGCTCTTATCAAAGTCACAAATGACATCCTTTGTGACTGTGACAAAGGTAAACTATCTCTCCTCATCCTTCTCGACCTGTTTGCAGCCTTTCACACGGTTGATCACTCCATCCTTCTCCAACATCGTCCAGCTGGGTGGGACTGCACTCGCCTGGTTCCATTCTTATCTATCTAATCATAGCCAGAGAATCACCTGCAATGACTTCTCTTCCCGCTCCCACACCATTATCTCTGGTGTTGCCCAAAGATCTATCCTTGGTCCCCTCCTATTTCTCATCTACATGCTGCCCCTTGGCGATATCATCCAAAAACACAGCGTCAGTTTCCACATGTACACTGACAACACCCAGCTCCACCTCACCACTACCTCTCTTGACCCCTCCACTGTCTCTAAAATGTCAGGCTGCTTGTCTGACATCCAGTACTGGAATAGCAGAAATTTCCTCCAATTAAATATTGGGAAGACCAAAGCCATCGTCTTCAGTCCCCGCCACAGACTCCGTTCCCTAGCCACCAAATCCATCCCTCTCCCTGGCAACTGTCTGAGGCTGAACCAGACTGTTCGCAACCTTGGTGTCATATTTGACCCCGAGATGAGCTTCCGACCACATAGCTGCGCTATTACTAAGACTGCCTATTTCCATCACCGTAACATCGCCCGACTCCGCCCCTGCCTCAGCTCATCTGCTGCTGAAACCCTCATCCATGCCTTTGTAACCTCTAGACTGGACTATTCCAATGCACTCCTGGCTGGCCTCCCACGTTCTGCCCTCCATAAACTTGAGGTCATCCAAAACTCTGCTGCCTGTACCCTAACTTGCAACAAGTCCCGCTCACCCATCACCCCTGTGCTAACTGACTTACATTGGTTCCTGGTTAAGCAAAGCCTCGATTTTAAAATTCTCATCCTTGTTTTCAAATCCCTCCGTGGCCTCGCCCCTCACCATCTCTGTAATCTCCTCCAGCCGCACAACCCTCCAAGGTATCTGCGCTCTTCCAATTCTGGCCTCTTGAGAATCCCCAGTTTTAATTGCTGCACCATTGCTGGCCATGCCTTGAGCTGCCAAGGCCCTAAGCTCTGGAATTCGCTCTAAACCTTCCCACATCTCTTCCTCTCTTTCCTCCTTTAAGACAGACCTCTTTGACCATCCTCACCAATCGACCTGTCGCAGATGCACCTGTCCAATATTGGTAGCAGTGACCATTGCACAGTCCTTGTGGCGACTAAGTCACGTCTTCACACCGAGGACACTCCCACTGTGCTAAATGGAGTAGATTCAGAATAGATCTAGCAGCTCAAAACTGAGCATCCATGAGGCGCTGTGGCCCATCAACAGAAGCAGAATTGTATTCCACCACAATCTGTAACCTCATGGCCTGGCATATCCCTCACTCTACCATTACCATCAAGCCAAGGGGCCAACCCTGATTCAATGAGGAGTGTGGAAAAGCATGCCAGGAGCAGCACCAGGCGTACTTAAAAATGAGGTGCCAACCTGGGGAAGATGTAACACAGGACTACATGCATGCTAAACAGCAGAAGCAGCAGGCTATAGATAGAGCTAGGTGATCCCACAACCAACAGATCCAGTTGTGAATGGTGGTGAACAATTAAACTAACGGGAGGAGGAGGCTCCATGAACATCCCCCATCCTCAATGATGGCGATGCCTAGCATGCAAGTGCAAAAGACAAGGCTGAAGCGTTTGCAACTACCTTCAGCCAGAAGTGCCGAGTGGACGATCCCTCTCGGCCTCCACCATCACAGAAGCCAGTTTTCAGCCAATTAGATTCACTTCACGCAATATCAAGGAACAGCTGAGAGCACTAGATACAGCAAAGACTATTGGCCTCGACAACATCCCGGCTGTCGTGCTGAAGACTTGTGCTCCAGTACTAGCTGCGCCTCGAGCCAAACTGTTCCAGTAGAGCTACAACACTGACATCTACCTAACAATGTGGAAAACTGCCGACATATGTCCTGTCCACAAAAAGGACAAATCCAATCCAGGCAATAACCGCCCCATCAGTTTACTCTCAATCATCAGCAAAGTGATGGAAGGTATCATCGACAGTGCTATCAAGTGGCACTTACTCACCAATAACCTGCTCACCTATGCTGTTTGGTTTCCGTCAGGACTACTCGGCTCCAAACCTCATTACAGCCTTGGTCCAAACATGGACAAAAGAGCTGAATTCCAGAGATGAGGTGAAGTGACTGCCCTTGACATCAAGGCAGCATTTGACTGTGTGGCATCAAGGAGCCCTAGTAAAATTGAAGTCAATGGGAATCAGGGGGAAAACTGGCTGGAGTCATACCTAGCACAAAGGAAGATGGTTGTGGTTGTTGGAGGCTAATCATCTCAGCCCCAGGACATCGCTGCAGGAGTTCCTCAGGGCAGCATCCTAGGCCCAACCATCTTTAGCTGATTCATATATGACCTTCCCTCCGTCATAAGGTCAGAGGTGGGGGTATTCGTTGATGATTGCACAGTGTTCAGTTACATTCACAACTCCTCAGATAATGAAGCAGTCCATGCCCACATGCAGCAAGACCTGGACGACATTCAGACTTGGGCTGATAAGTGGCAAGTAACATTTGTGCCAGGCAATGACTATCTCCAAAAAGTGAGTCTAGCCACCTCACCTTGACAATCAACGGCATTACCATCCCCGAATCCCCCACAATCAACATCCTGGGGGGGGGGGGGGGGGCGGGTTCACCATTGACCAGAAACCTAACTGGGCCAGCCACATAAATACAGCAGCTACAAGAGCAGGTCAGAGGCTGGGTATTCTGGTGCAAGTGTCTCATCTCCTGACTCCCTAAAGCCTTTCCACCATCTACAAGACACAAGTCAGGAGTGTGATGGAATACTCTCCACTTGCCTGGATGAGTGCAGCTCTAACAACACTCAAGAAGCTCGACATCATCCAGGACAAAGCTTGATTGGCACCCCATCTACCACCTTAAACATTCACTCCCTCCACCACCGACGTACCTTGCACTGCAGCAACTCAACAAGGCTTCTTTGACAGCACCTCCCAAACCCGCGACCTCTACCATCTAGAAGGACAAGATCAGCAGGCACATGGGAATGTCATCACCTCCAAGTCTCTCACATTCCTGATTTGGAAATATATCGTCGTTCCTTCATTGCCGCTGGGTTAAAATTCTGGAACTCCCTCCCTAACAGCACTGTGGGAGTACCTTCACCACATGGACTGTAGCGGTTCAAGAAGGCGGCTCACCACCACCATCTCGAGGGTAATTAGGGATGGGCAATAAATGCTGGCCTTGCAATCCCAGCAACGAATAAAAAAAGCGCTTTTGATCATCTGCCCTAATATCTGTTTATGTGGCTCAGTGTCAAATGTTGTTTTATAATGCTCCTGTGAAACACCTTGGGCTGTTTAACTACGTTAAAGGCGCTATATAAATACAAGTTGTTAATTATTTTTGCAATTTAACATTCATAGTAATATGCAAGTAAATGCTATTGTGTGCAACTATCTTGAAAATATACCAATTTTATATATATATTATATATATATATATATATATATATATAAATAATTGATACGAATTTTACAAAATCGATTTGCAATGTGATGCTTATGTGTTTGTGTATCTTATTAAAATTCGTATTGAAGGGTACCCTTATTGGTTAGTGTACCATTGTCAAGTGATGGAGCCAGATTTACCATCCTAATTTCCCTCATAGGAAGCTTTGATCGTTACTGTAGTGTCAAAGGAATCCACCAAGTAGAAATCAAGTATTTCCCAAGAGGGAGTAAATCACCCTTACACACCTCCTAACCTCTACAACAAATATGGTGTTTAAGCGTTTTCATTTGCTTTTGATAATTATATAAACTATTTGGAGACATCATTTAATCAGGGAAAGGCATTTGATCCTAAAATGAGAAAGGAAAAGCAAAAATTTAAAAATCTGGTTATCCCAATTGTAATGTGCAAAAGACACAAAGGTTAGTGATCACACTGAACTCTATTTCATGGAGTATACATTTTAATGAGTTAGCGGCCTGACAATCCATTATATTTTCAGCACTTAACATACAATTAGAGTAGGAGATGCAGTGGGTATGTAAGGATGAGGAAGAGCATGTAGCACCTGCATATTTAAAACTTAGAAGGAACAAAGGAAGTTCATGGAAGCACTGGCAATTGTATTCATACAATAAAGATAGAAAGTTTGCAACACAGAGAGTTTGGAGATAGAGGTTAGAAGGGAGCACCCATCAAATATTAAGCATCTTCTTGTATCCTATCCTGCAGTGATTCTAGAAGATGTCTCCACCTCCTCCTCCCCACAATATAGGAGTTATATTCAAGTCTTGAATGGATTTGGGCTTCAAAGAGAGCTAAGATTTGAGTGGGAAAAAGCATTTGGCACAAGAGGAAAATTAAGCTTCTTGGAGGTAGCTTTGGTAATGGAGGAAATGTGGGAGTTGTACTGGCAGTCAGAGAAGATAGTGATGTTTGAATGCCAAGAGATGAAGAAGGATTAAAAGTAAGGAAACTATGAAAGTTAAGAGGCAGTATCTATTACTTTGACTTGCAAGAGGCTTCATGTAATAAATATTTTAAAGACACTCAGCAGGAAGTTGGAATAAAGTTACTGGAGATAACCAAGGTGAGATTGAAAAAGTAAGTTTCAAAAGGAAGTTTTTGAAGGGTGTGAAGACAGGTGGCAAAACAGAAAGGATTTCCTAAGTGAATTCTGGAATACAGTATAGGCCCCGATTTTAACTTCAGGTGGAGTCCCCGCTCAGGTCGGAGTTAAAATTACAGTCGGGTCTCAATTATGTAATCGGGCTGCAACATGCATGTGAAGAAGAACCATGTTGGGTCTGGGTGCGTGTCATTGCTGCCTGCTTAGGAGAGCAGGTGAAAATTGCAGATGTTGCGATCATGGCAGCTTTCGGACAGGTAAGAGCCAGGGCGATTTTAACTGCCCACCCGCCAAGTTTCTGCTGAGCGAGTAGGGTTAAAATCACCCCCATAGTGTCTGAAGGCTCTGCCATTGATGGTGGAGCAGTGGGAGGGGGCAACTCAATAAATCAGAGTTGGAGAAGTAGAGGGTGTATGCTGGGACATAATGGTAGAGAGGATTGTACATTCAGGGCAGAACAAGGAAATTTAAAAATTGTAACCTTTTAAAAACTTACTGAAACAAAACTTTTATTGGCCATTGAAGGAAAACGAGGATATATAGGTGTCATAATTCAGTTAAGAGAACTGAAGGCTGTGAGCACTAATACCGTGCAATCTGATGAGCAGTGAAGTCATTAGCAAAAACGTGAAGATCATAAATCTGAATATGGAACACAGTGGGAGAGGTGGCTGAGTTGTGGGAAATCCCCAAGTTAATGGGAAAACAACACCAGAAGATAAGTTAAAGGTAGGGTGTTTTGTGAAACAAAGAGATAGACATGAATGGTGGGGGCCATTTGATAAATTGTTTAGATAAACATTATTCTAGATGCTCTCAATGGCTTTGGAGATGTCCAAGCAATGACACATGATTCAAAGTGTTTAACAGCAGAGATCCAGAGGTTGCAACATAGGAAACAAGAATACAAGTGCAATCGTCTTGCAAAAACCATACTACCAATCATGGATTAGGCCAGAACTTTCAAAATGAGGGATAATTTGAGTGTTAATAGAAGCTTCTATAATTTTAGACGGTTCTAATGTAAAGTCAAGCTGATCTTAAGAAAAAGTTTGGTGTGAGTATAAAGAAAGAAGAATCGCTTTGTACTCGTGCAGACTTTCTTGTTAACATCAGTGACAGGGCTGATCAAATGGGGTTTTGCACAAGTCTCTTAAGTGACCCACATTCTTCAGATTTTCCAAGCTGTATATCCTGCCTTATCCATGGTATGTTCAGTTTAACCTTAAGATTATACTTGAAACTGACAAAATTCTGAATTTTGTATGCTTATTTCTATGTCAGCAGTAATTATCTAACAATTTAAGGGACAAATATTGTAATGTAGCTACAGTTAATATGCATCATCTACAGTAATGTTATTCAAATGCTTCCAGATTGAATTAAAAGGTGAGCTGCATTTGCTTATCCAATCACTTTGTAGAAGGTGGATTGCTGCCATACTCTACTGCCACCTGCTGTTAAATTGTCACTAATCATTTTGGTTGTTGGCAATGAGAAACTATTTGCTGTTTTGTTCTGAATCTTCAGAATTTTCATCGGCTTTAGAACAGGAAATAATTCAAAATGTGTTAAGGAAAGCGGAGTCTCATTGATCTGTCATCTTTATCAGGCAATGAACATGTGAACAAAATACTACTAGGTCAAAAATAAATTATGACGGGCAAATCACCAAAGCATACTGTTCACCCACTCAACAAGAAAATAATTTTGGCTAAGCACATGCTCAAAACTTTGCATGTACTCATTCATGCAGTACTGTAAAATCGTTTATTGTATTACAGGTGGATGTAAAAGATCCTATGAAGTGCAGGGTCTTAGCCAACATCCTTCCCTCAATGAACATCACCAAAAACTCAGAACAGAAAATGCTGGAAAAACTCAGCAGGCCAGGCAACATCCGTGGAGAGAGAAAGAGAGTCAACGTTTCGGGTCGAAACCCTTCTACAGAACTGAGAGAAAAGGCAGGAAATGAAACAAAGGGCAGTTTGGGGGCTGGGAAAAGGGGGGAGGGGATGAAAGAAGAGACATTAAGAGATATTCAAAGTGAGACGAGATAGTAATAGGACAGGTAAAGAAACAGACAATGGCTCTAGATGAAGTGTGAAATGCGCTGGCAGAGTGAAAGACAGCTGCCATGTGGGAGAGAGGAAAAAAAAGGAAAAGGCACAAACCAAAAGTGTGGATAAAAAGTATAAAAATATAATCGGGGCCGAGGTTATGATCTGAAGTTGTTGAACTCGATATTGAGTCCGGAAGGCTGTAAAGTGCCTAATCGGAAGATGAGGTGCTGTTCCTCGAGTTTACGCTGAGCATCCGTAGAACAATGCAAGAGGCCGCAGACGGTGAGGTCTGAGTGGGAATGGAACGGTGAATTGAAATGACAGGCGACCGGAAGCTCAGGGTCAGAATGTCTTTTTATTTTTTACAGGAAAGAATTTGGAAGTTACACACTCTCTCCCACAAATCTCCCAGTTATGAATTGCAAGACACAATATAATTTTCTTCATGAGAACGATCCAATATTCTATTAAAATATGTTTGATGTTGAACAGGAAAATATAAATTAATTTTCGTTTTACTCCACACGAGGATTACATTTCTTTTTATTCTCAAAAAAGTTGGTAATGAAAATACACCAAACAATGAATGTTAACAACTGTATGATTAACTACATCTAAGTTTTCAAACTTCTGTATGGAAAACTCCTGCAAATACTGACAGTCCTTGGGACAGCCTGTCTTAACTCCCCAGAAATACCATGCTAAGTAAACAATTGCAAAAAATTAAGCACAGAAATTTGATGACCTTGCGGATCTCCTTGGAATCCCTAGATTCTAAGAACCTCCATTTGAAAACCTAAGTCCATAAGAATGCAGAAAACAAAGAAATTCCTGCACCTATTATTTTTTCATATAGCTTGCACATTACTTCTTGCAGTCTTTTATGAACTTTCACAGTAGTTGTTTTGACATATTGGTTGGCTGTCACAATAGACAGTTGAGACACTTGATACCCTGGGATGATTTGTCTTCTCTCCTAAAATATATTTTTTTATTCTCATTTCTCCTCTTTCATCATTTTAATATCCTTGTTCCAAACCTATTCTCATTCACTACTATGTAAATTATTTTCCTTCTTTATTAACATCTATTTTATGACATTATTCCTTTAGTATTTTGTGCTGCACTACTTGATTTTTCAGAATATTCCCTTGAAATTGACTAAAGATGTATGCAGCAAATCATATAACCAATGGAGAAGTAAATATTCAAAACCAGTTATTGTTATTCAAGTTTACATTTACATACATATATCATTTTCTTGCAGCATCAGTAAAATGCAAATATTTTCTGTCCCTTCTGAATGGGCAATTTTAAACTGTTAAACATGCTGCTGGATATTTAGGCTTACTTTTTCATAAAGCAATCATAGTTGGCAATTATAAACAGATTTCTGTGCCTTTAAAAAATATGGTAAGCTTTTACAGTCTACAGTACCTTCCAACTTTGATGCAGAAATAGTTTCCCTTAGTTTCAATTTGAGAATCTTCAATATATTTGCATTACGTAGGTCACTTCTGAAAGACTGGAGAGTGCAAGGGATTCAATCAGCTATAATATACTGCTGCTCTTGAAAACAGCACCAGGCTTGTACAAATACAGTGTCCTGTTGGTCAAGCTCTTATGATAACCACAATACATGACTGCACTCTGAGAAAAGCAGATTCAATTTCTGAGCATATAAGCAACTGTTAAACGTGCTGCTGGATATTTAGGCTTACTTTTTCATAAAGCAGTCATAGTTGGCAAATATGAACAAAGGATGAGTCAAAATAGAACTTATATCAATAAATCCAAGAGGGAATTCAGGAGAAACTCCTTTTACAAAGAGTGGTAAGAATGTGGAACTCGCTACCACAAGAAGTAGTTGAGGCGAACAGCATAAGTGCATTTAAGGGGAAGCTAGATAAACACATGAAGGAGAAAGGAATAGAAAGGATATGCTGATAGAATTAGATGAAGAGGAGGCTCGTGTTGAGCATAAACACCAGCATAGACCAATTGGGCCGAAAGGCCCGTTTCTGTGCTGTAAATGGATTCCCAATACAATTCCAAGAACATAACCATATACTATTGCATATCATTTTCTGTGGCTTCAAAGATTTTTTTCAGCTTATTTTAATTTCAAAGTGTAGCGGTTCGTGTAGATCGCCACTAAATAAGAGAGTTTGACTTCGACGAACTATAAATAAGTTGTTTATTTACAGGAACAGGCTAATTACAGCAGGTGAAATAGCATAAGATGGCTGACTGTAGGAGCACCGTGGTGTAGGCCTTGTCCCAGCGGGGACTCCACGAGGACGGAGTTCGCAGTCCTGTGGGGAGCGTGATGACGTCATCACGCTCTGCTGTGTGTTCCCGCGCTTTGGGCATCACGTGACCGCGTCGTGACGTCAGCACGTTTGCGTGCGCTTAGGCGGTCACGTGACCTGCGCCGTTGCATCGGTGCATCTCCCCGGTACGGAGGCTGGCCGTTGAGGCTGAGGTCGCGAGGCCAGGCTGTGCCGGTGCTTGCCGCGGGAGCGGGAGATCGCGTCGCTCCCGTCGGCTGGCCGATGCGGCCGAAGTCGCAGTAGGCCGGGCTGTGTTGGCGGCCGGCGCGCATGCGTCACGTGATGCGTGACGTCAGCGCGTTAGGTCGCCTCTTAAAGGGGCAACGGCCCAACAGGTAAGTTATACATACATAAGTAAGTTAAGTACATACAGTTAGGTAAGTTAAAGGGAATTATGTGTCTCAATGTAAGGGACAACCAGTGGTACCGCCACAAAAGCATATAAAGAGGATACTGGAAGGAATCCCAAATAGCGCAATATATTACAATATTACTACTTCACCTCTGGGACTCGGGTATGGACCCAGCCTAGAGAGAAATCTGATCACTGTTGGCTGTAAAGATCCTCCACGAATTAAGGGCAGGCAGTCATCACTCAGGTTTCTGAGATACGGATTAGTGTGAATTTTTCCATTTTATGCATCAACTATCCTCGTAGCCTCTGAGTAAATTACCAATTGTTAACCAATCTGGATTGAGTTAAACCAGCCTAAAAGATAATTCCAAATGAGGGAGGCCATTAGGCCTCTCTCACTTCATCCACCAAGAATCACCCTAAAGTGCCCCGTTTACAACATCCAATTGGTTCTTAAATTATTGCAGGGTTTTCGCCTTTACGTGGGAGCCCATTCATTTACTAGTTGGAACCTGTGTTTCCTGTCCTACTCTTGCAATTTAAATGAATTTTCCAGATTTACCTTTTTCTTAGCATAAACTAGCCCAGAAATTCGGGTCGGGGGCTTCCCGCGGGTGCTTCCCGCGGGTGCAAGCCCCCGACCTGCACTTACCTAGCGCGCCGGCCATTGAGCTGTGGGCCCGCGTGGGATTCTGATCCTGGGCCTCCTCCAACTACCGGCGCGCAGTGCTCGTGCATCCCAGGGGCGCAGTTAGTTCGATGCGTCCCCTGGGATCACGTGGGCCATGGGGAGCCAATGGTAGCAGGGATTGCTTCATTCATAAGTTTGACAGGAAGAGCTGTCAAACCTATAAATACTAAAAGCCCCAAAACATCACTAAAACTTCAAATAAATTTTAAAAACATCACATTTTTAAAATAACTATAAATTACATGAAATAACTATTTTAAACAGTAATTTAAATTTTTGAAAAAATTAATTACATTTTCTAACGGGGCTAAAAATAAACTTACCTTTCTTTAAAGTATTTAAAAATAATAAACCTGTGGAAAAAATGTTTTAATTTTAATTAATTCACCACTTACCTTGTTAAAAGCAGGCCTTGTGCCTGCTTTTTAAAAGTGTAACTGCTGGAGACTTGCCCTCCCGGAGAAACCTGCAAAAAAAACCTAAGTTCGATGCGCACGTGCTGCCTCTCCGGTGCACGCGTTCCACCTTCCTTCTTTCAGGGGAACGGAAGTGCCGGTTTCCCGCGCATGCGCAATGCATGCACGAAACCGGCACTTTCGTTGGGCCTATGCGCGAGTACCCCTTGCGTACTTACGCGTTCGGACCCCGTGCGTACTCACGCGTTCGGACCCGAATTTCTGGGCCAATGTATCAGATAAGATCACTACCCATAAAACTTCACCGCAGCAAGTGAGGTAAGAGGGGAGAAAAACTGAAGGAGAAAAAAAGGCACACTACCACTGAGCATAAATAATAGTGAGCTTTACTTTACAGCTGTGTTACTGAGAACTTGGACAAATATGAACTGATCAGAGAGCTAGAATGGATATGTAAAGGGTAAGTCATGTCTGTCTAACCTAGTTGAATTTTTTGCGGTCACTAACATGGTAGGTAAGGGAGTGTATATGGATTTTCAGAAGGCATTCGATAAGGTTCCATGCAAGAGATTGTTAGCAAACTGAAAGCGTATGGGATTGGAAGCAACCTATTGAGACGGGTAGGGAATTGGTTAGGATATAGAAGACAGAGAGTAGGCAGAATGGGTATGTACTCCAATTTGCGGGATGTGACAATAAGTGTCCCCCAGGATCTGTACTGGAGCCTCAGATTTTCACTGCATTATCAATGACTTAGATGAAGGAATAGAGAGCCGTATATCCAAGTTTGCTGCCAACACGAAGTTAGGTGGCACAGCAAGTCCCGTAGATGGGGCAAGAAAGTTGCATAGTGACATTGATAGATTAAATGACTTGTGCACAACTGTGGCAGATGGAGTTCAGTGTGGGGAAGTGTGAGGTAATTAATTTTGGACCCAAGAAAGATAGAACAGAGTAATTTCTAAATGGTGAGAAGCTAGGAACTGTAGAACAGCAGACAAATTTAGGGGTCCATGTACTACTTCATATGCCTCTTTGAGTACTGCATTGAGTTCTGGGCACTTCACCTCAGGTAGATACATTGGCTTTGGAAGGAGTGCAGCATAGATTCACCAGAATTATACCGGGGCTAAAAGGTTAAATTAGGAGGACAGGTTGCATAGAGTAGGCTTGTAATCCCTTGAGTGTAGAAGATTAAGAGGTGATCTAATTGAAGTGTTTAAGATGATTACAGGATTTGTTAGTGTAGATAGAGAGAAACTATTTCCTCTGGTGTGTGAGTCCAGAACAAGAGGGCATAAACTTCAAATTAAAGCTTGGCCATTCAGGGGTGAAGTCAGGAAGCATTTCTTCACACAAAGGATAGTAGAAATCTGGAACTGTCACCCCCCGAACCCCACCCGCCCCCCCCAAAAAAGCTGTTGAGGCTAGCTGAATGGAATTAATACATAAAGGATACAACCATAATTGAAAATATTTTTTTTTAATAGATTTTATAAATTAGCATGCTTAGGTCCCTGAGCTCTCTGTGTCCTGACTAATATTTGTCCCTCAACTGACGCAGCGAAAACCAGATTGGCTGGTCATTGATCTCACTGCTATTTGCGAGACCTTGCTGTGCGGAAAATCAGTGTGTGTTTGCTTACATAGCAGCAGTGACTATAATCCCTTAAAAAGTAATTCACTGAAGTGCTTCAGGATATCCAGAGACTTATCCTTCACATTGCAGAGGGAAAAAATTCAACCCAAAAATGGTATTTATGTGCTTCAAAAGTGCAAGTTCTTTCTTTCTCAGTTGTAACAGCTCCAATTAAATAGTTGGGGCTATTTAAATACAATTTGTAGTACACGAATTACATACTGTAAAGGGTGTTCATTTCATTAAAAAAAACTTTTGATGTATTTATGCTCGTCCTAGAGAAGTTGCTTTTTGAAATCAAAGGGTTATATGATACATCACCTCTTTAAATCAGAGACTGCGTCCCTGACTCACTGGCACTTGAATTTTAATGTGTATAAAGTGTGGGTGCTTTGACTTTTCCTGACCACTTGAGTGTGAATGAAGTTACCAGCTGGTGCTGTAATCAAATACTCTGCTCAATAATAAGCTCTTGGAATTGCTTACAACGGGAGATACAATTACATTTGAGCACTTCAATATAGAAATTTGAAGTGGTTTTCTCATTAAGTTAAGAAATCGGTTCGAGCCTAACCAGAAGGATATTATGAAACCTTCAAGGTCCCAACATTTGCACCTAGTATTACTTATTTGCGAATATTTTTATTAGATTGTCAGCGACTTTCTCTGAATAATTACAAAAACAAAGTTTCCTGATAAACAGTATGACTAATACAGTAGTTTATTGAAATCAAGCCTGTTGAGGAATGTAACAGTGAGTGGAGGAAAGACCGTAAAATCAGCTGGGAACTTCCTCCACCTTCAGGCAGCCAGGGTAAGGTAGAGCAGCAGCACTTGAGATGCGCTTCTTTGGTAAAATTAAAGTTCTTGTGAACCATAGTTACAGTCCAAAGATGTGCGGGTTAGGTTGATTGGCTATGATAAAAAATTGACCCTTAGTGTTAGGGGGATTAAATACGTGGGGTTACGGGGATAGGGTGGGATATGTGTTGGTGTAGGGGTTACGGGGATCGGGTGGGATATGTGTCGGTGCAGGCTCGATGGGCTGAAATGGCTTCTATCTGCACTGTGAGGTTTCTGTGATTCTGTGATTAAAAGTGTTAATGCTGCATTTTGTGTGACCAAAGAATTAGATATGCAGAAAAAGTTTGTTGCGTTAAAGTCATGGTCTCGTACAGGGGATCTGCAAGAATTTCCAGATAAATAGGTCGGCACTAACTGGCTGTTTCAGAGGCCACGGGCAGGATTTTCATTGGGCCGTGGAAGTGGGATTGGAGGCGTGTGGGGGGGTTAAAATCCTGAAATCGGGGGGGGGGGGGGGGGGGCGGGCACGAACCCATCCCACCCCGCCTCCATGCCAGTTTCAAAGGAGGCGGGTACCTGACCTGCACTGGGACCCACCTCCCCGAGGCAGGAAGGGGATTAGTGCCAATTAACTGCCTGTTAACATGCAGTTTTTAGCCTAATCCCTATTTTCATTCTTGAAGTGTGGGATTCCCGACAGCTCCAAACCACGCCAGGTTAGCGAGGCGGGCCGTCGGGCTTGGAGGGGTCGAGATGTCCGGTGTTCAGGTGAGTGATGGGTGCATGTGTGCAGAGGTAAGTGTGTTTAAAGAAGTTTTACTTACATTTACTTACCTTTACAGCCTTCCTTCCTTCAGGTCTCGGGAGTCCCTCATCTCACCGGCACAGAAAGCAGAATGGCCGCGATCTGTCAAAAATTGCAGCATTCAGCTTTCTGTTCCGGAGAGATCTCTAAATCATCCTGAGAGGAAGGAATTAACTACAGATCGTCAGTGTTTGACAGCTTCAAACAGCTGTCAAACGCTGATATTTCATCTGTCAAAAGGTCTTGACAGATGAAATACCAATCTGTGACGTCACCTGTTGCCGGGTGGCCCTTAATTGGCCTGCTGAGCCCGCTGGGCAGGCTCAACAAGGTCAATCAAGTCAAAATCGAGTGGGTTGGCTACAACTCGATGGAGGCGGGACTACAATCCTGAAAGTTTAGTCCCGCCTCCTACCCGCCTCCTCAATGAAAATCCAGCCCACAAATATGTACTTAAGGCCATCACTAGAAGAATGAAAGCTGAAGTTAAATTATTTCACAAAGTATCATTGGAACGTGGAATTCTTTATAACAAGTGGATAAAGAGGTGGAAACTTCTAGATCAATTAAAAAGGAACTGGACAAGCATTTAAAAATTGTAAAAACATACAGGTAAAGAATAGAGAAATGGGATTGGAGTAGATCGACTCAGTTGAACAGCTAGCCCTAGTACAGGTACAATGGTAGAAAAATGAAAGTGCTGCAAATTCAATGATTCTACAGCTGGTGTGGGACATTTCCTCTTTGTGCAATGCGCAGGGGTGTGGGTAAGGGCTTTCAGAGGTTGGCATTAAAACTAGCAGTTGTAAAATAAAAAAGTGAGGGCGTGATAGTAATGAGTGGATGCCCTGTGGCATTGCTCATGTATAGTCTGATGTCTACAGCATAACCGAGATGTTTAGGCTAACCTGGCCTGTCCCTTTAAAGCCATTGCTCTAGTGCTCACTGTGTGAAACTGAATTAAATTGGCAAATACAGGTAACTGTAGCTGCTTACAAACTGTATTGTTCAAGCAGAGCAATTGTCAGCTGCTTGTAAATGTTAGGCTTCTGGTTAATGACTGGCTGTTCGCATCTGTAACAAAATATGACATATGCACTAGACATTGGATTTTCATATACATCATATTTTAATGCTTTGAAAGCTGGTATCCAAGTCTGAATATTCCAACCTCTGCTAACACTACAGCAAATAACGTGGGACAAATTCAATTCATCATAAGAACTGGACCAGTGGACAAGTTTGTACAGTAATGCTGGCTGTTTGCAATATGTTTGAATAAAATTGGAGCTCTTTACAAATAAAAGGATTGAACAGATGGGGTTAGTATTTCACAGACTATTGTCTAAAATAGTTCAGTTTAGTGTTGCTTGAATGAAGTCAGTCACCCCCTTGCAGAGGGAGAAGAGTAATGCTGTCAAAGACTTGTTATTTGCCACAGTTAACTTTTCTTTCAATACATCTGTGGGAACTGATACCATCATGTCACCAACTTTTACTGAACTTGACAAGTTATTTCTTCTCATCCTCAAGTCCTTTTCAAAAAGTGAGGGAGGGCATTCAAAGTTTGATTCAAATCTGGCAAAGTTTTACATAGGTGAAACATTAGTGCTTTGTAACAAATTTATTCCTCACCTCTTCTCCCCACAGCTATCAAATCCTTTGGATAGGGTGAAAATTGAATTGGAAGAAACAAAAAACAAAAGACAATTGTTCTAAATTTATTTAGAAACAGTTCAACTGTGATCTGGAAACAGAATAATCTTGAAATACAAAATGGAAGGCTGCATTAGTGTGGTAGCTGGAAATGACAACACTGATAAATTCTAGGGTATTTTGTGAAAAGGAGAAAAAAGGCTGCAAGCAGAAGTTTGTCCAGAAGACCTTCTTCAGTTACATCTATAGAAAAAAAAGGCAAAAAAAGTGAGGCCAGAATTGTAGCTACCATGTTAATGTGAAACTGTTGAAGCAAAATTTACTTAAATATTTGTTTCTTTTACTATTACTATGACATTTAGATGACTAAGGGATCATTATAAATTTTCTCTAATTACCTGCGTAACATGGAAGAATGTAGCTCATGGGGAAATACAATGCAACGGATAAGAATTACTAATATATTAATTGAGATGCTGCTTTATAATGGTGTTATGCAAATTTAACTAGCTGTCTTTTGCCGAAAATCTGCTACTCCAAACAATACTAGGTGTCATCCACACTCCTAGGCATAGGTGAAATAGCTCAATATATCTTGAGTGTTTTTTCCTGGGTGAACCCAGAATCCATTAAGTATATGCTAGAGGAGTGAAACCTAAAATAATCTCTACATGCTGACAATATACTGAGGTGATTTTCCAATGTGGTGTGGAGGAATTTTTCTATTTGTTTGTGAAGGTTGAACAAATAAGAAATACATTTGTCAAAATGCTCATATTTATTCTGACACTCCATGATAATTTTCTGAATGCAGATCAGTGTTTGTATTTACCTGAACTATCAAAACATCATATTTTCTTTGTGAATCTATCATGCTTTGGGAGTTTTTGACTTTTTTTTTATAGAAAGGACTTGTAAAAAGTTACTTTTGAATACAGGAAACTTTGTGCTATCCGGAGGTGAGCTATCCGGCAATCTGGAGCCACCGGCAAAAATCAGCCGTCGTTTTTTATTCTTTGTTTTTTTTGCTTTGTTTGAACAGTCAAGCTGTGCAAGGTCTGTAGCTATAGCAACAGCTTCAGCTACAGAGGCTTGCAGGCCAGACCCAAGTGTTTAGAAGCTGTTGCTAAGCAACAGTGTTTGTTGTCAAATACGGAGATAAGAATCTCCGTATCTCTTAACATTAACTCTGGAGAGTACGGCAGTTTTGAGGCAATGGCAGCAGCTCGGTCCTGTGGGTGCCGGATAGCACAAAGTTTCCTGTATTGGGTTTCTAAAATGTATTCACACACCTTTTTAAAAAAAAGCCACTGAAATGATAGATGGTGAGCTAAGCTTTGATGTTGCTGCCCACAGACTATAAAAAGCAATTTGGTAGCCTGTCTCAGTAATCGAGCCATTGTGTTGAGAATTCGCTGATCCTTTAACAGTGAAAACAAAGTTATAAAAAAAAGATACACAGGTAGTCAATCAGGTCTTCAAACAGAAGCTAGGAGAGCAAGCTTTGGCCAGACTCAGGTTTAGTATGCAGGAGGGCAGTTCAGAGTTATTTTGTTTCAGTCAAGTAAGGTGACCCACTGATGTGGGGAAGCGTATTGTGTTTATTATTTTGTATTATTGCGCGAGGACAAGTTGTACTGATTGAACTCAATGAATCCGATCTTAACCATTGCTCTGTTTGTTCACTGACTATGAAATAAAACAGCTCAACAGTTTGTATTTGGCCTTGTCTTATGAAGTGTTTGCTTGGTCTGCCTTTGAAAATAGGAAATACATGAATATCCAGTTTGGACCCCAGGGGATACTATAGTTATACTCCTAGGTAATGCTATTTTATAGTTGGATATTGGCTATACGGGAACACCCCATAGTGCAAAAATGCAGCCCTTTTACAGCAGTGACAAGCATCAATGTACCTGAGAGAATATTTAATGCAGGACCGTAAACTTTTAACCGGGGTATATACCTGAATCTTCAGTAATCTTCTTCAGAACTGTCATTAGCACTGGTAAAACTATTCCATTCATCGATGATGGGTTCTGTTATTATTTGATGCCCCTTTCTTTTAATATCTATCAACAAAGAATAAGAGGATACTTTCAGCTTACAATGCTAAGAGAGTGACAGTCAGTCACAAGTTAAGGCTCTGGATAAATGTTGGGAGTAGGAAAGATCATTTCCTGACTCAAGGACAAAGACCACCGCCCTCTGATAGGTCCATTTATACTCCTGTTCAGGTATTTGTTCCATGTCCACTACCTTCTGACCAGTCAATGCAACATGGTGCATATTTAGTGGTGTTCAGGAGAAAGAACCAACTGTTTCTGATAGCACCAATACTATAGATGCAACAGCAGCATTAAAAAAACTACAGGAACCTTCTCTAAATTGAAATAGTAAGAACTACTCTACCTCCTAAAAAGGCTAATCATCCAAAAAGAAACATTTTCTGAATGATGAGACAGTCATTGCCTGAACAGAAGAAAAATTAAATCCCTTAGGTTTACAACACAGATGCCTGAACCACTTCCTGTGGCAAAGCATTCCATGGCTCCACTATCTTCTGCATAAAGTAATTTCTCTTAACTTCTCTCCTCACTCTATGACAATTTTAAATTGATGACCCCCCATCGTTGACTTCCCAACCAGAGGAAATAATCTTTCCCTATTGACTATCAAAACCCTTCAGAATTTTAAAATCCTCTATTAAATCTCTTGCCTTTCTCTGTTCCAGTGAAAATGGTCCCAGCATCTTGGGTCTTTCCTCATAACTATAATCTGACGAAAAGTCAACAACTTGAAACGTTAATTCTGATTCTCTCTCTCTACAGATGCTGCCTGACCTGCTGAGTATTTCCTGCATTTTTTGTTTTTATCTCATAACTATAGTTTCTCAACCCTAGCATCATCCTGGTGAATCTATGCTGTATAGTCTGTGGCTTTGATATCCTTTCGAGAATGGGTCTCCCAAAACAATTCAGTAATCTAACTGGCTTGACCAATGTTTTGTAGAAATGTTATACTTCATGCCCCTCTTTATAAAACTCAAAATGCAATTTTCCTTTTTTCTGGCTTTATTTACCTGAACTTGCACACTTTTAGAGAATTATGTATTTGAATCCCTAGGTCTTGGTGTTCATCTACACTCTTCAGCAGTGTTCCATGGAGTGTATACCAAGTTTCCCCCCCCAAAATGTATTAATGCATAAATGTCCACAGTAATTTGCATCTTTCACCTGTCTACACATTCCGCTAACTCAAGTTTCCCCAATTATTAAAAAAAAATTTTTTTTTTTTAAAAAGTCCTTTTCACAGTTTGTCAATCTCCCTACTCTAATGTTGTCAGCAAATTGAGGTTTTTCTCCCAATCCCCAAGTCCAAATAATCTATATACATAAAGAATAAAACTGATTTTAACACTGACCCTTGGGATACACAACTTTCAACCCTTCTCTACAACACCCATTTGCCCTAACTGTTTCCCACATGAGATTCTACATGGGTGTTGAACTCCAACAATTTGAGAAATGAAGACTCAACTTACATTGTGTAGACATCCCCAACTCAAAGGGATATAACAGTTCTCTAAATTATCTGTCTCAGGACACTGGAGGCAGGGGGTGGATGTAGAAGAACATATCCAATAAATGGGTAACGTACGCAAAAGAGGATTATTTTGGTCAGAGTAGTTAAAAGTGAAGTTATTCTTTTTATTTGAATAAAAAAGATACATTTTTTCTAAGTGTACCTTAAATTTCACAGTATAAAATAGGGCAGTGCGTGAACAAAAATACTCCTTAGATGTTCTTTCCTATGAAGAATCTTACCATTACAAATTGGAAGAGATACATTATCCGTCGATTCCTCGAAATAGTTGAAATCAAAAGTGACATTTGGATTCTGAAAGAAAATGCAGTTGAAACCCATATAGTAAGGGTGTTAGTGATTGATGTGCATTAAACATAATCCCCTTGCCTGCACAATAGTATATGTGCAGTGGTATTCCAAGTTTCCAAGGAAACCAGAGTGCTCAGTATATACAGCCCACTGAACCTTGCTGCAAACATCATCGCCTTAAAGGCTCAAGTGCAGGGTAGTGATGGAGGGAGGGTTTCGAATCAGGCCACTAAATAAATAAGGCAATTTCAACAGGCAGCATGAAAAGCACTTATTTCTGAAGTGTTATAATGGAGCCAGCACAGCAACAATCCAGAATAAGGCTTCTTAATTATGTAACAAAAGCAAAATGACGTGAATGCTGGAAATCTGAAATAAGAGAAAATGCTGGAAAACACTCGGGTCAGGCAGCATCGGTGGGGAGAGAAACACAGTTAACATTGCTGCCTGACCGACTGTGTTTTCCAGCATTTTCTGTTTTTATTTCTTAATTATGTAGTTAGCTGAAGGCAAAAGGATACAAAAGTCAAATTAGAAGTGATGCAATTCAAAGGCTTCGAACTAGTTGTCTGAATTTCCCCATTACAGCCACAAATTTGGTGTATAAATTCTGGTACAAGAATATGAATAGAACAAGCGATTGCCTTAGTGGCTCTAGTTTCATCATGCAGTGTAGCCAAGAACATGGATGATGTAGAATAACTACTTTTTGTAACATGTACAAACTCCTGCCCCTCTCCCTGTCTGTCCTAGTGTCTATCTGGTTTTCTCTTTCCCCCCGCCCCAGTGTCTGAGAGAGAGAGAGAGAGAGAGAGAGAGAGAGAGAGAGAGAGAGAGGGGGAAGATATCGAGTGGGAGAAAGGACATATTGGGAGTATAAGTAAAAAAGGGAGCCGAATGATAACTGATGCGATTTCCTTTTTTTGATTACTATCCCGGTTTATTTGCCCGAGTGCAATAGCCTCATGTAAACTCTAGATGCAAACCTATTTTATTGACTAAATAATTGCTGTTAAATTCTGTGCTGTGTTAGTACACAGTGGCAACCCGAAAGTAAACTTGACGATTCAATAAAGACGCATGCCAGGAAAATCTAGTTAAAAAAACAGGCCTTTCTGTTGCCAACTTGAATGAATCTGGCCAGTTTACTTCAGACTGCTGCCAGCTTAGCAAGGCAGGAGCTGCTGGCACTAACATGGCGCAAAAGCAAATTTAAAAACAGCCAACGAAATCTAACAAGAAGTGTTTCTTTCATATAAAAGCGCTACATTGAACAATAAAGGCAATCCACATATAATACAAGAAAATCTCTGTAGCCTTAAATGCATTGAATTCATATTTATATACTTTCTGCAAAGCATCTATGGACATGTTTTACAATAAAGGAACTATGTAAATTGAATTGTTGTTCATTGTGGCAACTCCAATTGTATGACACTCCTCCACACAGAATGAGATATTACCCGATGGTTTTTCATCCACTCAAAGAATCATAGAATAATACAGCACAGAAGGAAGACGAGGGGACACTACCATATACTTCCCTCCAGTCTGATAAACAACCATTCAGCACAACTCTCTGCTTTCTGTCCCGGAGCCAATTTTGTATTCATGCTGCCACTGTCTCTTTAATTCACATGGGCTTTAATTTGTCTAACAAGTCTATTATGTGGTACTTTGTCAAATGCCTTTTGAAAGTCCATATACACAGCATTAACTGAACTATCCTCATCAACCCTCTCCATTACTTCATCAAAGATCTTGATCAAGTTAGTCAAATACGATTTTTGCGCCTTCAACAAATCCGTACTGACTTTCATTTATTCGCCCATACTTTTCCAAATGCCAATTAATTTTGTCCCGGATTATTGTCTCTAAAAGTTCCCCCACTACTGACGTTAGGCTGACTGGCCTGTAGTTGCCAGGTTTATCCCTCTCCAATTTTTTAAAAACAGGGGTGTAACATTAGCAATCCTCCAGTCCTCTGGCATCACCCCCATATCCAAGGAGGATTGGAAGATTGTGGCCAGAGAGTCTGCAATTTCCACCCTTACTTCCCTATATCTTATACTCTCTCTTTGCCCCTCTTATTTCCTTTTTTAGATCTCCTCTGTACTTTCTATATTCAGCTTGGTTCTCTACTGCATTATGAACCTTCCAATTGTCATAAGCCTCCTTTTTCTGTC
The DNA here is from genome assembly GCF_052327205.1 of Somniosus microcephalus. Classification (NCBI taxonomy): domain Eukaryota; kingdom Metazoa; phylum Chordata; class Chondrichthyes; order Squaliformes; family Somniosidae; genus Somniosus; species Somniosus microcephalus. The sequence continues at coordinate 236,784,618 of NC_140992.1, read as the reverse complement.
TCATTGTAACCTCTATATCTTTAGTCATTCAGGGAGCTCTAGCTTCGGATGCCCTTCTTTTCTCCTTCGTGGGAATGTGTCTACTCTGCACTCAAACCATCTCCTCTTTGTAGTTACTGTTTTGCCTACCAATTTTTGATTCCAATTCACCTGGGCCAAATCCCTTTTCAACTCACTGAAGTTTGCCCTCCTCCAGTTAAGTATTTTTACACTTTATTGTCTCTTTCCATAGCTATTCTGAACCTGATATTATGATCACTGTCCCAACTGAAACATGCTCCACTTGCCCCACTTCATTCCCCAGAACTAGATCCAGCACTGCTTCCTTCCTCATTAGGCTGGAAACACACTGATCAAGAAAGTTCTCTTGTACACATTTCAGGAATACCTCCCCCTCTTTGCCCTGTACACTGTTACTATCCCAGTCTATATTAGGATAATTAAAGATGCCCATTACTGCTACTGCAATTCTTGCATCTTTCTGTAATTTGCCTATTTCCTTCCCACTATTTGGTGACCTATAGTATACACGCAGTAGCGTAATAGCTCCTCTATTGTTCCTTAATTCCAACCAATTAGACTAGTCTTTGGTCCCTCACCTACATCATCCCTCTCCAGTGCTGCAAAAGTATCTGACCAATAATGCCACCCACATTCTTTTTCCTCTTCCCTATACCCCTTGTAGTCAGGAATATTAAGTTCCCAGTCCTCCCCTTCTTTGAGCCAGGTCTCTGTTACTGTCACTATATCATAGTCCCATGTAGCGACTCGTGCCTGCAGCTCACCAATGATATTATGATCACTGTCTAATTTGCCTCTCTGTGCACCTTGTTTCTCTTCTCGAAGGTTTCGTCCTGGTGCCTATCCCCCTGCCAAATTAGTTTAAACCCGCCCCTCATGCCTCCATTAAAGAGCTGGTGGAACACATATTCTAGTTTACACTTATCCTGTAGCTGTACCTTTGCGGTTGACAAGGACAGAAGATGTAGTAGAAATCTGAGTACTTTCACATATCCTTGAGTTTTGAGGCCTATCAAGTACCATCCAGGTAGAATAAAATTAATATTGTCTTGAGAAGTCCAACAAGAAGAATGACCTTTAAGAGGAGCTCACTACCAGAGGTTAAGATGTTCCTGGGTATCATCGTTACTGTTGCCTGGTCTCTGCTTGGTTCTATCACCACAGTGGCTATGGCATAGTGTTAGCAGCAAACAGCTATCACTATAGCACCCTACAAGCCTTTTTCTTTATCAATCACCCATTCACCTGTGCAGTCCCCTCTTTTTACCAGACACTAGCAATTTTTCCCAGATTAAAATAAAATGTGAACAGAAAAACAAAAATATTTTGCATGTGTTATCATAGACCTCAAACCCATGCCTATGGCAAACCCAACCAAATTCAAAAGCAGCACTAAATTGGTAGCATTGTTTTGGGAAAAAAACTGCTTTTTAGAACAGTTGAAAAGAACTTCTGCATGCACTGCTTTGCAATAATAGCTGCCTTGCCTTATTTTCACCTAACTGGGCAAAGCCACAAGATGTTAAATGGCAGCCAGTTGTTAAGTAGTAATAATCAAAACCTGGTGTTCTGAATATGAATAGTATTAGTTGATACCAATCTTTTAATCTGCAACCCATTAACCATAATTGTTTTCACAATTTGCACATTTACCTACAAAACTAGATTCAAGGTTTCTGTAAAACCAGCTAGTTAAGGAACCAAGATCAATGGGGCCCATAATCTCCATGTATTTCACTCTTGCACGTTATAAATGCAAATTAAGAGTGCAAATGTGAAATGCACAGGGATTAATGAACTGCACATCAATGTAGATTAGAAGTAACACCATTTGAAATCAGAACTCCAGGTATTTAGTTCCAATACAATTACAACAGGGAATACTGAATGGGGAAGGAAAGATGAGTGGCAAAAAAGTTCCTTGGTGAGCACTAACTGTGTGTCGATTTTCACAGCTCAGAACATGTAATAGCTGTAGGATGAATTAGACATTCAAGGCTATTTTTGTTTGCTGTTTCTAAACATAGAGGACCACAGCTAAGTATTTCAAGACTGCATATGTATACAACCATCCATTCATTTGGTGTAACAGAACTTGGAACAAAATTATTTCACTACAATTACCTTGAATTTCAGCAAACTGTTCCATACACCTTTCTCTTCTTTGAACAGTGTTATGACAGGCTCTTCACTTTTAATGACACATGAGCACTTGCCTTCTAAAATACTGCCTTGAAGTTCCAAGTCTGCCACGTATGATTTGGCACCAACAGAGGCACTGCAATTAAATATGAAGCGTCAGATAAAAATCAAAGGCGATAATTTTCTTTGCAAATAATCCACACTCTACTTAACCTTTACCTGAATATTACTCTGCAATGATCAAATTTGCATGAATATTCTGTAAAATTTTGCAACTTTACATTTAGTATAAGACGGTCTTCCTTCTGATGCCACTTTACTTCAGGGTGAAAGCTGCAGGAATATATGAAAGATGCCAATTTAAAGTATTAAGTCAAATTAAAAACCTAAAATTTTGTTTGAATTATATAACCAAGTTGCACAATTAGGTTGTAGATTTTGAACACTTAATCATCAATATGGATAACCTTTTATGACCCGTTGTTGACTGACTTGTTTTCTCTCCAGGGGCATCCTTAATACCTGTGATCAAAAAATAATACATCTTAAAATATACATTAATTGTGGCAAAATCCTTAGAAACTAAATAACTGTTTGAAATCATTTTTCAATTTCTTGGCAATTCTATTTTGTATATGAAGTCAAATGGATGCACCCTTGATGCGCTATTAATTACTCAAAAGACTGAGGTTAAGCGAGTAACTAACAGGCTTTTATTAACAAGAGAATGAAGGTGTGCCTCGAGTGGTCGACCAGTCCAGAATACAGAGGGACTGTGGAGCAGTCACCTTTATACCTGGACTCGTGGGAGGAGTCAGCCGAGGCATGTACAGACATGTACACAGTGGAATACAAACACCCACACAGGCAGGTATAACAGTGGTTTACCACATTCACCCCTTGTTTAAAAATGAGTCCGGCGGGGTGAAGTGTATTAAAAGTTTGTGTATTGGAGTCTCTCCGGAGGTCTTGTCTGCCGCTGTGATCGACGTGGCGACGGCAGGGGTAGTGAAGCTTCCGGCGTCGAGTCCCGCGTAGGCTAGGGCACTGGTGTGTAGTCCTCGTGGGTGTCGAGCGGGTCGCGGGGCCCAGGCGTGCCGTCTGCTGGGGTTGGATATTGGATCATGGGGGGTGGGGGGTGGTAGTGGGTTACTGGGGCCCCCGAGGGTGCGAGGTCTCGTATGGAGACTGTGTCCTCCCGCCCGTCCGGGTACGCAATGTAAGCATACTGGGGGTTGGCGTGGAGGAGGTCGACCCTCTCGATCAGGGGGTCCATTTTATGGGTCCTCACGTGCCTTCTCAGTAGGACCGGCCCTGGGGACGTCAGCCATGGTGGTAGCGATGTCCCCAATGTGGACTTCCTTGGGAAGACAAACATTTTCTCATGAGGGGTGGCGTTAGTGGCAGTGCAGAGCAGTGACCGAATAGAGTGGAGCGCATCGGGGAGCACATCCTGCCAGCGGGAGGTCGGAAGGCCCCTAGACTTTAAGGCTAGCAGGGCGGCCTTCCAAACTGTCGCATTCACTCTTTCCACCTGTCCGTTCCCCCGGGGGTTGTAACTGGTGGTCCTGCTTGTGCTTGTGGCAATACCCCTAGCGAGCAGGTACTGGCGGAGTTCGTCGCTCATAAACGATGAGCCCCGGTCGCTATGGATATAGCTGGGGAAACCGAACAGGGTGAAGAGGTCATTCAGACATTTAATGACCGTGGCACTGGTCATGTCCTGGCAGGGGATGGCGAACGGGAAACGGGAGTACTCATCAATAATGTTGAGGAAGTACACATTGCGGTCGGAGGAGGGGAGAGGCCCTTTAAAATCAACGCTCAGGCGCTCGAAGGGGTGAGTGGCTTTTATCAGGTGAGCCCTGTCTGGTCTATAAAAGTGCGGTTTGCACTCAGCGCAGACTTGGCAGTTCCTGGTCATGGTCCTGACCTCCTCAATGGAGTAAGGCAGGTTGCGGGCCTTGATGAAGTGGAAGAACCTGGTGACCCCCGGGTGGCAGAGGTCATTGTGGAGGGCCCGCAGTCTATCGATCTGCGCGCTGGCGCAGGTGCCACGCGATAGAGCATCCGGGGGTTCATTGAGCTTCCCGGGCCGGTACAAGATCTCGTAATTGTAGGTGGAAAGTTCGATTCTCCACCTCAAGATCTTGTCGTTTTTGATTTTGCCCCTCTGCTTGTTGTTAAACATAAAAGCAACTGAACGCTGGTCAGTGAGCAGGGTAAATCGTTTTCCGGCCAGGTAGTGCCTCCAATGACGCACAGCCTCCACAATAGCCTGGGCCTCCTTCTCAACAGCGGAGTGTCTGGTCTCCGGGCCCTGGAGGGTTCGTGAAAAGAAGGCCACGGGTCTCCCCGCCTGATTAAGGGTAGCGGCCAGGGCAAAGTCGGAGGCGTCGCTTTCCACCTGGAAGAGGATGGATTCGTCCACTGCGTGCATGGTGGCTTTGGCAATGTCTTCCTTGATACGGTGGAAGGCTAAGCGGGCCTCTGCCGTCAAGGGAAAAGAGGTGGACTTGATCAGCGGACGGGCCTTGTCCGCATAGTAGGGGACCCACTGGGCGTAATAGGAGAAAAACCCTAGGCACCTCTTCAGGGCCTTGAGGCAGTGGGAGTTCCATAAGGGGACGCATCCGGTCGGGGTCGGGACCGATGACTCCGTGTTCCACAACACAGCCAAGGATGGCGAGGCGGGTTGTGTGGAATATGCACTTCTCCTTGTTATACGTCAGGTTCAGGAGTTGGGCGGTGCAGAGGAATTTTGAGAGGTTTGCGTCATGGTCCTGCAAGTCATGGCCGCAGATGGTCACATTGTCCAGATATGGGAAAGTGGCCTGCAACGCATTTTGATCGACCATCCGGTCCATCTCCCTTTGGAAGACGGAGACCCCGTTGGTGACGCCAAAGGGAACCCTAAGGAAGTGATAGAGGCGGCCGTTTGCCTCAAAGGCAGTATACTGGCGGTTCTCAGGGCGGATAGGGAGCTGGTGGTACGCTGATTTCAGGTCAATGGTCGAGAAGACGCGGTACTGCGCGATCTGGTTGACCATATCAGCTATGCGGGGGAGTGGGTAAGCGTCCAGCAGGGTGTAGCGATTTATTGTCTGGCTGTAGTCGATGACCAGGCGCTGCTTCTCGCCGGTCTTAACGACCACAACCTGGGCTCGCCAGGGGCTGGTGCTGCCCTCAATAATCCCCTCCTTCAGGAGCCGCTCCACTTCGGTTTTAAAGAAAACCCTGTCCCCGGCACTGTATCGCCTGCTCTTTGTGGCGATGGGCTTACAGTCGGGGGTGAGGTTAGCAAACAGTGGGGGGGGGGGGTGACTCTGAGTGTGGAGAGGTTGCACCTGGTGCGCGGCGGGCAATTTGGAAGCTGCTGGCTGCGGACTGTGAGTGGGGGGAGGGGTCCACCGTACACCATCGTAACACTTTTAAGGTGGCACTGAAAATCTAACCCCAGTAGAACGGCAGCGCAGAGGTGGGGCAGGACCAGAAGTTTAAAATTATCGTACACAGTCCCGTCTACTAAGAGTGTCACCACGCAGTAGCCGCCAATGTCCGCCGACTGGGACTCGGAGGCCATAGAAATCCGCTGGTGCGCAGGCAGGACTGGGAGAGAGCAACGCCGCACCGTGTCGGGGTGGATGAAGCTCTCCGTGCTCCCAGAGTCAAAAAGGCAGGTTGTTTCGTGACCATTTACCTTAATGTCCATTGTGGACCGGGCCAGTTGGTGCGGTCTCGCTTGGTCCAGCGTAACGGAGGCCAGCGTAGGGGTCGGTGTGTCGCTGCGGGTATCAGATGAGGCGGTGTTGAGGGCCTGCTGCGTCCCGGCTGGCGTCCAAGATGGCGGCGTCCATGATCCCCATGTGGCTGGAGGCGTCCAAAATGGCTGCTGTTCCGGTGGTTCGCACATGGCTGGGGAGGCCCAAGATGGCGGCCCGCACGGCCCACATGCGGCGCTGCTGGGGTTCGGGGTGGCTTTAGCCCTGCAGACGCTGGCGTAGTGTCCCTTCTTCCCGCAGCCCGAGCAGATCGCATTTTTCGCCGGGCAGCGCGCTCTGGGGTGTTTGGCCTGGCCACAGAAGTAGCATTTCTGGCCTTGGGACACTGCTGCGGTAGTTGGGCCGTTGCTGGGATGTGGCTGGGGTGGCACGGCGCTATGAGACAGTCCTACCGTGTCCCAGGCTGTCGTTCCCCGCGGCGTCCACGGTGCAGAGGAGTAGGCATCCATGCCCCGGTAGGTTGCGTCCAATGATAGTGCGAGTTCAGAGGCCTTGTTGAGGTCGAGGTCACTCTGCTCCAACAGTCGCTGTCGGGTGTAATTGGACCTGTGGCCCGCTACAAAAGCGTCCCGGATAAGTTCCTCGGTGTACACGGCGGCCTTTACATCCTTACAACCACAGGCCCGGCCAAGCACAGACAGTGCCTGAAGGTATTCCTCGGTCGATTCCCCAGGTTGTTGTTTACGACTCCCCAGGAGGTGCCTGGCATACACCTCGTTCACTGGGCGCGTGTACTGGTCCTCGAGGAGCTTGAGAGCAGCCGTGTACGAGGTCGCGTCCTGGATGACCGAGTACGCTCGGTGGTTCACTTTGGAGGTCAGGACATCCAGTTTGTCCTCATCCGATTTGACCGTTGCAGCGGAGGCGATCAGGAATCTTTCAAAGCACCTAAGCCAGTGAGCAAACTTGGTGGATGCGTCCGCCTCCCGATGGTCTAAGTCCAGGCATGCTGGTGTGAGGATCTTCTCCATTATAAAAAAATCTTGTTAATAAAATTGATGCGCTATTAATTACTCAAAAGACTGAGGTTAAGCGAGTAACTAACAGGCTTTTATTAACAAGAGAATGAAGGTGTGCCTCGAGTGGTCGACCAGTCCAGAATACAAAGGGACTGTGGAGCAGTCACCTTTATACCTGGACTCGTGGGAGGAGTCAGCCGAGGCATGTACAGACATGTACGCAGTGGAATACAAACACCCACACAGGCAGGTATAACAGTGGTTTACCACAACCCTATTGACACTAGCCAAGCAAAACCCTGTGGATTGCCTCTGTGATTCAGCACTGGCGTTTCCAAACAAAATGAATACCAGTTCTAGTTGTATGACATCCTGGGACTCAATGTCAGCATTAAATAAAATGCTTTCTAGTTCTAGAGAGGAGCGCTTCATATAACAGCCAACATACAGCAAGGTTCTAGGGCTAAGTATTCCATACTCAAAGTACTTAATAGCAGTTTCCTTTTTCCACGTAACTAATCCAACAGGTACAGCTGAAACAAATTTCATTAAATTACAGTTTCTAATCAAGTTTTAAAAAGGCTTCAACAATAAGGGCAATATTATTGAATTTATATCTTAAAATGCTTCCACTGGAGATTTTAAACTTTATCACTAATGTTGCATTTACAGCAGTAAGCCAGTAATATAAATTTGGTGGCACTGCTGCCACTGGAGGCTATGCATACCAGAAAAGATGCTTTTCACAACCAACCCTGATGGCAACACAAGTAGAATGTGGGCTTGGTGCTAGAGATAGCTAATCTTCCCCACCACTAGTGGGCTAAGCTCCTTATCTGAGGAAGGACGTTCTTGCCATGGAAGGAGTGCAGCGAAGATTCACCAGGCTGATACCTGGGATGGCAGGAATGACGTATGAGGAGAGATTGTGTCGATTGGGCTTATACTCACTGGAGTTTAGAAGATTGAGGGGGGATCTCATCGAAACCTATAAAATTCTGTCAGGCCTAGACAGACTAGATGCTGGAAGGATGTTCCTGATGGTCGGGGAGTCCAGAACCAGGGGTCATAGTCTAAGGATAAGGGGTAGGACATTTAGGACTGAAATGAGGAGGAATTTCTTCACCCAGAGGGTGGTGAACCTGTGGAATTCTCTGCCACAGAGGGCGGTGGAGGCCAGTTCATTAAATATATTCAAGAAAGAGTTGGATATATTTCTTAAGGCTAAAGGGATCAAGGGATATGGGGAGAAGGCAGGGACAGGGTACTGAATTTGAATGATCAGCCATGATCTCATTGAATGGCGGAGCAGGCTCAAAGGGCCGAATGGCCTACTGCTGCTCCTATCCTATCTTCTATGTTTCTATCCACCTGTATAGACCAGCAAAACAGTAAAATGTACACTGTTTTTTACTGACCTTCCCAGACACTGGTGAAATTATGGCTACCAGTGACATGATTACTAAATTTGATTTTACAACAGCTGTACATTTGAAATAAAAACAGAAAATGCTAGAAATACTCAGCAGGTTAGGCAGCATCTGTGGAGCGAGAAACAAAGTTAACGTTTCAGGTCAATGACCTTTCGTCAGAACTGGAACAAGTTAGAGATGTAACAGATTTTAAGCAAGTGCAGGGAAAGGGGCGGGGAAAGAACAAAAGGGAAGGTCTGTGATAGGATGGAATGCAGGAGAGATTAAAAGACAAAATGGATGATAGTGCAAGGCAAAAGGTGATGGTAATGGGACAAGTTAAGAAACAAAAGATGAGTCTTTTTGAGGTGTAAATGGGAATGGCAGAATCATCAACAGCTGCCATGTGAAAAAATAGGGGCAGAGGTTATAGTCTGAAATTGTTGAACTCGATGTTGAGTCCAGAAGGCTGTAAAGTGCCTAATCTAAAGAGGAGGTGCTGTTCCTCGAGTTTACGCTGAGCTTCGTTGGAACAGTGCAAGAGGCTGTACATTTGACATGTTTTAAAGTGGTTGCTGAAGAAATTGTTCTGCAATATAAAATGGGTGCTTTTCACAATTTTCAGGACCTGGAATTTTCCCAAAGTGGTTGTGCAATGAAAAATACCCTATAAAAGTTTATAGTGGTACAGCTTTTTAAAAAACTGCAGCAAAAACTAAGTTTATCAAACCGGCATCATTAACGCTGCATCTGACAAAAAAATAATGTTACTGCTTACTTTATTTTAAAAACACATCCATGAAAAACTTTCAGCTATATAGAACAATTTCTATTTAATAACAAAATCAAATGGTATAAAGTTGTCTACCAAGGTAAAACCATACCAGTATTTCCTTCACAAGAGGCTGCGCCATTTTGCAGGCAATGTAAATTTTGCAAACTGGCGAGTGAAAACTTCAAATTGTTTGCAACTTTATATAAAACACTCTTGCTAGATGTGCTCGATAACAGCCTAAAACAGTCAAGAAAACACTTAGTTAAATTCCCATATAGCAGATCAAATTGCTATAAAAAAAGTCAAGAATGTACTTAATCATATGCTGTGATGCTACATCTAAAATCACTTGTTTTACATCTTTTCCTTGTTTGTAGCTTCTACAGTACCTCTTCATGCAGAAGTATACACATTTTACAGATGCTGTAACATTACATACCGGTCAATAGTTAAAGCAAGTCCACTTGCTAACATTAAATTCAGGCTCTGGGGTCTTCCACTGAGATGGCACAAAACCCTCAGAATGTTTTCCAAAACCTTACAAAGAACACATGTGAAAAGGATTTGAGTTTATCAGAATACCATCTTTACATATAATTTGAATGTTAATTGGCATTATTCAGTGCAGTACTGAAGGAATGCTGAACCGTCGGATGTGGATTCTTTCAGTTGAGACATTGAACAGAGACCCGTCTATCATTTCAGGTGGAAGTACAAGATCCCTCTATTTGAAGAGGAGCAGGGGAGTTCTCCCAGTGTTCTGGCTAAAATTTATCCCTCAACCAATACTACTAAAACAGATTGGGCCGTATTTTGCAACCCCTACGAGGTGTGTACGCGCAGGTTCCATTTTTAGGGATGTGAAGCGCATGCGCTAAACCCGGAACTTGCGATCTGTCATTGGCATTTTAATTAATTTTAAATATGTAATAAAATTAAAAAATTTCATGTGTTCGTGTATTTTTTAAGTGATCCCCATTCTTTTATTGGTTGGGCCGGCCCACGTGGTCCTAGGGGTGCTTGCGAATCGCATGCGTCCCTGGGATATGCGGGCCTCTGCCCGCGCGTACCCGGAGAGGCCTAGGATCGCAAGCCTCCATACCTCCCAGGCCACCAGGTAAATGCATATTTTTTTTAATTTTTTTTTTTTTAAAAACAGGTCTGAGCCAATATCTCGTCATGTATCTCACTGCTGTATGTGGGACCTTGCTGTGCACCAATTACTGCCATATTTACCTACATTACAAGAGTGACTCAACTTCAAAAGTACTTCTGTTAGAGATTAAGTTTGAGAAATAGTAAGGAAATCCTAACATTTCTCACATTACATTGACTGTGAAGCGCTTTGGGATGTCCCAAGGACATGAAAGACACTATATAAAAGCAAGTTCTTTCTTCCCATCTCTTTCTAATCAAAACTAGTGTGACATGGAAGTAGGGCTTCAGTATGTCCACTCTATTGCGCTGCATCTAAAAGGAGAGGGAAACTGCACAGTCAACTTGACCATTAAGGAAAATAATGCTTTCAGAGATCAGACTACACAGACAAAAAAGGAGATATCCAAGGATGAACAAATGCATCTAATTAAAAGCCTATTCAAAGCATTTTTGACCCTCCAGTATCTATTTTCTGACAGCAGAAATTCTAGAATATTATTAAGCCGAAAGTGATTGGGACCTTGGACTTTTCCTTTAAGTAGGTTGTCACACATAACTCAACTAGGTCTTGGTGTGCCACAATTTTTTGAGCTAAATATCAGTTTTCATTACAGTATCATGAGGCTCAGAAACTAACCAAATGGCACAAGTGTTTTGTAAAACTCACCCATAATCTGAATTTAAATGACATAATTTCAGACTACAGGAAACTTTCGATTAACCGGCCCCTAAATAACCGGAACGCTTTATCCACCGGCAAAATTCAGGAGTCGGTTCAGGTAACTTTTTTTTACTTTTAGTTACTTTTTTTTTACTCCATTTGTTGCTGTGCAAGGGTGTAGCTGAAGCTGTTGCTAAGCTACAGAGACGCTTGCAACTTGTGCCGATTGTTTTGAAGCAACAGGGTTTGTTGCTTTATACGGAGCTCTGAGCTCCGTATCTTTTACTATAGCGTTCGGTTATCCGGAATTGTTGATGAACCGGCACCACGTCGGTCCCATCTGTGCTGGATACCAGAAAGTTTCCTGTATCTGCAAATTATTCACACAAACCTTATCATCTCTGATTTTACCTTATCCTTTAAGGATTGCTGAATCTTTGTACAAAGATGACTGACAATCTGTTGCTCTTCATCTTCTTCACAAACCCTGAAAAAAATGACATATATGTGCATGCAATATCATGTTAAACTATTCTCAAATAAAACTATGTCATGATGATTTTAAATTCCAAAACACAAATCATGAAATTTCCCATGTAAGCAGGGTTGGTGGGAAGAGAAAAGGACCAAAAGAGAAGAGGACCAGGAGACCACTGATTTCCATCTATAGAAACAAAGATGTTTACAGCACATAGATGCCATTCAGCCCAATTTGTTTGTGCCAGCTTTTTGCTATAGCAATCCAAAACTAATCCCAGTGGCCTGCTCTTCCTGACAGCCCTATATTTTCCTCAGCTGGAAATATTTAACCAATTTTTCCTTAAAAGATGTAATGGTCTCTGCCTCAATTATTCCCTGTTGCAAAGCATTCCATGCTCTGCATAAATAAAATTGCTCCTAACCTCTCTCCTCACTCTCTTAGCGACAAGTTTAAATTGATCATCCGGTGTGGCAGTGCTCAGGTTATTTTTGTTCAGCCAGGAGGGCCTAACAAGAATAAAAATAAAAATTTACTTTTTGGACTCTTCAGCTGGATGGCTAGCTGATACTATAGCCATAGTATCCATGGTACAAGTATAGGTTTCCGATTTTTATAGGAAAAGGGTTTAACCACTGAATCAGGCGAGCGCTCCAGCTACTCAGTTGTAGGTCGCTCTGTCAGTGACAGCGGCCGAAGTGCCTGCTTAAATGGGTTGGTAAGCCATTTTCGGGGTTACTAATGCCCCGTTTACGCTGGGGTGGCCCGTTAAAATCTAACGCTGTACCTTTCATGAGCACTCAATTTTTGTACAGTTCCATGTTCTACTATGGATTTCCATCGCTCTTATTTTATTTTTGAGACTTCATCAAATGTTTCCTGAAAGGCCAAATCAACTAGATCTTCAGAGTTCCATTAAGTAATGTACCTAAATTTCCTGCCAAGGCTCCTTCAGTACGCTAGTGTATGGGCCATCTGGTCTAACGGAATCATTAACAACCTCTAGGGGAAACTGAAGTACATTGATGTCAGTTGAGGACAGAATCAATGTTGGCTGAGATTCCCTCCTGCTAACATTTACTACTATGGCTCACAAATGAACAGTAACTCTCAGGAGTACTGGAGGGCATTCAGTGCTTATGAAACTGTACTTCAGCAGTAAGTTGAAGTTTCACAAGAGGAAGGGAGACAAATCAGCCAGAAAGAAAAAGCAAGAATATTAAACTTACTTACTGTTAAGAACATTGGAAACTCCTATTTAAGTAAATTCATAGTAAAACAATGAAAATAAAGCACTTTATTTTACAACATATACCTAATTCAAATTTATCCTTTTATTCCTCATTAGCAGAGGGCAATGGAGGGAGGAGGAAGGTAACAGGGACAGAGGTAAGAAGGAGAAAGAAAAGGAGGACGGAGGTAAGAAGAAGGAAGATAAGATGAGGGAGGGTAGAAGGCATAAAACTAGGTGGGAGGGAGGGAAGAAAGATAAGGAAACATAGAAGATAGGAGCAGGAGTAGGCCATTCGGCCCCTCGAGCCTGTTCCGCCATTTAATGAGATCATGGCTGATCATCCAAATTCAGTACCCTGTCCCTGCTTTTTCCCCCCATATCCCTTGATCCCCTTAGCCTTAAGAAATATATCTAACTCCTTCTTGAATATATTTAATAAGTTGGCCTCAACTGCCTTCTGTGGTAGAGAATTCCACAGGTTCACCACTCTCTGGGTGAAGAAATTCCTCCTCATCTCAGTCCTAAATGGCTTACCCCTTATCCTTAGAATGTGACTCCTGGTTCTGGACTCCACCGCCATCAGGAACATCCTTCCTGCATCTAGTCTGTCTAGTCCTGTTAGAATTTTATAAGTTCCATGAGATCCTCTCTCATTCTTCTAAACTCTAGCGAATATAAGCCTAATCAACTCGATCTCTCTTCATACATCATTCCTGCCATCCCAGGTATCAGTCTGGTGAATCTTCGCTGCACTCCCTCCATAGCAAGAACATCCTTCCTCAGATAAGGCGACCAAAACTGCACACAATACTCAAGGTGTGGTCTCACCAAGGCCCTGTACAACTGCAGCAAGACATCCTTACTCCTGTACTCGAATCCTCTCGCTATGAAGGCCAACATACCATTTGCCTTCTTAACCGCCTGCTGCACCTGCATGCTTACCTTCAGCGACTGGTGCACAAGGACACCCAGGTCTCGTTGCACTTCCCCTTTTCCCAATCTATTGCCGTTCAGATAATAATCTGTCTTCCTGTTTTTGCCACCAAAGTGGATAACCTCGCATTTATCCACATTATACTGCATCTGCCATGCATCTGCCCAATCACCCAACCTGTCCAAATCATACTGGAGTTTCTCGGCATCCTCCTTACAGTACACACGCCCACCCAGCTTTGTGTCGTCTGCAAACTTGGAGATATTACATCTAGTTCCCTTGTCTAGATCATTAATATATATTGTGAATAGCTGGGGACCTAGCACCGATCCCTGCGGTACCCCACTAGTCACTGCCTGCCACTCGGAAAAAGACCCGTTTATTCCAACTCTTTGCTTCCTGTCTGCCAACCAGTTCTCTATCCAAGTCAGTACCTTACCCCCAATCCCATGTGCTTTAACTTTGCACGCTAATCTCTTATGCGGGACCTTATCGAAAGCCTTCTGAAAGTCCAAATACACCACATCCACTGGTTCTCCCATATCTATTCTACCAGTTACATCCTCAAAAAATTCCAGTAGATTAGTCAAGCACGATTTACCTTTTGTAAATCCATGTTGACTTTGTCTGATCCTGTCACTGTTTTCCAAGTGCTCGGCTACTACATCTTTTATAATGGACTCTAGCATTTTCCCCACTACTGATGTCAGGCTTACCAGTCTATAATTCCCCGTTTTCTCTCTACCACCTTTTTTTTAATAAATAGTGGGGTTACATTAGCTACCCTCCAATCCAATGGGAACTATTCCAGAGTCTATAGAATTTTGGAAGATGACCAGCAATGCATCTACTATTTCTAGGGCAACTTCCTTAAGTGCCCTAGGATGTAGATTATCAGGCCCTGGGGATTTATCGGCCTTCAATCCCGTCAATTTCCCGATCACCATTTCCCTACAAATACTGATTTCATTCAATTCCTCCCTCTCATTAGACCCTATGTTCCCTGAAATCTCTGAAAGGTTATTTGTGTCCTCCTTTGTGAAGACAGAACCAAAGTATGTATTTAATTGGTCAGCCATTTCTTTGTTCCCCGTTATAAATTCCCCTGATTCTGACTGCAAGGGACCTACGCTTGACTTCACCAATCTTTTTCTCTTCACATACTGTATCTGTAAAAGCTTCTTTAGTCAGTTTTTATGTTCCCTGCAAGCTTACTCTCATATTCCCCCTCTTAATTAATCCATTTGTCCTCCTTTGCTGAAGGAGAGAGGGAAGAGATTAATTGAATGGCTCAATTGGGATATGCAAATTTAAAATTTACTCAAGGAAACCTATTTTTGGACAAATTACAGCAAACCTGTCTGCTTATCTTCAGAATTTCTTTTGCAGATAGGTAGGTAAAGTTTTGAATTCACTGAATGCTCCTTTCTAACCTGAATCCCAATCTCCTCCGTGTTATGGTTTTGTGAATTTTCTTCTAGGATTGCCATTACACTATAAGGAAGATGCCACTAAATCATTCCTTTATACCTGCTGGAAGAAAGAAGTGCAGCTAAAGCTCCAACAATAGCTTCCCATACATTATTTTCAACTGGCATCTTCAATAAATGGCAAAGGTGCTTCAATGCATCGGCATCAATAATAGCTGAGCACAGGTCACTGTTTTCAGCTAGAATCCCAAGTGCAACACATACGCTTTCTTGTAGTTCTGCATTGGTTACGCCTAAAACCAGAGAGATTTCAGAGAAGTGAAAATGGTTCCATCAATTTTGAGAATTTAAATGATAACTTTGAACAAAATTCTGTGAATTAGATGGTCAGAAATCTATATTAATAGTCAAAGTAGAAATGGATTTGTTCTCACCTTGAAGTAGGTTCATGAGTACATAAATTCCTTTCTCTTTTTTGATTTCACCCAGATCGCTACAACAAATAAGGCGAGTGAAAAATAAATTCTAAAAAAACATCAACTCAGAGCAATTTAAATGTTTCAGAATGTTATGAAGATTTTTACAAAATAGAAATATGAGTACCCAGGAGTGACGTCAATGATCTTATCAGATGACATTCTGTGAGGGAAAATTATTGGGCCGGATTTTGCTGTAAGTGAACGGACGGAGCTGTTCGTTAGACTTGCACTTGCCCATAGACTTTCTATGGGGTTTTGCACGGTTTACTTACTGGCAGCCAAACATCCAAATGGCACAGAGCCCTCTACAGGTCTCAGGGGTCCTGTGTGACCAGGGCAAGCAACTATGTATCTCCTTAACCAATCAGATTGAAGAATCGGTAATGAGACGTGCAGTGTCTGAACCAGAAGGGTCAGTTAGAATAGTGAATTCAATGTCAAATCAGGTATAGAAAAGCCAAATAAAAAGAGGGGGAATCTAAGAGAGATAAGAAAGAAAAAGAAACTGTCAAAAAACAAATTCAATCTCCAATAATAATTAAAAGCTGATTTTCAATGGCAGAGTAGTATTGGTAGTAATTAAGACATTATGCCGTTAAAAGGGTACTTAAACTGGAATGGACAAGCCCTAACTTTTTTTGCGAGTTTATTCCCTATCTATAAGCTAAGTACAGGAACTTCACGCCGTTCAATACATTTGAATGATAAGTCAGACGGTGAGATGGTATTTTCAGGAAGCTTACATCTCTGACAGCAACTTCCGGGTTTCCAAATTTAACTGCGCATGTGCAGTCCATTTTGCACATCAATAAAAGTGAGCGCCGTTAGTTTCACAGCAAAATCTGGCCTATTATGGCTTAGATACTTTAGAAACACCAAGAAACAAAATGCAAGATTCCACATACAATAAAAAACCGTGAGAAACTAGGAAAACTTTAAAATTGACCATCTTAGCCATTGGAGCAGGTGTTGACTATCATCATAAGCCCCTAGAAGTATGCTTTGATTCCCGAGCCACCAATGCAAGAATACAAAGGTGACAAGGTTGCTAGACCAAACAAAAGCCCAGGTCCTGCAGTTGATAATAGAGTAATCATAGGCAGCTTTGAAGGTCTGGACACTATACACCAAGGGAATGGGCTACAGGAAAGGAAGCTATCTTGTGGCTGTCATCAATTTAATACTACAGCTTATGACTCAGCCTTATGTACAAAATACAGATAGAAGCTCTGCTCTCCCCTGATTTGCCACTCCCTCTTTCATTTGAGAAATATGGGAAAGCCAACTTCCTTTGCTAGGGAGTCAGTTAGAAAGGGTCATCAAATTAAAATAGTCACCAAGCAAATGAAAGGGGTTAGGATAATTTTTTTTATGCTACAGGTTGTTGGAGCCTGGAATGCTTTGCCAGAGAGTGGTGGAGAGGCTGTTGCATATTTTAAGGGAAAATTGGATAAATATTTGAAGTAGAGGACAATACAGGACTGCACAGATAAGGTGGGACAGTGGGATTAGTTTTAGATTGTTTCAACAAAGACACAAGTGAGCTCAGACCCTCTCTGCTTCCTTCTCTCAAGCTGTACAAGTGACAAAAGAATGGACAAACTGTTAGCAAACAATAATGTGGTATTGCAAAGTCCATATTGCCTGACCCGAAGAGGCTGTAGCAATAAAAATGATTCCAGTCGTGTAGCTGAAAACATTATTGTTTGTGAAACTTGCTACTTACTTGATTTTTCTGCTCTGCTGTATGCAGAATGAAGCCTGCTATATTATTTGCTAACCTTTTGCTGCATCTTAAACAGCTTTTATTTTACTCAAGTGTCCAGCAGCCCACTTGAACTTGGAAGAGGGAATATCCCAAGTGAACCCTTTGTGGAGGCTGTGGATTGCATTGTAGAAATTTGAACTGTGAACTGTCATCGGAAGCCTAAAATGAGAACACTGCCATGTAATCATTCCAATGTATAATTTAAGAAAAACTAAATGGAAGAATTGGGTGCACAATTTGTCTCGTTTTTGCCAAGGTTAGAGTCACGTTGAACGTAGGCAGCTAGGATGCTGTATGCAACGGACACCATTGACCCGGATTTTCCCGGGCCTGTGACCATAAGTGCCCCGCAAGTTCCGGGTTTCCGCATGCCCGTACGAATCCGAAGGAAATGGACATTTTCTGGCGCAGGGTTGAGCTATTTGCCGAACTACTGCCCAATGAATGCCCACGAAACACTTACGCCTGGTAAAAGCAAGCCTTCTTTTACCAACGTACGGGTGGAAATAAGTATTAAAATAAAAGTTTAAAAATCATTTAAACATTCAAAAACCTTAAACATAGAAGATAGGAGCAGGAGTAGGCCATTCGGCCCCTCGAGCCTGCTCCGCCATTCAATGCGATCATGGCTGATCATCCAAATTCAGTACTTTCTCCCCATACCCCTTGATCCCTTTAGCCTTAAGAAATATATCCAACTCCTTCTTGAATATATTTAATGAACTGGCCTCCACCGCCATCTGTGATAGAGAGTTCCACAGGTTCACCACTCTCTGGGTGAAGAAATTCCTCCTCATTTCTGTCCTAGATGGTCTACCCTTTATCCTTAGACTGTGTCCCCTGGTTCTGGACTCCCCGACCATCGGGAACATCTTTCCTGCATCTCGTCTGTCCAGTCCTGTCAGAATTTTATAAGTTTCATTGAGATCACCTCTCATTCTTCTAAACTCCAGCGAGTACAAGCCCAATCGACCCAATCTCTCTTCATACGTCATTCCTGCCATCCCAGGTATCAGCCTGGTGAATCTTCGCTGAACTCCTTCCATGGCAAGAACATCCTTCCTCAGATAAGGCGACCAAAACTGCACACAATACTCAAGGTGTGGTCTCACCAAGGCCCTGTACAACTGCAGCAAGACATTCTTGTTCCTGTACTCAAACCCTCTCGCTATGAAGGCCAACATAACATTTGCCTTCTTAACCGCCTGCTGCACCTGCATACTTACCTTCAGCGACTGGTGCACAAGGACACCCAGGTCTCGTTGCACTTCCCCTTCTCCCAATCTATTGCCATTTAGATAATAATCTGCCTTCCTGTTTTTGCCACCAAAGTGGGCAACCTCACATTTATCCACGTTATATTGCATCTGCCATGTTTCTGCCCAATCACCCAACATGTCCAAATTATCCTGGAGTTTCTCGACATCCTCCTCACAGCACACACGCACACCCAGTTTTGTGTCATCTGCAAATTTGGAGATATTACATCTAGTTCCCTTGTCCAGATCATTTATATATATTGTGAATAGCTGGGGTCCAAGGACCGATCCCTGCGGTACCCCACTAGTCACTGCCTGCCATTCTGAAAAAGACCCGTTTATTCCAACTCTTTGCTTTCTGTCTGCCAACCAGTTCTGTATCCAAGTCAATACCTTGCCCCCAATCCCATGTGCCTTAACTTTACATGCTAATCTCTTACGCGGGACCTTGTCGAAGGCCTTCTGAAAGTCCAGATACACCACATCCACTGGTTCTCCCTTATCTATTCTACCAGTTACATCCTCAAAAAATTTCAGTAGATTAGTCAAGCACGATTTACCTTTTGTAAATCCATGTTGACTTTGTCCGATCTTGTCACTGTTTTCCAAGTAAAATTAGTTTACGTTATTTTTGGCCCCTTTAAAAATGTTTAAATTTATTTTTCAAACAATTACATTTTGGGTATAAATGTTTAATTAAATAGTACTTTAATTAATTTTAAACGTGGTGATTTATTTTTAATTAGGCTGTGTGAAAATGTATTTTTTGAGATTCCCATTATGCTTATGGGGGTTCCATACATAAATGGAATCCCCATAAGCATACATGGGAATCTCCCTTTTTGTTGGGCCGACCCACGTGATCCCAGAGACGCTTGCGAACCACATGCACCCCGGGATACGTGGGCCTTTACGCAGGCCCAGGAGCACCAGTCTTCGTAGGTCCCGGGCCATCAGGTAAGTACGGATTTTACTTGTGGTTTGGAGGCATTTGCCCACGGGAAGCCTCCGACTGCAATTTCAGATCCGATGTCTTTCTCTGAAGGGTCAATGATTTGGACAAAACTCACTGTACATTACTCAAGTGATAATCTGCAGCCAATTACCAGAAAACACCTGCCACTATATATTAGATAGGAATAATAACTACTATTTCCTCTCCTGAAATACTTAAACGACACTTTTAGCCATCTGAACAGATGGCAGTACTCTATATTAAATCAAAAGATCAGACGGTTGAGTGGTGCAGTAAGACTCAAATTTGAGCTCACAGTTACCCCCTGCCCCCAAGGAGAGTTTCTTCCCGTCCTCCGGAATGTTAGAGAGTAGGTCAAATTTCTTAGTTACTGATTTCTTCCATTTGTACTTCATGGGTCTGGAGGTTTGGAATAGGATGCTCTTAAAACAGTTGCCTCATTGTTGGATATATCCAAAATTAGTCCACTAAGATCTGTTATTATCTTTTGCTTGAGATATATTCAAATTAATGCAACTGTTAATTTAAACATTGCATTTTACCTGCAGATCTCCGATGACCTGGCCTGGAACCACAATACTGAGGCCATGCTGAAGAAGGCACACCAGCGCCTCTACCCTCTATGGTGCCTGAGGAAATGCGGCATAAGCACACAGTGGCTTGTGAACTTTTACCGCGGCACCAGAGAGAGCGTCCTGACGGGTGGTGTCAATGTGTGGTATGGTAACACCACTGCACAGGACAGGAAAGCCATCCAGAGGGTTGTGAGGACGGCAGAAAAGATCATCGGGTGTGCACTTCCGCCCATCGAGGAGATCTTCCAGACCAGGTGTCGGAACAAGGCCCGCTCCATCATCCAGGACCCCAATCACCCTGGGCACGAACTGTTCTCCCTCCTGCGGTCCGGCCGTCGGTACCGCAGCATCCGAACCAGGACCAGCAGGTTCAAGAACAGTTTCTACTCACAGGCAGTGCGCCTACTGAACTGCTAACCACACTGCCCCACATACAGGAAACTTTCTGGTATCCGGCATGGACGGGACCGACGTGTTGCCGGTTCATCAACAATTCCGGATAACCGAACGCTATAGTAAAAGATACGGAGCTCAGAGCTCCGTATAAAGCAACAAACCCTGTTGCTTCAAAACAATCGGCACAAGTTGCAAGCGTCTCTGTAGCTTAGCAACAGCTTCAGCTACACCCTTGCAAAGCAACAAATAGAGTAAAAAAAAGTAACTAAAAGTAAAAAAAAGTTACCTGAACCGACTCCTGAATTTTGCCGGTGGATAGAGCGTTCCGGTTATTTAGGGGCCGGTTAATCGAAAGTTTCCTGTATCATAGTCACATTCTCCCCCCCACCCTGGAATTGTATGTCACATGAACCGTGAGTGCACAAGAACATTCTTGATCACTGGACTGTGTGCACATAGGACTCTTGTACCTTAACTTATAACTCATTTGTACATTGCACACTGCATTTTAACTTATACTTATTTATATAATAGATAGATATTATACTTATACTACCATATACTTATCATATTACATTACTATTATTTCCAGTGGTAATAGAGGCTTTTTGCACTATTCATCATATCCTGCAACTTGGACTGTCATTGCTATACTTATTTGCTTATTGTTTCTATATTTATACTTGTTTTTACTTTTGCTTTTTATATTTATATTGTGGGAGTGAGTGGGGAGTAAGCATTCCATTGTACTAGTTACATATGGCAATGAAATAATCTTGAATCTTGAACAAGGGTCTTCTGTATGCACCCAAGTGGCCCATAAAGACAAAAAAAAAATGAACACTCTTGATCTAGAGGTCAGTTAAAGAGCAGAATTGAAAGAAGTCCATGTGCAGATTGTCCGCCATTCCTCTCAGCTGAGGTATGGTGCATGGTTAGAATCAATACAAAGAAAAAGAAAAGGAAATGCCAAAGTGGACTCATTACATTGTGCCAGTGTTAAAAAAGGATAACAAGTGGTTCCCGAGGGCTCAGTTGGTAACAGAGTTATACAGATCAATCCTGGTTTGTTTTGAATTGGGGAGCTCACAGTCAAGACAGCAGCACGGGTGCTACAAATGGCCTTCATACATTTGGGTTGGGGAGGGAGGAATCAGTTAAGGTTCAAAATCCTGATCACTGTCCAGTGGTTGCTGCTGAAAAAGTGCACCTTGGACTCTGGGTAAGACTAGGATTAGACTCAACTGTGATACCCTCCACCACTGTAGTCAAATAGCTTGCCAACATTCATTGTCTAAGCTCATATGAAGAATGGTCACTTGGGCAAAGAACTAAAAGAGAAAATGAGAAATGTGTGTGCTTTTAAAAAAAAATTATATTTACAAACTTAGAAATAATAAACACAAATTGCTCTAACATATTGGCTCAATTATGATTTTTTTTTAATCTATGTAATAATTTGGTATGTGGGCCGTACATTTCATTGAGAACTCAATAATAATAATAGTGAGTACATATTCAAGTATCTCGGCTGCAGTATACGTTACTCCTGTAGATGGCACAGTGATGGGCTTTGGAATAACTACTATTTTATAGTGAGAAGCACATCATCCTGCGATTGCACGATCTAGCCACCAGGTCCCACAAATTGCTGAAAAGGTAATCCAAAAGTCTTCTATCGGCATATAAATAGTAAACGGGCAGTAAGAGGAGGGGTGCGGCCGATTAGGGACCAAAAAGGAGACCTACGCACGGAGGCAGAGGGTATGGTTGAGGTACTAAATGAGTACTTTACATCAGTCTTCACCAAGGAAGAAGATGCTGCCATAGACATCGTGAAAGAGGAGGTAGAGGAGATGCTGGATGGGATAAAAATTGATAAAGACGAGGTACTAGAAAGGCTGGCTGTACTTAAAGTAGATAAGCCACCAGGACCGGATGGGATGCATCCTAGGATGCTGAGGGAAGTGAAGGAAGAAATCGCGGAAGTACGGGCCATAATCTTCCAATCCTCCTTAGAAACAGGGGTGGTGCCAGAAGACTGGAGAATTGCAAATGTTACACCCTTGTTCAAAAAAGTGTGTAAAAATAAACCCAGTAACTATAGGCTGGTCAGTTTAACCTTGGTAGTGGGGAAGCTTTTAGAAACGATAATCAGGGACAAAATTAACAGTCACTTGGACAAGTGTGGATTAATTAAGGAAAGCCAGCACGGGTCTGTTAAAGGCAAATCGTGTTTAACCAACTTGATCGAGTTTTTTGATGAGGTAACAGAGAGGGTTGATGAGGGCAATGCGGTTGACGTGGTGTACATGGATTTTCAAAAGGCATTCGACAAAGTGCCACATAATAGGCTTACCAGCAAAGTTGAAGCCCATGAAATAAAAGGGACAGTGGCAGCATGGATACTAAATTGGCTAAGCGACAGGAAACAGAGTAATGGTGAACGGTTGTTTTTCGGACTGGAGGAAGGTATACAGTGGTGTTCCCCAAGGGTCGGTTCTAGGACCACTGCTTTTCTTGATATATATTAATGACTTGGATGTGGGTGTACAGGGCACAACTTCAAAATTTGCAGATGACACAAAACTTAGAAGTATAATGAACAGTGAGGAAGATAGTGATAGACTTCAAGAGGACATAGACAGACTGGTAGAATGGGCAGACACATGGCAGATGAAATTTAATGCAGAAAAGAATGAGGGGAAATATAAACTAAAGGGTACAATCCTAAAGAGGGTGCATGAACAGAGAGACCTAGGGGTATGTGTACAGATCATTGAAGGTGGCAGGACAGATTGAGAAAGCAGTTAAAAAAGCTTACAGGATCCTGGGCTTCATGAATAGAGGTATAGAGTACAAAAGCGTGGAAATTATGACGAGCCTGTATAAAACACTGGTTTGGCCTCAACTGGAGTATTGTGTCCAATTCTGGGCACCGCACTTTAGGAAGGATGTGAAGGCCTTAGAGAGAGTGCAGAAAAGATTTACGAGAATTAATCCAGGGATGAGGGACTTCAGTTACGTGGATAGACTGGAGAAACTGGGGTTGTTCTCCGTAAACAGAGAAGATTTGATAGAGGTGTTCAAAATAATGAGGGGTCTAGACAGAGTAGATAGAGAGAAACTGTTCCCATTGGCGGAAGGGTCGAGAACTAGAGGACACAGATTTAAGGTGATTGGCAAAAGAACCAAAGGCGACATAAGAAAAGACTTTTTTATGCAGCGAGTGGTTAGGATCTGGAATGCACTGTCTGAAAGGGTGGTGGAGGCCGACTCAATCACGGCTTTCAAAAGGGAGTTGGATAAGTACCTGAAAGAAAAAAAATTGCAGGGCTACGAGGGAAGGGTGGGGGTGTGGGACTAGCTGAAGTGCTCTTGCAGAACGCCGGCACGGGCTCGATGGGCCAAATGGTCGCCTTCTGTGCTGTAACCATTCTATGATTCTATAAATCTTTTACTCATCCACCATGGTTTACTCTGTATCTGAAATATCTAATGTCCAAAATAAGGGTTTAAACAAAATTAAATACTTATTTCAGAACATGATTACATTTATCCATATTCTCCAACTGAACATGTAGAATTGCCAAGGGAGATTGAGTAAAATAGTCTCACCTTACTTGCATCTTGGCCAAATGAGTCATTGCAACTATTACATCAGCTTGTTCTTTTGGAACAGATAGGAACCTTAGCAATCTGCATAAGTAGCGTAAACAACCAGATTCTGATGCACTGTCTGCAGGATATTGCAGCACGAGGTTTTTGAGTTCCTCCACTATTGTGGTTCTTAATGAAGATGCTTTAAAATAAAAAGACAAACCATTACAAACATGCTAGATTTTATTGGAGCAAAGTGATGCATTTACGTTATTTCACAAAGCAAGTTATTCAGAGTTAATACAACTACCACATATAAAGTCACTTTTTCTGATTAATTGGTTTCAAGAAAAACACTTAAATGTCATAGCTGGAACCCACCTGTCACCCTCCCTGCACCTACTTCTCAAACAAAATGCTGCAATCCAACAGAAATCATTAAAAGCTAGTGGACAGGTACAAAATATAAGTTCAAAGGCTAATGGAATGTTGGTCTTTATCTCTCGGGGGCTGGAATACAAAGGGGGTGGAAGTTATGTTACAGTTACATAAAGCTCTGGGTAGACCCCATTTAGAGCGCCACGTTCAGTTCTGGGCACCACACCTTGGCAAGGCCTTGGAGGGGGGCGTAGTGCAGATGCACCAGAATGATACTGGGGTTAAAAGGGTTAGGATGTCAGGAAGCACTCCTTCACACAAAGGGTAGTGGAAAACTGGAACTCTCTCCCCAAAATGCTGTTGAGGCTAGGTCAATTGAAAATTTCAAAACTGAGATTGATAACATTTTTGTTAGGCAAGAGTATTGAGGGTTACAGAACCAAGATGGGTAGATAGAGTTAAGATACAGATCAGCCATGATGTAACAATGGCAGAACAGTCTTGAGGGGTTGAATGGCCTACTCCTGTTCCTAATTTCCAAATTGAACCACACTGAGCAATGCCACAGGAGATGACTGGAAAATAGCACTACAAACACAACTTTTGCCTGATTTACTAATTCTTTTAAAAGTTTTTCTTGCACAGACTTGAAGATTATTCAGAGTTCAAACTAAGAATACATAACAAGAACTTACATTTATATAGTGCCTTTAACGTAGTAAAACATCCCAAGGGCTTCACAGGACTGTTATCAGACAAAATCTGACAACATGCCACATAGTGATACAAGGACAGGTTGGTCAAAGGGGTAGGTTTTAAGGAGCGTCTTAAAGGAGAGGAGGGCGGAGGAGACAGCGGAAGAGAGGCGGAGGGGTTTAGGGAGAGAATTCCAGAGCTTAGGGCCCAAGCAGCTGAAGGCACGGCTGCCAATGGTGGAGCGATGAAAATCAAGGATGAGAATTTTAAAATCGAGGCGTTGCCAAACTGGGAGCCAATTTTGGTCAGCAAGCACAGGGATGATGGGTGAACGAGACTTGGTGCGAGTTAGGATACGGGTAGCAAAGATTTGGATGAGCTCAAGTTTATGGAGGGTGGAAGCTGGCAGACCAGCCAGGAGAGTGTTGGAATAGTCAAGTCTAGAGGTAACAAAGGCATGGTAGAGGGTTTCAGCTGCAGATGAGCTTAGGCAGGGGCAGAGTTGATTTTCTCACCAAATGTCTGTTCAACTTCCTCTTAAAATTACTATTGTTTTCAGTCTCAATATTACCATACACTATGCTGATACCATAATACAGGAAACTCTTTTTTATCTGGCACCGACGGGACCGGCGTGGTGCCGGTTGATCAAAAAGTCCGGATTACAGAGAGGTATACTTACCAAGGTACGAGAGCACTGTACACGGCAGGTGCAGGAACCCCGGTTACACGGCCACTAATATATAGTAAAACTTACCTGAACCTACTCCTGAATTTTGCCGGTTAAGAGAGATTTCCGGATATTTAGGTGCTGGTAAAAAGAGTTTCCTGTAGTATATGTTAAATTACATCTTAGGTAAATTACATTTGGCCAACATTTTGACATTTTCAGCTTTAAGAAAAACCCAGAGCAGTTTACTAACTTTATGTTCCTATGGGCATCAACACTTACAATTTTGATCTCCTAAAAGTGCACAGACAAAAGAACAGAGGCATGAAATGGAGCTGCTTTGACTATTTTTTACAGCTTCCACTGGAAACAATTGGTTTAAAGCTGCACGTGTCCCTCGACCTTGTCCTTGTTCTTTAGATATAATGCATTTTGACTGTTTCACAAAGCATGCATTAGAGGGATCTTGCAAATCGACATGGTAGCATCCAGCACTAGCTGCAAAGAAAAAGAAAGCTCTTGAAAATACAAGGGGAGCATGCCAACATAATAGAATTGACATAACCTTTATTATAATGAACAAACCCAATAATTTTATGAAGTATAGCCTAGAAATAGTTGATATTAGCAGATGGATGCTTAATACATTAATATGGCATTCCTCTGTCTGTTATTTTAGCGGAGGCGTTATCTCATTTAAAATAAACTGGTTAACCAGTGCTAAAAGTGAATAAAGGAATTTCATACAAACATATTAAGCATTTGTCCATTAATATTGCAAAATTATAATTTCTAGGCTTTGTAAGTGCATGCACCATTGAATAGGAAAAACAGATATAAAAGTATATTCAAATCAAAAGATTCAGAGGGAGACAGGAAAGGTACTCTGAGAAGGATTAAACATTTTGACAAATAACCGAAAAGATTTGTTACTTACTTACATCATTCAGGAGGTTGCATATACCGTATATACTTTATATACAAGCAGAAAAACCAACTTGTCCGGTATGAAAGGCCAAAGGAAGGAGGCCCAACTAATTTTAAGTCTATCTTGATAGCAAGATAAAGACTGTGATGGCTGGAGAATAGACTACCTTCTAGTTCGTTATCATTTAAAAAGGCTCTATGAGCTATCTTAGAATCAAAGGAATTTATGGCACAGGAGGCCGCCATTTGGCCCACTGTGTCCATACCGGCCGAAAAAGAGCTATCCAGCCTAATCCCACTTTCCAGCTCTTGTTCCATAGCCTTGCAGGTTACGGCACTTCAAGTGCATATCCAAGTATTTTTTAAAATGTGAGGAGGATTTCTGCCTCTACCACCCTTGCAAGCAATGAGTTCCAGACCCCCACCACCCTTTGGGTGAAAAAGGTTCTCAACTCCCCTCTAATCCTTCTACCAGTTATTTTAAATCTATGCCCCCTGGTTATTGATCCTCTCTCTTAAGGGAAATAGGTCCTTTCTATCCACTCTATCTAGGCCC
Source organism: Somniosus microcephalus (assembly GCF_052327205.1). Taxonomy (NCBI): domain Eukaryota; kingdom Metazoa; phylum Chordata; class Chondrichthyes; order Squaliformes; family Somniosidae; genus Somniosus; species Somniosus microcephalus. Next base: position 236,757,352 of record NC_140992.1, on the reverse strand, counting down.
CATATAATTTTATACACCTCAATTAAATTTCCCCTCAGCCTCCTCTGTTACAAAGAAAATAGACCCAGCCTATCCTCATTGCTAAAATTCTCCAGTCCTTGCAAACATAGAAACATAGAAGATAGGAGCAGGAGTAGGCCATTCGGCCCTTCGAGCCTGCTCCGCCATTCAATGAGATCATGGCTGATCATCCAAATTCAGTACCCTGTCCCTGCCTTCTCCCCATATCCCTTGATCCCTTTAGCCTTAAGAAATATATCCAACTCTTTCTTGAATATATTTAATGAACTGGCCTCCACCGCCCTCTGTGGCAGAGAATTCCACAGGTTCACCACTCTCTGGGTGAAGAAATTCCTCCTCATTTCAGTCCTAAATGGCTTACCCCTTATCCTTAGACTATGACCCCTGGTTCTGGACTCCCCGGCCATCAGAAACATCCTTCCTGCATCTAGTCTGTCCAGGCCTGACAGAATTTTATAGGTTTCGATGAGATCCCCTCTCAATTTCTAAACTCCAGTGAGTATAAGCCCAATCGACACAATCTTTCCTCATGCGTCATTCCTGCCATCCCAGCTATCAGCCTGGTGAATCTTCGCTGCACTCCTTCCATGGCAAGAACGTCCTTCCTCAGGTAAGGCGACCAAAACTGCACACAATACTCAAGGTGCGGTCTCACCAAACCCTGTACAACTGCAGCAAGACATCCTTGTTCTTGTACTCGAATCCTCTTGCTATGAAGGCCAACATACCATTTGCCTTCTTAACCGCCTGCTGCACCGTCATGCTTACCTTCAGCGACTGGTGCACAAGAACACCCAGGTCTCTTTGCACTTCCCCTTCTCCCAATCTATTGCCATTCAAATAATGATCTGCCTTCCTGTTTTTGCCACCAAAGTGGATAACCTCACATTTATCCACATTATAGTGCATTTGCCATGTTTCTGCCCAATCGCCCAACCTGTCCAAATCGTACTGGAGTTTCACGACATCCTCCTCACAGCATACCCTCCCACCCAGCTTTGTGTCGTCTGCAAATTTGGAGATATTACATCCAATTCCCTCATCCAGATCATTAATATATAGTGAACAGCTGGGGTCCTAGGACCGATCCTTGCGGTACCCCACTAGTCACTGCCTGCCACTCGGAAAATGACCCGTTTATTCCAACTCTTTGCTTTCTGTCCGCCAACCAGTTCTCTATCCAAGTCAATACTTTGCCCCCAATCCCATGTGCCTTAATTTTGCACGCTAATCTCTTATGCGGGACCTTATCGAAAGCCTTCTGAAAGTCCAAATACACCACATCCACTGGTTCTCCCTTATCTATTTTACCAGTTACATCCTCAAAAAATTCCAGTAGATTAGTCAAGCATGATTTACCTTTTGTAAATCCATGTTGACTTTGTCCGATCCAGTCACTGCTTTCCAAGTGCTCTGCTATTACATCTTTTATAATGGACTCTAGCATTTTCCCCACTACCGATGTCAAGCTTACTGGTCTATAATTCCCCGCCTTTTCTCTACCACCTTTTTTGAATAGTGGGGTGACATTAGCTACCCGCCAATCCATGGGTACCGTTCCAGAGTCTATCGAGTTCTGGAAGATGACCAGCAATGCATCTACTATTTCTAGGGCCACTTCCTTAAGTACCCTGGGATGTAGATTATCAGGCCCTGGGGATTTATTGGCCTTCAGTCCCATCAATTTTCCTAACACCATTTCCCTACAAATACTGATTTCTTTCAGTTCCACCCTTTCATCAGACCCTATGTTCCCCGACATCTCTGGGAGGTTATTTGTGTCCTCCTTTGTGAAGACAGAACCAAAATATGTATTTAGTTGGTCGCCATTTCTTTGTTCCCCATTATAAATTCCCCCGATTCTGACTGCAAGGGACCTATGCTTGACTTCACCAATCTTTTTCTCTTCACATATCTATAAAAGCTTTTACAGTCAATTTTTATGTTCCCTGCAAGCTTACTCTCATATTCTATTTTCCCTTTCTTAATTAATCCCTTTGTCCTCCTTTGTTGAATCCTAAACTGCTCCCAATCTTCAGGATTATTGCTTTTTCTGGCCAATTTATATGCCCTCTCCTTGGACCTTATGCTATCCCTAATTTCCCTTGTTAGCCACGGTTGGGTCACCTTTTTTGTTTTATTTTTATGTCAAACTGGGATGAACAAATTCTGTAGTTCATCCATTTGGTCTTTGAATGTTTGCCATTGCCTATCCACCGTCAACCCTTTGAGTGCCATTCCCCAATCAATCCTACCCAACTCGCTCCTCAGACCATCGTAGTTTCCTTTATTTAAATTGAGGACCCTAGTCTCCGAGTCAACTACTTCATTCTCCATCTTAATGAAGAATTCGATCATATTATGATCACTCCGACCCAAGGGGCCTCGTACAACAAGATTGCCAATTAATCCTTCCTCGTTACATAATACCCAGTCTAAGATGGCCTGATCTCTGGTTGGTTCCTCGACATATTGGTCCAGGAAACCATCCCGTAAACACTCCAGGAATTCCTCCTCCACAGTATTGTTACTAATTTGGTTGGCCCAATCTATGTAGATTAAAGTCACCCATGATGACTGCTGTGCCCTTATTGCACGCTTCTTTAATTTCACTTTTAATGCCATCTCCAGCCTTACTGTTTGGAGGTCTATAAACCACTCCCACTAACGTTTTTTTCCCCTTAGTATTTCTCAATTCTACCCATACAGATTCCACCTCATCAGAGCTAATGTCCTTCATTACAATTGTGTTAATCCCTTTTTTAACCAGTAATGCTACCCCACCTCCCTTTCCTTTTTGCCTATCTTTCCTGAATATCGAATACCCCTGGATGTTGAGTTCCCAGTCCTGGCCTTCCTTGAGCCATGTTTCCGTAATCCCAACCAAATCGTATTTGTTTACTTCTATTTGCACAGCCAATTCATCCACCTTATTACAAATGCTCCTCGCATTAAGACACAAAGCCTTCAGGCTTGTTTTTTTAACGCTCTTAGACATCCTCATAAATCTCCTCTGTACCCTTTCTAGTGCAATCACATCTTTCCTGTAATATGGTGACCAGAACTGTACACAGTACTCTAGCTGTGGTCTAACTAGCATTCACGCAAATTAATAAACTGGAAAAAAGTTGATTTTAAAGGGGATGAGAATGGAACTAGGGAAAATAAACTGGAAAAAATTACTGACAAACAGAGATAGAACAGCAGTGGGAAACATTTTTAAACAGTGATCAAGAGGGTCCAGGAGAAATATATCCCACTAAAAAGCAAGAACAAACTAGCCAGTAATGACACACCATGGATGAATAAAGAAATAATGGCAAAATTAAACAAAAGAAAAAGGCATACACTAAGTACATAGACAACAAAGGATATGACAAGAGGGAATACGAAATGGTTAGGAAAATCAAAATATCAATTCGGAAGGCAAAGAGAAACTTGGAAATTAAATTATTTAGGAATATAAAAAGAAATACTAAAGTATTCTACAGACACAAATAACAAAAGAAAACTCAGGATAGGGGATAGGGCCACTAAATGATACACACGATAAACTCTCAGGTACAGACAGCAAAATGGCATAAATATTAAATAATTACTTTGCCTCGATATTTACCAGGGAGACTAACATAGTGGACATGACATTAGAAGAGATCAAAAAATATATAAAGACATTTTAGATCGAAAGGGGGGAGATTACTGATAAACTAATCAAATTTAGAGAGGATAAAACCCCTGGATTGCATCCACGCATATTAAGAGAAGTTAGGAAAGAGATAGCAGAGGCACTATTACATATATTTTTAAAAAATCAAAAAAAGGGAATAGTAACAGAGGACTGGCAGAGAGCTAATGTGATTTTTATATTTAAAAGGGGAGATAGAACAAGTCCAGGGAACTATAGGCCAATTAGCTTAATGTTGGTGGTAGGAAAGATAATGGAATCCTTATTCGGAAAACATCTAGAAACTAAAAATATAATAAAGAGTAGTCAGCATGGATTTCAAAGGGACAGGTCATACTTGACCAACCTTATCAAATTCTTTGAAGTAGTAATAAAAAGGGTAGATAAGGGTAATGCAGTAGACGGAATAAATTTGGATTTTCAAAATGCCTTCGATAAAGTGCTGCATAGTAGACTCATGACTAAGGTCAAAACATGTGGAGTCAGGGGACAAGTAGCAGAGGGGATAGCAATAATAAAAACAGAAAATGTTGTAGATACTCAGCAGGTCAGGCAGCATCTGTGAAGAGAGAAACAGAGTTAACTTTTCAGGTCGATGACCTTTCATCAGAACTCAGAGTTCTGACGAAAGGTCATCGACCTGAAAAGTTAACTCTGTTTCGCTTTTCACAGATGCTGCCTGACCTGCTGAATATCTCCAGCATTTTCTGTTTTTATTTCAGATTTCCAGCATCTGCAGTATTTTCTTTTTGTTGTAGAGGGGATAGCAAGCTGGCTACAAAACAGAAAGTAGGGGTTAAAAGGTAATTACTTAGACTGGCAAAAGGTGGGAAGTGGTGTTCCACAAGAATCGGTGCTGGGCCACTCTTGTTCACCATTTATAGGAATGATTTGGACTCGGGAATCAAGTACAATTTCAAAATTTGCAGATTACACCCAATTTGGGCTGTAGTTAATACAGGAGGATTAGGGATCTGATTCCCCTTCCCACCACCCCTGCCCCCCCCAGGTCGAGGCTCGCATCTATCTGAGGTTGCGGCCTCTTGTCCAGCGTTCCCCGCCCGACTGGAAGCCAGCCTGTCAATCAGACTGACTTCCGGGCGGGGAGCCTGTCCGTGATGTCACACACACGCTGTGGAGTTAAAACTGCCCCCCAGCCACACCTCCCACCGGTCCAAAAGTCAAAATTCTGGTCCTTGTGCACATTTTCAGAAAAGAAATCCAAGATTCAAAATTAACTACGGGGGGGGGGGAAATAACAAATTCAACCCATTAGTAACCATTGTTTCGTGAAGTTTCACCAATAATGGTACTAAATCCAATTTGAAAATTTTTGAAGAAACTTCATCTGCCTAAATTATAATTTTGTATATTTTCAGGTGCAACAATTCAATACAACTCACTTGGATCATTTTTATTTTGTTCAATGACTTTAGCTTGGAGTTCCTTGTCCTGAAAAGTATTCCATACCAACTTTTTAATCTCTGGGTTCCAGTTTTCTTCCACAGGCTCTACACCAAATAGTGAACAGCAGATCGCCTGCAATACCAAGATAATCAAGTGCAGCTACATTAATCTACAATCATGATCATCTATATAAAACTAAATGGCCACAGTTAAACAATTTAATGGCTTCAAGATTAGCACTTCAAATAGATAAAAAGGTTAAAAGAATTCAATATACAGGACATTTAGTTGCTTTTAAAATTTGTCTGTATAACTTGCATTTTTATAGCAATTTTAATGTAGTAAAACATCCCAAAGCGCTTCACAGGAGCAATTATCGAACAAAATTTGACACCGAGCCACATAAGAAACTAAAAGGATATGGTGCTTAGTCAAATAGGTTTTAAGGGGCATCTTAAGGAGGAGAGAGATGGATAGGTTAGGGAAGGAATTCTAGAGCTCAGGGTCTAGACAGCTGAAGGTACGGCCGCCAATTGTGGAGCGTAGAAAATCTGGGATGTGCAAGCAGCCCGAATTGGAGGAATGCAGCGATCTCAGAGGGTTGTAGGGCTGGATGAGGTTACAGAGATAGGGAGGTGCGAGGCCCTGGAGGGATTTGAAAACAAGGATGAAAATTTAAAATCGAGGTGTTGCCAGACCGAGCCAATGTAGGTCAGCGAGCATAGGGGTGATGGCTGAACAGGACTTGGTGAGAGTTAGGATATGGGCAGCAAATATTTAGATGAGCTCAAGTTTACGGAGGGTTCAAAGTGGGAGGTCAGCCAAGAGAACATTCGAATAGTCGAGTCTAGGCATGGATGAGGGTTTCAGCAGCAGATGAACTGTGGTAGGGGCGGAGACAGGCGATGTTACGGAGGTGAAAGTAGGTAGTCTTGGTGATTGAGGGGATATGGGGTCCAAAGCTCAGATCAGGGACAGGGTCAAATAGGATGCCAAGGTTGCGAACAGTCTAGTTCAGCCTCAGACAGTAGTCAGAGAAGGGGATGGATTCAGTAGCGAGGGAACAGAGTTTGTGACGGGGAATGATGACAATTGCTTCAGTCTTCCCAATATTTAATTGGAGAAAATTTCTGCTCATCCAATACTGGATTTCAGACAAGCAGCATGACAAATCAGAGGCTGTGGAGGGGTCAAGAGAGATGGTGGTGAGAGAGTTGGGTGTCATCAGCAGATATATGGAACCCGATGTGTTTTCAGATGTCGTCGTCGAGGGGCAGCATGTAGGTGAGAAATGATTTGGGGAGGGGGGGGGGGGGGGGGTGGAGAAAGAGAGACAAGTATAGATCTTTGGGGGACTCCAGAGGTAACATTGCAGGAGCTGAAGAGAAGCCAATGCAGGTGATTCTCTGGCTATGACTGGATAGATAGAAGTACAACCATTATACCATTGAGTTATTCATGATTTTCCGTGATCATGCCTAAAGAAACACAATGAGGAAGGAGCTCTATCCAACAGTCACTTCAAAATCAAAACTTCTGTCTGCAACAGGAAGCAACCACATAGCAGTCATGTACAGTAAACCGACATAATTCTGAATGAAGCTGGTTCTTAAATCCTTAAGAATTGTGGCTGAATTGGAAGGATTCACTACCATGCTAACCCAAGAAAAAAAATTGCTTAATATTTGTTACACCAAGGGAATTTTCAATGGCAGACTTGGAATCAGATATCCGAGTTGGCAGGTCCTTAGAACTCCAGGGCACTTTGGTAACAGTCCGGCCTGACTGGCTCACTAATAGAATCGGAAGTGTAGACTTTTCAATGTATACGGCTAGGATTCTTCCTACTTAGCTCTAGATAGTCTTGCAGCCTAAAGTTCTAACAGGTAGTGTGGTCCTAGCTAGGCAAGCAGTGGGAAACTGCTCTGGTAAGCTGCACAGTTTTAGCTGGTTAAACTCTAGCAGTTCTTCTGCACACTTGGGAATTTCTTAGCTTTGGCTCTGCCAACCTGTGCCGGAGCCCTCTGGTCGTGGGTAAGTGGGATGTGTCCGTACAGGGAAAAGGTTATATACACTCTACATTGGGCAAACAGAATCCCTACACTATGGGGACTAGATTTTGCAGTCATTTAAAATTGGAGACTCTTAAACATGATAATCAGTTTCCATGCTCGTCATACTTCTGGCTGACCAAAATATATTTATTTCTTTAAAAATAGAATTTGATTAATATTGTAAAAGTGTCAAATGTAGGTGCACAAATTTAAAATTTTACATTCTTGTTTTACCATTTTGTTTAATGTACAGTATTTAGGTTTCTCCTCCTTATACATACTATGCATCATTTACAAGTCACACACGTTTGCTCTGTAGCCAGTCGAATGGAGATTCATGGGAACATTCACTTCCACAGACTATCACCAGAACCAAAAACTTAGCATGTAGGATTCAAAGGTCCAAACCCTCCTCTTAGCACTTATATTACATCACTGCACAGCTAATAATTAAATGGGAAGGGATTACGAGCAGGGAAACGCCTTCATTGAAGGAATGATGATAAAACAGAGCACAATAGTCAGACGTTCATTTGTGATGTTTTCTTCCATTTTTCTTTAAATATTTTTATGCATAAAAATAATTGAACAACATTTCAATGTGTACAAAATAAAAACATTGTAGATAAGAGCATTTGTTCCCAATATGGTATGGAATCCAACAGAAATTTTCCTCCTAAAATAGCTGATATTTTAAGAAAAACACAAACGGTGAGTCAAGTCATTTTCACTGCAGCTATATTGATCAGCTAAATACTTAAAATGGAAGTACTTTAGTCAACTTTAATCAACGCTCAAGGAAAGTACAAGTTAAATACACGTCAGAAAGAGAAAGACTGCATGATTTCAAAATGTTAGGAGTTACTCATTTCAGTTTTGTGAAATGCCATTTGCTGTGTTCAGATGGGCTAGGTATAATTGGTTAAAGCAGTACTGAGCTTAGATAAGACAGAAGGCAGATAAACAAATGGAATAATTTAGAAAGGATTGAGATGGGGAAGGCAAGGAAGAGGCCAAATGAAATGAACATTTACTAGTTCTTTAAACTAAAGAGAAGAGAATCGTGATAATACAAGATCCAAAAGGACCTGGATAGGATTGATAAAATGGGGGGAGGGGGAAAGGGGAGAAAAATGAAAAACATATTTAAGAAACTCTGGCACATTAATACTGGACTCATTTTAAAAACAAAGATTCATATATAGCAAGGCACCATTTAAAATCAATTACATCACCATCTCCAAAAGGTTAAAATGTGCTAAGTAATGCTGGACTCTCCGATTACATTCACACTTTTGTGTAAAGCTTTGATGCTTAAAAGTACCTTTTACTTGCTCCAACATTATAATTTACGTTTAGCTGCAATTTATTTTTAACAATTCATCCTTTGTTAAATGCCTTTTAATTAACAATTAAACTGACCTGAAAAGGAAGCTTAAGGGCATCTTTTACTAAAGGCTGAATTTTGTTCAGAGAAATCCAGCTGCATGACCCAAAATCCACAAAGAACACTTGATAATTCCTGTTAGAATCGACAACTGACAAGATTTTCACTCTATGCCACCTGAAATTTTAAGGAAAACTTGACGATTAGTTTTTCCAAATGAAGAGAAAGTACAAGACACTGCAAAAATGTTCACTTTTCGGCATCTGTATCATATCAAGGCATTATTCTTTCAGAAAAAAATCAAGTTTTTGAGGCCCATATCAACTTTCAGGACAGTGGGTGGACTTGGACTGAGACAATAGGCTCGATTTTAACTACTGGGGAGGAACATGGCCAGGAGAGCAGCTGGCCTGACCAGGTGGGGCAATAGGCAAGCTTGGCCAATTTTAAGGGCTGGGCCTTATCAGCATGCTGACTTACCAACCAAAATGGCAAGGAACTCATTGGGAATCACCCATCGGGCTATTAAAATCTGGTGGCAGGAGCCCGCCACCCGAGATCATGGGCAACCTACCGACACGAGGCAAGTGTTCTGGGAGGGAAATCCCAGTCAGGGGAGGAAGTCCGGGGTAGTGGAGATTCAGGTTACCTTGTGGGACTCGGAGGAGCACTCCTGCTCCTCTTGCCCCATAAGGAAACCAAAAACCCCCTTTTTAAAAAAAAAAAAAAAAAAAAACTTTTGGCCCTGGCTGCTGTTCCCGGCAGGTTTGGCCTGGCAGAGAAGCCACCACAGCTCCCCTATTCAGGCCTCAAGTTGAAATGGCAGTTGATTATGTAAGTGGAGCCAGACCAGCACACTTAAAGAGGATCCCACTGATTCACCAAGGCCCGATTTTAAAATTCTCATCCTCATGTTTAAATCTCTCCATGGCATCGTCCCTCCCTATCTCTGTAATCTCCTCCAGCTCTACAACCCTGCAAGATCTCTGCATTCTTCCAATTCTGGCTTCTGGTGTATCCCCCACTTTCTTCAGCCCACCAATGACAGCTGTGCCTTCAGCGGTCAAAGCCCTAAGCTCTGACATTCCCTGTCTAATCCTCTTCACCACTCTTCCTCCTTTAAGACACTCCTTAAAGCCTACCTCTTCCTAATATCTCCTCCTTTTATTTGAAGTCAATTTTTGTCATTACATTCCTGTGAAGTGCCCTGGGATGCTTTACTACATTAAAGGCACGATTTGTTGTTATCTCCAACCCCCTGAAAGGGAAATCGGATACCAAATACTGTGTATTGTCAAGAATCTTGAGAAAGGGCACAATCCATATTAATGCAAGACTGTTTTAAGGAAAGCCTATTTTCAGATAATGCCTTTAAGAGATAAAGGATGGCTTGCAGGACATCTTGATCCAAGGGAAGTACTACTTTGTAGGCTGGTAACGTACAATCTTTTATCGTTACCAGATTTGGAAGTCCATAAATTTGATCTTGTGAATTCAGTGATATGTGTCTGTACTGTAACCTACAAAAAGAAAGCTGGAATGCTCAGTGACTCAAGAAAAGGCATGATCCACTATCCTAGCCTTTCTTCTGGCTCCTGCAGCCACCCAAATGCTAGGCTGGAGACGCAACAATTTCCATGATGCAGAGTGGCATAAAATGTAATGAAGGTACATGACACAGGAAGAGGCAAAAAGGTAAAATTGGTAGAAGGAAAATTGAAACATCTACAGAAATTGAGATAAGAAACAGAAAAGAATCATTGAACAAAATGAAATTGTCCACATGCATTAAACTGGAAGAAAAATAGCAAAGTACAAAAATAAATTAAGGATGGGTGGGGGAAGAGGGAAAAGAGGAAGGAAAAAAGCAACAAAAGGAAGCACAAGCCAAATTTGATTTGCGCTTCAGTAACACTGGGCATTTCTCGCAGTAGTTGTGAAATCGGGTCAGAATGTTGTAGAATGTTGTTCTGGCTTGGCTCTTAAAACAACTCCCAAGTGATCTATTTTGCTCCTCTTTAGAAGAATTCAGACTCACATCTGGGACTTGTTTCTCCCATGTTTGTCTCCCTCCAGCATAAAAGAATCCTTTGATGGTGAATAAGGAACTACACAAATAGCCAAGACCCATGTTTGTATCCTCAATCGGTCACTGGGAGATTTAAAAAAAAAATTCAATTTCATCTTCGCCTCAAAATACCTTATATGAATGGATCCTAAAATAATCTGTAAATCCATTAAAGGTTTTTTTTTTTTTTTTTTAAGTTTCAGGGTTTTCTTATAAAATTCATAAAGGACTAAACACATCCCTGTGATTCTCCTGTTGGGTTGGGTAATGCTACCTTTATGATGTGAACTATAATGATTGAAGAATAAAGCAGAACACTAGACCCATTCACTTGTTGGCAAGACAAAAAAAAGCTACAGTAGAAAGGTTTATAATAAAGACATCAGATAGTACCTGTTCTCTGTTTCACTAAGTGCCAAGCATACGTCACCAACAGCTGGCACATAACTGCCTGAAATGAATGTTTCCGTTTCCATTGCTTTTCGGTTAATTTCATCCTCTAAAGCACACAGTCTGATAGTAGAGAAAAATAATCTTTAGCCATTTGTTCAATTTCAGAAACAGTGATGTGTGTGCATGTAATATATATATATAAAAATATATACACAGTATATGGAAAACTATTTTTACAAATTCTTAATTATCTGTAGTAATACAAGACTTGTTTACTCACTCTTCCCGAGTTGCTACTAACTGCACATAGAAGTGCTTCGGACTAGAAAATTCTGAAATGACGACTGAATGGTAATTTCCATCATTCTTGAGAATGGCATGTTTTAAATCTTTACCACAAAGTAGCCTATAAAACAAATTGGAACATTTGCACCAAGTTTTGTTTCACAGATGTACTATTAGAAATCATTTGATCAGTTTATTCCCTGACTAAAAAAAAATTCTTGAAGCAGCACATTCTTATTAACTGCAGTTACTTATGTAGGCAAACATGGTAGCCATTCTGTTCACCAATGTCCTGTAAACAGTTGTGAGGTGACACTAATGCTTTTTGTTGGTATTGGCTGAGGGAGGAACACTGACCAGGACAATTGGCACCGTGTCACGTCTGTCTGACCTACTGGAACAGCAAAAGAGGACTTTGGCTTTACATCGCACCTCCAATAATGCAACACTACCTCATCACTGCATTGGAGTTTCCGTTTGGATTACGAGCACAAAATCTTGAACACATCTTCTGATCCTAAGGTGATGGGCGCACTACCAACTGAGCTAATCTCACCAGATAGTGCAGCATGGTCACGTTAGGATGTGGGTTTTATCGAATGATTCCTCCTTCACAGTGAGTTTCTGATCTCAGCTGAGTTGTTGTGGAGGTGTTTTCCCCAAGTGTTGGAGATTTTAAAAGAATAAAAATTAATGAACTTATGCCACACTCATACACCTTCTTGCAGCTGGTGCAAAAGCAGCATCGAGAAAGACCAGGTAACAAGTTTTTTTAAAATTACTTTCTTGGTTAGGCAATGGCTAATGTCTCACAAAAATTCAAGAGAAAATAATTTGCAAAAAATGAGAGCAAAAATTTAATAGGTCATCCTAACAAAATATATCAACTTCAAAAAAAACCTACATCCATCCTCCATGCACACTATGGATGATAGCCTAGTTTGATAGATTCTGGGGAAACCATTTACGAGCACACACATGAAAAGACATCATGACTTTTTCAGTTGGGTAATGCTGCATGTGATTTCCTATTGCTATACAATATGAAGACCGGTGCCACAGTTTAGACTTTAACTGAGGCCTAACCAAGGTCTTGTACGAGGACAAAATGGAATGTTTAGTTTGATTGAATAGTTGTCATGTTTCAATAACCTAGTCAACCAGAACATCTCTGGGTTTCATCCAATTGTGATGAGATTCCCTCCTATGAGACAGAAGGATCCTGCTCTGCTCAGGGCTATGACATCCCTTGTGAATTTTTGTAACTAATAGAGGGTTATCTATATACTTTTGTTCAGTCAGCTCATATCTTTTGAGCTACATATTGAATCAGAAAGAGGAAATACTTACAAAAAGCTTCATGTCCAGGAAGAGGAGAGAACATCCAACTTCCAGATTGACATAGGAACAGGAGTAGGCCAGTCAGCCTCCTGAGCCTGTTTCACCATTCAATGAGATCATGGCTGATCTGTATCTTAAATCCATCCACCTGCCTAGGCTCCATATCCTTTTATACACTTGTTTAATACAAATCTATCGATCTCAGATTTAATTGAGGTAGCATCTACTGCTCTTTGTGGGATGGAGTGCCACACTTTGCAGGAAGAAGCGTTTCCTAACTTCTCTCCTGAATGGCTTGGCTCTGATTTTAAGGTTCTGTCCCCTTACCCTAGACTTTCCCCACCAGCAGAAAAAGTTTCTCTCTATCTGCCTTATCAATTCCTTTCAAAATCCTAAAAAACCTCAAACAAATTACCCCTTAACCTTCTACATTCCAGGGAATACAAGACTAGTTTATGTAATCTCTCCACATAATCTAACCCTTGGAGCCCTGGAAACATTCTGGTGAATCTGCGCTGCACTTCTTCCAAGGCCAATATATCCTTTCTAAGTTGCGGTGTCCAGAACTGTATACAGTACTCCAGATGTGGTCTAACCAGGGCTTTGTACAGCTGTAGCAAAACTTCCTCCCCTTTATATTCTAGCCTTCTAGTTATAAAGGCTAACATTACATTAGCCTTTTTGATTATTTTTTGTACCGGACTACTACATTTTATTAATCCATGTACATGGACCCCTGAATCTATGTGGACCTCCACTATTCCTAGCTTTTCACCATTAAAATAACTCAGGTCTATCCTTTTTTGGTCTAAAATTGATGACCTCACACTTATCTGTGTTCAAATCCATCTGCCACAGATTCGCCCACACACTTATTCGATCAACGTACTTTTGTAATTTTATGCTCCAGTCTACAATACTATACCACCAATCTATGATATATGGCTCTCTAATATCCAAGTCATTAATTAATAAATATAGTGAATTGTTGATGCCCTAGCACAGATCCTAGTAGGTTGCCACTAGTCACTTCCTTCCAGTTGGAGTACCTGGCCATTTTTCCTACTATCTGTCTGCGATTGCCTAACCAATCTCCAAACCAGGTCAATAATTTTGCCTTCAATTCCTGGAGCTTTAATTTTAGTTAACAGTCTCTTATGTGGAACCATATCAAATGCCTTCTGGAAGTCCATATAAACTACATCCATAGACATTCCCTGTCTACTACTTTAGTTACTTTGTCAAAAAATTCAATTAGGTTCGTTAGAAATGATCTACCCTTTACAAATCCACGTTGGCTCTCTCTAATCAGCTCAAGTGCTCAGTCACTCTGTCCTTAATTATAGATTACAATAACTTCCTCACAACAGATCATTAGGCTAACAGGTCTACAATTTCCTGGTTTCTCTCTCTCATTAAATAATGGGAGTTACATTTACAATTTTCCGATTTAAACAAACAATTCCTGAAATCGAGAAAGCTTTGGAAGATTATAGCTGAAACATCTGCAATTTCCTCACCTACTTTCTTTAAAACCCTGGGGTGGAAATCATCAGGTCTTGGGGATTTGTCAGTCTTTAGTGCCATTATTTTTTCCTATATGGTTTCCTTGCTTACGTTAACTTTAGTGAGTGCCAATCTTTAATTAATTTCCCTGGAATGTCAGGTACATTATGCTCTTCCTCTACTGTGAAGACTGACAAGTCATTATTGAACAAGTACGCCATTTCCTTATTTTCATTTGTAATATTACCCGCATCTGTTTTTAAAGGGCTCACATTACCCGTGACTACCGTTTTTCTTCGAGTACAAGTGTAAAAACTGTGTGTTAATCTTAATATCCCTCTCAAGTTTCCTTTCGTATTCCTTTTTGCAGCTCTTACTGCAAATGGGCATAGCCTCTGTCTTTGAACAGAAAGATGGGTGCTGATCTTTGCCTTGCCGGACAACCAGGCCCATCTACAGCTGCCTCCAATTTCTAAAACTGCGCTGGACTAGTTCTGGATGGATCTTCACTCAGGAGCCTCAGCAGCAACGTGGCGAGTAGGAGCGGTGCAGCCAGTAAAGGGGTGAGTGAAATCTGGGGTCCTTATTGTGGGTAAATAGTGTAGGATCGTTTCCACTGGTGGGCAAATGGAGAACAAGGGGACGGAGACTGAGGATTCTCACTGTGCTCAGGAAGCATGACTAGCTGAAGGGCCGGGTACGGGCTGGCAGTGGCCCACAATGGTGCTGTGCAGCTGGGAGGAGCACTCCTGCCCCATCATACTCCACAGAAGGAGAAGCAAAAAAAAATTTCAACCAATACTTCAGTGGCCTTTAAGGACCGCAGTTTAGCCCACTGTAGAATTGGAAAAACTAGTCGGAACTTGCATAACGCATGCTCCACCTAGTTTTTCACACATTTGGCAGGAGGGTCCTGAAATAGGTGCAGGACCCTTCTGTGCATATTTAACTTGATCCATACGCTGATTTCAGGCAGCCACCAGGTCTGTCTACAAACCTCACGCCCAGAAATTGGTATACATTGCATCCATTTTACGCCCAAGAAATGGGCGAAACACATACTAATTTCTACCCCAGTATGTCCAAATAACTTTTGCTGAATGTGGTCCATGTCAAGTGCCTGGATGTCAGATCGAGCCCACCATGTAAATTGGGTTCGACATTCCTGGTGCAGAAGATGCTGAATGAAGAACTATGTTTCCCATGTTAAATTGAATGATTGTAATTCATTCTAAAATACTAGAGTACAACTAGATTGATTGGGAAGACATTTTTAATGTTGTAAAAAACTTACTCCTTCTGGGGAGAATTCTCATCGGGTAAACTAAGTCCAGCTGTCCTGCAGAGATCTTTCAGCCGTTCAATGTGCTCTGCATTATCAGTTCCAAATCCAGAAGTAATGATTTCTGAGCGAATGTTATATTCTAATATTGTAGTTTTCAGATCAGCTAGTTTAGTCAAGTGTACCTTAACAGGAAATATTAACATCAACCATAAAAACTCCTTTGATTTGCACAATGGTTGCAAAAATACATCATTTCGTTTTGATAAAGTTGCAATACTATATCAAACTTTATCTACTGTGATTTATTTCAGTAGCTAAAGCATACAGTAGAGGTTACCTGCTACACTGAACACATTTTACAAGCACATGTACACACAAATATAAAAAAGATATTGCGTCTGTCGAACACTTCCCGTCTCGGAACTTTTTCGTTGCCACAATTTTTGAGTAAGGCTTTTATGTCAACATTTACAATATGTAAACATTTATAATGGCAATTTCAATGTCAACAGTTGTCCGTCAAAGTGTACTTGTAGACTCTCAGCACTAGGTAGGTGATACTGTGGTGCCATTCTCTGAACTCTCTCTTCTTCCCACCCAACTTCATCAGTCATTTTCCTTTTATTATATATTTGTTTCTTCAAATTTTGAGAGTTTGCTGCAGTCAAATGTTTACTTTTTGTTTTTCTTTTTACTGGCTATCCTTCTTACTTCCTGGTCCCCTATGATGTTCTATCATCTGGCCAGTGCCTCCTGTCTTCTAATTGTCAGCGCCAGCCATCTCCATTGGACTCCCACCATCCATTGCTGCAATTTTTTTAAATTCATCAGTTCCACTTCCCAATCATTAAAGATTAAATCTTTCAAACTAGTTTTTTCAACACCTGATTGACTTCCAAGACTTCTGTTCAAATTCTATGGTTCTATATAATTACACTTTCCATTAAGCATTTGAAGTAAACATAATTGCTCTGATATGTGTACAAGTTAAGTAGGAATGAGGAAAAAGCCATCAGCCATTCATTTAAACAATAAAATAAGTTTACATTTGGAACAGTACATTTAGTATTGAGATTTCTCATACTTACCACAGGATTCAGCCACAGCGTATTACCAAGTGCAAGAACAATTTTGGCTTCATGTGATTTATTGCTGATCTTTTGTTTAATAAATCTGGAAACCTGTTAAAAATCAGACAAAGTTTTAAGTCAAATACTACACACAGAATCAAACCCTTCTCTGCCGCTGGCTAATTCATACAGTAGGCAATTGTGTCCCAAACTACTTGCATACCAAGAAAACAAATCAAACATTCATTGTGGACATCCAAAATGCTTGCAGTTTGAATGGGTTAATTCTTTAATTTCTCATTTTCCAAAATCAATGCTTTCTTCGGGGCCAGCGGTGAGCACCTTTGCTTCACCGCTGATCACAAATTCCAGGCCAATGTGCTAACCCATTCTGCCTTCAGTCTCCTAGTGTGAATGACTTTAATTTTTTTAAATTCTTCAATAGCTTTAAACTTCTTCAGTTTGTATTACTGATTGCTTGTTCAAGACCATTAGCAACTACAGCAATTAGCCAGTATTAGCAGTATTTTTAACAATATTATAAAAAAAAAACTATTTTCTTGCCTTTCACATTTAGTATTTTCCTCCCCTTTAGCTCGCTTTATGTAACACACCCAACTGCAACCAAGGCAGTTAATGGGTAGGCAACCATTTCTAAGTATCTGTCAATTCCACCAAGTAGATGCTATTCCCATCACCCGGCAAAAGTGTTTGCTACAGACAGTTCAGTGGAATGAAGGACTTCTCCTTTGGAGAACTGCTGTCATTAAATCACATTACATCACTCTGTGGTACAAAACATCAAGACACGATGATGTTATCAGCAGGGAATCACTATTTCTACTAAAAATTGCCCAACAAAATGTTTTGAGCATCAAGTGAAAATTATGGACCTATAAATGTTGTAAAGCAGTTTTTCAAACTTTGAAACTTTGACTGCTTACCTGTGGATTCCAATCCATTTCATTGTCAATCGGTTTCACTCTACATATAATAATTTCGACAGCCTGTGGTGGTAGAACCTGAAATTTGGCAGGTAGCTCGAGCAGCTTTTTCTGCATCACTTGCCCAGTTTGACCACTGTCGATGTATTTCACTCCTGCATTACTGAGAAGGGCACTTTCAGCTTTCGGTGGCAATGCTATTAACTGCACCCTTAAAAGCATAACAGAACATATCACTGATCATAAAATAATTGTTCTGAATTTGAAAATAATTAAAGCTACTTGTTTCAGAGAGGCAGTGACCGAGGAATCTTTTATATTTAATATATTAGAGCGTTGAGTGTGATATGCACACTTCTAGTCCACATTCGGCTTATTTCTTGCGTCACATTTCTGGAGTCACACTTTATGTCAACATTTTATAATGACAAAACCCTACGTCAACACTGTCAGCATCATCATAAAAATAATTTATCTGTAATACTGTAATTCCAGAATTCTTTCCCTCAGGTGGCACTACATCATAAATCACCCAGATCCACCCACTAATTTTTCACCTGATTTTTGGGTTGTATTCCCCAGCATTTTCAAGTATTTTAAATTAAATTATTGAGGCGCTTAGAACCTCAGATATTTGCAGCAGTTACCCCTGCTCACAACCCATTTGAGGTTGCCCAATTTTGATTTGAGGGCTTTGGATTACCCACTCCATGTGTTCTGGCCTCAAGCTTAGTGATCAGACCCACCTGCCTAACCCAGGCTGGCAGGGTAACCATCTGCCATCTCCACTGCACACCATTCTCTCCCTTGCCCTCCCTCATTTCATATCCTCATTAGTAGCGGTCAGACCTCATTCCCTCCAGATCTGACCCCTGACCTTGCAGCCCCCGGATTCCTCTCCCCCGACGAACTGCAGCCATCCTGCTCCCTGGGAGCTTTCTTCCCAGTGACTCATCTTTGTGGTGCTTTACACTCAGCTGTTAAACAACAATCCTGTACAAGCACTAAACTCATACTGGGACAAATATATAAGGCCGTAATTTACAGTGGGTAATAACGGCGAACTAATAGCCTTCGCAGTTATTACCCCTTTGAAACCGACCCCCCCCCGCCATGGCCGGCAATCAGTGAAACTGATGAAAACTTGGGCATTTCCGTGGTAATATCACGGTTAATACCCTATTAAATGTTAGGCCTTGCTGGCTTAGGTGTAACTGGGGTTTTAACAGCGTATTGACTGCTAAATAAACGTTATGGCCCTGAAAAACTAATTTTAACTTTGTGGAGTGTGAAATTTCTCCATTATGATATAAATTACAATTTTTAAGAAACATTTAAAAAAAAGTTGTTTGAGAATATCAATACAGGTAGACTACCCTTTATCCGGACTTCCGAAAACCGAAAACCTCTAAAAACCGAAGACTTTTTCGGTCAGCGTAAGTCGTGCGCACGACATGACCAGAGTGGCGCACGACTTACAGGCCTAGCCGGATAAGGGATAGTGTAGCATTTTTCCGCACTTCTGAAAACCGAAATCGCTCAGCGTAAGTGTACCAGCCTTTATCCGCACATCCGAAACCAGAAAACCTCTGAAAGCCGAAAGAGGAGCAAAGCATGACTTCTGAAAACCGAAATGCGCACGACCACGACCCCCGCCGACCCCCACCCCCGACCGAACCCGACCCCCACGCCGTACCCCACCCCCGCCGAACCCCACCCCATTTCGGATAAGAGATAGTGTACCAGCCTTTATCCGCACATCCGAAACCAGAAAACCTCTGACAGCCGAAAGTGGCGCAAAGCATGACCCGACGCTGCCGATGCTTGACCCACGCAGGTGTTATGCTGCTCTGTGTGATATTTGCTGCTCTCTTAGATATTTGCTGGCTTTTAACAATTTGTGAAAATGCTAAAAAGAGCTGCAGATACCCCAATGGATAACAGTGAGAAGCAGAGAAGGAAGCATCACTCATTATCGATATCGCAGAAAGTGGAGTTATTGCAGAAGCTTGATCGTGGTGTGTCTGTGCGACATCTTACTGAAGAATATGGTGTGGGAAGTACCACCGTATATGACTTAAAGAAACAGAAAGACAAGTTGTTGAAATTTTACACTGACAGTGATGACCATAAACTAATGAAAATTAGGAAAACATTGCATAGGGCAAAAAATGAAGATCTTGACCGTGTGCTGATTGAGTGGATTCGACAACGCAGAGGTGAACGTGTGCCACTGACTGGTTTGATGGTCATGAAGCAAGCTAGAATATACCATGAAGAACTGAACATTGAAGTTGAGTGTGAATATTCAGAAGGTTGGCTGCATAAATTTAAGAAGCGTCATGGTGTAAAATATCTGAAAATCTGTGGTGAAAAAGCTTCTGCTGATCATGAAGCAGCTGAAAATTACATAGATCAGTTTGCAAAAATAATATCGGATGAAAACCTCGGTCCTGAACAAATTTACAATGCTGATGAAACAGCTCTGTTCTGGCGCTACGTTCCTAGAAAAACATTAGCAACGGCTGATGAGAGTGCACCAGCAGGTTTTAAGGATGCTAAGGACAGGTTGACTGTTCTTGGGTGTGCCAATGCTGCAGGCACACACAAGTTAAAGTTGGTAGTGATTGGAAAAAGCCAACATCCGAGATGTTTGAAAGGTGTATGCAATTTACCTGTGCATTATTATGCGAGCAGGAAAGCATGGGTAACCAGAGGAATATTTTCTCACTGGTTCAATAACCACTTCGTACCAGCGACACGAGCTCATTGCAGGCAAGTTGGACTGGAAGAAAACTGCAAAATTTTATTGTTCCTGGACAACTGCTCCGCACATCCCCCTCCTGAACTTCTTGTGAAAAGTTATGTTTTCGGCATTAACTTTCCCCCTAATGTGACATCTTTAATACAGCCTTGTGACCAAGGAATTTTACGCTCCATGAAGAGCAAGTATAAAGACGTTTTTTTGAACTCTATGCTTGATGCAATCAACAGAGGCAAAGGAATCCAAAGCTTCCTGAAAGAATTCAATGTTAAGGATGCCATTTATGCAGTTGCTAATGCTTGGAACGATGTTGACAAACCAACATTAACAAATGCTTGGCACAGACTTTGGCCTTCAACGATGTTTCATGAAGATGGACCTGCAGATGACGAGTTTGAAGGATTTCCTGTCAGTCAGGAGAAGATGATGATATCAAACCTCCTCACTTACGCCAAAGGTTTATCATCCGAAAGTGTAAATACGTTAGAGGAAGCTGACATCGAAGAAGTGCTGAACATCGACAATGATGCACCTGTTGTGAATTCATTGAGTGATGGGGAAATTGCTGAAATGGTGTTAAATAAAGACAAGCATGAGGACAGTAGTGATGATGATGATGACATTGTGAACACAGGTGAAAAAATCCCCATAGACGATATGGTGACAATGTGTGATCAGTTAATTGCTGGCCTTGAAAAACGTGCATTTATCAGTGAGCAAGAGATTATGCAAGTTTACTCAATTAAAGAGAGACTGCTTAGACAGAAACCAATGTTAATGAGACAGACGACACTGGAAGAAGTCTTTAAAAAGGCCGTCTGTCGTAGTCATGCTTCATCACTTGAGAATCCTGTTCCTGGCCCATCTTCAGATGTCCAACTCCAACCTGATGACAATGATGCCAACACTGATGTACCCTCTTCTCCAAGATCCTCAAGCCAGATGTAATGCTGCTTCATCACTTGAGAATCCTGTTCCTGGCCCATCTTCAGATGTCCAACTCCAACCTGATGACAATGATGACAACGCTGATGTACCATCGTCTCCAAGATCCTCAAGCCAGATGTAATGTACCTTTATTGCATGTTTATGTACAGGTATTTAGCTTAGTTTGTACCTGTACATGTTTGAAGTTTTACTGAATGTTTTCCTTACAAATAAACTGTACTACAGTATTTATCCCTGTAACTACAGTATTTATAGTCGTTATTTTTGGATAAGGGATAGTGTATCCTTTATCCGCACTCCCGAAAACCGAATTACCTCTGAAAACCGAAGTGTTTTCGCGCACCTTCCGAAATTTTCCTAAAACCGAAACACGGCTGGTCCCGAGGTTTTCGGATAAAGGATAGTCTACCTGTAGTTTGACAGATTTAATCTTAATAAATTTAATCCAACACGCTTATCTTCAAATTACACGACATAAACTATATTCAGGCACCATAATTTTAGATAATTATTTCACCAAATCTCAGAAGCCATAACATATTCTTGAAATACCCGATGTAAAAATGTTCTAATCTGAACAATTATTATTCCCTTGTTAATTTACTTTGAGTTTTACTGCCATCTACAAAAATAAAATTTGCTGCCTTACCTGCTATATATTTCTTCCTCTAGTCCATATAGAGAAGACACTTCTAATTGCTCTACTGGTTTCCTGTTGTTCTCCTCTGTGTAGTAATCAGCCATGTCTTTCAAAAGCCTCAGATAGTCCTCTTCCATTGAAACGGGAGGATTCTCCCATTTATTTTTGTGATGTATTATTCTACCATAATAGCTCGAAGCATCACGGACACATGTTGCAATAATCTAGAGAAGTTTCAATTCCACATATATGAGTAAATTATTTTGTTACACAATTATACCTCAATATAAAGATTGCAGTCAAGAGACCAACCATATACCTTGCAAGAGTGTGACCAATATAGAAATTTTTGTCTTTGGTAACTTCAAAATATATAGTAGATTTTCCTAATAGCTATGTCAGGTATGCAGGGGCAGAATTGATGCTGGGGTTTAGAAAATTGGGAAAGCAGATTTAGGGATGTTTTGCACCAGATTTCTTCTGCTTGTGATTTTCTGGCCAGCTGCACTTTGTGCAGTAGAGAACTAGTAGTCAACCCAAGCACCCCACCCACCCGCCCCTTCAACCACCGTCTGCCCCACCTGTGACAGAGACTGTAGGTCCCGCATTGGACTCAGCAGTCACCTACGAACTCATTTTTAATGTGGAAGCAAGTCATCCTCGGTTCCGAGGGACTGCCTAAGAAGAAGAGATAACTAGTGGACATTTCATGTTATTGTCTCATTAAGGCTCCAGGATGCTTGCAAAAATATTTAAATGAATCGCAGGAACTATTTTCCAGCTTTTGCACCAGGCTTCAAAGCTGGTTTTGAATGAGAAGGGAAGCTCTTAAATAGGGAGGGGGAAATAACAGACCTTTGGGTGTTTATGCTTTTGTAGCATTTACTTTTTAAGCACTGTCCTGTTTCTATTTAGAGATTTTTTGGAATATATTTTTGGACAATTTTTATTAACTCACTATAGGAGGTTTTGAATGTGTCGTCACCTCTCAAATCCATGGCCATCTTTCCCGCAACTCCATGTTTGAGCCCCTCCAATCAGGTTTACGCCCTTGCCACAGCACTGATCTGATCAAAGTCACAAATTACATCCTATGCGAGTGTGACTGTGGTGAACTCTCTTCTTATCCTCCTAGACCTGTCTGCAGGCTTTGAAACAGTTGACCACACCATCCTCCTCCAACGCCTCTCTCCTCTGTTGTCCAGCTGGGTGGGACTGCCCTCGCCGGGTTCCATTCCTATCTATCCAGTCATAGCCAGAGAATCTCCTGCAATGCCTTTTCTTCCCACTCCCGCACCGTTATCTCTGAAGTCTTCCAAGGATCTAACCTTAGCCCCCTCCTATTTCTCATCTACATGATGCCCCTCAGCATCATCATCCGAAAAAAACAACAGGACATTCCACATGTACGCTGCCAACACCCAGCTCTGCTTCACCACCATCTCTCTCGACCCCTCCACTGTCTCGGACTTCTCATGTTACTTATTTGGGATGAGCATAAATTTCCTCCAATTAAATATTTGGAAGACCGCAGCCATTGTCTTCTGTCCCTGTCATAAACTCCATTCCCTAGCAACCAACTCCATCTCCCTCCCGGGCCACTGTCTGAGGCTGAACCAGACAGTTCACAACCTTGGCGTCCTATCTGACCCCGAGCTGAGCTTGCAACCCCATATCCTCTCCATTACCAAGACCACGTACTTCCATCTCCGTATCACCCGACTCTGCCCCTGCTTCAGCCCATCTGCTGCTGAAACCCTGATCCATGTCTTTTTTACCTCTAAACTCGACTATTCCAATGCTCTCCTGGCCAGCTTCCCACCTACCATCCTCCGTAAACTTGATCTCATCCAAAACTCTGCTGCCCGTACCCTAACTCGCACCAAGTCCCGCTCACCCATCAGTTGTTGTTGTATTGTCATAATCCACCCCCCCCCCCCCCCCCACAACCACCCCTAAATGTTCATTATTACGGACTTAATCAGTACAACAGGTGATAAATAGGACACATGAAAAGGAGCTCTTTCAATACCAACTTTCAAGAGAGCTTAGGGATCCACAAGCTATTTAAGTGCAAGATGCAGAGTCCTATGATGCGACCCAAGTGAAGGTACATTTAACGATAGGAGTTGGTCGTCTATATCCCAAATACAGTATTTCATGATTCAGGTAGTACAAGATGAAAAAAGGCATGTCAGGGAGACCAGCAGATATTTGAGCTATATTGACAACTCCTATCATTAGACCACCAATGATATCTACAAGCCTTGGCACATCTACCTGCTATTGACAAAGGATAACTACTTCATGCTTCGGAGGGAGAGAGGAAGGAAGGCAGGAATAGACATTAAAAGCCTTTCACAACCCAGGACCTCCCAAAGCACTTAAAAGCCAATGAAGTTCTTTTGAATTGTAGTCATTGTTGTAACAGGCAAGCGCAACAGCAAATTTGGCACAGCTAGGTCCCACAAAATGCAACGAGATAATGACCAGATAATCTATTTTTGGTTTTCAAATCCTCCATGGAATTGCCCCTCGCTAACTCTAGCCTCCTCTAGCCCTTCAACCCTCAAGAGAACTCTTCATTCTTCTGATTCTGGCTTCTTATGCATCCCCGATTTCCTTCGCCCCTCGATTGGTGGGCGTGCCTTCAGTTGTCTAGGCCCTAAACTCTGCAATTCCCTCCCTAAACCTCTCCGCCTTGCTCTACTCCTTTAAGACACTCCTTAAAACCTACTTAAAAGCTTTTGGCAACATGTCCCAATATCTCCTTATGTGGCTCCGTGTCATATATTGTCTGATAACGCTCCTGTGAAGTGCCTTGAGAGGTTTTACTATGTTAAAGGCTCTATATAATTGCAAGTTGTTGTTGTTGGGGTAAATGGCACTTTCTGGTGCTAGCCCACGTATTACCGGATTTATTGAATTCAATTTCACAACTTAAAAATACAGAAAATTTCCTGTTTGAGACAAATTCTATGAGATCATTTTAAATTGCTAATTGTGATATATAGTATGTATTGATATCTGCTTATATAAATCATCAATTGTAAATAAATTCAATTAATAGTTTTAGCCTATACGAAGTAGGCACATAGGCCTAGAAATTGGGTTGGGGCGCCAAAGTGGCGCAAAAGTCGCCTGAGCGCAGGATTTAGCGCAGCAATCGGAGTAATACCGATCGCCAGAAATTCAGTTTCAGTGCCCCTCGAGGGACATGGGGCGAGGCTCGAGGCGCTCCGCGTCCCTCTTAGGGCGCTGAAACTGATTATCGCAGCGCAACGTGCCGCAGCGCCACATGCTGCGGCACGGCACACTGCGGTACTGCAGGCCTTCCTCCCACTGTTAAGGGGGAGGTGCCTGCAACAGCGCGATCCCCGCTCGCGAGTGCCGGCAAATGAGCCCGGCACCAAGGAGAAGTGCCGGGCTCTCGGGAAACAGCCGGCAATGCCGCGGGGGGGGGAGGGGGTTGGTTAGGAGGCCGGGGACGGAGGTGCTGGCAGGCGGCCGCCGAAAAAGCGGCCGCCCCGCACCTCCACCTTAACTTGCGCCGCTGCCGGCACAGTAAGGCCCCGTGAACCGGGCGCAGGTAGCGAACGGCGCAACTGCGCCGTTCGCTACCAAATATCGCGAACGGGGCACGAATGGGGCGCTGCGCACACCGATGACGTCATCGGTGGCGGCGCAGCGCAAATGCCCAACGCCACCATTAGCGCCCCTACTGAATATCGCGGGAGACGCAGCCAGTGGCGCTACAGCCACTGACTGCCTCTTTAGGTGCTAACAGGTGGCGCTACTCACCCAATTTCTCCCCCATAATTTGTTATTTTTCGTCTTCTAATTGTCAGGAGACAGGGTGGGAATACTAAAGTTCAAGTGTGCTGTAGTACAGTTAAATAGGATAATTACAACAACTGCCAGGCCATTTGCCCAATAAATAACTGAATTTGGAAAAGTCTGAACTGCAACAAAAGGATCTTCACTTTTCCAAATGAAGTATTTTTAAAAAATGTTTAAACACGTACCACAGCAGTAAATCCACATTGCCAACAGACATGATTAAAGAAGACACACTCCTTTTAAATGTTGGTAACAATGTCTCCCTTGGATTGTAAATCTTTTCTTCCCCCTCCCCCCCAAAAAAAGGCCGAATATGAATTAAGCAAACATGACTATTATTTATAATATTCCCAGAGGGTTGAGCTAATGGGGTGAGATCTTAGTATTTTTTGTTAAACATAAAGATAGAGGCTGAAGCAACTTAAGTCCCTTATGCAAACCTTAACGGGTAAAAGAGACATCAACAGAGGTTGAGAATAGGATTGGTAGTTCTCATGGTTGCAAACAAAGGAATAAAATACTGCTGCATAAAAAGGTCTTTATAGTCAACATCTACAATTACACTAGTGGAAGTGTTTATGGCATTCATAAAAGTGTATTATCTCAAATATAACGTAAATTTCATTAAGGTAAACCCGCCTATTGCAACTGTGCGGATGTAAAGGACCATACTGATCATTGAAGAAATTCACTACATCAAGAAGATGTGGAAAGTTTGTTTTGCACATCAAAAAATCATTAAATCTAAGTTTCTTTAGCTGCCTGGCTTAGATAGGATGAAGCACATATCATATGAATTACAAAATATTAGCTTCTAACTGGATTTAAAGATGCAGCTGTACTACTACTGTGAAGGTAGTCATTAATTGTTACACTATTATATTGTAGAGATAATCCTCATATTTCTAATGGCAGATAAACAAATCCTAAACAAAAAGGTGAAAACTGTTCAAAGAAGCAAAATTTTAAAACCGGCAAGACAAGGCACTGAAATAAATCACAAGCAATTTTACCTCAATGTATCCTGTAGAAGGCAATTTCTTTTCACCTGAAAGGCACCGTGGTTTGTCTACATCTAGGTGAAGCTTATGACGACTTGTACAAGTTTTATTATCCCTGAAATGAACATTGACACATTAAAGTAAAAGTATTTACACAATTTTATCAATTTGATACAGATGGTCAAAGTTGGCTATTATATCATGTAGCTGCCCGTGAAGAGAATTCCGGTGTACATCACATTGATGTATCAGCATGATGAGTGCAATGGTAGGAAATCCTTTGGAGGGGGGTAAAAAAAATTCATGATGTGGATATGTGTACTCTGATGCAACTGGGTTAGAATCGTTAATCAAAAAGATGGTAATTTAAGATTCAAGTGAGGATGCTACACGGAGTGGAATCCTCCATTTGCTTTGTGGCATCAGGACAAATTAGCTTCCACCTGTTACAGTAAAGCTTCTTACTGAAGGCCAAAAGTGTATCAGTAGTAAACTTCTGCTGTGATACTGGAGCATACGGTATAGCATTTTGAACAACCGGCTTAAGAATTAATACTCTACCACATGCAGCTATGGAGAATGCACGTCTCAAAAAAAATGAATTCTTGGTGAATTTTTGTGCTTATTAGCATTAGGGAGGTTAATTGGGGATAAATGCATTTTCCATCCCTGTACCTAAATGATTTGCCCTGTTAAGAATGGGCTCACAGTAACTGAACATTGTCAGTGAATGCTTTTGCACATTTTCCAATGAAGTCATTTGTGTACACATATTTAATTTTGTCCTGTACCAATCTGAATTTGAAGTTATTTACAACAAATACCATATGCGATTTCCTAGTTTATCCACTTAATATATACTGTTGCCACTGAATTTCAAATTTGATAGAATTCATCAAAGTCCCTCTTTCATATAATTGTCAATTGAGCATACAGCAGAAATCCACAGCAAACCCTGCCCCAGCTCTCACCACTTGACCAGTCGATCACTTTCAGTGGAAAATGAGAGAGGATTATAACTGTGTTTAACAAGTTTTCATTCCCATACCAGGAATCACGCCTAAGTCAACAAAGTGAAAAATATCCCGAATCAAATATACAATTTTTATACTAACTATTTGATAGCTTAAATAACTCTTGGATTTTCAGGTTAGTCTGGTCCACAGCCATACATCTGCTGTAAACCAATTAATTTGTTGATCTTTCCCACAAAAAATGATATATTAGTGCAACTGGAAATCTCTGCCCAAACAATGAAGAAGCAGCCTGGTCACTGTAGCTCCCTAGATTTTTTCCCCACTACCCTTAAATCTACAAAGCAAACTATTGCTAAGTGCTTACCTGCAGATTCCATGTGCTTTAAGGTATTTACATAAAGATTTGTCATAGCAAATGTCATCTTCTTTATTCAAGTCAGAAATAAATTTATATAGTTCTGTAGGAATTTTAGCTTCTGTTCTTTCCAGGTAGTGCAGAATGGAAGCTGTCTGCAGTGCATTTTTGTCAGTCATTAGTATGATTGACTGACTTTGAAGAGTTGATCCCTAGTGTTAAGAGAACATTTTTGTATCTTATAATTTTTAAAAAAAGTTTAATTTGCACTAAAGATTCTACACATTGCTTTAAGGTGCTAGCCAAAACTAAACACTTCACAGTACACGTGCCAAAAATTACTTAAGAGTCTGATGTGAACTTATGAAATCCACATCATCCCCACTCAATTCTCCCATAACCAGTTTACTAACACGGATAATGTATAAACTGTAGTTATATTAACTACCAAGAAATTTCAACCCACAAAAAAAGAGTAACCCATTATAACCTCTTGTGCACCTTCCCAGCCAATTTCAGAGTAGCACTGATGATACTGAGGCATGGAAATTAAGTACAATAAAAATAACAATTTGAATGTAAGCTATGTTGGACTCTGAGGTACGTCAGACAGGAGAAGATGAATATTAGCAGGCTGTGCAATGAGATGTCTCTCACATGGTTTTGTTCTGCAAACATGGAAGTTTCAAGTGATCTGTACAATTACATTTTGGAAAAAAGGTGTCAGTTCATACAAATAACTGCCCAATTAATATTTTAACAGGAGCAACTAGTTAGTGGACAATTTTCATTAAAAATATTGCTGAATTTTTGTGCTCATTAAGGCGAGGGATGTTGGTTGAGAAAGGGAACGCATCAAGAACTCCCAAGGCAGATATAACACGGTCAGCTAAAGAGCTAAGCTACTTTTACTGAGCCCTCTTCCAGCTGAGGAATGATGGAGGAAGGGAACTGGCACGTTGTAGGTACTAGAGTTGGTAGTGGGTAGGTGACTAGTATGGGGTGGTTACAAAGTCTGCTTTCCTTCATATTTTGGGGTTTCAGCTGGTCGCTACAAAAGATGTGGAACAGTTAACTTTTCTGGAACCACATCCTCACCTCTGAGATTCTGATAAATGTATCCAATGGGAAAGAGTCCAACACGAACAAAATTCATAAAAAGAATTGTCTGAGCCTAAGATAATTTTTTAGTGGCTGTGTAGAGTGAGGTGTGGCACAAAGCAGCATAGACACTAATTTACTACTAGTGTCATTTGGATAGGAGCCTTATATAGAATGTGATAAGGATACAGGGACTTGAGAAGCTCTCTCAGTTTAAGATTTGAAATTGTACAACAGAAGCAGTTGTCAAAATTGTGCCGACTTCGAGAAAAACAGGAACATAAATTAGGCCCCTACAATGTTACAACACATTGTGGTGGCAACAGTAAATATGGCAGTGACTTGGACTGGTAAACACTAAATTGTCTTGCAAAATATGTAGACTGAAATTGTTCAAGACAAACCTGAGTATTTATAAAAGCTCAGAATTTCAAATTTTGCCAGCAGAATAAAAAATAGAAACAAGGCAAAGTTTCATACTTAACACTTCAAATTGTCTACTTCTACAATCACCTGTTGGTTCATAGTACAGTAGTCTTCAAGCCAAAACACCGCGAAGGTTTAAGAGTCAACTAGAACTAGTACACAAAATAAACAGAACATCCCACAAAACACTGCTGAATCTTAATTCTCTCAGCAATGATAAAATCTGCAGATATTTTTCTGCATTTTAAATTAAAAAATACATTTTTCCTCAATTCACTGTACCTCCACAATATTATCAAAATTGTCAACCATGCAACATAGGCGAGCTCCAAATATCTTCCGAGAACGAGGAAAACCATAATGGATTACACAGGTGGCATCTGTAATTCCCAAGGCTTTGAGGCAGTCATCAGTTGTAACTGTTAGGGAAATAAATATTTAAAACAAAGTTCTATTTGGGATATATGAATTAGAAAATGTATGGTGTATTATTATGCAAAGTGCACCCTGAATCCAACATTGAACAACCAATAATATTATGATGTGTGGGCCTCCTAGAGGGTTAACAATGTGGCATAGCAATATTTGATTGTCATGTACCATTCCACTTTCACGGTAACAAGTACCAAACAAAAAAATATTTTTAAATATTCAGGTTTCACAATGCTTTCATGGAAAACTGGCTCCAAGACTGGAATAAAGATTCCTTAACCCAACCACATGTATTCCTGTTAGTGAATGGGTTATTTTTTAAACCTGTAGAACATCCTGTACATGGTAACCACTGATCTGGGACTTATATTCCCATTTGTAGTCTGGTTTTATGGAAATTTGTACAAAAAGAATAATTTTTCCTGCAACTTGTAAAATACAAACATTTCTATTAATGCATACGTTTAAACTGTGTATATTCTGTGCATATTTTAAAACTTCAGTATTTAAAATACTCACCTAATATTACATGTGTGCCAGGGCTGAATTTCTTACTCCACTCTTCCATTACATTGCTAACCTGTAAGCTCATCCCTTCATGGGCTTTCATGCAGAAATTTGAATTACTGTCCAAAGCCTAGAAGAGAGTTGTGACCAAAAGATGCTCAATAGGCTATATTTTTAATTAAGTTCAACAATTTTTAAATTACCCAGTAGCACAGAAGTTTACTTATAGTTATGACAGTCTTAGATTCAGCTATCTGGCAGCTAAACTACACCTCACAAATTTCATATTCCCTCAGCTAGAGTACCAGGTGAGATGTTTTGCCTTGTACCATATTTACTATAGCAAAAAATGAGTCTCTACATGTCCAGAAATCCATACGCCTTTATTATATTTTTTTTAATGCACAGAAAGCCAGCGAATGACAAAAAGAAAACATTGAAAGAGAAATTTTTAAAAAAAGAAAAAGAATGAACTTGCATAGAATTTACAGTACAGTAACAGGTCATCCAGCCCAACTGGTCTATGCCGGTGATAATGCTCCACACGAGCCTCCTCCCACCCAACTAAATCTAACCCGGTCAGCATATCCTACTATTCCTTTCTTTCTCATGTACATATCTAGCTTCCCCTTAATTTGGTTATAAAATATAAATTATACTTCAGTATTTTCTGGTTTTGTGTAGATTGCATTTCACAATCGATGAACTGCATTTGAAATGTAGTCACCGATATGCAGGCCAACATGGAAGCAAATGTGTGTGCAGCGCAAAGTCCCACAAACAGCAATAAAGATCAATGACCAGTTAATCTGTTCTGGTGGTGTTGGTTGAAGGATAAATGTTGGCCAATTTGTTGGAGAACTTCCCTGCTCTTCTTCAAATAGTGCCATGGGATTCTTTAAATCCACTGAAGTCTTAATTTAAAATGAAGATAATGGCCTGGATTTTGTGGTCAGTGGCAAAGGGACGGCGCTCGCCACTGATCTTGAAAAAAAGCTGCCCCCAAAGATTTAGCAGGTTCTAGAGCATCGACTTCCCCTATTCCGAAAATAATTTCAATCTCGTGCCATCTATAGGGGATCTGTGGTGTCCAGCAACGGTGAAGTCATTAAGCAGGCTGATCAGCCAATCAGACTGAAGAATTCTCACAGCGAGCAAACCAGGAAGTAAAAAGCACGGATTATAATCCACTTTTTAATCATTTTACAGAAAGTGAAATAAACATTGGGACATGCACATGGGATTAAGGTAGAAGCTGAAATATCAAACTTTAAAATAAAAATTATTTTAAAAATCATGGAATTTTTAAATGCTAGAGGGAATGACACTCCACGCTTATAAAATTAGTTTTTCAGGGCCAGAGAGGTTGTTGAGCAGTAATTATGACTTAGTATGGTGCTAAAAATTCAGTTACACCTCATTCAACAAGGCTCAACATTTTCAATGGTTTTTACAGCGAGAATAGTGTGTAAAAAGTTGACGTTCATATCAAATCACTGATTCTGTGTTGATTGCACCTGCAAAGACTGCAACAGCGCACCCTGTGGAGGAGCAGGGTATCACTGATAGCAACTTCTGGATTCCTACGATTAACTGTGCATGTGCGGACACCAGTAGTTGCTGTTAGTTTTACACAGTAATGACAGCGGGCGCTGACAGTTTCATCATTACAACTGCAAATTCTGGGCCAGTATAATTAGATAGAAATCAGATTTTACAGCACAGAAGAAATCCATCTGGCCCATTGTGCTGGTTCTCAAAACACATGTTTACTCAGTCCTAGTCCCCTGTACTTGCCCCAGATAATTGTTTTCTTAATATGGGGGGGGGGGGGGGGGGGGGGGGCGGTGGCAAGAACTCTTCTACAGCACTTTGTCAGTAGAAGAAAATTAACTGAGCTTTGTTTGCAGAACTATGCACTATATAAAGTAGGGATGGGGAACCCAAGTGCTTTCAATGTCAACTCAAAAAAAGTGTCTTATGTCACCTTTCTTCCCCATGCTGGTGACAGATTACTTAGTGCTACATGGCATATAATGAGATTATGTGCATTTTATATTTTTGTATTCTTTCCAATGAGGATGATAATTGTAGTTTACTTGACGTTATGTAGCACGCAGTATTGGAACGGACAGCTACAATTAATTTTCAGTAGTAGTAAAATATTTTATAAATATTGTTTTTAATGACTGATCAGATCATTCACCAATATATTCCAGCCTTGATTTGTATCATTAAAATTTGTATTTAGTAAATACAAAACATAGTATTCCCTTTAGCATTATACATATTTAAAATTTAAATAAGTGGCATAAAGAATATTTTTGCAATTTAAAATTGAACTAGTAAGCAGCAAAAATATATTTGCAATTTTAATGTTGTCAAAGCAGCCTTCAGTCCAAAGTGCTCACAGAGAGACAAGGGGCGGAAGAACCATGCATTATTTTTGTCATGACTATTACACACAAGTGGCTCAACACAATTTACATCATTGCATTAAGTCTAAACTGAAAAGGTTTGCACAACACTTATGTACACAGTGGCACTTTACTGCCCAAGAACAGGATTCCACCCCATTGACAGAAGCATACATTTAATCTTAACTTGTGAGCTCCCAAAGAAGTGAACGCACATCTTAACCATAACTACCTACTTTAAACACATGATCCACATCCTCAGCGCAATTAGTAAAGATTATAGTCTTTTGCAAAATCTCAGAGGTGAAATCCAACAAGGTCAGCAACAATGATGTTTTCTCACAGTCCAAACAAAGCTGCACGACCTAATAATGAAGAC
Source organism: Somniosus microcephalus (assembly GCF_052327205.1). Classification (NCBI taxonomy): domain Eukaryota; kingdom Metazoa; phylum Chordata; class Chondrichthyes; order Squaliformes; family Somniosidae; genus Somniosus; species Somniosus microcephalus. Next base: position 236,724,119 of record NC_140992.1, on the reverse strand, counting down.
ATTTTATCAACAAATTGTTATTGCAAAAATAATTCTCAAATATTCTGCTGTTGGATTACATTCAGAGTTATACAGCACAGAAAGAGGCCTTTCGGCCCATCGCGTCCACGCTGGCCATCAAGCCCTGTCTAATCTAATCCCATTTTCCAGCATTTGGTCCGTAGCCTTGTATGCAATGGCATTTCAAGTGCTCATCCAAATGCTTCTTGAATGTTGTGAGGGTTCCTGCCTCTACCACCCTTTCAGGCAGTGAGTTCCAGATTCCAACCACCTTCTGGGTGAAAAAGTTTTTCCTCAAATCCCCATTAAACCTCCTGCCCCTTACCTTGAATCTATGCCCCCTTGTTATTGACCCCTCTACTAAGGGGAAAAGTTCCTTTCTATCTACCCTATCTATGCCCCTCATAATTTTGTACACCTCAATCAGGTCCCCCCTCAGCCTTCTCTGCTCCAAGGAAAACAACCCCAGTCTGTCCAGTCTTTCTTCATAGCTGAAGCGCTCCAGCCCAGGTAACATCCTGGTAAATCTCCTCTGCACCCTCTCCAAAGCAAGCACATCCTTCCTATAGTGTGGCGACCAGAACTGCACAGTACTCCAGCTGTGGCCTTACCAACGTTTTGTACAGCTCCATCATAACCTCCCTGCTCTTATATTCTATGCCTCGGCTAATGAAGGCAAGTATCCCATATGCCTTTTTAACCACCTTATCCACCTGTTCTGCTGCCTTCAGGGATCTATGTACATGCACACCAAGGTCCCTCTGATCCTCTGTCTTTCCTAGGGTCTTACCATTCATTGTGTATTCCCTTGCCTTGTTAGTCCCTCCAAAATGCATCACCTCACACTTTTCAGGGTTAAATTCCATTTGCCACTGTTCCGCCCATCTGACCAACCCATCTATATCGTCCTGTAGCCCGAGGCTTCCCTCCTCGCTATTTACCACCCCACCAATTTTCGTGTCATCTGCGAACTTACTGATCATACCTTTTACATTCACATCCAAATCATTAATGTAGACCACAAACAGCAAGGGGCCCAGCACTGATCCCTGCGGTACCCCACTGGACACAGGCTTCCAGTCACAAAAACAACCTTCCACCATCACCCTCTGCCTTCTGCCACTAAGCCAGTTTTGGATCCAATGTGCCAAGGCACCCTGGATCCCATGGGCTCTTACCTTCCTGACCAGTCTCCTATGCGGGACTTTATCAAAAGCCTTACTGAAATCCATGTAAACCACATCCACTGCACTACCCTCATCCACACACCTAGTCACCCCCTCGAAAAATTCAAATTGATCAGACATGATCTTCCCTTGACAAAGCCATGCTGGCTATCCCTAATTAATCCTTGCCTCTCCAAGTGGAGACTAATTCTGTCCCTCAGAATTTTTTCCAATAATTTCCCTACCACTGATGTTAGGCTCACTGGCCTGTAATTCCCTGGTTTATCCCTGCTACCCTTCTTGAATAATGGTACTACATTAGCTGTTCTCCAGTCCTCTGGCACATCCCCTGTGGCCAGAGAGGTTCTGAAAATTTGTGTCAGAGCCCCTGCAATCTCCTCCTTTGCCTCACATAGCAGCCTGGGATACATCTCGTCCGGGCCTGGGGATTTATCCACTTTTAAGCCTGCTAAAACCGCTAGTACCTCCTCCCTCTCGATGCTAATATGTTCAAGTATATCACAGTCCCCCTGTCCGATTTCTATGTCCACATCGTCCTTCTCCATAGTGAGCACAGATGCAAAAAATTCATTTAAAACCCCACCTACATCTTCTGGCTCTACACACAGCTTGCCACTTTGGTCCCTAATGGGCCCTACTCTTTCCCTAGTTATCCTCTTGCCCTTAATATACTTATAAAACACCGTAGGATTTTCCTTTATTTTGCTCGCCAGTGTTATTTCATGGCCCCTCCTCGCTCTCCTAATTTCTTTTTTAAGTATCCCCCTGCACTTTTTATACTCCTCTAGGGCTTCCTCTGTCTTTAGTCCTTTGTACCTGCCAAAAGCCCCCCTTTTTTTCCTAATCCATTCTCGTATATCCCTTGACATCCAAGGTTCCCTGGGCTTGTTGGTCCCATCCTTGACTTTTACGGGACTATTCGTCAAAACACAAAATATCACAAACAAAATCACCTCTTCTACACTATTTCCCAAAATACAACAGAACTGCACCTATATAAAGTGCAAGAAGTATCAAGCATATACTAATGAGGAAGAAAAGGTCAGCTTTTAAATAGTCTCATCTTCACTGCCCATTATGTCAGACTACAGGCAAACATTGGGTAGCAGATTGATAATGTCACTAACCCACCAACTTTCTCAAGCCCTGCAGTATCTTTCTACGACACTCACTGGAAAGGGGAGCATAGCTTTGATTTGATCAAGTTACTACTGTTGGTAATGCTTCCTGGTCAAGAGTCGTTGATTTTTTTTTTTTTTAACATGGCAATCTTGGTAAAAGATGTGGACATTATCTCAAGAATACCCGAAATATCCAAAATTAAATTCAATTTCTTATGGCTCTAAGGAGGTAGCCATACCATTCAAAAGGTGAGGAATGACAAAATTAAATTTCAAAGTGGGATATCAAACCATGAAAAAAGCTTTCACACTCCAATATCATGTGCTTTAAATGCGAAACTAGCATCAGGCTTATTACAGCTATTAAATGTAAATAAATCTTATAGAGCAATAAACCAAATAGTGACAATCACAGGATCCAGCTTAAGATTTGTAAGATTATTGCAGTATTGATAATTCTGAAGCAGGGGAGGAAAGAGTAACCCCTTCTCCCAATGCACATACCCAGGCTTGGAACTGCATCCTTTTGGGACCATTCAGGAAACCTCTGTCTAACTGATACCCGAAACAAGCCTGAAAAGTTGACCTGTTTAAATGGAAGTAAAATTCATCTCATTTTAGGTGCAAGTCATCTGGACATTTCTTCTCTTCTTAGGCAGCCCCTCGGAACCGAGGATGACTTGCTTCCACACTAAAAATGAGTTCTCAGGTGACTGAGGAGTCCAATGCGGGACCTAGTCTCTGTTACAGGTGGGGCAGACGGTGGTTGAAGGGGCGGGTGGGTGGGGTTCTTGGGTTGACATGCGCTCCTTCCGCTGTTTGCGCTTGGCTTCCGCTTGCTCCCGGCAAAGAGACTCAAGGTGTTCGGCGCCTTCCCGGATGCTTCTCCTCCACTTTGTGCAGTCTTGGGCCAGGGATTCCCAGGTGTCGGTGGGGATGTTGCACTTTTTCAAGGAGGCTTTGAGGGTGTCCTTGAAGCGTTTCCTCTGCCCACCTGGGGATCTCTTGCCGTGTCGGAACTCCGAGTAGAGTGCTTGCTTTGGGAGTCGCGTATCGGGCATGCGGGCAATGTGGCCCCTCCATCGGAGCTAATCGAGCACGGTCAAAGCTTCGATGCTGGAGATGTTGGCCTGAGCGAGAACACCGACGTTGGTGCGCCTAGCCTGCCAATAGATTTGCAGGATCCTGCGGAGGCAGCATTGGTAGTACCTCTCCAGTGCTTTAAGGTGCCTGCTGTACATGGTCCATGTCTCTGAGCATACAGGAGGGCGGGTATCACTACTGCTCTGTAGGCCGTGAGCTTGGTGCTGGGTTTGAGATCCTGGTCTTCAAACACTCTCTTCCTCAGGCGACCGAAGGCTGCACTGGCACACTGAAGGCGGTGTTGGACTTCGTCATCGACGTCTGCCCTTGTTGACAGTAGACTCCCGAGGTATGGAAAGTGGTCCACGTTGTCCAAGGCCTCGTCATGGATTTTGATAATCGGGGAGCAGTACTGTGTGGCGGGGGCAGGTTGGTAGAGGACCTTTGTCTTACGGATGTTTAGTGTGAGGCCCATGCTCTCGTACGCTTCGATGAAGGTGTTGACAATGGTTTGGAGTTCGACCTCAGAGTGTGCGCAGACGCAAGCGTCGTCTGCATTCTATAATTCGATGGCAGAGAATGGGACAACCTTGGATCTGGATTGGAGGCGATGGAGGTTGAACAGTTCCCCGTTTGTTCTGTAGATTAGCTCCACTTCAGCGGGGAGCTTACTGAGGGCAAGATGGAGCATTGCAGCAAGGAAGATCGAGAAGAGCATTGGTGCGATGACACAGCCTTGCTTAACCCCGGTCCATACGTGAATTGGGTCTGTGGTGGGTCCGTTGGTCAGGATCATGACTTGCATGTCACCGAAGCAGGCGGAGGATCGTGACAAACATTTGAGGGCAGCCGAATTTGAGGACACTCCATAATCCCTCACGGTTGACAGTGTCGAAGGTCTTTGTGAGGTCAAAGAAGGCCATGTGCAGCGGTTGGTGCTGTTCCCTGCATTTCTCTTGTACTTGACGCGCAGTGAAGATCACGTCCATTGTGCCCCTTAGTGGGCCGAATCCGCATTGGGATGTTGGGAGGAGCTCTTCAGTCACTGGGAGAAGGCGATCGAGGAGGATTCTTGCGATTACTTTCCCTGTGGCAGACAGTAGGGAAACTCCTCCTTAATTACTGCAATCGGACTCATCACCCCTGGCATGTTCCCCTCCTTCCAAATAAGAGAAATAAGTTCATGTATTCGCGCCAATAGTGCTTCTCCACCATGCTTTAGTGCCTCGACGGGGATTCCATCTGCTCCGGAGGCCTTGTTGTTCTTCAGTTGTCGGATGGCCTTTTCAACCTCATGCCGGGCTGGGGTTGTGCTGAGGTGGTGGCGGGTAGCATGCTGCGGGATGGAGTTGAGGACACTCGCGTCGAAGACAGAGTCTTGGTTAAGGAGATCTTCGAAGTGCTCCTTCCAGCGGGCACTGACTGCCTCTCTGTCCTTGATGAGTACCTCTCCGTTCTTGGCCTGCAGTGGGGTAGGATCTTGGGTACTTGGGCCGTAGGTGGTCTTGACTGCGCTAAAGAATCCACGCACGTCGTGGTTGTCGGCTAGCTGCTGGATCTCCTGCGCTTTCTCCACCCACTATCTGTTCTTTAGGTCACAAGTTTTTTGTTGGACCTCGGCCTTCAGGAGTCTGTACAGCTGCTTTCTTGCTCGAGTTCTGTTGCTGTTTCCAGATCAGGAATGCCCTGCGCTTGTGGCTTATTAGCTCCTGGACATTCTCATCGAACCAGTCTTGGTGTTTCCTGGTCGAGTGACTGAGCGTCTCTTCACAGGTGCTGATTATGGAGGCCTCAAGTGCAGACCAGGCGCTGTGGACACTCTGTGTCTCTGCATCACTGGACATTTACAATAGTACTGGAATACCATTACAAGATACAGAATTGGACGGACAGAAAAGGCTCTATTTCAACAGTCAAGGAACTTGGACCTAACTGGGAAGATGCTTCAACATAATTATTATAGAATGTTAATAATGGGCTAAATAACTCTTAAAATTTCAGAAACTTATTCGAAGAATCAAGCTTCTATAACCCTCATCAACAAGAGTTTGCAATAAGAAACCTAGTTAAGCAACAAGCCCCTTTTTAACTACTAGCTCAGCTGGCAGAGTGTCATTGGATCTTAGAGGTACCCAATACTTTTATCAAATTGGACTGTTAAAAACAGAATTCAATTTGTCTTTCAACATACACCGAAGGGCCCCAAGATCTCAACTGACAGAAGACATCTTTTTCAAAAAATATTCAGAAACCTACATGAAGAGTCAAAGCCCTTCTCCAGAAAGTAAAGGAGAAAATAATGTAAAATGAAGTAGCAGCTCTCAAGTGATGCCAAAGGGTTTTGATAGTCTGTAAATAATAGCAAGGGAAGCTGCAAGGAGTTAAGCAGTTCCACCGTTTTGAGGTCCTGGGAAAGGAAGAGACTAACAGTTCAGGGAGAATTAAGCACCAAGGAAAAATAAGCTCAGCTAAAAGTAAATAAATGGAATTTTCAAAATAAGGCGGGGATGTAAAACCAGTGAAAAGATAATCAGGCAGTGTGTATAATGAGTGGTCGATCAAATATAGCCAGTTTTTATGCCACTGCCAAGTTGCAAGTTCCACCCATTCTGTGTGTGCAGGTATAATTATGGTAGAAAAGAATTGGGGGGGGGGGGGGGGGGCGGCGGGGTTGGATACTGCTTCCATTTGATTTTTTTCTTCGAGTTATAAACCCCGCTAAATAACTAGACTGAATAAGAGCTTGTGTAATTGGGCAAATGACTAAGATGATCCCAGAGAATACCGAGGGCGAGAATAATAATTGCATTGACAATAAACTGAAGGCAAGAATACAGATAAGATCAAGCTTGTATGGGGGTTAACATATTTTGAAGAGTTAAAACATGATGAAAGATACATACGAACCTCCTATTGTGTGAGAAATTAAGGCAAGAATTAATATTACATGTTCTATAAAGAAAAAAGAGTTAAAAAAAGTCAACCTAATTTTACCGTGGTTCTTTAATATGTTGGAGTACACAACATTTTAATCTACTGTAATGACTTAAAAACAAAGATCTACATTTTAAAAATATAAACTCTCATCTAACTACAGTCAGATGAACACAGCATTAAAATCAAACCATCTCAGACCTACTCGGGTTTCACAAGTACAAACCTGATGCACATTTCCATACAGTGCAGCTTCTTCCATGGCTGTTATAACAACATAAGGATCACTTTGATTTTCTTTTACTAAATTTTTCATTTGCTTTGTCCAATGCTTTCCAACAGCTATGAGCTGTTGTGGGGTCGACCGCCTCTCTGGAACATTAGTAGCTTCCCTGAAGCATTGCAAGATAGTAGTCATCTATGTTTAAAATACATCAGGATTAGGTTTCCATTATGTATCTGGAAAATTATTTTTCTATAATTTACCTGTTTATATTCACAATGAAATTGCACATTGCCAATGGCCATCTAGAAACATGAAGCCCAAAGCAAAATAAACAAATCTAATTGTGACACAAGTTACTAACAACTAACAGTGCACTTGCACTAGAGAGAAATTAAATTAACTTTCCTTCTGTAAAAATGTAGAAGTTTCACCAATGGTAAAATAACTTGGTTAAGTCCCTCGCTGGGATAGGGAACAGGAGAAAAGTGATACAAGTAAGTAACGCAAGAGGAGTGATACAAGCAAGTTACACTTACATGCAACTTTTTAAAGGAGCAAAATGTAATTCTATAACTAGACATGACTACCGGTGAAAAAGACTTGGAAACTGCTATTGTTTATACTGGATGTGGTTTATTGAGAAGCAAGCCAATTTTTGCACATAAGCCCCCAAAGCATGGAGATGTCAACCACTAACATATAATAACCACATTAGGGATTGAAGTGACAACTTTTGAAACCATGCTAAAATTTAAACAGATATTTGTTAAAGTGGATTGCCACAAAAGTCATGTCTACCACTGAGATCCCCTTCCAGAGGAACAGGAATATGCCATTCAGCCCCTTTAGCCTACTCCACCATTGAATTAGATCATGGCTGAGCTGTACCCCAACACCATTTACCCACTTTTGCTCCATATCACTTGATACCCTTAGCTAACAAAATTTTATTGATCTCAGTCTTGAAAATGTCAACTGACCTAGCATCCTTTGTGGGCAGGGAAGAAGAAAGTGTTTCAGATTTCTACTACCTTTGGTGGGGAAAAGTGCTTTTTGATTTTACTCCTAAATGGCCTAGCTTCAAGTTTAAGATTATGCCCCCTTGGTCTGGATTCCTCCATTGGAGGAAATCGTTTCTCTGCTTCTTCCCCATCAAATCATTTTATCATGTTAACTACCTCAATTACATCACTCCTCAATCTTCTAAAAACTAGGGAATACAAACCAAGGTTATGCAACTATCTTTCCTGAGGTTCAACACACAAAACTGAGCACAGTACTCCATAGTTTTGCCCACTCACCTAGACTGTCCAAGTACCTTTTGTAACTTCCTGCTCTCATTTACACATTTACCTTCCCATCTGGTAGACCAGCTCCCTGGGATTTTGAGAAATGCCTGGCAGATTTGCATAAATTTTGCTGCCATCACCAAGAAGCTGCACTCCCCCCGACTGAAGAACGGAGGGAACTAAAAGCGTGATCCCCATTCCATCCACAAGTTGCCCAGATACTGAAGATAGCAGGCCCTAAATCCTTCGTCTGACATTACTGTACTGGTACAAGATTGTAGAGCTTGTACTTTTTACTTTGTCCGTCTCAGAAGATGTGAAAAGTGACAGGTCAGAGAAATGCCAGAGAGGATGTGGACAAGATCATAGTACAATTCTGAATTGTAGGACATGATGAAACAACCTTCTAGGTTGGAACATATACCAGCCCAAAAAAATCTCCATTCAGGAAAACTGTTATTGATCTGAAATGCATGGACATGATCCTAACTTCTGAAAGGTTTAATCAGATTGTAAAACTAGTGGCTGCATTACAATCAAATTGAATGTAGAGGTTTCTCATGACTAATGAAATGATATGTATAGTCAGTTATGCAAAAGCAAAATACTGCAGATGCTGGAAGTCTGAAATAAAAACAGAAAATGCTGGAAATACTCAGGTCAGGCAGCACCATCCTGACAAAAGGCCATCAACCTGAAACGTTAACTCTGTTTCTCTCTCCACAGATGTTGCCTGACCTGCTGAGTATTTCCAGCATTTTTTGTTTTTATTTATAGTCAGTTACTTCGATGCCCTGAATATACGTATTGGAAAAGCAGTTGCTTCAGTCATAACAGGATAAAAGTGCTCAAGACTGGTTTAATAACAGAAGTGACCCATTCTATTAACTGCAGAATACACAAATTGCTTCATTAAACAAGGTCGCAGCCCAAAAAAATTATTCCCTCCATATGTTGTTACAAAAAGTTTGCATATTTTATTGTTATAGTGGTTGGTTCTTTCATTTTTACTTTGAATCTCTGAGTCAAAAATGCTACCATCAACAATGTCAATGACGGTGAGTTAAAGAGAAACAGAAAGCAGCAGTTCTGATCCATCTTAAATACTTTGGTCTTCCCCACCTCCAAGTTTTAATGTGTACCGACCGGGCATACTTCCGTACCCTACCAAAGTAAATAATGATCCCATTTCCTACACCAAGTTATGCAGGATTGAATCCCGGAATCACAACAGAAATTACAATTCCAGATGCCTATCAGTGTGAGCTTAATTTCCCAGAAAAACTGGTAGGGCTTCACTGTCTGAGGCAGATGTCTATTCCGGGATTTTAGAAGCAGTCCAAATTTCCATTTTCCACAGTGGAAAACAAGCCTATGACCTGTCAATACCACACCAATGTTAAAAATTCATCATGCAGGAAATGTCTACATCTATGTTCAATGAGGACCCATGATTTTTTTCTTCTGTCCCTCTAAGCCATGCACCAATAGTGGCCAAAAACAACCACGGTGGAGCTTTGTGCCAATTAAGAGGATGTGCACAATATAGGGAGCACTCTACAACTTTTCTTTCTGCAGAAATGTGCCTACCTTCTCTTCAGCACCTCTACACAGAGGAGAGGCTGCAATCAGGAGTGCAGTTATGTCTAACATCTAGAGTCACAGGCATGAACCCAGATGCCCACTGCTCCATGGCTTCTCACATTGGTCTTTCAACTAATGTACCTCTTAATATACATCTTTTTACTAAACACAAAGTCAAAAAAATCTATCCTTAGATCATGTGCCCCACACTGCTTAATTCAGGTCCTCTGGTGGGTTTACAAGGAAATTATAAAATCTTAAACCTGTAAAAGTTTAGCCTCAATAACAATGATGCTGCAACCAAATAATCAAATCAACATTAAGAATTTTGACTAATAGTCTACCTATTTGAATAAAACACTACTCACTTCATCCATTGCTTCATCAAATAGCATATCAACTCCATCCAATACCAAATGGCTGAGTCTAATGAAAAATAGGCAGTGTCTTTGAAGGACCCGTACAAGACTGTGCGGAGTAGTAACAACTACATCACCTGCAATTAAATTTATGTTTTAAAGTTAAGATTGAAAAATTTTCAGCAACAATGAGACATTAAGTACTGCACCATGAATAATTGTTATTATGAGGAAAAATCCATATTCGACCAAAGTATTATTTTGTAATCACTAAAATGTGGTGCTATCAATAGATTTGTTTACTAACATCAGTTTTGTGATTTAAGTAGCTGTTCATAATTTATTTAAAATGAACTGTACAAAATTTAGTTTAAAAAAGTTTAGCAAAATACAACTCCAAAAATCAATCTATTGCTCTGCTGGAACCATTTTGCTTATTCAATGAAATGTAATACCTGTACTAGATTATAATTTTCTGTTAACAGCAAATTCAGTTTACCAAGATAATGCTTATATCAGGAACTGATTATTATATTAACAGATATGGATAAGTAGCCTTTAAACGGGTAAAATCTACAAAAGTACAACAGATTACTCAGACGTCTCATTCAGATTCTACCTTTTTTTTTAGCCAGCAGTCTGTCCAACAGAACTCAAAAAATTGTACATAACTAAAGTTTTACACACATACAAGATATATATCACACACATAAAACATTATTCTATACTCTAATTTCTATCAGTACTTTCTAAATTACTCATTAGAAAAATACACTTACAAAGGGTGCCAAAATTATAGGAATAATTATATTGTATTTTCAATATTCAGAATAATATTTTGTTTTAAAAAACTATTCACCTCTTCCTGCTTGCCTCACTATGATGCCCATATTCAGGTTCCCAGCATCATTTTCATTTCCCTACTGCCTTGGCACCAAGCCTGTAAGCCTCAAATTGAGGTTATATAACTCTCCATCTGTTTTCTTTAAAGTTTTTCATCTCTGTCATTCCCCATCTAAATACCTCAAACATTTAACTAAGTTCAGCAAAACAACTGCACATTTGGATCAGAATTAATAACTTCACAGAAAAAGAGCCAACCACAGAATATTTTATATTTCTGAGCAGAATATACTTAAGTGGGTTATCCAATATTCATATATCTGGGGGTAAGTTTAACCCCCAAAAACAGATGGGAAGTTAAAATGCTAAAAATTAGAAACAGGTCCCCAACCTGCCTTGAACCCATCCAATTCCGGTTTTAACGGAGGTGGGACAAGGGATGGGCAATTGATCCGCTTCCAGGAGAAGGGCTGGTCATTGAAACCTTTAAAGGAGCCTCCAATTTAACAGTATTTTTATTTTTAACCACAGTCAGCCAGGTTTCCCGGGCCTCAGGAGACACAGCAGGTAAAAGGAGGCAAGGAAGGCCGGATCCATCAGTTAAGTGCCTTTAAAGCATTGCTTGTGGGCCAGGAGGAGCAGGAGAGTTTCCCCCCCCAGCCCAACGAGCTACCCAGTGAAAATTGCACCCCCCCCCCAGTGCGATCACCGATACCCCCACATGACCCCCCCATCTCTCCCTCCAAAATCTCTCCCTGACCCCCCCCCCGCATCTCTGCCCTCGATTTCTCTCCAACGCCCCCTGCGATCATCCCCCGACCCTCCAAACCACACTGTACCCACTCCTTGCAATCACTTCCCCGAGCAGCACGAAACCTACCTGCTCTCTCGGCTGCAGCCTCTTCTGCAACATTCCCTGCCCGACAGGGAGCCAAGCCTGACAATCAGGCTGGCTTCCGAGCGGGGAACCTGTTAAAAACAAACACGCATGCCGTGGAATTAAAACTCCACGCCCGACCAGAACCCCTCCCCCACACTTGGAAATCTCGCCCCAGTAAATATCAGTGCCATAGTTTCACTTTAAACAAAAAAATTTTAATGCAATTTTAGCTATTTTATTTTAGATGCAATGAGTGCACTGCCAAATACCAATTAGAAGGCGAAGCATTAAAAACAGAATATCTGCAAACATTCTATGAATTTCATGCTTTTTCTTTGGCCTTTTCTTTATAACGGGAAATTGTTTGTTACATTACAACGTTTTATTAGCCGAGATTAATGGTTACATACAGTGTAGACTTTTTTTTATTCATTTATGGGATGTGGGCATCGCTGGCAAGGCCAGCATTTATTGCCCATCCCTAATTGCCCTCGAGAAGGTGGTGGTGAGCAGCCTGCAGTCTATGTGGTGAAGGTACTCCCAACAGTGCTGTTGGGTAGGCCGTTCCAGGATTTTGACGATGAAGGACCGGCGATATAATTCTAAGTCAGGATGGTGTGTGACTTGGAGGGGAACTTGGAGGTGGTGGTGTTCCCATGCACCTGCTGCCCTTGTCCTTCTAGGTGGAAGAGGTCGCGGGTTTGGGAGGTGCTGCTGAAGAAGTCTTGGCGAGTTGCTGCAGTGCATCTTGTAGATGGTGGTGGTGGTGGAGGGAGTGAATGTTTAAGGTGGTGGATAGGGTGCCAATCAAGCGGGCTGCTTTGTCCTGGATGGTGTTGAGTTTCGTGTGTTGTTGGAGCTGCACTCATCCAGGCAAGTGGAGAGTATTCCATCACACTCCTTACTTGTGCCTTGTAGATGGTGGAAAGGCTTTGGGGAGTCAGGCGAGACGAGATGCTCGCCGCAGAATACCTAGCCTCTGACCTGCTCTTGTTGCCACAGTATTTATGTGGTTGGTCCAGTTATGTTTCTGGTCAATGGTGACCTGCAGGATGTTGATGGTGGGGGATTCGGCGATAGTAATGCCGTTGAATGTCAAGGGGAGGTGGTTAGACTCTCACTTGTTGGAGACAGTCATTGCCTGACACTTCTAAGGCGCGAATGTTACCTGCCACTTATCAGCCCAAGCCTGAACCTGGTCCAGGTCTTGTTGCATGTGGGCATGGACTGCTTCATTATCTGAGGAGTTGTGAATGGCGCTGAACACTGTGCAGTCATCAGCAAACATCCCCATTTCTGACCTTATGTTGGAGGGAAGGTCATTGATGAAGCAGCTGATAATGGTTGGGCCTAGGACACTGTCCTGAGGAACTCCTGCAGGGATGTCCTGGGGCTGTGATGATTGACCTCCAACCACCACAACTATCTTCCTTTGTGCTAGGTATGACTCCAGCCAGTGGAGCGTTTCCACCCCCCCGCCCCAACTGATTCCCATTGACTTCAGTTTTACTAGGGCTCCTTGATGCCACACTTGGTCAAATGCTGCCTTGATGTCAAGGGCAGTCACTCTCACCTTACCTCTGGAATTCAGCTCCTTTGTCCATATTTGGACTAAGGCTGTAATGAGGTCAGGAGCAGTGGTCTTGGCGGAGCCCAAACTGGGCATCAGTGAGCAGGTTTTTGGTAAGTGCCGCTTATAGCACTGTCGATGACACCTTCCATCACTTTGCTGATGATTGAGAGTAGACTTATGGGGCGGTAATTGGCCGGGTTGGATTTGTCCTGCTTTTTGTGGACAGGACATACCTGGGCAGTTTTCCAGTGTCGGATAGATGCCAGTGTTGTAGCTGTACTGGAACAGCTTGGCTAGAGGTGTGGCTAGTTTTGGAGCAAAAGTCTTCAGCACGATAGCTGGGATGTTGTCAGGGCCCATAGCCTTTGCTGTATCCAGTGCACTCAGCCGTTTCTTGATATCATGCGGAGTGAATTGAATTGGCTGAAGACTGGCTTCTGTGATGTTGGGGACCTCAGGAGTAGGCCGATATAGATCATCCACTCAGCACTTCTGGCTGAAGATGGTTGCAAATGCTTCAGCCTTGTCTTTTGCACTCATGTGCTGGGCGCCACCATCATTGAGGATGGGGATATTCCTGGAGCCTCCTTCTCCCGTTAGCTGTTTAATGGTCCACCACCATTCATGACGAGATGTGGCAGGACAGCAGAGCTTTGATCTGATCTGTTGATTGAGCGATCGCTTAGCCCAGTCTATAGCATGCTGCTTCTGCTTTTTAGCACGCATGTAGTCCTGTGTTGCAACTTCCCCAGGTTGGCACCTCATTTTTAGGTACACCTGGTGCTGCTCCTGGCATGCTGTTCGACACTCCTTATTGAACTAGGGTTGGTCCCCTGGTTTGGTGGTAATGGTAGAGTGAGTGATATGCCGGGCCATGAAGTTACAGATTCCGGTGGAATACAATTCTGCTGCTGCTGATGGCCCACAGCGCCTCATGGATGCCCAGTTTTGAGCTGCTAGATCTGTTCTGAATCTATCCCATTTAAGCACGGTGGTAGTGCCACACAGCACGATGGAGGGTGTCCTCGGTGTGAAGACGGGATTTTGTCTCCGCAATGAATGTGCGGTGGTCACTGCTACCAATACTGTCATGGCATCTGCGATAGGTAGATTGGTGAGGACGAGGTGAAGTAGTTTTTTCCCTCGTGTTGGTTCTCACACCACCTGTCGCAGGCGCTGACTGGCAGTTATGTCCTTCAGGACTCGGCCAGCTCGGTCAGTAGTGGTGCTACTGAGCCACTCTTGGTGATGGACATTGAAGTCCCCCACCCAGAGTACATTCTGTGCTCTTGCTACTCTCAGTGCTTCTTCCAAGTAGTGTTCAACATGGAGGAGTACTGATTCATCAGCTGAGGGAGGGCGGTAGGTGGTAATCAGCAGGAGGTTTCCTTGTCCATGCTTGACCTGAAGCCATGAGACTTCATGGGGTCTGGGGTCAATGTTGTGGACTCCCAGGACCACTCCCTCCCAACTGTATACCACTGTGCCACCACCCCTGGAGTTTGGGAAACTGGCTGAAAGGTATGATTCTGTGAGTATGACTATGTCAGTCTGTTGCTTGACTAGTCTATGGGACAGCTCTCCCAATTTTGGCACAGTTCCCCAGGTGTTGGCGAGGAGGACTTTGCAGGGTTGACTGGGCTGGGTGTACTGTTACGTTGTCCGTAGCCGGTGCTGAGGTCGATGCCAGGTGGTCCGTCCGGTTTCATTCTTATTATGTTTTGCAGCGGTTAGTTACAACTGAGTAGCTTGCTCGGCCATTTCAGAGGGCAGTTAAGAGACAACCACATTGCTGTGGGTCTGGAGTCACATATAGGCTAGACCACATAAGGACGGCAGATTTCCTTCCCGAAAGGACATTAGTGAACCAGATGGGATTTTACGACAATCCAATAGTTTCATGGTTACCATTACTAATACTAGCTTTTTATTCCAGATTTATTTAATTAACTGAATTTAAATTCCCCAGCTGCCATGGTAGGATTTGAACTCACGTCTCGATCATTAGTCCAGGCCTCTGGATTACTAGCCCAGTGACATTACACTACACTACCATGTACCTTTAAACAAAAAGTCAACACACTGGAAAATTAACTGGGATTTTTGAGACTGATTTGAATAAAATGATATAAAATGTCAATTATTGTCTTTAAAACAATGTAATTGGGACCAAGGGACAGAAACTAAAGAAGGAAGTGTAAAATTTCAAATAGATTGGCTAAAGCACAGGAGGAAGAGAAAAGTCCTCGAAAAGACCATTACTACAGTTGACCAAATGGTACTCCAGTTGAAGTGATGCCATTACAAGAGTCCATATAGAAAGGAATTACTCACTAACAGAAAATAGAATATACTGGCCCGGAATTTGCGGTCAGTGGCGAAGCGATGGCGCTTGCCGCTGACCTTGAAGAAAGCTGCCCACAAAGACCTCGCGATCTGTGTGGCGAAAACCTGAGCTTTATCGACCTTAATTTGATTGTAGCGCTGTCAAAAGGGGATCCCTAGCGTACTGCAGCAGTGATGTCATCCAGCTGTCTAACCAGCCAATTACTTTGAAGAATTCTCAGACAGCAAACCAGGAAATAAAAAGCAGCGATTATAAATTTTTTTTTAAGTGAATTGACAAGAGAGCGAAATAAAGATTGGGACACACACATTGGGTTAAGGTAGAAGCTGAAATAACAAACAAACTTTACAAAAAATAAAAATTATTTTAAAAATCTAGTAATTGAGAAATGTGACATTCCACAAATATAAAATTAGATTTTCAGGACCAGAACAGTTGTTCAGCAGTTAATACACAGTTACAACCCCAGTTACAACTATTCCAACAAGGATTAACTTTTTATGGGGTGTTTAACAGCAATATTAGATCGGAAAAGCTTACATTTGTCAGTTTAACTGATTTCACCGATTGCAGTATACGGGGAGTTCCACAGCTCAGCACGTGGCAGAGTAGCAAATGGCTACCTGCAACCTCAGGATTTCTGTATTTATCTGCGCTTGCGCAAATCCTGAAGCTACGGTCAGTTTCAGAGGGGTGATGACAGTGAATGTTGACAGTTTCGTCGTTATTACCACCGCAAAATCTGAGCCATTAGATTTTGCATAGTATTATTTCTCGTCAAAGACCCGTAGTTGCTTAGAATCAATCTGCTATAAATGGTACACTTACATCCTTTGACAAGCTTTATTTTCTTAGTTTCTTCTGGATCTTGTCCAACCAAAACCAACGATAGATAAAGAGGTCGAGAAAACCTTGTTAAGTCCATTAAGATCTGGCATACAAAATGGGCCTTCTGTTGTCCAGGGCATACAATTATTGCTAATGGCTACCATGCAAAAAAAAAAAATATTGTTCAGTTAACAGTACTTGCATAAAACATTTTTTTTAATTTTTTTTTTTTTAAATTTAAACAAAACTACAGGTTAATGCTTTACCCCAGGTATCAAAACTCATCTATCTGCCTTAAAGCTTACTTAACCTTTACTCCCTTAGATGAGAACCCCAAAATTAACACTGATGTTAACACTAGAAACGCAACTTACTATTACACATCCCAGAATCCAGTAAATCTCTGGAGCCCTCAAGAACTTGCCCAATGGACAGGGAGAATTTTCCTTCCTCTTCCTCCCTGCACATTTTAATCTTTTACTTGCCTGCCTCCATTCCATTTCCTACCCTTCTAAATGTCTGGAGCAGTCCACTAGGAAGCGTGTAAAAAGAAATGCAGGCAAGAAAATCACAAAGGTTATACAGTTTTGCAGTATAATTCTATTGAAAGTTTCTAATTTAGATTGTAAAAGAATAGATGTGTCAGTTCAATTAGGTAAAATCAGTAGGAAAGCTATCAAAAGTCAGTCAGTCAGTCAGTAGTGCTCTGATCTCTGCATTAGCAAATGTGAGAAAGAAACTTACTGTGCAGAAATCATTACCTAATCTCACTGGCAAATGTAGTTTTAAAATCTTGGCCTATTTTATGGCAGTCAGGATTGAAGAACTTTGTGGTCGGAAGCTCAGCTGGGGGTCGACCAGGTCGCTGAGGTTACGAACAGTCTTGTTTGGCCAAATACAGTGCCTGAGGGGGGTGGAAATGGTGGTAAGGGTACGGAGTTTGTGGCTGGGGCCAAAGACGACAGCTTTGGCCTTTCTAATGTTTAACTGGAAGAAATTGTGGCTCATCCAACAAATACTAGCAGCTTCCAAAAAGGTGGGGTCCCAAAGTCCCACTAACTTGCAAGAGAGGATTACAGTGGCACTTTTGACTACAAACCCAATTAGAGAAAAATCTCAAGTCATGCCTCTGAACAACTGTTGACAAAACAATTTAGTTTTATCCAGTAGTGGTCCATAAGGATTTTGATCATTCAAAGTCCTTGTATAACATCATGGAAATTAACTGCAATACAGTAGCCCCTAAGCTCAGAATTGATGGAAAGGCCATGTCATTCGTCCACAAGGCAAAATTAACATTTTAGAAATAAATGCAATGTACTCAATCATTACTTGTCATGCTCACTGGTGAGAAATTCCTTTGTTCTGCACCTACAGGGTAATTACATTTCATTTGACAAACAGCCACAGAATTCTCTTTGTTCTAATTGGAACTATGTTCTACATCAATCCTAGGACCATAGTAATCAAACTGGAAGCCAAAACAAAGTTAGAATTCGCTAGCAACCAGGCTCCACGCAAACCAGTTAGAAGTGCTTAAACTGGAGATTGAAAAGCAATGGTGCAAACTCAAGGTGGAAGCTGAAGAGATCAGTATCATTTGAGCCTGCAGAGAGAGGTGTTTACGTGCTGAGTGGGGTCCCAGACAATTAAACACCCAACTCTGAATAAAATAACTTGAGTAAATCTAAACTTATTCAAAATTTTAATGAAGAGGATCATGACAGATTAGAGACCTGTTATTTCCAATCACAAACATTAGGGCCCTGAAATTGTTTAACTGTTCCAGTGAACTCCCGCAATAAGTTCAATAGGTGTCTGCCTAACGGCCGCAACCCAAATATGGCAGATCCCTACAAGATCATCAACATAAAGGGGCGAGAGGTGGGTCTCCCTTGGTTAAAAGTTCATTCACCTCAGAGCTCAGTTGGGATAAAGGTAAGCATCAGCACAGGTCCACCTGGTCTCACCAGATATCTGGCTAAAACAGTTCTCCAGGGAGGAGCTGAAGCAATTTGGGCACAGCTGGTTTAAGTAGTTGGTCCTAAATTGATCACTGACACCTGGTATAGGCCTCCAGGTTAGGGGGCTAACCCAGGAGGGAGCACTTTGTGCACAAATTAAAAAGGGCTACAGAATTAGGTACTGTACCTGTAATGGGAGGATTTTAATTAACCAATCATTCAATCGTCTTAGAGAACAGAAAAGTATTGAGTGGGGCTGAATTGAAATATTTGTGGATATTATTAATGATTATTTTATCACACCACATGCTAGAGAATACCAAGGAAAATTATTTACTAGACTTCATCTTCAGCGATCTTGGGATGGAACCAGATCACCATGATGGAGAACACCTGCGTACGTGACCCTAACATTATCAGATTCAAGTTGATTAGCCTGGTCTGTTGAAGCAGACCTTCGCACAAGAAAAAGTATTGCACTCAAATCATAACTGGTATGTAGAGTGATATTTAAGGAAACTGAAGCCATCATAGGTGGGAGATTGAAGTATGGGGAGATAGGTAATACCATTACTTAATGATGAGGAAATTAGCAGAGTTTTCTTCAATAGATCTGATGTGCAATGCAGCTTATGATGCAGTAAAACAAGCTATTCTCACTGCTTTTGAACTCATGCCAGAAGTATATAAGCGTAAATTTTAAAATGTTACAAAAACTGGTAAATTAAAAAGCAAAAACTTCTTGACAACACCTCCCAAACCCGTGACGTCTATCACATCACATTAAAGGGTATGGATATGACCAAGAAACCAGGACCCTAAATTAGATGTCCCACACTAGACAGCAAGTGGGCAATTCACCAAACGAGATGATCGGCCGAGATTCTGATCCTGAGACTACATCAACTGCACTACCCTCATCCACACACCTAGTCACCCCCTCGAAAAATTCAATCAAATTGGTTAGACATGATCTCCCCCTGACAAAGCCATGCTGACTATCCTTGATTGATCCTTGCCTCTCCAAGTGGTGACTAATTCTGTCCCTCAGAATTTTTTCCAATAATTTCCCTACCACTGATGTTAGGCTCACTGGCCTGTAATTCCCTGGTTTACCCTACTACCCTTCTTGAATAATGGTACTACGTTAGCTGTCCTCTGGCACCTCCCCTGTGGCCAGAGAGGTTCTGAAACTTTGTGTCAGAGCCCCTGCAATCTCCTCCCTTGCCTCACACAGCAGCCTGGGATATGTCTCATCTGGGCCTGGGGATTTATCCACTTTCAAGCCCGCTAAAACCGCTAGTACCTCCTCTCTCTCAATACTAATTTGTTAAATTATATCACAATCCCCCTGCCTGATTTCTATGCCTACATTGTCCTCCATAGTGAACACAGATGCAAAATATTCATTTAAAACCTCACCTACATCTTCCGGCTCTACACAAAGATTGCCACTTTGGTCCCTAATGGGCCCTACTCTTTCCCTGGTTACCCTCTTGCCCTTAATATACTTCTAAAACACCTTGGGATTTTCCTTTAATTTGCCCACCAGTGTTTTTTCATGCCCCCTCTTCGCTCTCCTAATTTCTTTAAGTACCCCCCTGCACTTTTTATAATCCTCTAGGGCTTCCACTGTTTTTCACAGAAATCACAGAAACCCCACAGTGCAGATAGAGGCCATTTCGGCCCATCGAGCCTGCACCGACACATATCCCACCCGATCCCCGTAACCCCTACACCAACACATATCCCACCCTATCCCCGTAACCCCACGTATTTAATCCCCCCTAACACTAAGGGTCAATTTATCATAGCCAATCAACCTAACCCGCACATCTTTGGACTGTGGGAGGAAACCGGAGCGCCCGGAGAAAACCCACGCAAACACGGGGAGAATGTGTTAGTCCTTTGTATCTGCCAAAAGCCGCCCTTTTTTCCCTAATCCATTCTTGTATCTCCCTTGACATCCAGGGTTCCCTGGGTTTGTTGGTCCCACCCTTGACCTTTATGGGAACATGTTGGCATTGTACTCTCTCTATTTCCTTTCTGAAAGACTCCCACTGCTCTGATGTGAATTTTCCTACAAGTAGCTGATCCCAGTCCACTTTGGCCAGATCCCGCCTTATCATGTTAAAAATCGGCCTTCCCCCAAAAAACCTTTATTTCCGTTCCTTCTTTGTCCTTTTCCACGACTACCTTAAATCTCACTGAATTATGGTCACTGTCACCAAAATGCTCTCCTACTGACACTTCTACCACTTGCCCAGCTACATTCCCTAGAATTAGGTCCAATACCACCCCCTCTCTTGTAGGACTTTCTACATGCTGGCTCAAAAAGCTCTCCTGGATACACTTTAAGAATTCCGCACCCTTTAAGTCTTTCATACTCTGACTATCCCAGTTAATATTGGAGAAGTTGAAATCCCCTACTATTATTGCCCTATTATTTCTACATTTCTCTGAGATTTGCCTACATATCTGTTCCTCCATCTCCCCCTGACTGTTAGGGGGCCTATAGTACACTCCCAGCAAAGTGCTTGCCCCCTTTTTGTTTTTAAGTTCTACCCATATGGCCTCATTAGAGGAACCCGCTAATATATCATCCCTCCTTACAGCAGTAATTGACTCCTTGATTAATATTGCGACACCCCCTCCTCTTTTACACCCCCCTCTGTCTCGCCTGAAGATTCTATACCCATTGAGCTGCCAGTTCTGCCCCTCCCTCAACCATGTCTCTGTGAGAGCAACAATATCATACTCATGTGTTCATCAACACCTTCAATTCATCTGCCTTCCTCGCAAGACTCCTTGCATTAAAATAAATGCCATCCAGCCTTGCCATACTCCCTTGTGCAGTTACATATTTGCTCTGCCTTCCAGGCCGACTTGTTTTTTCCTCTATATTTGGCTATGCATCACCCCCTACTATAGCTCCACTCCGTATCCCATCCCCCTGCCAAGTTAGTTTAAAACCCCCCAACAGTACTAGCAAACCTCCCCGCAAGGATTTTGGTCCCGTTCCGGTTCAGGTGCAACCCGTCCGACTTGTACAGGTCCCACTTTCCCTAGAAACAGACCCAGTGATCCAGGAAACGAAGCCCTCCCTCCTGCACCAACTCTTTAGCCATGCATTCATCTGCTCTATCCTCCTATTCCTATATTCACTACCATGTGGCACCGGGAGTAATCCAGGGATTACAACCTTTGAGGTTCTGCATTTTAATCTGCTACCTAGCTCCCTAAATTCTTGTTGCAGGACCTCATCCCTTTCTATCCATGTCGTTAGTACCAATGTGAACCACGACCTCTGACTGTTCGCCCTCCCCCTTCAGAATGCCCTGCAGCCATTCAGTGACATCCTTGACCCTGGCACCAGGGAGGCAACATACCATCCTGGAGTCACGTCTGCAGCCACAGAAACATCTATCTGTTCCCCTCACGATAGAATTCCCTATCACTACTGCTCTCCCACTCTTTTTCCTCCCCTCCTGTGCAGCTGAGCCACTCGTAGTGCCATGGACTTGGCTCTTGCTGCATTCCCCTGAGAAACCATCTCCCCCATCAGTATCCAAAACGGAAAATCTGTTGGAGAGGGAGATTGACCCAGGGAACTCCTGCACTACCTTCCTAGTTCTTTTACTCTGTCTGGCGGTCACCCATTTCCTGTCTGCCTGTGCACGCTTTTCCTGCGGTGTGACCATCTCGTTAATGTGCTATCCACAAAGATCTCAGCTTCGCGGATGTTTCACACTGCTATAACCCCTGGAACTCAAACAATATCCCATTGAAATCGTACAGTGGTGCCAGGAAGTAGATCTCCAGTTGAGCAATCTTTAAAAATGGTACAAAAAGTTTCAATCAGGGAATAATTCATTTTGATTATGAACCCAGCTTCTTCAATGTCAAGATTTTTTGGACTACAGATGCCTTAGATGTTTTATAAATACATAAAGAGCAAGAGGATAACTAAAGAAAGAGTAGGGCCTATTAGAGACCAAAAAGGTAACCTGTGTGTGAGGGCAGAAGACGTGGGTATGGTTCTTAATGAATATTTTGCGTCTGTCTTCACAGGAGAGCGACGATGCAGACAGTGTAGTTAAGGAGGAGGAGTGTGAAATATTAGATGAGGAAAAACATAGTGAGAGGGGAAATATTAAAGGGTTTAGCATCTTTGAAAGTAAATAAATCACCAGGCCTGGATGAAATGTATCCTAGGCTGTTAAGAGAAGCAAGGGAGGAAATAGCGGAGGCTCCGAGTGACCATCATTTTCCAAACCTTTCTGGCTACAGGTGTGGTGCCAGAGGACTGGAGGACTGCTAATGTTGTACCGTTGTTTAAAAAGGGAGAAAAGGACAGACAGAGTAATTACAGGCCAGTCCGTCTAACCTTGGTGGTGGCAAAATATTGGAAAAAATTCTGAGGGACAGTATTATTCGTGAGTCAGACAGGCACGGATTAATCAAGGGCAGTCAGCATGGATTTGTTAAGGGAAGGTCGTGTCTGACTAACTTGATGGAACTTTTTGAGGAGGTAACAGGAGGGTCAATGAAGGCAGTGTGTTTGATGTAATCTACATGAATTTTAGCAAGGCTTTTGACAAGGTCCCACATGCAGACCGGTCAGGAAAGTAAAAGCCCATGGGATCCAAGGGAAAGTGGATCCAAAATTGGCTCAGTGGCAGGAAGCAAAGGGTAATAGTTGACAGGTGTTTTTGTGACTGGAAGGCTGTTACCAGTGGGGTTCCGCATGACTCAGTACTAGGTCCCTTGCTTTTTGTGGTACATATCAATGATATAAACTTCAACATAGGGGGCATGATTAAGAAGTTTGCAGATGATACAAAAATTGGCCATGTGGTTGATAGTGAGGAAGAAAGCTGTAGAATGCAGGAAGATATCAATGGACTGGTCAGGGGGGCAGAAAAGTGGCAAATGGAATTCAATCTGGAGAAGTGTGAGGCAATGCATTTGGGGAGGGCTTACAAGGCAGGGAATACACAATAAATGGTAGAATACTGAGACGTGTAGAAGAACAGCAGGACCTTGGAGTGCATGTCCACAGATCCCTGAAAGTAGCAGGACAGGTAGATAAAGTGGTTAAGAAAGCATACGGGATACCTTCCTTTATTAGCCAAGGCACAGAATATAAGAGCAGGGAGATTATGCTTGAACTGTATGAAACACTGGTTAGGCCACAGCTAGGTAGAGTACTGCATACAGTTCTGGTCACAACATTACAGGAAAGATGTGATTGCACTAGAGGGGTTACAGAGGAGATTTACGAAGTTGTTGCTAGGACTGGAGAATGTTAGCTATTAGGAAAGATTGGATAGGCTGGGGTTATTTTGTTTGGAGGGGAGACTTAAAATTAGGTGTATAAAATTATGAGGGGCCTAGATAGAAAGGACCTATTTCCCTTAGCACAGAGGTCAATAACCAGGGGGCATAGATTTAAAGTAATTGGTAGAAGGATTAGATGGGCGTTGAGAATTATTTCACCCAGAAGGTGGTGAGGGATCTGGAACTCACTGCCTGAAAGGGTGGTAGAGGCAGAAACCCTCATCACATTTAAAAAGTACTTGGATATGCACTTGAAGTGCCGTAACCTACAAGGCTACAGTCCAAGAGCTGGATAGCTTTTTCGGCCGGCACAGACACGATAGGCCGAATGGCCTCCTTCTGTGCCGTAAATTTCTATGATTCTATGAAACACAAATAAACTGTTGCCTTGAAAGGGACAGATATTAAAGGCACTGCAGTCAAACTGACAAGCACTGAAAGCTGAGGTTAGCTCAAAAGGGAATGTATATTTTACAATATACTTACAAATCATAATTACTTGGGAGTAATAGAGCAGTAAATAAAGAATAACTGATGCAGATTTTACTACTGGAGATAAAACAAATACCACTACATGGAACAAAGGATAATAATGTGTTGACCACTTCAAAAAATTAAGTTAGCATTTGCTGACCCAGAATTGCTCTTGTTATGCAGATTATGAAGGTAGTGTTCAGGGCCTTCAGTTGCTGGGGAAATCATGTTTGACAAATCTATGAGTTTTTTGGGGGGTGTAATGAACAGGGTTGATAAGGGGAAAATCAGTGAATGAAGTAGAATTGGATTTTTAGAAGGAATTCGATAAGGTGCCACACCAGAGGTTGTTACACAAGATTAGGGCTCATGGGATTGGGAGCAATATATCAGCATGGATTGAGGATTGGTTAACGGACGAAAACAGAGAGCAAGAGTAAACGGGTCATTTTCAGGTTGGCAGGTTGTAACTGGTGGGGTGCCGCAAGGAACAGTGCTTGGGTTTCAGCTAATCTCACTGAAACGTGTAAAATTCTTAGAGGGCTTGACAGGGTGATGCTGAGAGGCTGTTTCCCATGGCTGGAGAGTCTAGAACTAGGGGTCAGCCATTTAGGACTGCGATGAGGAGAAATTTCTTCATTCAGGGGGGTTGTGAATCTTTGGAATTCTGTACTCCAGAGGGCTGTGGGTGCTCAGTCATTGAATATATTCAAGAATAAGATCAATAGATTTTTGGATACTAAGGGAATCAAGGGATAGGGCAGGAAAGTGGAGTTGAGGTAGAAGATCAGTCATGATCTTATCGAATGGCAGAACAGGCTTGAGGGGCCGTATGGCCTGCTCCTATTTCTTATGTTCTTATGTAATACCTCAATAGATTAGGGAAGTCAAGACTGCAATGAAGCAAAATAAACTGTTCTGGCAGCAAAGTTACAAAGATTACAAAAGTTCAGCTTGCACAGAGAAAGGTTACACTAAGACAGAAGTTGAAGTCAAATTTCTCATTTTTTACTGTATTAAACGTCCAAAAACAGATGAACACAAAGTTAACTAACAAAAGTTTCAGGAGTGAAAACAGCAAAAAGGAAGCAAAGAACTCTGGCAAGAACCCTCGGACATAGTATTTATACTGCAGGAGACAATTAGTCATACAGCACAGAAGGAGGCCATTTGTGTGGTGTATGTGCCTTTAAGAGCAATTGTGGTGTATGTGCCTTTAAGAGCCCCAGGTGTGCGTAATGCCGGTAATTGCCACTTGGGCTATATAAGCCTGTGTATTGTGTATATCCTTTAGAACCCCCCCCCCCCCAGACTTGCTTAGTAAATACCTATGAACCAACTCCTGTCTTCAGTGTCTTTATCTACACACGGACACTACAGTGGCGACGAAGTGGAAACGGACTTACCTGCAATTCGGCAGCACCTCAAGGACATCGATTCCTCCAGCGTCCAGAAGACTCAAGGAAGTAATAGAAACTGTGGTTTCACCAGCTGGCCAAGCTGGTGGCAGGTACTGCGCTAATCCTTCCTGGGCGTCAGGCTGGGGCTCCAGCGGCGGGCTCTACAGCTGAGACAAGCAGCGAAATCGGAGGCAAGCAATAACGGACTGGGAGGGTGCACTCGGGAGACGGCCGGCGCGGCAAGCAGGTCAGCGTTTAGACCTCCGTCGGGAACGAGTCTCCAACAGTGAATAAACGGAAACCACAGTAAAACAGCGTTGTTATCGGTAGCAGCGGCGGGAAAGCGCAGGAAGCGCCATATCGTTGCTGCAGAGAAAAAAAAAAAGCGTGGAAAGCGCCATATCTTTTTTTGAAATGCCTAAGTCTGGCAATATTGATGCTTTTGATAACGAAACAGAGCCTAACTTTGGCAATATTGATGTTTTTGATAACAAGATAGAGGATTGGACCACATATGTAGAAAGGGTGGAGGTGTTTTGCACCGCAAATGGAATAGAAGATGAAAAAAAAACTTCAGTGCTTCTGGATCTAATGGGCGTAGAAACATACAAGCTGTTACGCAACTTAATCACTCCAGCCGAACCGATGGACAAGAATTTTGAGGAGATTGTTGATACCCTACACTGCCAATTCGAGGCAGGACTGGCAGATTCTCTGCAAGACAAATTCATCTGCGATCCCCTAAGTGTAGAAACACAAAAAAAAGGTATCTTCTGGAAAAGATTTAACACTGGACAAGGCTTTCAGTGCAATACGAGCAGCAAATATACAGCAAAGGCCACAGGACTTCGGCACCCATGAAATGACACGGGGTTTCAAGAGATGTTATCGCTGCGACAGATCCAACCATGACCAGAGGGATTGCTGGTTCAAAGAAAAAGCATGCAGGCGATGCAGAAAGATGGGACACATTCCACGTGTATGCCGATCTGAAAATAAAAAATCCACTAACGGGAAAAGAATCAATAAGGAAAAGCACAGAAAGGTACAAATGATGACGGACAGTAGCTCCAAAGACCAGAAGAGCGATAGCGACTCCGGGAACAAGAGACTAAGCTCTCTCAAATTACATAATGTAATTGCCAATGAAGATTACCAGACCATTTGGGTTACCCTCATAATAGCAGGGTCCCCAGTTAAAATGGAGCTAGATACAGGATCAGCTCTAACCGTAATAAATCGACGAGATTACGAGAGGCTATTTTCGCATATACCTCTAAAAGACACATCCATTATCTTAAAAACATATACGGGGCAGAAAGTATACCCCAAAGGAAAAATAAAGGTGCCTGTGGTATACAACGGCAAAGAAATACAAAAGTTGTATTTATACATTCTACAAGATGGTGGTCCACCGTTGTTGGGACGTGAATGGATAAGGAAGATACGTTTAGACTGGCACTCCATTCAGGCACTGACGGTGACCAGTAAGGAAAAAAACAATGATGACATCATACCTGAACGATTAAAAGACATCTTGGCCAACGCCAAAGAAGTGTTTCAAGAGAAACTAGGAACCTTGAAAGGCATCACCGCCTCAATAAAAGTGGAAGATGCAGCAATTCCAAAATTTTTTAAGGCAAGACCGGTGCCATACGCAATACGTCCGGCAGTCGAGGCAGAGCTGAAGAATTTGGAAAAGGCAGGCGTATTATCCAAAATAGATTGGAGTGAATGGGCAACACCCATCGTTCCAGTCATGAAAAAAGCATTGAAAAATAACTCTGAGGAACAGAGAAAAATTCGCATCTGTGGAGACTTTAAGGTGACTGTAAACCCGGTCCTTCACACAGTACAGTATCCTCTTCCGAGGATAGAAGATATTTTCGCCTCACTATCCGGAGGAAAACGTTTCACAAAAATTGACTTGGCACAGGCATATCTACAGATGGAGGTTGAGGAGACCTCTAAAAAGTATCTCACAATAAACACACACAAAGGCCTGTACCAGTACAATCGACTGGTTTTTGGAGTAGCATCAGCTCCAGCTATCTGGCAAAGAGCTATGGAGCAAGTCCTGCAAGGGATTCCGGGGACTCAGTGCTACCTAGACGACATCCTTATAACAGGAGAAAACGACAACGAGCACCTTGCCAATTTGGAGCAGGTGCTCACTAGGCTGAAAGAACGGGGCCTACGAGCAAATCGCCCCAAGTGCGAATTTTTCCAAAATCAGATATCATATTGTGGCCACATAATTAATAAGGAAGGGTTGCATAAGTCACCTGAAAAAATTGAAGCAGTTATAAAAGCCCCAGCACCTGAAAATGTTTCACAATTGAGGTCATTCCTGGGATTAATAAATTACTATCATAAATTTTTACCGAACTTATCAACTATTCTACACCCTCTTAATGATCTTCTACACACAGGAGTGATTTGGAAATGGAACGAAGACTGTAAACGTGCCTTCCATAAATGTAAAGACTTAATCACATCCGAGAAAGTTTTGGCTCATTACAACCCATCACTACCAATCAGACTGGCGTGCGATGCATCCCCTTACGGCATAGGAGCGGTATTGTCCCATAGATTCCCTGATGGCTCGGAACGGCCGATAGCTTTTGCGTCACGCTCATTGAACTCAGCTGAGCGTAACTATTCCCAGATAGACAGGGAAGCACTCAGCCTGGTATGGGGAGTGAAGAAATTCAACCATTACCTACACGGACAAAAATTTACCTTGCTGACTGACCATCAACCCCTCATCTCCATATTCAACCCTAAGAAAGGTGTCCCCATTATGACGGCACAAAGACTACAGAGGTGGTCCCTTTTTCTAGGGGCACACCAATACAACATTGAATACAAAGGGTCAAAACAGCATGGGAATGCTGACGGTTTATCGCGCCTGCCGTTGCCAACGATAGAAGAGGCACCTACAGTAGACCCAGTAGAGATATTCCACTCTACCATAGTGGAATGTCTACCGGTGACAAATTCTGCCATTGAAAGGGAGACAAGAAATGACCCTACTCTCTCTCACGGGTCTACGATTTAACAATGAAGGGATGGCCAGCACATGGCGAACCACTGTTGCCAGCATTCTCGCAAAGAAGAGAACAGCTGTCAGTGTGCCGAGGAACCTTGATGTGTGGATCCAGAGTGGTGATTCCACCCAAACTCCAGGATAAAGTGCTAAAGGAGCTTCACGAGGGGCATCTGGGTGGAGTGAAAATGAAGAACCTAGCTAGGGCGTTTGTATGGTGGCCAGGTATCGATGGAGACATCGAAGACATGACCAAGAGCTGCCTAGGATGCCAGAAGGTCCAAAATGCTCTGCCACAGGCCCCTCTACATCCATGGGAGTGGCCCTCATCTCCCTGGCAAAGGGTGCACATCGACTTTGCTGGTCCATTTATGGACTCAATGTTCTTAATCGCAGTTGATGCACACTCCAAGTGGCCGGAGGTAATAAAGATGTCCTCCACCACCACGGAAAAAACCATCACAGTATTAAGGACCATATTTGCCAGGAATGGGCTGCCGGAACAGATATGTTCTGATAATGGACCGCAATTTGTGTCCGAAGAATTCAGAAAGTTCTTAAAGAACAATGGGGTAAAGCACTACACGTCCGCCCCATACCATCCCGCCACCAATGGATTGGCTGAAAGGTTTGTCCAGACCTTTAAGAAGGCCATAAAGGCCATGGGTAATGAAGACATAAAACTTCAGCACAAGGTGGATAACTTCTTATTTGCATATAGGAATGCAACACATATGGTTACAAACCAAACTCCCGCCATGATGTTCTACAATAGAAACCTAAGATGCCGGCTGGATTTGGTCAAGCCCAACATCCGAAGGGACGTGGAGAACCGGCAGTTTCAGGGCATGAATGAAAGGCCAACTAGGGCCTTCCAGATAGGCCAACCGGTTTTGGCCCGGGACTACCGTACCGAGAAATGGCAGCCTGGAACTATCTGCACACGACTAGGACCACTGATGTATACCGTGGACATCGGAGAAAGCATAATAAGGCGCCATGCTGACCAAATCATCAAGTCATCCGAAAAGGGACAACCTACACCACCACGCTATACCTGTAACGATGAAGTGGAGATACCCATATCTACCTCCGATCCGGTGATACTGGAACCCAATGAACCCGACACTGGCCTTCAAGCCGAATCAGCCTTGCCAGAAGAACCTACTACACCACCAGAAACTACTACACCCCCGAGGCGTTATCCGGACCGAGTCAGGAAGCCTCCTGAGAGACTAACTTATAATTAATTAATACAGCAACGTATATTATTTTGCATATAACATGTAATTAATAATTACTTAAAATATGATGTACTAGTTAGCTAGAAGGGGAGGAATTGTGGTGTATGTGCCTTTAAGAGCAATTGTGGTGTATGTGCCTTTAAGAGCCCCAGGTGTGCGTAATGCCGGTAATTGCCACTTGGGCTATATAAGCCTGTGTATTGTGTATATCCTTTAGAACCCCCCCCAGACTTGCTTAGTAAGTACCTATGAACCAACTCCTGTCTTCAGTGTCTTTATCTACACACGGACACTACAATTTGGCCCATCGAGTTTGTGCCGGCTCTCTGTAGAGCAATCCTGTCAGTCCCATTCCCCTGTTCTACCCCCGTAGCTCTGCAAGTTTATTTCCCTCAAGTGCCTATCCAGTCTCCCCTTGAAAACATTGAGTGTCTCCGCTTCCACCACTTCTGTCGGCAGCGAATTCCAGGTTCTCACCACTCGCTGCGTAAAAAAGTTCTCTCTCACATCCCCCCTGTATCTAATGCCCAAAACCTTAAATCTGTGTCCCCTTGTCCTTGTACCATCAACTAGTGGGAACAGCCTTTCCCTGTCTAGCCTATCCAAACCCGTCAGAATCTCAAACACCTCTATCAAATCACCCCGCAACCTCCTTTGTTCAAATAAAAACAAATCCAGCTTCTCCAACCTGTTCTTGTAGCGACGATCCCCCATCCCTGGAACCGTTCTGGTAAATCTCCTCTGCACCCTCTCAAGGGCCTTCACATCCTTCCTAAAGTGTGGTGACCAGAACTGGATGCAATACTCCAGTTGTGGCCTAACCAGCGCTTTATAAAATTTCAGCATAACTTCTCTACTTTTGTACTTAACACCTCTATTTATGAAGCCCAAGATCCCATATGCTTTGCTAACCAATCTCTCAATATGTCCTGCCACCTTCAGGAATCTATGCACATTAACTCTCAGGTCCCGCTGTCCTTGCACACCCTTTAAAACTGTGCCATTAAGTGTATATTGCCTCTCCCTGTTCCTTCTGCCAAAATGCATCACCTTACACGTCTCTGTATTAAATTCCATCTGCCACTTGTCTGCCCATTCTGCTAGCCTTTATATGTCCTGTTGCAGTCAATTGCTATCATCCTCACTGTTTGTCACATCCCTAAGTTTGGTGTCATCGGCAAATTCAGAAATTCTACTTTGTATTCCAATATCCAGGTCATTTATATATACCAAAAAAGGCAGTGGCCCCAGCACTGACCCTTGAGGAACGCCACTGTCTACCATCCTCCAGTCTGAAAAATAGCCATTTACCACAACTCGCTGTTTTCTGTCCTTAAGCCAATTCCTTATCCAAGCTGCCACTGACGCACCTATTCCATGAGCCTCAAATTTGTTAACCAGCCTTCTATGTGGTACTTTGTCAAACGTCTTCCAAAAATCCATGTAGACAACATCCATTGCATTCCCTTCATCAATCCTCTGTTACTTCATCAAAAAAATCAATTAGATTAGTCAAACACGATCTGTCTTTTACAAATCCGTGTTGGCTCTCCTTAATTAGCTTAAACCTCTCCAAGTGCACACTAATTTTTCCTTGATTATTGTTTCTAAAACTTTAGTTACTAGGATTGTCCTTATACCCTTCCTTGAACAATGGGGTCACATTTTCCACTTTCCAATCCTCAGGCACCTCCCCCACATCTAGGAAAGATTGGAAAATTATGGCAAGCTCTTCCGCTAGCTCCTCCCCCAATTCCCTTAGCAACCTGGGATGCAAGCCATCTGGACCAGGTGACTTGTCCACTCTAAGCATACCCAGCCTTTCTAGTACATCCTGTCTATCAATTTTCACCCCTTCCATTGCTTCTACCTTTTCCGCTTCTACCGATATTTTGTCAGCATCCACCGCCTTAGTAAACACCGATACAAAGTATTGATTGAGTATTCTAGCCTTGCCCTGCGCCTCTAATCATATATCACCTTCTTTGTCTTGAATAGGCCCCAACCCGCCTCTTACTACCTGCTTACTGTTTACTTTCTGGTAGAAGATTTTTGGATTCCCTTTTATGTTAAATGCCATTCTACTCTCATATTCTCTCTCTGCCAATCTTATTTTCATTTTCACTTCCCCTCTCAACTAATTGTATTTGGTCTGGTTCTCTCTTGAAGGATTCATCTGACATGCATCATACACCCTCTTTTTTTGTTTCATCATCTTCTCTATCTCCCTCGACATCCAAGGAGCCCTTTCTTTGGTTCCCTTACCCTTCCCTTTTGTTGGACTGTACCTAGCCTGTACTTGGAACATCTCCTCCTTAAAGATCACCCATTATTCTGTTACAGTTTTTCCTGCAAGTCTTTGGTTCCATTTTACCCTGGCATTTTATCCTTTCGCATCCTATTGAAGTTAGCCCTATTCTAGTTTAGAAGTTCCACTCTAGATTGTTCCTTGCTCCTCTCCATTGTTAATCTAATGATACGCGGATCACTCGTATCCAAGTGTTCTCCCACAGACACTTGGTCGACCTGGCCCACCTCATTCTCCAGCACCAGATCCAGCAATGCCTCCTTTCTTGTTGGGCCAAGAGCATACTGGTCAAGGAAATTCTCTTGAACACATTTCAGAAAATCCTCCCCCTCCTTTCCCTTTACCCTAGCATTATTCCAATCAATATTTGGGTAATTAAAGTCCCCCCAAATGAAGTGGAGGGAAATAATGTTACCATTTATTTACTACAGTTATACAGAGCCTTGGTGAGACCACACCTGGAGTACTGTGTGCAGTTTTTGGTCTCCTTACCCAAGAAAGGATATACTTGCCATAGAGGGAGTGCAGCGAAGGTTCACCAGACTGATTCCTGGGATGGCATGACTGTCGTATGAGAGATTGGGTTGACTAGGCCTGCACTCACTAGAGTTTAGAAGAATGAGAGGGGATCTCGTGGAAACGTATAAAATTCTGACAGGGCTAAACAGACTGGATATAGAATGAGGGGTCACAGTCTCAGGATACAGGGTAGGACATTTAGGACTGAGATGAGGAGAAATTTCTTCACTCAGAGGGTGGTGAACCTGTGGAATTCTCTACCACAGAAGGCTGTGGAGGCCAAGTCACCGAATATATTTAACAAAGAGATAGATAAGATTTCTAGACACAAGGGGCATCAAATGGTATGGGGAGAGAGCGGGAATATGATAGAGAGAGGGGATCACAGCCATGATCATATTGAATGGCGGAGCAGGCTCGAAGGGCCGAATGACCTACTCCTGCTCCTATTTTTCTATGTTTCTATGTCACTCACAATGCTTACTCTGTTTTAAAGTCTCAAAAAGTCCATAGTTGGAGTCTAGAAAGAGGGGCATGATTACAAGATTAAATACAAGAGGTTTAGAACAGAGAGCAAGAGAAACATATTTACACAGAGAGCTGAGAGGCTGCGGAATTCACTTCTAGGGTTACTGGTTGAGGTAGAACCTATGGCCCTGCTATATACAGGAAAGGTTGGGAGGGTACGAGGAGCGCGGTACCGGAGGGGAAATCTGACAAGGCCGGGGACGCAGAGGTCCTGCCGAATTTAACGCCAGGACCTCAATTTTTTTCTTCCGTTTCCTGCCCGGCAGTCAGCCAAACTGGACAGGGTAGTTGGCTATGAAAACCAGCGGCAGGAGCTCACAGCTGGGCTGCTTGGAGACGGACCCTGGCAATCGCTAACCCTAGAAGTGAATTCCACAGTCTCACACTATTACAGGCAAATCGGTCGGAGGTTGAAGGGAAGGTCGATTGCGGGGCAGGTCGGAGATCGGGGTTGGGAGGTTGATCGCGGAGCAGGCCGGAGAGCACTCCTGCTCCTCCTGACCCACAGGGAGTGCTATAAAAAGCACTTACCTTCCTGAGCCGGCAGCTCCCGCATCCCTTTCACTGTCGGGTTTCCAGAGCCCTAGAAAACCCGCCCGCTAGCTGTTAAATTTAAATCAGGCTCCTAGCTGCACGGTGCGAGCTTGATTCAAATGACATTGACGTGTCCCACCTCTCCAAAACAGGACACACGCACACCTCACACACATCCCCATTTTTTAGGGTTTAAACCCTCCTCACCCCAGACTTCCTCCCGCCCGTCTTTTGGGGGGGGGGGGGGGGGTTAATATCAACCCGTGTCAATATTTTAGACTGGATTGGATAGATAGATAGATGAATAAAAAGGGCATGAAGATATAGCTGTTTGCATGAAGGGTAAATGCAGACATGGACTGGTTTTGTCCAATGTCTGTTTCTGCATTGTAACTTCTATGCATTAATATGTACTTCTAAAAAAAATGGGGCTGCTGATTTCTCCTGTAATCTATCAGAATAGGAAGGATAATTAAATGAAGCAAAATTGCTCTCTACAAATACAGAACTTTAAAAGAATCAAAGATGATGACAGAAGAATCTGTGAAAACCAGGGGTGTGTTAAGTCCACAAATCGAAAGTATCATATCTACAGAAACTTTAGTATGGGGTAAAATTTCCAACTATGCCTTGTGCCACAAGAGTGACATAGTGGCCCATATTTTCCGACCCCCATGGGTGCGTACGCGCCCATAGGGGCCGCGCAAGTTCCAGGTTTGGGCATGCAAAGCGCATGCGCTGAAACCCGGAACTTGCGATCTGTCAAGAATTCTCGACAGATCCAACGCACGCCCAGGAAAAGTGCCTCTGCGGGTGGAGAGCTGCGCTATTTGCTCAACTTCGCCCACTGAAAAGCCATAGAATTCTTACGCCTGGTAAAAGCAGGTGTAAAGCTTGCTTTTACCAGCATAAGAGTTTTTAAAAAATAGAAAAATAAGATTTTATCACTCATTTATAAATTAAAAACCCTGTCCAATAAGGTAAGTTTATATTGAGCTCTGTTAAAACATTTTTTTAAAAATGCAAAAACTTAAATTTGTTTAACATATTTAATTAAATGCCATTTTAATTAATTTTATATATGTAATGGTTTTTATTTATTTATTTCAGTGTGTTGGTGCATTTTTGTAGTCATCCCCATTCATACTTTTGACAGTTCCGTGTGCCTTTCCAAGAGGAGAGGCCCAGGATCAGAAGCCTCTGTATCTCCTGGACCAGCAGTTAGATTCGTAGATTTTTTGCTGATTGGAGGCATCCGCCTGCAGGAAGCCTCAGATCTGAAATTCAGGGCCACAGTATTTGCTTCAAAGATACAGTAAATAGAAGACTACAGTGTTCTAACACTATAAAGGAAGATCTTTATACAAAGCCAAAAGGACCTGATCATTTTTACAAAGCCAGGTCCAGGACAAGTATGCCAAAAAACTAAATTGAACAATTTCAAGATGATGAAATCCAACATTTGAAAGAAACTGGTATTGTTGACACTATGGAATTTGTTGACTATAAATGTTTGAAGGTTATTTAATTAGCTAGCTGTTTTTACTATTTTATACCTCGCATTTCCTATTCCATTATACCAGCACTAATAAAGATTGGCATGGATTGACTCACTCGTGCTCTTATGTTCCACTCCATCCAGGAAATCATCTTCGTTCTTTTACATCAACTTGAATTTAAATGGGTTTTATTAACAATTACAAAAATATTATGAAAAGTATCCTTGAATACTGATACCTGGGATGGCAGGAATGACGTATGAGGAGAGATTGGGTCGATTGGGCTTGTACTCGCTGGAGTTTAGAAGAATGAGAGGGGATCTCATTGAAACTTATAAAATTCTGACAGGACTGGACAGACTAGATGCAGGAAGGATGTTCCCGATGGTCGGGGAGTCCAGAACCAGGGGTCACAGTCTAAGGATAAGGGGTAAGCCATTTAGGACAGAGATGAGGAGGAATTTCTTTACCCAGAGAGTGGTGAACCTGTGGAATTCTCTACCACAGAAGGCAGTAGAGACCAATACATTAAATATATTCAAGAAGGAGTTGGATATATTTCTTAAGGCTAAAGGGATCAAGGGGTATGGGGAGAAAGCAGGGACTGGGTACTGAATTTGGATGATCAGCCATGATCGCATTGAATGGCGGAGCAGGCTCGAGGGGCCGAATGGCCTACTCCTGCTCCTATCTTCTATGTTTCTATATTAATAGGCAAAGTAGCTCTGATAACTAACCTCAGCTTTTAGGTGAGAAGAGAAACACACCTGGGGAAAGGGTGGGAGTAGGCATGACGGTGAGGCTGCTTTATTAATCCTAGTTAAATACCATATATTAACTACTGGAAGATCCATATTTTGCATTAAATTCTATAAATTGAATTTTAAGTATAACCTAGTGTCAATATTTCTGGACAGGATGCAAAACAAATCGAAAGCACTAACATTAAAACAAAAAAGACAGACAAACATGCAATCCACTAAGGTCCTTACCAAATTTCGTCTGGGTTGGAAGCTGTACATGGATGGTAACTGTAGAAACGTCAACAATGGAGGGATGTATAAAAGAGGATCACCTCCTTTCTGTGATACGGCAACTAAGTCACAACCACGACCTATAGCAGGCCAACAGTAAGCTTGCACAATATTTGGACCAACAAATTTGTTCTTGCACAGTTCCTTGAGATAAAACAAAGCAGGTAATTGTGTAAAGGAGCCACATTCCATGATTTGTTATGATGGGTAAAATAACTAATTCTACAAATAATCTGTCAATTTACTCTGCAGCTACACAATCTCACTCACCAGTTAAAACATTTCCCAGGCAGTGCATGGTACACTGAAATAAGCTATAGGAGGCACACATTTGTGACAATTAACTGACCTGGGACACTACAGAGGGATGCAAGGCAATTTGGATCAAAGGGAAATGTAAAAAACACATTTTGCATAAATATAAAGAAAAAAACTGTAACTTGAAAGAAAAAGTCCATAATTTTTTTTTAAAACAAGATGTGCAGTTTAATAACAATGGAAAGCCTTTAATAGTGAAATTCTGTTAGCCCAAGGCAAACACTTTGTTATTTTTGACTATTAGCATAAACTGCAAGAGAACTTATATGTTCACAACTGAGTACATAAATATATTTCCTGGTGTCATTGTACAGTCAAGGTAGTTAGAGGTTTACACTGGTGATGGCAAGTACAACCATTTAAATAGTTCCATTAATGTAGAAAAACATCTCAAAGCACTTCACAGGGGAACAAAGGAATGGGCACTGAGGCTTTCGGGACAGTTTGGAGAGGTAACCAAAAGCTTAGTCAAAAGAGATGCATTTTGGGAAGGCTATTAAACGTGGGGCAGAGGTGGAGAAGCAGATAGGCTTGGGGAAGGAGTCTTAATGTACACTGAAGACTCTTCCATCAAAGATAGAGCAGTGCTAAACACAGATGCACAAGAGGCCAGAGTCAAAGAATCAAAGGTCATGCGAGGGGATTTAAGCCTGGAGAAGATTGCAGAGGTATTGTAGAATGAAGCAATGGAGGGATTTGTAAAGGTGGATGAACCATTGGGGGGAATGAGAAATCAATGTAGGTCAACAAACATGCAGGGTGAGAAGTGAGCAGGGCTTCGTGCAGGACAGGATGCAGAATGCGAACAATTTGAAGTTCATGAAGGATGGAGGTCAAGTTGAGTAGTGACAAAGATGCAGACAAAGGTTTCAGCAGTAGTGGAGACACGGGAGAAGCAGAGATGAACAATGATGTGGAGGTGGAAATAAGTGGCCTTCGTAATGGATAGGATACTTGATTTGAAGCTCAACCCGGGGCTAAACATAATGCCAACGTTGTTTGAAGTCTGAATGAGCAGCCAGGGAGGGGATGAACTTGCCCAAACATAGTTGCTATATATTAAGCACACAACACATTAAAAAAATAATTTGGTTCAAATTCAGGGTTTCTGGAATAAATACCAATTGGTGATATAGACAAAGAAGCCCTTATTTAAATTGTATGGAAGTGAAAAGCAAGTGTCTCAATCTGATATCACTAAATAATTAGTCCTGTTGTGTGTTTGGATTGGAGTTAGCCTAAATAAATTGCCAAACTTGCATAACTCAACATAAAAACGCATTTACAGGTAATAGTTGAGAACTTGCCAAGCTAAGGTGGAATAAAGGAGAATGTTGAGAGAGATATTACATGCACTAACTTTTGGCAGAGAGAAAAAAAACTTGGTGCAGTATGGGTCCTGTATTGCGTTAATACTTGTACATCTTAACTAAGTTTAGGATTTATTCCAATTTAAAAGTTGTTAAATTTCTGTACAAACTAATTTGCATTTAGTGGTGTTAAACTGTACCTTTTTCAAATCCAGAGAAAGAGGTGCCATTTCCATGCTTCTACAGGGATTCAGTTTGATGACTGAATGCACCAAGACTCCATTCCATGGGTCAAAAGTCATTTTCTGGGATTGCTAAAAAGAATTAACAACATTGAATCTAATAAAACTAAGGTTTTACTCAAACTTAAATTAAGTAAAATACAGAAATCAACATTCAACAGTGAAAATATATTGGTTCAATGAGAAGTCATTGCAGTATTTTTTTTTTTTTTTTTTATAAATAGAAAAGACAAAACATTTCTCATTGCTGAAGGACACAACTACCAGTTTACATGGACAACAATACCACTTATTTTATTCAGAAGCAGACCCGGATAGTGCTGATCAATCTGTGCTGCTCCAAGAGCCATATGACTCAATTATTTTGCATCACCTTTAAAAAATGTACTTCACGAATAATCTGACTATACAACTAAACTTGGTCTACACAAGAAGAGATCAAATACCAGGCTAAAGAATGCAAGTCAGATAAACTCCTGGCACTAGGAAGAACTATAGGAACAAAGCTCACATTCTAAAGAAATCCATGATACATCACTAGTAATATTCACAAACTGATTAGTATTCTAAGCATATATAGTGTGGAAAAGTGTCACACAATGAGGATTCTAAGCACCCTTTCACTCTGAAAAACCTGGGATAACTTTGCAGAAAATAAAAGCAACCAGCCGTTAGAAGTGCAAAGGACTCTCCCCAAAAACCAGAATCTTAATTGGCTTCAGTCTTTATGAAATTATGCAAAATTCACATTTGTTCAATTTCTTAAAATGGGGATACACAGTGGAGAATTAAGAATATAAAAAGAAAAAACAACACCACTGTATAAAAGGACTTGCCCAGTGGGCCTGTAATTTGATATATCTCACTGGCAGCAGAATTAGTATGCTCTGGCCTATTTGGACTTCCATCTGTGTCACTGCGCAATACCAGCTTTGCTGGCAGCCCTATGTGAAATCTGGATTCTCTGCTGTATTTAGTCAATCTAGTCAGGTCATCCCTCAATTTAAGGACATATTTTACACTTCTGCAATTAGTAGATATTCCCTGATCATGCCTCTCTGTGTAGAGTTAACAAACCACAAGCATGGCACCTGTATAGCAATTTAAATGACCAGAATCCTGTAGATATTTGGGATACCTGTAAGCAAATAAATATTTTATCCCAGTACTTGGGATTCTGCTCAATGTATGCACACAGCACATGAGTTAATATGCCATTCAACTGCACTACCAGTGCATTCATCTGAGGATAATATGGGTGGATCAAGATTATGTTATTTGGCACTGATATACTTGCAAGATTTGATAATAGGTAGGGAATGCATCAGTGTTTCGTTGCGATTCCCCAGTTTACTCATTTCTGACGGTAGTAATGTCCTATAAACCCCAAACATGGTCTTGGACATACTGGGCCAATAAAGTACTACAACAATTTCCCCTTCATGTATTTAACCCCGCAATGTCTGATAGATATATCATGAGGTACCCTTAATAAATCTCCCTACTATGCCTGTACTATCACCATGTCAGAACTCTTCCAGTTCCTGTCCCTCAAAACTCTATTTGTAATGTTGGACCAAAAACATCTTGCAGGGAGATCTTGATCCCCTTGCATGCTTTTAGATAAGCTGGCATCATTATTGTGGCAAGAGTGTAAGAAAGGATTAATCTGCTCAAAAGCTTGGTGATAGCATTTATACTTAACGAACATAGTGAGCAGCTAATGTATAGAGAACAGCAGAGTCAGCAAACTATCCTGCTATGGAAGCCGGAACAAACCTCAGTTACAATGCGAGGAAGACAGGACATGATCAGGAATCTGACTGATGCAGGCTTGCATGCACAGTGGTGGTGTGATCAAGAACAGGGACATTAAGGGGGACAAGGGAAGTAAGTGTGGTACGTGCTGATTGGATTAGGCTGTGTGTAGTTCCGCTTTCTGGTGTGTAAAGGATGAGCGCTCAGGCTGTTTAGTGTAGAAGAATTGAGGCGAGAGGCGAAGGGGAAGTGCAAAGAGACCTGGGTGTTCTTGTGCACCAGTCGCTGAAGGTAAGCATGCAGGTGCAGCAGGCGGTTAAGAAGGCAAATCGTATGTTGGCCTTCATAGCAAGAGGGTTCGAGTACAGGAACAAGGACGTCTTGCTACAGCTGTACAGGGCCTTGGTGAGACCGCACCTTGAGTATTGTGCGCAGTTTTGGTCGCCTTACCTGAGGAAGGACGTTCTTGCCATGGAAGGAGTACAGCGAAGATTCACCAGGCTGATACCTGGGATGGCAGGAATGACGTATGAGGAGAGATTGTGTCGATTGGGCTTATACTCACTGGAGTTTAGAAGATTGAGGGGGGATCTCATCGAAACCTATAAAATTCTGTCAGGCCTGGACAGACTAGATGCAGGAAGGATGTTTATGATGGCTGGGGAGTCCAGAACCAGGGGTCATAGTCTAAGGATATAAGGGGTAAGCCATTTAGGACTGAAATGAGGAGGAATTTCTTCACCCAGAGAGTGGTGAACCTGTGGAATTCTCTGCCACAGAGGGCGGTGGAGGCCAGTTTATTAAATATATTCAAAAAGGAGTTGGATATATTTCTTAAGGCTAAAGGGATCAAGGGATATGGGGAGAAGGCAGGGACAGGGTACTGAATTTGGATGATCAGCCATGATCTCATTGAGTGGCAGAGCAGGCTCGAAGGGCCTACTCCTGCTCCTATCTTCTATGTTTCTATGAAACACCCAGCAGGAAGGGAACAGACCTATCACGTAACATCAAGAGGCACACTTCTATCCAGGGTGGAGTAGGTGATATACTTTCTGCTATAGACCTGTATTAGAGCTCCTCTTACAATTCTCTACTCCAGTGGAAATATTCCTAGTATCGGAAATCTCTCCTAATAACTATAGTTTACCATCCCTGGTATCATCCTAGTGCATCTATGCTATACACACACTATCGGACTGAAATTTATTTCTGGCACATATTCGTTGGATGGTGGGCAGGGTGACTGCTCTTCCTACCCGATAACATTGGTAAGAGGCCCAATCAATTTCAGTGGTTGGGCCTCATTTAACTAAAACAGGCAAGCTGCCAACGTTAATCATACTACTACAACAACTCAAAAGCAAAATACTGCAGATGCTGGAAATCTGAAATAAAAACAGAAAATGCTGGAAATACTCAGCAGGTCAGACAGCATCTGTGGAGAGAGAAACAGAGTTAACGTTTCAGGTGGATGATCAGGTTCTGACGAAGGGTCATCGACCTGAAACGTTAACTCTGTTTCTCTCTCCACACATGCTGCCTGACCTGCTGAGTATTTCCAGCATTTTCTGTTTTTATTTTTAATCATACTGCTTATTGGCAGTTTGCTGTTTGAGGGACGGGGAATCCTGCGGGCTTGCTGCCACTTAAAGGCAACCTACAGTCCTTAAAAAGGGGAGACGGTCAGTGGACAGCTCGTCACTGAGGCAGCAGGCCAAAGCACCCCGATTCACCAAGACTGCCGTGACGTCCCCATTCCTTCAGATGGGCGATAGGTGCCCCGGAGATTTAACCAGCAGCAGTGAAGGCAGATGGTTGAACAGGTCAATGCCAGCAGCATAGTTCCTAGAACTAAATGTAATGCTGGAACAAATTTGATGGCCTTACCAGGATTGCCAATGCAAGACTCCTCTTCACATCTCTCTTAATCTTTACACAGCTCTGCAACACGAGACATTAGCCACAGTATTAGCAATCTTTCCTTCCCCTGCTTCTCAAGCCTCTACTCCAATCACAACAGGACATTTAACTACAGCTCCTTCTACTTCCACATCTGGGATGGAGCCCTTCAGAGATCAGTATGTTTAGTTCAACCACTGGACACTCAATCACAAACGAACAGGGTCAGTTACTTTAATTTACGTGGTGTAAAAGGAAAGATCATGTAGTTCTAGTTTTTAACAGCATGAAGGAAGCAAAGATATTTTGTTAACCCCATTGTAATTACATCACAATTTATTACATAAGCACTGTACAGGTACGGTAGCATTGTGGTTATCTTACTGGACTAGTAATCCAGAGGCCTGGACTAATGATCCAGAGATGCGAGTTCCCATCACAGCAGCTGGGGAATTCAATTAATTAAACAAATCTGGAATAAAAAGCTAGGATCAGTAATGGTGACCATGAAACTACCAGATTGTCGTTACAAACCCATCTGGTTTGTTAGGGAAGGAAATCTGCCGTCCTTACCTGATCTGGCCTATATTGGACTCCAGACCCACAGCAATGTGGTTGACTCTTAACTGTCCTCTAAAATGGCCTAGCAAGCCACTCAGTTGTACAAAATTGCTACGGAAAACAATTATAATAAAACCGGATGGACCGCCCGGCATCGACTTTGGTCACGACAACGGCACACCCAGCCCAGTCGCGCTTGCAAAGTCCTCCTCACCAACATCTGGGGACTTGTGCCAAAATTGGGAAAGCTGTTCCATAGACTAGTCAAGCAACAGCCTGACATAAGTCATACTCACAGAATCATACCTTTCAGCCAATGTCTCAGACTCCATCATCACCATCCCTGGGTATGTCTTGTACCACCAACAGGACACCAGAGGTG
The DNA here is from genome assembly GCF_052327205.1 of Somniosus microcephalus. Classification (NCBI taxonomy): domain Eukaryota; kingdom Metazoa; phylum Chordata; class Chondrichthyes; order Squaliformes; family Somniosidae; genus Somniosus; species Somniosus microcephalus. Next base: position 236,681,499 of record NC_140992.1, on the reverse strand, counting down.
GTGCACAGTGGTATACAGTGGGGAGGGAGTGACCCTGGGAGTCCTCAACATTGACTCTGGACCCCATGAGCTCTCATTGCTTTGGGTCAAGCATGGGCAAAGAAACCTCCTGCTGATTACCTCCTATCGCCCTCCCTCAGCTAATGAATCAGTACACCTCCATGTTGAGCACCACTTGGAAGAAGCACTGAGGGTAGCAAGAGCACAGAATGTACTCTGGGTGGGGGACTTCAATGTCCATCACCAAGAGTGGCTCGGTACTGGCCGAGTCCTGAACGACATAGCTGCCAGACTGGGCCTGCGGCAGGTGGCGAGAGAACCAACACGTGGGGAAAAACCTACTTGACCTCGTCCTCACTAATCTACCTGTCGCAGATGCATCGGTCATTGACAGTATTGATAGCACAGTCCTTGTGGAGACAAAGTCCTGTCTTCACACTGAGGACACCCTCCATGATATTGTGTGGCACTACCACCGTGCTAAATGGGATAGATTCAGAACAGAGCTAGCAGCTCAAAACTGGGCATCCATGAGGCGCTGTGGGCCATCAGCAGCAGAATTGTATTCCACCACAATCTGTAACCTCATGGCCCGGCATATCCCTCACTCTACCATTACCATCAAGCCAGGGGATCAACCCTGGTTCAATGAGGAGTGCAGAAGAGCATGCCAGGTGCAGCAGCAGGCATACCTAAAAATGAGATACCAACCTGGGGAAACTCCAACACAGGACTACATGCATGCTAGACAGCGGAAGCGGCATGCTATAGACAGAGCTAAGCGATCCTACAACCAACGGATCAGATCAAAGCTCTGCAGACCTGCCACATCCCGTTGTGAGTGGTGGTGGACAATTAAACAACTAACGGGAGGAGGAGGTTCCATGAATATCCCTATCCTCAATGATGGCGGAGCCCAGCAGGCAAGTGCAAAAGACAAGGCTGAAGTGTTTGCAACCATCTTCAGGTAGAAGTGCCGAGTGGATGAGCCATATTGGTCTCCTCCCGAGGTCCCCACCATCACAGAAGCCAGTCTTCAGCCAATTCGATTCACTCCACGTGATATCAAGAAATGGCTGAGTGCATTCGATACAGCAAAGGCTATGGGCCCCGACAATATCCCGGCTGTCGTGCTGAAGACTTATGCTCCAGAGCTAGCCACGCCTCTAGCCAAGCTGTTCCAGTACAGCTACAACACTGGCATCTATCCAACAATGTGGAGAACTGCCCAGGTGTGTCCTGTCCACAAAAAGCAGGATAAATCCAATCCGGCCAATTATCACCCTAGCAGTCCACTCTCAATCATCACCAAAGTGATGGAAAGTGTCGTCGACAGTGCTATCAAGCAGCACTTATTAACCAATAACTTGTTCACCAATGCTCAGTTTGGGTTCCGCCAGGACCACTCGGCTCCAGACCTCATTACAGCCTTGGTTCAAACATGGACAAGAGCAGAATTCCAGAGGTGAGGTGGGAGTGACTGCCCTTGACATCAAGGCAACATTTAACCTAGTGTGGCATCAAGGAGCCCTAGTAAAACTGAAGTCAATGGGAATCAGGGGGAAAACTTTCCATTGGCTAGAGTCATACAAAGGAAGATGGTTGTGGTTGTTGGAGGTCAATCATCTCAGCCCCAGGACGTCGCTGCAGGAGCTCCTCAGGGCAGTGTCCTAGGCCCAGCCATCTTCAGCTGCTTCATCAATGACCTTTTCTCCATTATAAAGGTCAGAAGTGGCAATGTTCGCTGATGATTGCAGTGTTCAGTTCAATTCCCAATTCCTCAGATATTGAAGCAGTCCACGTCCTCATGCAGCAAGACCTCGACGACATTCAGGCTTGGGCGGAGAAGTGGCAAGTAACATTTGCGCCACACAAGTGCCAGGCAATGACGATCTCCAACACAAGCGAGCGTCTAACCACCACTCCTCGACATTCAACGGCATTACCATCGCCAGATCCCCCACCATCAACATCCCGGGGGTTACCATTGACCTGAAACTTAACTGGACCAGCCACATAAATACTGCAGCTACAAGAGCAGGTCAGAGGCTGGATATTCAGCGGCGAGTGTCTCACCTCCCAACTCCCCAAAGCCTTTCCACCATCTACAAGGCACAAGTAAGGAGTGTGATGGAATACTCTCCAATTGCCTGGATGAGTGCAGCTCCATCAACACAAGAAGCTCGACACGATCCAGGACAAAGCAGCCCGCACGATTGGCACCCCATCCACCACCTTAAACATTACACTCCCTCCACCACTGGCGCAGCGTGGCTGCAGTGTGTAACATCTATAAGATGCACTGCAGGAACTCTCTAAGGCTTCTTCGACAGCACCTCCCAAACCCGTGACCTGTACTGCCTCGAAGGACAAGGGCAGCAGACGCATGGGAACACCATCACCTCCAAGTCACACATCATCCTAACTTGGAAATATATCACCATTCCTTCATCGTCACTGGGCTAAAATCCTGGAACTCCCTCCCTAACAGCATTGTGGGAGTACCTTCACCACACAGACTGCAGCGGTTCAATGTGGCAGCTCACCACCACCTTCTCATGGGCAATTAGGGATGGGAAATAAATGCTAGCTTTGCCAGCAATGCCCATATCCCAGGAACAAAGAAAGAAAACATAATTGGTAGAACGCAAAATAGAAGCATAAATGTACCTTTTAAATAAAGAAATAACGGCGAGAGCCACTCTCAATATTTCACAGCAGTAATATGTACCATCCTAAAGCCTTAGGTGATGGGGGAGGGGGGGGGGCGGGGTACAAGAAAGGTCAAAAGTTTCTCCATCAAATAATATACACTTATCTTTCAGTAGTCAGCTGTGGATCACTCAATAAACTTTCCACAATTACAATCATTAGTCCTTCAGTGTAGACATCATCTCTGATCAAATACATGAAACATACAAGACTGTGCTTACCAATAGCCTCAAAAAAATCAACTGCAGGAATCTTTCTGGTATCCAGCACGGACGGGACCAACCTGGTGCCGGTCCATCAACAATGCCGGATAACAGAACGCTATAGTAAAAGATACAGAGCTCTGTAAAGCAACAAACCCTGTTGCAGCTTCAAAACAATCGGCACAAGTTGCAAGCGTCTCTGTAGCTTAGCAACAGCTTCAGCTACACGCTTGCACAGCCACAAATGGAGAAAAAAAGTAACTAAAAGTAAAAAAAAGTTATCTGAACCAACTCCTGAATTTTGCCAGTGGATAGAGCGTTCCGGTTATTCGAAAATTTCCTGTAAATTGAAGCTCTTGAGTGAGCATGTGGATAATCTTCACTGCATTAAAAATTACCTGCTGTACATGAAATTCAAGTTCACCTTTTGAGTTCAATGGATCTGGGTTTAGAAACTGTAGGAGTCTGTAAAACAATTGTATAAATGCTTATAATGGACACACTTAATGAACAATGCATATATATATATATATGTTAATAAAAAATATCTCACCCCCCATTAAATCTTAATGCATGTGGGTGACAAAATGAACAAAGTAATTAGCATGAATATTCCTAGGCTGCTTTTATAAATCTTTCTTATATACAATTTACTTTTTCCATCACAAATAAAAGATGCAGGGAATAATAGACATTAGAACCAATGTACTCTCTCAATATTTTAGCATTTACATTTTTTTTTGTGGTGCAGTGCCCCTTCTCTCACCAATTTACTTCCTTGCTTTCCAAAGGGTACGGACTCGTTGCTGGTTTTGCGTTCCATATATGTTGGTCACCCTCCATTACCCTGTCAGAGTGGCCATCATTTTTGCATATGTCTTGACAGAGTGTGTTGTCAGGATATTTAAACACAGCACAATACAATTCTGATCCTCTCTCAACATCAACACATGCACACATCCAGCAGCGACTGCTGCATGGCTTTCAGGAGCAGGAACCCCAGCCAATGTTCCACTCCCTAACTCCATGGCAGTGAAGTCAACTATAGCAGCCTTCCTGCTGCCCCAGTGTACTTAGCACAGAGCTGGGAGTTTCCTGTTCATGGCTCAGCTGTTCAATGGATAAACTCCCTTGTTCAATAAACTCCCTTGTCCAATACGGAAGCAGATAGTAAATTTTAAATGATGAACTATATCTTTTTACAGTAAAACCTCAACCAAAATTAAGTTTATACAGTGTATTAGTTCTGAAAAAGAGTTTATTTTATTGCACAAAGATTTATTTTCAACTGAATTAACATTACAGTGATAAATACATAACTTGTAGAAGCTGATGGTTCATCACATGTCTGCATTACTGTGGAGGAGTTCCTGTCCTTTCGTATTTCATCACCAAGGTAAAACCTAAGTTTAAAAAGGAATGTTATTTTTTTTCTGTTCAGTGGGGGGGGGGGGGGTGAGAGGTGAACAATACATGGCAGCAGATTCACCTAAATTCATACCACGATAGCTGGAAATGAAAACAAAATGAGAGCGCACGGTGAAGAGGACAGTGAACAACTTCAAGAGGACAGACAGGTTTATTAGATTAGGCAGCTAGGTATTGAATAAAATTTAATGTGAAGCAATACATTTTGGGTGAAAAATGAGAAGGAAATATACACTAAATGGTAAAACTTTTTTTTTTTTTTTTAAAGTACAGAGACTTGGTGATTCAGATACATAAATCTTTAAAAGTGGAGGGAACAAGTTGATAAAGCTGTTAAAAAAAACATGGGACTCTGGTAAGGTTTTATAAAAAGGAGTACAGAGTACAAAATAAAGATGTCATGCTCAAACTATACAAATCACTGAGTAAGCTACAGGTAGAATACTGTCTCCAGTTTGGGATGCCCTACTTTAGGAAAGGTGGAGAGGGTGTAAAAGAGATTTACTAAGATGATGCCAGAGATGAGAAACTTCAGTAATGAGGGGAAACTAGTGAAACTGGGGCTCTTTCCACTGGAACCGAGAAGACTAATAGGGGATTTGGGTGTGTTCAAAAGTATGAGGGGTTTTGAAAAAGGTAATTAGCGAAAACCTATTTTAGCTGGTCATTGAAAATGATCAACTTGAGGGCTTAAATTTAAGATCCGTACTAAATGAACAATGGGAAAGGTTAAGAGAATTATTCTTCATGCAGAAAGTTATTCTGCTACCAGGAAATGTGAAGGAACCAAAATCAATAATAGCTTTGAATATTTGACCAAGAAAAATTTTAAAGGATATGGGAATTTATTTTAAACTAGCAGGGGAGCCCCGCGTTGCAGGGCTTTTTTGGGCCTGGTCGACGTGTGGGCTGGGAGCCTGGGACTGGATTTGGGCTGTCGGCAGTTGGAGAAGCCTAGGCCCCGGGGCTGGGGTATTTTCCAGTGTTTTTTAACCTAAACATTTGTAGCTTTTAATACCTTCAAAGATGAAAGTTAAAGTACTTATAAAACATTTTTGGTAAATCTTTTTCAAAAAAAGATACTAACCTCGATGAGCATATTTTTAGGTTGAGGCAATGGGGTTTTCAGCTTGAGGCAATGGCTGCCAGATCCCTGAGCTGAGAATGGTTAGTCCCGCCCACACACACACAGATTGGTCAACCATCAGGTGGCTGAACTGTAGGATTGGTCAATCATCACAGCACAGGATTGGTCGACCTTGACGTCAGTCAATGCTAATGAGTGGATAATGAGTGGAATTTTGAAGGTTTTTTGTATAATGTGCGAACAATTTTTGTCCGACCAAAAAGTAAATACGCCTACAAGAGTCCCCTAATGGTGAGCTTTCTTTTGATAACATATGTGTAGGTACGCTCTATAACTTTTGATTGTATAGCCAGAGAGACAGACTCTTATATATATTTTAAATATAAACTTTCAAAATTCAACCCAATTAAGTTTTTTTTAAAAAGGACGAGGAACCATCTCATGTGTAGCTTTGCTTTATACACCATCTGTCATTTATAAAGCATGAGTGAATTTCCCATGCACATGAGGATGATATTTTAAGGATAGGAGGTTATCAAGGCAAATTTATTTATTAAGGGCCAGTACTGGGAATGAAACTGATCACAGAAACCTCACAGTACAGATAGAGGCCATTTCGGCCCATCGAGCCTGCACCGACACATATCCCACCCGATCCCTGTAACCCCACGTATTTAATCCCCCTAATAAGGGTCAATTTTTTTTAATTTTTATCATAGCCAATCAACCTAACCCGCACATCTTTGGACTGTGGGAGGAAACCGGAGCACCCGGAGAAAACCCACGCAAACACGGGGAGAATGTGCAAACTCCACACAGACAGTCACCCAAGGCCGGATTCGAACCCGGGTCCCTGGCGCTGTGAGGCAACAGTGCTAACCACTATGCCACCGTGCTGCCATTAAGTTTAGAGCAATTTGTTAAATGAAGAGAAGTGAAGAGAATGCAGGTGGGAAAAGGAGTTTATCTACTTATGTGAAGATTGGGGCAATCACCCATATTTTAATATTTAGAAAATAAAAGCATTCCAATAGCTGACACCTGTGACGAGAGACAGATACATAAAGAAAGCCATATCTCACACACACACACATGACGAGAGACAGATACATAAAGAAAGCCATATCTCACACACACACACACACACACACACACACACACACACACACACACACACACACACTGGGGGTTTGGGAAAAGAGAAAGGATCTAGTCAGGGCCGCAGTTGTGGTACATAGCACAACCTAGGTTTTGAAGGACTGAAATAGGCAAGTATAATGTTAGCTTACATCTAAAAAAACACCAATGGCATGACAGTATCTGCATGACAGACAAATCACTACACACGAAGAAAGCATGATACAAACAGAAAGTCTAAAAACTTTTAATACATTACACCATATGTAACCGATTTCTCATGGCATTACTCATAGCAAGTTGGAAGGAATATTTTATAAATACAGAATCAGTATATCATGCTTCATGTATTATTTGTCTGCTCAAGTGCACCTACATGCAACTTGGCAACAGGCTGTAATTGGTGGACCTGGCTCAGCTCAATTAGAGGCTGTTTACTCTAAGCAGATCTTAAGGTTAAAGGTTAAAATTGCCTTCAATATATATTAAGATGTGACTTATACATATTGCACACACGGCAAAAACCAAATATGATGGTTTCCATGTTCCGAATGTTCACTTGGAGAAGATTTTCACTCATCCATAGCTTAATGTCATGGGATCGAGGGAAGTGGTGGAGAGATAGAGGTGGGTGTCATCAGCATACATATAGTAGCGGACAACATACCATTTAACTTACTGTGAGCAATTCAATGGAATATCTGCTATTATAATAAAAACTCTGCATACGCGTGAATTTCTATTGCACCACACTGATGCAAATTTGTCACACTTGAAAAAAGTACAAGGACCCCATTAGTAAGGCTTTATATAACAATAATAAAGCACACACCTACACTTAGAAACAGAATAATACACTACATTTTGCAAAGGATAATGTCCCTGCCCTTATAAAATACATGTTCTGTTTTACCATGAGCAGTACCACAGGATGCACAATATACATTTTCATGGAGCATATAACTATTATGCAATTATCCTTATTAGCAGAGGAAAGCTGAATTGAAATATACATACAAATACCTTGTTTTCTTGTAAACTGATTGTTTTTCCAAAGGGCAAAGGGCAAAACTTCTGAGTGGCTCTACTGAACTTCTGCTGTATAATGAAGCAGGTGTCTTGCAGCATTGTTTATTTGCATTTTCCCAGGATATGCTTTCTTGGGGTTGTAGACATTGAGCAACTGGTTCTTGGCCAGCAGAACCTACAGAAACAGTTAGGAAGTCCAAATATATTTAACTCACAATAAAGATACAAGGTAAACTTACTATGGAACTCCAAAATATCAGGAGGGTGAGCTCCCAATGATTTCCTTGGTGATTTTCTTCATATAAATTGCAACAAGCTAGAGTCCACAGCCATTTCAGACAGTGCAGTCACTTAAATGAAATAAATTTTGACATATCATGTCCTAACGGAAACAGGGTGCCTGTGGTTTCGAGTATACATCCATGGTGCCAGTAAAGAGTACACCAGATAGGGAATGGGAGCTTGTCTGATGTGACAGTGCCATTGTGGAAAAAAGCCTGGAAGAGACAGTGACACCTCCACTAAATATTAAAAAAGGGAAAATATAAGCCTATCACTGAGAAAGGCAGTTGGACATAAATTCACGCCTCATACTAGTCCATCTACAAGATATCAGGCAGTATACCACACCAGTTACCAAGGACCTAGTATTGCAAGAAGGCAATGTAATGTTAAAGTGGTAAGCATTAACGATTAAGTGCACATACCAAGTGACCAGTAAAAAAAAGTCTGATGACAGAAGTGAAGCTGCATAACCTGCATAAGTAGAATGTAGTTTTAAAACAAATAGTGACTTCAAGCAAAAAGACATTTAGAAATTTCTTACAATTGACGAAATATGATTTTTAAAAATATTTCAAAACGGGGACAGAAGGTATGAAAAACAAGAAAGTAATAGAAGAGTCAAGAGATTGGTCTCACCTTGGTTTAATATTGTAAATGCAGTCCCTTGCACAATTTCAGACCAAAGAGCTAAAGCTGCATGGCCAACAGTCTTCTTATCTGGTGCTACGTTCTTCAGGCACGGTACTGAAGAGACTTCTGATGATGAATTCAGGCTTTTCACCAGATTTTGCTTTTTTGGTGAAATGTAACATGCAAATAATTTTGCTACTAGATCATCATTCAGACACACCTATAAAAAGGAACATTTTTAACATCGTCCAAAAAAACTTGAATTTCAAAGAAATCCAGCTCATAAATTCAGATTACAATCATTGCAAAAGCATAAATTCAGATTACAATCATTGCAAAAGGCATGAAAAATACACCAAATATTGATCAAAGTCATATGCGTGGGATGAAGTTTAGCTCATTGCTAAAAAAAAAAAATCTTGTATAGGGCATGCACTTCCTGTCCACAAACCTTCCAGTTTTCAAAATTTGACAGGAAGTGCATCCCCTATTCATTAATTCTAAAGCAGTGATTTAATGGTATGTGTTGTATAATGTGAAAAATGAGGCCGAGTCAAACCAGTGCTTATCAGTTTTTTTGTTTTGTGCCATATCTTGCACTCAGCAAGCCTAGTTTAGATGGAAGTAAAGCTCCTATTTTGTCACAATAATGTGCTTTCACAGCAACTTGGAGAGCATTTTCATAATATACTAGAGTGACATTATTCACCCTGCTGCCATATCAAATCATGGACAGTTTTATGCTGTAGTCATTAAATCCTAGACTGAGGCTGAAAAGAGATACACATGTCAAGAGTCTCGGCTGTCCCAGAAATAAGTCCATTTTTCCAATTCAGTAAAACATTTTACCCCAAATTACATTAATTTTGTAACCTTCCCTCCCCAATCCCAATGGATTGAGAAAGTGAAAATACATGTTTTTTAAAGTCTATTTTCTGTGCAAGGTCTACTTGAAACCAATCTAAAACAGTCTCCAGTTACTGAATAACCAATATAATGGGCAAATCCTGTGTTGAATTAGCCATTACAATTGAGATATAGTCCCCGCCATTTACACCGTCCGCGCTTATCTTGGACAGCCGCCTATATCGTGCAAATGGCGCTAACCATTTGCCATTGCCATAGATGTCAATTACAAAGGTGCCGCTTAAAACGTATTACGTGTGCCGACTATTTCCGGCATTTCAAGCAGAATACTTTTTCGCCTCAGCTGTTCGCACCTTTTTAAAGTGGGATTCCCATTAAGTCCTTTCACATTATTTAAGGACAAGAGAAGAAATTGATTGCTCATTTATAATGACTGCATAATTGGAACTGCTTGTACTCTTTCAAATAAGCAACAGCAGCATCGCTGCCTCCAGTTTTCCCTGGGACCACTAAAACTCCTGAGAGCCCTTCTTGCCACTTTATTGAGCTCCCCTTCATTACAGTGGATGATGAATGACGACATGTTGTCCCACATCACTGTAATGATCAATAACATGTCATTCTATAGTGGACACTAGGTGGAGCCGTAGAGCTGTGTAGAGCTATATATAAGACTACACTACCCAGCTGTATGTATATTAAGACTACATTACCCATGAGGCACTAGGCTACCCACAAGGCAGCAGTCAAGATGGATGCCTCTATAGATACTGTACCTAGTCCACATGTGCTCAATAAAAGTGTCTAGCAAAAGCTAGCTGTGTTCATAATAAGAATGTCTATTTATTAATGAACATAAGAATCACAATGCCTGCGAGCTGCATAATCTCAGCCGTCAGGTACTCGAGGACACTGGGCCCCACGCTTAGAAACAGGCGAGTGCTCTTTCATTTTCTCGGTTACAGCGTCCACCACGTATAGCGGGGAAATCACGTTGACACCAACGCACCCGATATAAACAGTGGAGGCTGTAATCACAAGAGTGACGTAATTTCAGCATTTACAGAACAAAAAAGTGAATAAAATATTCCAAATGTTATTAAAATGGAGGTGCGGCATAATTAATTGCTTGTCAATAATAATTTCCTTCAATTAGGAAATCCAACTTTTATTGCACAGCCATTTGTATAAATTAACAGTTTACCTTTTCATCATTTAGAGTGAGATATAATTGAACTGCCAAGGTATCCCCAGCAACACCGTGTAATTTTGCCTCACCAATTTCAGATTCTGTTAAGACAATAAAAAAATTATACTAGGAAATTCCCACAAGGTAACAATCATATTTAAATCTATCCACGTTGTATAATGCACCAGAGCTGTAAAGCCAAAACTAATTTTTAAAACTATGTTTACTACCACACTCGGGCCCCCTTGTATTTCTTAGCAAAATGCTCGCAATTATATATTTCAATGTTTCAGTTTTGTGGACTGCGATATGGATAATTGGGATAAAGGCCATTTTGGAATAGCTTTTTAAAACACCCTCTGAATACAAAATTTGCTTGCATTGGGTCACCAACGATTAGCAGAATACTCAATTACAACACACTCTCTACTTCATCTAAGGATCTTAATGTTTGATCACAGTTTTAACAGAAAAAGAAAAAACCTTACCTCGAGACATTTTTTGGAAATACTGTACTGCAGCACTATCCCATTTTACTGCTGGGCTGTAAAGTCACAAAAAAAATCCAATTTGCATTTTTAGAACAACAATGAGACCATGAGTCAAAATATAGGAAGGAGGGGAAACGTTTTTAGAAAAAGATGCCAATAAAATCCTATTTCCTAAATTAGATTTTTGACATGGTGTTGCACTTTAGAAATAAGATGTAAAAAGTTGATGAAAACATTCTTGTATAATAGTCTACATTACTATAGATTCTTGAGAAGATTCAAATTGTGCAAAAACATTTGAGATGATTCTGGATTAATAAGATACTCAGTGGTGAGAATTGCTGTCTCCCAGAAACATGTCAAATTCATACCATGAAAGTCATATACCAATAATAAATTGTCTGATTATGGCAGCATGCTGTTTAGAAAGAGGAAATTAGGTCCATATATGAATGATCCAGCATAATCTTTGGAAAGGGGATACAATTCCTTGTAGGAACGAAAAATCATCAGTCCTGCTTCTTTCAGTTTTCTTACTGTTCCGCTGCCATCTCTTATCAAAATCATAACCCCTGTCCCGTTTCCATGGGGTTGTGAGGGGGATAGAGTGAGCCAATGAGATAATCTTTTGCATTGGTCCCAAAGCCTTGATGGAATGAAACCACGAAATACACTTAAGACATCATGACTGAGGATATCTTTGTAGCCGCTCTTAGGTGGAGCTCTTCCCAACAGGCTCTTCTCCAACTTTTCAAGGCATCAGCTCCTCCAAATTGTCTCAAGTGTTCCCAGTGCCCCTCACCTAGTCATGCTCAATACCAATCTAGCCCAAAGCACTACCTGCCATATAAATAATTAGCTGCTCTCTGAAGGTATCAAGGTACCAACTTTTCTTTTTTGAACATTCAGATTTTGCCCACTGCACTGCTTACAGTTGATCCAGAGTGCAGCTGCAATGGTTAGCATGGTCTCATTTTCAGCTGGAGTGCAAAGTACAATAGGCTGGGAAGCAACACAGAGGAGAAAGGGCATGGAGTGGGGGCCAGAATCTTAAAATTAAAATTTATATACTGCGAGAAGAATTAAGAATTTACCCATTTAATAACTTTGGAAGAACAAAGCTGGGGGCGGGAGGAAACAAGACTACAGCGCAGAGCAGGGTTCACTTGTTTAATAGTAATAAGAACTCAGCAAATTGTGATGGCACATGCTCAAAAGAATTCCCTTCTGATCCGATCTCTAATCAGAAGATATGTTTTTGTTTATCCAAAGAATGGGAATTGTGAGGCTGAGACATTGGTGCATTTTGAGAGTCAGCTAGTTGGCTTTAGTCTCTTCATTGAGGCACTTGGGGAAGCAGTGAAAAACAAGCCCCAAGCTTTTAATATAGAAATCACAAGAAACATTTCAAACACAAAAATCATGTGCACAGGTCAGCTTGATATGTTGTGAATTATTTAATTTCTGCTTTCATGTTAGAAACCATATTTTTATTGCTTCTCATGGAGACGTGGAGGGAAAAGGGCAAGTTGAAGACCTGAAATAACAACAGACCTTTTCCTTTACAGATGCTGACTGATGTATTTCCAGAATATATTTTTTTAATTTTATTTCAGATCTGCAGTTTTCCTTTAATTTTCTCAGTTATTTCTTGCTTTTTTTTAACCCCACAATGGCCTGGGCAAATTGTTGAGATAACAAAGAGGAGCCAAATAGCTGCCAGTCTTGGCCAATTTCCAACACCAATAATTAAGTTCTGATTAAACTATTTAAACACTTCCTTAGAAGGTTCTGAGCAGTGGCCTTAACGCAACAGGCCAATTTATCCAATAACATTACAACCATGCTCCAGATACCAGTACTGTTTCCTCCAAGGTGGGCGGGTGCGCATACGTGCGCTGATCCCCGAGCTCCCGCGCACTTCAATTAAAATGCTGCACAGCGAACTGGACAGCAGTTACAGCAGGGGAGGGGCCCAATACACAATGGCCCCGGGAATCCAGACAGTCATTTGCGAGTCTTGTGACCTCAGAACCCAACTGCAGCTCTTGAAGATTGTGTTCCGATGGTTGCTGTGTAATGCTGGGAGGGGTTTGGTTTTCTCCCTCGAACTTTGACCTTTCAGCAGGACATTTCCCCGTGCTGTGATCATTTGCCTTTGCAGCCTTCGGTGCCGGCTCACGGTATACTGGAGCTGCACATACGCAGTATCCAGTTGGGCTATGCTTTTGTGCGCTCCTTGCGGAGGTCAGGGGATCTGCTGGTGGCCGGTTTTTGGGGGGGGGGGGGAAAGAAAGAGAGAGTCCCCTGGAGAAACAAGAATGAGAATATTCTGTTTATAAATTCAGAAAAAATACAGGCAAGTGATGTTGACTGTCCGGCGGTACGTTCCAGTTAAATTTTATGAGGTGTTAGCCCCCTTTTTGAAAGAGTATCAGGGTTATTTAAATCATGTTGTTATGAGAGGGGAAAAGTTTGTGCCCCTGTTTGTACCTCAAGAGTTAAAAAAATGAACTCATTTCTCTTATCTGGAAGGAGGAGAGCATGCCAGGGGATCTCAGAGACGCCGCAATTGTGACCATCTTCAAGAAAGGTGACAAGTCCAATTGTGGTAATTACAGAGGAGTTTCCCTGCTGTCTGCCACAGGGAAAGTCATCGCAAGAATCCTCCTCAATCGCCTTCTCCCACTGGCCAAAGAGCTCCTCCCAGAGTCACAATGCAGATTGCGCCCACTAAGGGGCACAATGGATATGATCTTCACCGCACGTCAATTACAAGAGAAATGCAGGGAACAGCACCAACCACTGTACATGGCCTTCTTTGATCTCACAAAGGCCTTCGACACTGTCAACCGTGAGGGATTATGGAGTGTCCTCCTCAAATTCGGCTGCCCTCAAAAGTTTGTCACCATCCTCCGCCTGCTTCACGACAACATGCAAGCCATGATCCTGACCAACGATTCCACCACAGACCCAATTCACGTACGAACCGGGGTCAAGCAAGGCTGTGTGTCATTGCACCAACGCTCTTCTCGATCTTCCTTGCTGCAATGCCCCACCTCACCCTCAGTAAGCTCCCCGGTGGAGTGGAGCTAATTTACAGAACAAACAGGAAACTGTTCAACCTCCGTCGTCTCCAGTCCAGATCCAAGGTTGTTCCATCCTCTGTCGTCGAATTACAGTATGCAGACAACACTTGCGTCTGCGCTCACTCGGAGGTCGAACTCCAAACCATCGTCAACACCTTCACCGAAGCATAAGAGAGCCTGGGCCTTACACTAAACATCCGTAAGACAAAGGTCCTCTACCAACCTGCCCCCGCCACACAGTACTGCCCCCCAATTATCAAAATCCACAACAAGGCCTTGGATAACGTGGACCACTTCCCATACCTCGGGAGCCTACTGTCAACAAGGGCAGACGTCAACGACGAAGTCCAACACCACCTTCAGTGTGCCAGTGCAGCCTTCGGTCACCTAAGGAAGAGAGTGTTTGAAGACCAGGACCTCAAACCCGGCACTAAGCTCATGGGCTACAGAGCAGCAGTGATACCCGCCCTGCTGTATGCCTCAGACATGGACCATGTACAGCAGGCACCTCAAAGCACTAGAGAGGTATCAGCAACGCTGCCTCTGCAAGATCCTGCAAATCCATTGGCTGGATAGGCGCACCAACGTCGGTGTTAATGCTCAGGCCAACATCCCCAGTATCGAAGCTTTGACCACGTTCGATCAGCTCCGATGGGCGGGTCACATTGTGCGCATGTGCGCATGCCCGATACGAGACTCCCAAAACAAGCGCTCTACTCAGAGCTCCGACATGGCAAGAGAGCCCCAGGTGGGCAGAGGAAACGCTTCAAGGACACCCTCAAAGCCTCCTTGAAAAAGTGTAACATCCCCATCGACACCTGGGAATCCCTGGCCCAAGTTCGCACAAAGTGGAGGAGAAGCATCCGGGAAGGCGCTGAATACCGAGTCTCTTCGCCGGGAGCAAGCGGAAGCCAAGCGCAGGCAGCTCAAGGAGTGCACGTCAACCCAAGCACCCCACCCACCCGCCCCTGCAACCACCGTCTGCCCCACCTGTGACAGAGACTGTAGGTCCCGCATTGGACTCAGCAGTCACCTGAGAACTCATTTTTAATGTGGAAGCAAGTCATCCTCGGTTCCGAGGGACTGCCCAAGAAGAAGACCTGAGTCTGAGAGAGATGCAGGAAACGGCAGCAGAAAAAGAGGAAACAACTTCTCCAAAACTAAGCAAGTCATCGCCAAGGCTAAGGATAGATAACCTCACTGCCTTTTTATGAAGTTTAACCACTTCATTCACTTTCTTATTTGAGCTCCATTTGGAATTAGAGTTTATTTTATTATTTTTTGTTGTATGTTTAATGACAGCGTTGAAGAGGGTAAGAGAAACTTGGAGCTACTTCTTCTGTCAGAATTTAAAGATTCTTAATGAACTGTTCACCAAAAATGAATGTTAAAAACACCTTCCCCCCACCCCCCCGAAGTTTTGAATATGATTTTGGAAGAAACAGAAACAAAAATCAATTTTTCCCCTCATCTAAACAAGTTTCAACTATGAATAATGTAAACATAAATTTCCTATTAAACGTTTAGTGGAGTGTTAATACAGGTAGACTATCCTTTATCCGAAAACCTTGGGACCAGCCGTGTTTCGGTTTTCGGAAAATTTCGGATTTCAGAAGGTATTTTATAAGACTGGGAAATTTGTCGGGGGTGGGCGTCGGTGGGGGGGTCGGCGGGGGGAGAAAAGAATATCGGACAGGCCGCTGCAGCTATCGGACGGGCCGCTGTATTGTTGGGTTCACTCTCCCGGTACCTCCTTCACACTGCCCGGCTCGGCCTGCAATCTCCTGCCCAGGAGGGAACTCTGTGACCCTCTGCCCTGCTCAGCGTAAGTCGTGCGCCACTCTGGTCATGTCATGCGCACGACTTACGCTGAACGAAAAAACTTTCGGTTTTGAGAGGTTTTCGGAAGTTCGGATAAAGGATAGTCTACCTGTAGAAACACGAGTTATGTAATGATATATAAAAATTGCAGGAAGTTACTTCAGAAGAAACTACTGTTTGTTTATTGAGAAAGACAGAGACATGTTACATGGGGGTGTGCTGGTTCAATAAGTCAACGTTTACTAATAAAGTGATTGAAGTTGGAAATACAAATACCCGTTTCTGTTCAATTCTTTTTAATACTTGGTTGTCTGGTTGCATTGTGATTAGTATTCTAATTACTTATGTGGACGTACAGCACGTCAGCGCCATAGGAAAGCCGCTGCTCCTGCTGCTTGTGCAGCCATTGCTATAGTGACATGAGGAATGGGCTAATACGTTGAAAACTTTAAAATTAATACAGATTGCACGAATAGATACGCCTCTTTCAGCTCACCTTGGGCTTTTGGATTGTTTGTCGATGCATAACCGTGTAACTGAGTGGCGTTTCTGAAGTGCTAATGCATTATTATGCAGTTCTTTTATATCCCAGTCATTTCTGACGAGCAATTTTATATTAAATAGTGTTTGTACATGACGAACTAAAAGCTTTTAATTAATCCTACCGTAAACAAACTTGCAGAATGGGCATGTAAATGACAAATGAATTTCAATATAGGTAAGTGTAAGGTGGTAAATTTTGGTAGGAGGAATAAGGAGGCGACCTGCTCCTTGGAAAATAAAGAGTCTAAATGGGGTAGAGGTGCAAAGGGATCTAGGGGTATAGATTCACAAATCATTAAAAATAGCAACACATGCCATAAAAGTGCAAATAAAGCACTGGGGTTCATTTCTAGAGGAATAGAATTCAAAAGCAGAGAAGTTATGTTAAACTTGTATAGAACGTTGTCCGATGTCTCATGATTTGAGACAGTAGGATGGTAATATGGCATTTCTGTATATATGCTTTTAAGTGGTTGCGGTTGTTGTAAAAGTTGTTGTTGTTTTAAAATTTGCTCACGAACGAAAAAAGGAGGTCGTGGTCCGCTCAGTACAAAAAAAAATTAGAGGAAACACTAGATACCAGACTACCCATGAGCAAGGTCATGAGATCAGCTAAATAAACTGAAGAATTAACATACACAGTCCATCAACATCTTCCAATAATGGACATCAGTTGATTTTAAAAAAGGCTCAAGTGGATTAATTAACTGGTTACTACAACTAAGTTAACATTTTAACTTAAAACTGTACATTTGGATGCGGGTTTCACCGTATATAAAAATGCATAGATTAGTTAATATTTTGCAATGTTCACACTCACCCAATGTTTGCTTTCTCCTCACAAACATCAATGTGCAATGTCATTGGCTGTATACCAAACAATGTGAACTTTTTAGCACGATATGGCAGCTTCCAAAAAGCATCAACTGCTCTTCGCACACTGAACAGAAACATAGAACGTGTTGATTGTGGGGGGGGGGGGGGGGGGGGGGAATGACATATAAGTTAACATTTCAATTTAAAACAACTCAAACTGTGGTTTAAAAGACAATTCATGTACCAAAGGGAACAATAAGTGTCACAGCAGATGAATATATACTACTTCCATCTAGCTGCACAAAATTAGTGACAATCTTAGAGACTACTTCCTATCAGTGTTTGAAGCTAACTTTGGCAGATAGTAATCTGAAAAAGATCGGTATGTTAACTACAAAAGAAAAAGACCTCTTTGCAATGGTTTTGGTAGACATATAAAGGCAAATTAGGGGCTACATTTTGTTTAGATCCTTTATTAGTAATGGACATAAAACAAAATAAAATTCCTGAATATTCCCACACAACTTCACTGGTTATACCTTACATAGTATGGGCAAATTGTATGTCCAGCATCGAAGCTTTGACCACGCTCGATCAGCTCCGATGGACGGGTCACATTGTCCGCATGCCCGATAAGAGACTCCCAAAACAAGCGCTCTACTCGGAGCTCCGGCACGGCAAGAGAGCCCCAGGTGGGCAGAGGAAACGCTTCAAGGACACCCTCAAAGCCTCCTTGAAAAAGGTGTAACATCCCCACTGACACCTGGGAATCCCTGGCCCAAGACCGCACAAAGTGGAGGAGAAGCATCCGGGAAGACGCCGAACACCTCGAGTCTCTTCGCCGGGAGCAAGCGGAAGCCAAGCGCAAGGAACGCACGTCAACCCAAGCACCCCACCCACCCGCCCCTTCAACCACCGTTTGCCCCACCTGTGACAGAGACTGTAGGTCCCGCATTGGACTCAGCAGTCACCTGAGAACTCATTTTTAATGTGGAAGCAAGTCATCCTCGGTTCCGAGGGACTGCCTAAGAAGAAGGAAAGTCACAAGATCCTATTGTTTTAATAAATGTTTAGTTCCATGCCCAAACTTGCACCATATATAAATGCACACCACATCACATTCTTTCGCTTCATCTCTTGGATGAAAGGCTCTGAAGAGATCAGTGCATTTAGTCCAGCAGGTACCAATACTTTATTGAATTGTGCAGAATTCAACTGTACCAATATATAGGGCAAGAGTAGCTTCCAAAAATAACTAATTTTTTGGGTGAGTTTTACTTGTGGGAGTTTAAACCAGTTGGTTATGCTCTAAATTAGACATGAAAGAAGTTACTGCTTGTGTAACCCTCAATTTAGTTAGCTCTTCAGAGCATTAGAAACAAGTTAGGTTGTAAATATGCAGCGATATCCCCATACCAGAATTATTTTAAGTCATCTAAAATACCCAAGAACAAAATGTATACCATACAATTTTCACAAAATGTATTCATTAGGCCCTTGATTTGATCAACTTGAACAGTTACAGCCTTTATAAGCTTTATTTGTGTCAATTTTTATGCGCACTCCTTCCCACTTAAAGAAGCCCCTCCACTGGTCAGGAAGTGCTTGCTCTATTCCTCAGCACTAACAAGTCTCACCTTGATAAATATCAAAATTAATTTTAAAAATTGGAATGTTTTATTAATAGACCATTGCTTTAGTAAAATATGTGTGCTTTTAATCAAGCAACAGTGCAAGCGTATAGTGGATAGTTAATGCTTACTCCTTTGCTTTCACCAAAATGTGCTTTGCGTAATCAACTAGGAAGCACTCTGCAAGATAAGTACTTCCACTTGATACAAGAGATTCTAGTATTGCCCTGCACCAGCATTGCAGTTCATGGCAGTAAATAGCACAAATCTGCAACGAAAGAAAAAAAGTCATTATGCAATTAGAAGAGACATAAGCACCATCATTTTGTATGGATTATTCAAGTAATTACACATTTAAGCTTAAATTTGATGGAGTTAAAATAATGCTACTGGAGCTTTACTTATCCTTACTATTTTTGAACACCATAATCCGCTGATGAGAACTGTCTTGAAATCTCATCATTTGCTCACTGGAAGGAATCAAAAGGCAGCCCAGAACATAATGGAAGTTCTTTTTAATAGATTCTAACTTACAGTTAGTTAGAATATATACAAGTATAAAAAGTTCCTTTAAAAGTAAAGAAAGAACTTGCATCTTATCACGCCCTCAGGAAGTCCCAAAGTGCTTTGCAACCAATGAATAACTTTTTGAAAGTCAGTCACTGTTATGTAGGTAAACATGTCAGCCAAGGTTGCATACAACAAGGCCCCACAAACAGTAAATGAGATGAATGACTGGATAATCAGTTTTGGTGGTGTTGCTTGATTGAAGATTTTGACTAGGACACCAGGAGAATTCTGTTCTTCGAATAATACCATGAGATCTATAACATCAATTTGAGCAGGCAGACAAAGCGTCAGTTTAACATCTCATCTGAAGATAGCACCTCTGACATTGCAACACTCCTTCAGTAGTGCACTGAACTGTCAGCATAGATTATGCAGCAGAAAATTTACTGGTATGAAAATTGAGATATCCATTTTCTCTTGCTTATAATATTCTTAGGCAAAGCATACAAAAGCAATCAACAATTACCTGTCCTTGTTCTAGAACAGGAAGTTCAAATTCTTCCAGTTCTTCGTGGCTTCTGTGGTAGAGCTGGTTCATCTTTTCCTCCAATCTTTGATACTGATTTGCATTTTCTACCAGGTCACTGAAGCCATTTGTTATTCTCCCCCAGAAACAGCCAGGATCTTCCACCTAAGCACACACAAAATTAGTGTACTATTAACTTTCAGTATGCATCTAAAGTTACTAACTTTAAACAAAAAATTGATTTACTGCAAATAAGTTGACATTGGATGTACACCTACTGGTGATCAATTATTCCCGTCAGATCACACTGGAGCAACGTGTATATTAGCATCAGTTAGCTTATATTTTTACTAGGGCCTAACATCAGGATGATAGACTGAAAATTATGTTGTTTGCAGAATAAGCCATTTCCAAACACTAAATTAACTGACAAAAAGGTACATGGGACTGAAAATCATGGGTTACACAAATACAGTTTCCCAACATGGGCTCCCAGCAGACAAGGCTTTGAACCAGGAGCGCATGCAAACAAAACATTACCCCATATGGTGCATTAGTTATGAGAAACAGATATCAACGTTATAACATTGATTCTCATAAGTGTATACTGCACTTTTATTACTTATTCCTCCCCCCCAAAAAATCCATGGAGGCATCAAAATATAATTAATGAGATTAAAATGTCAACACACTGCATACAAGTACTGTAGGGGTAATCCTGTCCCAGCCATCTCAGGCAGGACTGGAGAATTCAATCCTAAAATGAGTTAAAATTGAACTTCAGTCTTCCAATACAAGGAGATATAGACATGATCTATACAATAGTTATGGTTACCTTTATAATGAAAATTTCAATCATCTTCTGTGTAATACTACAAAATTTCAAATGCTTCTTTAAGAAAAAAAGGATCCTGTTCTGAAAACAAAAAAAATGTAGTCACATCATTTATCACATTTGTTTTACCTCTTAAAATGTTAGAAATGTAATTCAACAGAGCGAATAGGACAGCACATACTGTTACAGCTGTGAATGGAGATATTCTGTTCAGTTTGGGTAAGCATACAACATTGGACCTGCCAGAGAGATTAACACAACTGGTCAGCTCAGCTTTATGGCGACTTCAATGGCACCCCTCTGCCAGCATCCAACGTTGACTTTATACAGCAGCCATCCGCACATCTCCAGTGAGGTTGCCAACCTCCAATGTTTTTACTCTTTTTCCCCCACCCACCCCACCCCACCCCACCGCCAAACTGCCATCAGATTTGAGTGCAGCATACTCCTTAAATGGTGTTGAAATATCTCAGGGTGAAGTTGAAAGAAACATGATCAACCAATGCAGAGCAGCAATCAACAAAGCCAACAGAATGTTTATATAACCAAAACAGTAAAATACAAGTCAGAAATCATGCTCAAACTGTATAATTCTCTGGTTATACCATCCCTTGCATACCAGAATTATACAGCCGATAGGGACTGTGCCAGCTTTTTGAAAGAGCTATAAAATTAGTCTCACTCCCCTGTTCATTCCCCACAGCCCTGAATATTTTTTCCTCAAGTATATATGCAATTCCTTTTTGAAAGTTACTACTTCCACCACCCTTTCAAACAGTGCATTCCAGATCATAACACCTCACAGCGTAAAAAAAAAAATTCTCATCTTCCTTTTGCCAATTATTTTAAATCTGTGTTAACGACCCACCTGCCAGTGGACACAGTTTATCCTTATTTACTCTTATCAAAACCCCTCATAATTTTGAGCACCACTTTTAAATCTCTCCATAACCTTAACCTCTGCTCTAAGGAAAACTTCTCTGATCTCTCCACATAACTGAAGACCCTCATCCCTGGTTTTAGTCTGGTAAATTTCCTCTGCACCCTCTCCAAGGCCTTGACATCCTTTCTAAATGTGGTGCCCAGAATTTGACAAAATACTCCAGCTGAGGCCTAACTAGTGATTTATAAAGGTTTGGCATAACTTCCTTGCTGTTGTACCCTATTTATAAAGCCCAGGATCACAGCCTTATTAACTTGTCCTGTCACCTTCAAAGATTTGTATGTGTGAACCCGAGGTCTGCAACCCCTTTAAAATTGTAACATTTAGTTAATATTGCCTCTCCTCATTCTTCCTTCCAAAATGCATCACCAAAACTTATCTACATTAAATTTCATCTGCCATGTGTCTGCCCATTTCTGGCCACCAAGACACAAGGGAGGCATTCAAGCATTGTATAAGGGCCGCAAGACTGATCCCAAGTTTTAGAGATCAGAGTTCGGATGAAAGACTGGAAAAACGTGGGCTTTTCAGCCTGAAAAGAAGTCGTCGAAGGTGATCTCAGAGGTATAAGATAGCAAACAGTATGGAAAATGTAAATCCAGAAAATTACAAAGAGTGATCAATACATGGAATGAACTCCAAGATAGAGCAGCGGAAGCAAAAATCCTGGAATCATTTAAAAACCAATTGAATGCTGCAATCATGGGACTTCAGGATCATTTTGGACGGATGAACTAATACAGGCCAAATGACTTTTCTCATCCATAATTTTATGATCACTGTGAAGTTGATTTCATAATGTAGGTGTCGTGAAAGGAGTGGAATTTGGTGAAATATGCAACATTAATATAAACACAAATGAACTTCAAAACCTTAAATGAATGCAAAAACAAAAGCTGCCAGGTGTATGCAAAAAAAAGCAACAGCAAAAAGCTGCCAGGAGAGCTCATTGACAAAAACAGCAATCTCCAAAAAACATGATAATATTGCCTCACTGGTCGGCGCAGGCTGGTGTGCTGCTCTTTCCTTCACATCCTTTTTTTTAAATTTTAAACACCCATACAAAAAAATAAAATTTTCCTCAGTTTTTAATATCCTTGTTTGAAACTATGGCTTCAGATCTTGCTTCGAGTCCCTTAAGAGTGAATACAGTTTTTTTTGGAAAAAATGTTAATTTGTTACTCCCCTCGCTTTAAATTCGGCTCGGTTGTCTCATTAAAGTGTTCGGGTTAAAATCTGAACAGGGTTTCTGTTTTCTGAAGGTGGCTGCTGTTCCCCCTTTCATTAGATTTTAAAATACAAAGATTCCAGCCGCCCCCCCCCCTTCCGTCGTTAAAGAGCCGTGGGAAGGATGTGTGATTTTTCCCGCCTTTGCTGTCGAAAATCTAACTTTTACTTCGAGAGGAGATCGAAAAAATAAAAATTCATTGATGTTCCTAATTTTGCAAAGTCTTCACTTTGTATTGCATCTTCCTCCTTCCTCCTCTGTCTTGTTAAAGATGGCAGTCATTATTTGAACCGGCATCACTGGTGAAGATGTCAAGGGCTGGGAAGAAGGGGCAGAGGAAGATTTACCAAAATGGTTGTGGGGAGGGACTTCAGTGTTCATTAATAACTAGACATTCTTATTATGAACACAGCTAGCTTCTAGCTAGTCATTTATTCAGTACACGTTCTCTAGGTACAGTATCTGTAGAGGCTTCCATGTGTGCTCGTGTGTGCAGGCTGCCATCTTGACTGTTGCCTTCTGGGTAGCCTAGTGCCTCAAGGGTAATGTAGTCTTAAACATACAGCTATATACAGCTCTACACAGCTCCACCTAGTGTCCACTATAGAATGACATGCTATTGATCACTACATCCCCCTTTCTTTGAGGTTTAACAAAATCAATATCAATCAACTTTCAAGAAAACAATAAAGATAATATCAGTAACACTTTTGTTAGTGCTCTATAAACAAACATTTTCAAAACAGTCAACACATTTTCAAAGCTTTACATTGTACTCAAAGATTAAGTCTATCAGGCTCTTTTACTTCACATGTGGATCTTCTCAACACGGGTAAGTCTGATGTGTCTTCATGAGATTGTTCTGGCGGTGAATGACAAGATGCAGTTGCGGCATTGTCATCAATCTGGTCTTGAATAGTCTCTTGTGTTTTTAGGAGGGAACGGCGGTTCCTCCTGAAAATCTGTCCTTCCTCACTTCGAACAGTGTATGACCTTGGTCCTACTTCCTCAAGAACTATAGCTTTCCTGTTCCATGCATCTGGATCCTCAATCCTGACAACATCATCCTTTGTCAATGGTTTTAGAGTTTTGGATGACTTGTCATAGTATGATTTCTGTTTCAGCCTTAACAGTTGAAGTCTCTGTCTCAGTTCCTCACTTTGCTGTTCTTTTGCACAGCAGGGTAGCGTGGTGCGCAACTTGCGACCCATTAGTAGTTCAGCAGGTGAAGAACCAGTCTAAAGGTGAGGCTCGGTAGCTCAGCAGGGCGAGATAAGGATCAGACTTGCTTTCTTCAGTAGCTGCTTGAGAACTTGAACACCTTTCTCTGCCTTACCATTTGACTGAGCATACAAAGGACTGGATGTGATGTGCTGAAAGTCATAATGTGCTGCAAACTGTTGCCACTCCTTACAGTTGAAGCACGGACCATTGTCGCTAATGGCAATCCTGGGAATTCCATGTCTGGCGAAGATGGATTTCACATGCATTATGACACTGCTTGCTGTGGTGCTCGAGAGCAGCGCCATCTCAGGATAGTTAGAATAGTAGTCAATTACTATTAGATAGTCTTTACCATTTAAATGAAAAAGGTCCATACCAACCTTTTGCCATGGTGCTGTTGGTAAGTCAGCTACTATCATTGGTTCCTTTGCTTGTTTGTTTTGGTGTTTCTGACATGTCTCACATTTGCCGATCATGTTCTCAATGTCCTTATTTATGCCAGGCCAATAAACAGTGTCTCTTGCTCTCCTTTTGCATTTTTCAATTCCGAGGTGTCCCTCATGAATCCTTTTGAGCATGTCTTGACGTAGAGCCTGTGGAATGACTATTCTGTTCTGTTTTAGTAATAGTCCACTTGCGACACTCAATTCTGACCTTGTGAAAGTATTTTGGACAGGAACCTTTTGGCCAACCATGATGAATGTTCTCTATTACTGTTTGTAATACTGTATCTTTTACTGTTTCTTCTGCTAGTTGCTTTGATTTTGTGTCTGACACGGGCAGCGCAGCAGTGACCATACTCACATGAACATCCACGTCTTCTTCAGTAGAGCTCACATGACTCATTGTGGGTGCTCGGGATAGTGCATCTGCTAACGCTATGTATTTGCCTGGTGTGTAGATCAGTTCAAAGTCATATCTTTGCAGCTTCATCATGAGTCGTTGAATCCTTGGAGCCATCTCATTCAGGTTTTTTTTTTTATGATGGCAACCAGAGGGCTGTGGTCTGTCTCAGCTGTGAAGGTGGGAAGTCCATATATGTAGCCATGAAACTTTTCTAGTCCAACTACCAAGCCTAGACATTCCTTTTCAATCTGGGCGTATCGACACTCAGTATCAGTCATGGGCCTGGAGGCATAGGCAACAGGCTTCCAATCTTCACCATCTGCTTGTAGCAAGACCGCACCTAGGCCATCTTTTGATGCATCCGTTGACGCTGATTCTTTTGGTTGGGTCAAAGAAGGCGAGTACAGGTGTGGTTGTCAGCACTGTTTTGAGGTTTATCCACTCTTGTTCATGTCTTTCTGTCCATGCGAACTCATTTGTTTTATGTAGCAGGTCTCGCAGACAGGCTGTCTTGGCTGACAAGTTAGGAATGAACTTTCCAATGAAGTTTATCATCCCCATGATGTGTAGCACTCTTTTTTTGTCAGTGGGTCGGGGCATTTTGAGTATGGCGTTTACTTTTTCCATATCTGGCTCTATTCCTTTACCAGATAGATTATCTCCTAGGAAAGTGACTTCCTGGACGCCAAACTGACACTTGGCTTTGTTGAGCTTCAGTCCATTCCGGCGTATGCTCTGTAGCACTTTAGTCAGTCGCTCATTGTGTTCTTTCAGTGTGGAGCCCCAGATGATGATGTCATCAATATAGACCCGGACTCCTTCCAGACCTTCAATTATGTGTTCCATCGCTCTATGAAAGATTTCAGATGCAGATATTATCCCGAAAGGCATTCTGAGGAAACAATACCTGCCAAATGGTGTGTTGAAGGTACAGTATTTGGTGCTCTCTTCATCCAGTTTTAGTTGCCAAAATCCTTGTGAGGCATCGAGCTTTGTAAAGTATCTGGCACCTGACATTTCACTGGTGATTTCTTCTCGCTTGGGAATCTGGTAGTGTTCACGTTTTATGTTTGCATTTAAGTCCTTTGGATCCATGCATATTCTTAGATCATTGTTCTTTTTCTTCACACATACCATAGAGTTAACCCAGTCTGTTGGCTCTTTGACTTTCCTGATGACTCCTAGTGTGGTCATTCTGTCCAGTTCATTCTTGAGCCGGTCATGCAGGGGTGCTGGAACTCTTCGTCGAGCATGTACCACTGGCTGAGCATCCTACTTTAGCTGGATCTTGTAAATGAATGGTAGAACTCCAAATCCTTTGAACACATCCTGGAAATTATTCACTACAGAATCCACCGAGTCATCTGGTCTGCTTATGGCACAGTTTATACGGTAGACTCTTTTAACCAGTTCTAAGTCCTCACAAGCTTTGTCACCCAGTAGTGAATCAAGCCTTTCAGCCACAACAGAAAACATGAGATGATGCACTTTGTCTTTGACTGTCACTTTAAGTCTGCATACACCTAAGCTATCTATTTTCTGTCCATTATAGTCCTTCAGTAGTACTGACTTTTTCTGTATTTTGGGCTTTTCTTTCATATTGTTAATGTCACTCATACTGATTAAGTTTGCTTTTGCCCCAGTGTCCAGTTTCAATGTAACTAATGCTCCATTTATCTGCAGTGGGGTCATCCATTTGTCCCCTTTTACTGCATTAACTTTATGTTCAGCATTGTCTATTTCGGAGGGCTGCACATTTTCTGTATCTTTTTTGATATCGTCACATGACACCATTCCTACAAAAAATCTCTCACTTACATCAGTGTCCTCAATCACATTAACTCGTTGCCCTTTCGTCGTTTTTACTTTTGAAAAGCATTGTTTGGCAAAGTGATTCTTTCCATTACACTTTGTGCACATTTTTCCAAACGCTGGGCATTGTCTTAACTGGTGTTTGTAACCACAGCGTTTACAATTAAAAATGTCATCCTCCGATTGCTTTTCATTTCTGTTCTGCCCACGTTTCTTCCCCTTGTAGGACACAGCACCGACAGCAGCATTATCACTCATTACATTCGCATCATTATTGATTTCACTGAAAGTCTTCGCGTGATTTCGAGCTAGCTCGCTGGCTTTGCATATTTTCACTGCATTTTCCAAATTTAGTTCGGTTTCTCTCAACAGACGTTCCCTGACTTTTTTATCATGAATACCAAACACAATCTGGTCACGAATCATGGATGCTTTGAGCTCAGAGAAATTACATGTCTGTGCTTTCAGTTTCAGATCAGTTATAAAGCTAACAAAAGTCTCATTTTGTTGCTGTGTCCGAGAACGGAAGATGTATCTTTCATACGTCTCATTCTTTTTGGGAGAGCAATGTGCATCAAATTTTTTTAGCACATCTTCTAATTTTTCTCTGTTCTCCGCTGGATTAAATACAAATGTATTAAATACCTCTATCGCCTGTGGGCCTGCAACCGTAAGCAGCAACGCTATCTTCCTTGCGTCTGGCTTCGTACCGAATCCGATGGCTGCAATGTAGAGTTCAAATTGTTGTTTAAAAATCCGCCAATTGTAGTCGACATTTCCCTCGAGATTCAAACCTCCTGGTGGCTTCAAATTCTCCATGTCGCTTTTCACAATGTTCAGCAGATCTTCACCACCCTGGTACCATGTTATGTTCATTAATAACTACATTCTTATTATGAACACAGCTAGCTTCTAGCTAGTCATTTATTCAGTACACGTTCTCTAGGTACAGTATCTGTAGAGGCTTCCATGTGTGCAGGCTGCCATCTTGACTGTTGCCTTCTGGGTAGCCTAGTGCCTCATGGGTAATGTAGTCTTAAACATACAGCTATATACAGCTCTACACAGCTCCACCTAGTGTCCACTATAGAATGACATGCTATTGATCACTACAAGATGGTTCTCCTTCGAGCAGGAAAGGTTAAGGGGAGATTTAAGAGAGGTGTTCAAAGTTAGTGAGAGGGGGTTTCAATAAAGTAGATGGGGAGAAACTGTTTCCACTGGCAGGAGCGGCGGTCACCAGAGGACACACAGATTTAAGATCATTTGCAAAATAATCAGGGGACGATGAGAATTTTTTTCATGCAGCCAGTGATTATGATCTGGAATGCACAGCTTGAAAGGGCACTGGAAGCAGATTCAATAGTAACATTCAAAAGGAGTTTATACTTGGAAAAGGCAAAAAATTATAGAGAAAGAGCGGAGGAGTGGGATTGTTTGGATAGCTGTTAAAAAGAGCCGGCACAGGTACGATGAACCGAATGGCCTCCTTCTGTGATTTAGGATTCAAATATGTGCAGTTTTGGTTGCCTTATCTGAGGAAGGATGTTCTTGCCATGGAGGGAGTGCAGCGAAGATTCACCAGACTGATACCTGGGATGGCAGGAATGACGTATGAGGAGAGATTGGGTCGATTGGGCTTATACTCGCTGGAGTTTAGAAGAATGAGAGGGGATCTCATTGAAACATATAAAATTCTAACAGGACTAGACAGACTAGATGCAGGAAGGATGTTCCCGACGGTCGGGGAGTCCAGAACCAGGGGTCACAGTCTAAGGATAAGGGGTAAGCTATTTAGGACAGAAATGAGGAGGAATTTCTTCACCCAGAGAGTGGTGAACCTGTGGAATTCTCTACCACAGAAGGCAGTGGAGGCCAATTCATTAAGTATATTCAAGGAGTTAGATATATTTCTTAAGGCTAAGGGGATCAAGGGATATGGGGAGAAGACAGGGACAGGGTACTGAATTTGGATGATCAGCCGTGATTGCATTGAATGGCAGAGCAGGCTCGAGGAGCCGAATGGCCTACTCCTGCTCCTATCTTCTATGTTTCTATGTTTGAGCAAGTTCATATATCGGATTACAGCGTTATTTTATCTACTAATATAGATCAAAAGGTATTGGCCCGGATTTTGTGGTAAGAATACAGCGAGATAGCCTCACCCTTATTATGCAATAAATCGGGCAGCAACTTCCAGCGTCCGCACATGCAGTTAAATGCGGAAATCAGGAAGTTGCTGTCCAAGTTGCCCGGCTCCTCCAGAAGCTTCACTACTCCGGTATCTCGCCAACAAATTCGGCATTAAAACAAGTAAATCTCTCTGGCACTGAAAGTTTACTTTTACAAGTGTGGAGTCTCATTCCTTAAAATTTTAGTTATTGTTGGAGATTTTTTTTTAAATTTCTGTCTCTTATCTCTCTTAATCCCATCTTTCTTTCCTTCTCTTTATTTCACTTTCTGTACATGATTTTACATTGAATTAACTTACACTTCCTGGTTTAGACTCTGCATGTCTCAGTAAGGTTTCTTCAATCCAGTTGGTTGAAGAGACACGCAGTTGTTTACCCTGCTCACACAGGTCCCAGATCCCCCATTGATGGCGCCACGCTGAAAAGGATCTCTAACTACCGTAAGTTGCGGCGCAAAAGCCTACAAAAAGTCTGTGGCCAGCTGCAAGCATTTGTTCATCGCTGAGCACAAAAATCCAGGCCTTTATGTCTGTACTCAATTCCTGTGTCAACTTTTTCATTATAAATTCTATATCCCCATTTATTATACAAACTACCTATGCAAACTTGTGACCTGTGGTGCTACTGTACTTTTGTGTTCCCCAGCTCCTTAACCTATACTGCACACACACAAACTTCTAAGCTTCAGCCAACTCTACTTCTCAAATTGCTAAGTTTTGCTATTTCACTATAAATAATATATAATAACACTTTGATTTTATATGTAAATATACAAGGACCGAATATAGGACTTTAAAATGGCGACAATGACATCTGCACATCCTGATCCAATTATTCCCACCCTTTAACCTCACTGGAAGACGACACTTGGTCTTGATTCCGCCTGTTCAATGCCACTGGAGGTTGGCTCGTCATTTATTTAAAAAGTATCGAGTTTTCACATTTTAAGCAAGAGCACAGGCAACGGCCATATTCACTTGCATCGTTTTCTAACAAAAAAAACAGCAGCATCCCACAAAAAGTCCAGCACTTATCAACATAGAATCTGAGAACCCCATCAAGTAAAGACCAATGAAGAGGCTTTTTTTCCATTTTTAAAACAAAATCGAACATATTACAAACTACTTGAAATAAGTTGCCCATTTGGGCAAAAACAAATTCAAGTAAGTTACCGGGCCCCTCGTCCTCCTCACTTTATCCCAATGCCTCTGCCCCGCGGGCCTATCCATCCATCCGCCCACTTTACAGACTAGGGCAGCTCACTCACCTCCCCCAGAGGGAAAAGTTCACAATAAAACCGACGCTTTACAGTACAAATGATCAAATTAATGTTTTTTTCCCAATCAATTTTAAACCCCCATCGTCCCTTCATCCAATGAAACTCACCTTGTACCTTGAAGATACTCGGTCGCTTCCCCCCACCTCGCTACCACCAACTGAGTCCGAGCGCCGCACCTGACTCCCTATGCGCCTGCGCTGTTTCTCAAAGGATCTTCGACCATGTTGTGTGGCCTTTTAGGTTCGTTGACAGGTACTGCTAACCGGTTAATGCAATCTGGCTGGTGCGAGAGTGGCTGTAGGACTTTGATGTGGGGAAAATACTTCTCTTAACAGATCGAAATAATCTCCACTGCTTCAATAGGAATCTCCATTCTCTTCATTGTACTGCAGCATTTGCCTGGCTCCCAACACGTGTGGTATATTGTGAGGCTGTTGCTTTATTTTTTTTAAAATTCATTTTGAATTTTCGAGACCTTGAAACCAACTCAAAAGCAGTATGCATGGAAATACAAGGCTATAACGATATTCTATTATGATTGGGGCAATTGATTTGGTGAGAAAATCTGACATCCTGCAAATTTTACATTTACCTCGTGTGGCACAATTTACTGGTTAAAGTACTGCAGTTTTCAACAAGCAGGCCCAAATGCTGTGAAAATGCCACTTTCTCTGTGGATCTAATTCTGAATAACAAATCAGCACTCCTAGCTATGATGTTTGCTGCACAATAAATGTAAAACAAAAAAGACGTTGCTGTCCGTCTACATAATTGTACGTATTATCTAATTTAGTACAGGAAACAATTTTATTCTCTAGCTCCCATAAAGTGATTAGGTATTACAGTGGGCTAGAACAGAATTTTTTGGTGCTGGGACCAAATTTAGCTCATAAGGAAACCAAAGCCCCGATCCTTGCCACCAAAGTCAGGCATAAAGAATTAGATAAGACAGCCCTGTTCAGTTCTGGGGGATCATGGGACTACAACACAAATCTACCCACAGTGTGACAATAATTGAGAAATCTCATTCAAGGAGGCCATAAGGATGACTTTTGTGGGAAATCATGAGCATGTTGGATGGAAGGCATGTTGAATAATTGCCTTGATTTCAGTAATTTATACTGATATACTGTATGTTTTTAAAAAAATATTTAGGTTCCAAGAGGAACAGAATCAGTTTGTAATAACAACAGAAAATGCTGGAAATACTCAGCAAGCCAGGCAGCATCTGTGGAGAGTTAACGTTTCAGGTCTGGGACCCTTCATCAGAACTGGAAAAAGCTGGAAATGTAACAGATATTAAGCAGGTGCAGAGATGGGGGGGTGAGGTGGAAGGAATTGAAAGAACATGCTGTGAAAATATTGCAAATGGGAATGGCAAAATCATACTGCATGAAAAATGGGGGCAGGGATTATTATCTGAAATTGTTGAACTCTATGTTGAGTCCGGCAGGCTGTAAAGTGCCTAATCGAAAGATGAGGTGCTGTTCCTTGAGCTTATGTTGAGCTTCATTGGAACAATGTAATAGGCCGAGGACAGAGAGGTCAGAGTGGGAGTGAAGTGGAGAATTAAAGTGACAGGCGACCGGAAGCTCAGGGTGACCCTTACGGACTGAACGGAAGTGTTCCGCAAAGCAGTCGCCCAATCTGCGTTTGATCTCCCCAATGTAGAGGAGACCGCATCGTGAGCAGCGAATACAGTATATTAAATTGCAAGTAGTACAAGTAAATCGCTGTTTCACGTGGAAGGGATGTTTGGGGCCCTGGACAGTGGGAAGGGAGGAGGTAAAAGGGCATGTGTTGCATCTCCTGCGCTTGCACGGGAAGGTGCCAGGTGAAGGAGAAGGGCTGTTGGGGGTGATTGAGGAGTGGACCAGGGTGTCGCGGAGGGAGCGGTCCCTTCGGAATGCTAAAAGGGGAGGTGAGGGGAAGATGTATTTGGTGGTGGGCTCACGTTGGAGGTGGCGGAAATGGTGGAGGATGATCCGTTGAATGTGGAGGCTGGTGGGGTGAAAGGTGAGGATAAGGGGAGACCAAACGCAGATTGGGCGACCGCTTTGCGGAACACCTGTAGGGGGTTTCTCTTGCTCGTTCTGGTCTCCTGCCAGGTTTCGTGCAATAATTACCCTTGAGTGGTTCGACCCACTCCCCCTACGGTTCTAGACCTTGGACTTAGATGCAGAGAACAGTAGTGCAGAGAAAGAACTCAATAGACCAGGTTGAATAGCACGAAATAGATGCTTTTATTTTTAAACAGTTTGAAGCATTACAAAATACATGTCATAGGCACAGATTAAAGTAACTACAATCATGCACAAATTTATGAACTTGACTCTATGGAAATGGGGAACACACGGCACATCGTAAAAGGGGAAACACATTACGAATTACCCTTAACTCCCTCCCCTATACCTAAACTAAGTTTCGACCTGGGGAACCTGGGATCATGCTCACCACTCTCGAAATCGCGAAGAAGGGGGTTCGCAGCCTTTTGGCACCGCTTTCCGTCGTCACGTGGATTTGGAAACTTCTGGCGCAGTCGATGTTTTCTTTCCCTCGAGGTGGTGGGGTAGACACAGCCTCGATGAGCGCTCGTCAAGGTTGAGATCCACTAATTGGGTTCATTTAGCAGACCTAGATGCAGGCTGTTGAAGAAGTGCATGCACATGGAAGAATCTTGCCGGCCTGGATCGCCGGTTTTCCAGAGGGTTTCTTCTCCGTCGGCCTGGGTCGTCGATGATCTCCCGACCTCAGTACCCGGGCCACCCTCGTCGTCTTCTCGTCGTGGCCGAGCCTTGTTTGGCTGAACACCGACCACGGTGTCCTTTTACCGAAACCGTCCGTCTTTAAAAAGACGAAAACGTTTTCATCGATGCCGCATCTGCCGAAGTGGAAGAGGCGCCGATCCTGGCACCGTCCGTCCTTCGTTCGTTCCTTATGGGAGAAGTCCCTGAAGAGAAAATCTGAAGTCGTCCAAGAAGAAGAAGCAGCCGTCGTTCAGTCAAGCGAAGTTGCTCAAGTAACCCGAAATCCCAAGTAACTTAGATGGACTTTCAATCCATAGTTATACTCTTTTGGGACAGTCTTATCTCCCGCCAAATCATAGTCCTGTCTTTGTATTAATTTTGGCGGGCAGAAATCTCTGCAGGGGCGTTTTGTCTTGTAACGGAGCCGGTGATAACTTAAACTGGCCTTCCTGGCCGATAATGTCTTTCAATGTCTTTTGCATTGTCACCGTGGCTCGGTTCGCATATTGATCGGTCCGGAGATTTTCCTTGATGGCTGCTAAACGGTTTTTCCTTTGTACAATAAATGGGTATAAGTGTTTTTGCATTGTCCGCCCATATCTTGATGGGCCCCATCCTGTACTTAGAATCCATTGAATATGTATGCTGTTTCTCGGAGTTTCAGTTCCCAGATACTGGCTTTCGCGGGCTTACTGTCTTCAATCCACAAGCCTGTCTGGCTTGCAGTAACAGAAATAAAATGGTTCAGAAACTGATCACGGGGCCTGGCGGCCATTTTGTATGCCCTTTTATCAAAGGTTTTTCTGTGCAAGCTTACTTTGGTCAATAAACAGTCTTATTTTATCCAGTTTTCTTGCGTGATTTTTGCTGAAAATTGCGAATCTTACACACCTCTGCTCAGTCCATAAGGGTGACCCTGAGCTTCCGGTCGCCTGTCACTTTAATTCTCCACTTCACTCCCACTCTGACCTCTCTGTCCTCGGCCTACTATATTGTTCCAATGAAGCTCAATGTAAGCTCGAGGAACAGCACCTCATCTTTCGATTAGGCACTTTACAGCCTGCCGGACTCAACATAGAGTTCAACAATTTCAGATAATAATCCCTGCCCCCATTTTTCATGCAGTATGATTTTGCCATTCCCATTTGCAATATTTTCACAGCATGTTCTTTCAATTCCTTCCACCCCACCCCCCCCCCGCGCCCCCCCCCGCGCCCCCCCCGTCTCTGCACCTGCTTAATATCTGTTACATTTCCAGTCCTGATGAAGGGTCCCAGACCTGAAACGTTAACTCTGTTTCTCTCTCCACGGATGCTGCCTGGCCTGCTGAGTATTTCCAGCATTTTCGGTTGTTATTTCAGATTTCCAGCATCCGCAGTATTTTGCTATTATAATAGAATCAGTTTGTATGTTTGATCTCTCACCAAATAGATTTTATTGAAATATGCCCCTTTAATATCAACTGTAAAGATCTGCAATCTTCCTGCACCAAATGAAAATCAATCCAGAAACTATGCGTGGCCTGCATGTAGTGTAATATTGGTCCAGCACACCTCTCTAAAGTTCCTCAACAGAAGTTGACTCACACAGCACTAACAGTAACCATATTAAGATATAAATGCCACAGACAACAAATCTTAGTTTATGTCTGTGTGAAAATAAAATGCTAATTTTGTGGTTATATTGTAACTACAATGTCAAAAGGAAAATTCATTTTGCAGAAAAAGTTGTTTTGGCAGTTGAAAATGTAGTCTCCGACCCAGAACAGCAATTTGGCATGTAAACTTGTGCTTGAGCAAACAGGGAATCTTCTGACGGATCAGTTAACCGGTAACTAAAGACCAATTTGTTTAGACATATTACAGCATTTGGTACAAATAAATGAAAGCCATATATTATAAACAGTGAGATACAATTTATAAAATAAAAAGAAAATGCGTTATATACTAGATCCTTCAGCACCCATAAATGAAGAAAGGCTAAAATAACAACAGAAAATGCTGGAAAAACTCAGCAGGTCAGGCAACATCCGTGGAGAGAAATTTGAGTTGACGTTTCGGGTCGAACCCTTCTTCAAAAATGGCTATTGTTTCAGATGGATACCCTACATCAGAACAGATGTAGTTTATCTTTTATCAAAAATTCCAGTAACAAAAAGTCAGAGATATTAATATTTAGTGGGTCTCTGTTCATTATAGAAAATTAATAAATCCAGAGAAAAATGTTTCTTCTTCTAATGCGAGCCTCAAATGCATTGGATCATGCAAAATTTGGATCAAAAATCTATTCACTTACTGAAACCCAAATATCTTTTACTTGTCAATTACACGGACTCTTATTTCAACAACAACATGCATTTATATAGCACTTTTAACATAGAAAAGGAAAACAGGCTAAAGAAGGAGTATTAAGAAGGGTGACCTGACCAAATTGCTGTTTCAGGTAGGAGACAACATTTTCAACTTACAAAATATGTAAGTGGGCAGAACATTGGCAAATTAAATTTAATATAGACAAGTGTAAAGTATTGCACATTGGAAGGAAATAGTCAAAACTTATACTTCTTGTATTCATTGATCTGCAGTCGTTTCCATTGAGAAGCCACACTGCAACACGAACAATTGCTAGTACAATGGATGGTCATCTACATTAACACATATATAAAGGTATGTTAAAGCTGTCTCGGGGTGGGGCTTGATGAGATCCATAGAAGCTAATGTTCTGAATATATTATGATACTGATTAAATGCCCTATTTCTAGCACTTGGGTAATATTTTCCACAGATGCTATGTCTACAGCTTTACTGATACGTTTCAGGCATGCCTCAAGCAACATCACAATTTCCCAGAATTCAGATCCAGAAGCAAGTTTGAAGGTGATACCTCTCAAATTATTTTTTTTAAACGGTATGTCACATAATACACAGAAAGCTTATAAACTACAGCCAAAAATACGTAATTTTTGTCAGAGGAGGCTACTAATTGGACATGTGTACACTGGTGAAAAAGTGACTCAAGGGAGGTGTTAAAGATTGTAAAAGCTACATAAATTGAAGCAAACACGTTGGACCTAATCATAAACTTTACACGGCGATATGGACTCTTGGAATGCATAATTTCAAATGAGATTCAGACACCGAGAGTGGGCTAATTAGCACTTTATTAGTAGTTCAGCAATAAGACATTTGCACATCAGGTCCATTCACTTACAAAAAAGATTCCCATTGGGGCACGTGCACGTGATAATGACGCTCTGCACGGAACCTCTACGCACGTAATTGCAAGGTTCCTTGGAATAAGGATCTTGTAACCCTTCCCCCCCCCCCGCCCCATATTTATAGTTAGTACAGAAATGCATACATTAGCATTATTCAATAGCTCACATGAATGTTAACTCCAGCTACTGGTTCTTATGTTCTTATGTCTCCTCCTTTGCCAAAACCAGTCAATTCTCGTTCATAAGTCTGTTTCTTGTACCATCCTTGGGTTTTACCTTGTTTTTCACATTCTTAAGCATTTTTCATTGGCTCTGACTTCTCGATCCTTCAAGTATGTGCTCATCCCTACACAAAAACAAAATACTGCGGATGCTGGAAATCTGATATAAAGTCTGACAAGTTCTGATGAAAAGTCATCGACCTGAAACGTTGGGCTGACTCTTTACTTTTCCGTGGGGTTGGGTGCGGGGGTGCTGTGTAGCAGATCGCTCTCCTGGACGTTCTTTTAGCACTCTGCAGTGCCTTTTTAACTTAAGTACTCCAATTGAAGTCATGCGGCTTTCCCGGCCAATTAAGTGGAGCGGGTCTGATGACGGCTCAACTTCATATCATCTATTTAAAGGAGCATTGCACAGATGACAGTTGAAGGTTGGTGGAGGTGCTGGAGAGATTGGTGGGGGAGACAGTGGTTGGTGTCAGAGTAAGGAAGTGGTTTGATTCTAAAGGTTTAAAGATTTGTAAAGAAAAATGCAGGCTCAGCGCCAAAAGGCTGCGCCAAAATTCAGTGATGCCTCCCTGAAAATCCTGCTCCAGGGAGGTCCTCTTCCCTGGTGACAGGAGGAAGAGGCCAGCCGCAGAGACCAAGAGAGCATGGCTGGAGATCGCCGATGAAGTGAGCAGCAGGATTGTTGCCACCAGGTCATGGATACAGTGCAGGAAGAGATTTAATGACTTTTGATTTAATGATTTATTGAGGACAGGAAAGGTGAGTACAATGTCACATTCAACTACATCCTGATGTGCGTGTCACCCCAACCCCATCACTCTGCCTTCCCAAGCCTACTACTGCACATCACTAATCACACCAACCTACCTTGCAGATGCACCCATCCCTCACTGTCTTTGCATCTACTCACATCCCCATCTGACTATCCACCACTGACACTCACCCTCATCCTAATGCAATCATAGAATCTTAGAAATTAACCTCACAGAAGGAGGCCATTCGGCAATGTCACACCACTCCCTCATAGTCATCCTCTACAGATGTAATGTATACATCCCTTACACTCATTCATGACTCTCACTTAAAGTTTTCTTGTTTCCCTCCTTGCAGGAGAAGAGAGCGCAGAACACCAGGGAGAGGTAGAGAACCGGATGTGGCCCTCCAATTACCACTCCATTGACGGCAGCAGAGGAGGAGGCGCTGGAAATAAGTGGAGTTGCGGAGCTGCTAGCGGTGGGCGATGGAGAGAGGCGGACCTCCCAGCAACCTGGTGACAGAATTAAATATATAGACACATGGCATACAACAGTCACTCATGATGACTTGATGTCAGCAGCAAGTGAAATATGATCATGTGCATAATGGTAACTTAAGACATTCTTATCATAACAATTCCAATTCATGTCTTTACTCTCCCACAGGTTCATCAAGTGCCCCCCCCCCCACTGTCGAGCCAGAGGAGGAAGATGACTCCTCAAAGGAAGCTCCAGTCTCTGAGGGTGCACCATCACATGACCCATGCTCACCCAGCACCAGCGCAGATACCCGCATGTCGGTGGGTCCTGTGAGAGGGAGAGTAGCATTGTCAACTGGTGTCTCACAGATCACAAGTGAGCAAGAACAGATGGTGAAGACAGGGACAGCAGTGCAGAGTCCTCGTTGGAGTGCGCAGGACGCTCCGAGCTCTGCTCAGCTGGATGCCGATGCTGAACCTCGGGGGGGGCGTCGACAAAGAGGATGATCTTGGAGGAGCAGCAAAAAAAATGCGGGAGGCTCTGGCAGCTTTTCAGCTGTGATGTGTGCAATTGTAGGGAGAATGGAGGAGTCCATCTCCAACATGAGCAGCACCATGTCGCAGGCGATGGCGACGATGTGCTGTTCCATGGAAAGGATGGCCACCTGCATGGAGCAGCAAATGCACCAGTCAAATGAGAACATGTTTGCTGTGAACAACAGCTTTCAGGCTCTTATTGCATATCGAGGAGGGATACAAACCTAGACTTTGGCGTTCATTGCCCCACTGATGTACAGCAAGGTGCTCTCCAGCTCCATGCTAGCCGGGATGGGTGGGTGGTCCACAAGAGGGATGATGGTGAGAAGGGACATGGATGTGGGGGCTCTGCTCAAAGCACTCCCACTTCTCCCCCGTTGCCTCCCCCTCAGTCAGAGCCCCACATGTTGCCTCTGAGCCCAATGGCCGAATCTGCTCCGGCACAAGTG
The DNA here is from genome assembly GCF_052327205.1 of Somniosus microcephalus. Taxonomy (NCBI): domain Eukaryota; kingdom Metazoa; phylum Chordata; class Chondrichthyes; order Squaliformes; family Somniosidae; genus Somniosus; species Somniosus microcephalus. Next base: position 236,642,735 of record NC_140992.1, on the reverse strand, counting down.
CAGGAGAAGCAGTCTTTGGCGGGGCCCTCACAGGCTTCAAAACCCAGAGGACGTCCTCCAAAGGCATTGATGTAAGAAAAAGGAGACTTACCATCAAGTAACTTTAAAGTAAGCTTTAAGTAACTTATAAACACACTATATACACAAGAGAGGTCTTTACCATGCCTCTGGTAGAAGCCTCTTACAATACTGAACAGACCAGTATTTATACCAGTCCAACAGGAAGTGACATTTGACAGGAAGTGAGGTATGTACACAGTTCATAGTTCATAGTTCACATGAAGTGATGACATAACTTCCCGGAAGTTATCATTTTTATCACATTCTTCCCTCCTGCAGGATTAGGAGGCTGTGGTCTACCTTTTGGTCCGCAGCCGCCGAACAAGGAAGAGTCGCACCCGTTTGGATTCCCGTCGTAGAGGGTCGCTGGTCCGCTTACATGCAGTTGGCCATTGGTCAGAGTCTGTGGCCTGGATTGCCCTGTGAAGGGTCGGGGAGATCATGGCTTCGAGTACGAGCCCCAATAGGTTCAAAGTCGGACTGCCTCTGTTCAGAGGGAGGTGCAGAGCTGGTCTGTGGCGGATCAGTACTTTCATGCGCGGTACTGGGAGGGTCGCAACCTTGAGCACGGGGTTCTACCGGCACCAAGCTAGTTGGTGTCCGATCAGGATCCTGGAGAGGGGTACCCGATAGGTCCCAAGAGTTTCCTGGTGAAATGCCATCACCCGATGTCCCACTAGGTCCTGGTGGGCAGGGAGCCAGATCCCGTAATGATACGGTAGATTCTCGGCCGTCGGAATATCGTATGTTTGCATAGGTGGGGTTGGCATCGGTTAGTTCGACCTCATCTACAAGAGGGTCATTTTTAGACGTCCGAACGTATCTTCGGAGTAATACAGGTCCAGGAGTAGTTAGCCATGACGGGAGTGATGTCCCATGAAATGAGCGACGCTGGAATCCAAAGAACCGCTCATGAGGTGTAGTATTTGTGGCTGTAGAAAGCAGGGACCGTATAGAGTGCAATGCATCCAGAAGCACTGTTTCCCATTGCTGGTCTGGTAGGCCCCGAGATCTTAAAGCGAGACGTATGGAATTCCAGATGATACCGTTATACCTCTCTACCTGCCCATTTCCGATGGGATGGTATGGTGTTGTTTTGCTTGTAGCAATTCCCCGTTCTGAGAGGTAGTCCTTGAGTTCCCTTGACATAAAGGATGGACCCCGATCTGAGTGAATATAAGCCGGCATGCCAGAGAGAGAAAATACCTGCTCAAGGCAGCAGATTACTGTGGACGCCAGCATATTGGAGCAGGGGAAGGCAAACGGAAAACGTGAATATTCGATCATGGTGAGCAAATATGTGTTCCGAGTTGAAGAGGGCACTGGGCCCTTAAAATCGATGCTAAGTCGTTGCATCGGTTGGGTTGCATGTATGAGTATACCATCTGAGGGGCGGAAGAACTGAGGTGTTAATTCCGCACAAAGCCGGCATTCTGAGCATATTTTCTTTACATCTCCAGTGGAAAAAGGGAGATTCCGTGATCGTACGAAATGTAGCATGCGCGTAACGCCAGGATGACACAAACCATTGTGGACATCCATGAGAGTGGAGGATGACATAGTGGAGCAGAATGCCCGTGTGAGGGTGTCCGGGGCCACATTCTCCTTGCCAGGCCGATAGAGAATGGTATAACCAAAAGAGGCCAGTTCCATCCTCCAAAGTTGTATTTTATTATTCTTAATTTTGGTTCGTTTTCGATTATCGAGCATGAAGGCGACTGATCGTTGGTCCGTGATCAATGTAAAGTGCTGGCGAGCTAGAAAATGGTTCCACTTCCGTACTGCCTCTATGATGGCTGTGGCTTCTTTCTCAACCAGAGGATAATGTAGCTCGGCACCTTGTAAGGTCCTGGACATAAATGCTACAGGACGACCTTCCTGATTCAGAGTAGCCGAGATCGCCACCTCCGAGGCATCACATTCAACCATGAAAGGGAGATTCTCATCAATGGAGTGAAGAGCCGCTTTCTCCAACTGTTTTTTGAGAAGGTTAAAGGCTGCAACAGCCGCTGTTCCCAGTGGAAATGATCTAGCATGCAGCAAGGGTTGGATTTTGTCCGAAAAATGAGGAATCCATTTAGCGTAGTATGCAAACAGACCGAGAGCCCGACGTAAAGAAGCCGGATTCTTAGGTGACGGGAGCTCTTGGAGCGGGCGAAGTCTTTCTGGGTCTGGCTTAATGATACCATTGCCTACGCAGTAGCCAAGGATGTTGATGGTCGGTTGCGACTCAACAGATTTGGATTCATTCAGGGTCAAATTACGGCGATGGAGGGCATCCTGAAATTTTTGGAGGTTGGAGTCGTGTTCCTGTTGATCGTGACCTGCAATGGTAATGTTATCAAGATAGGGAAAAGTGTCCCTTAGGTTTTCCTGCTTAACCAGGCCATCCATTGCCCGTTGAAAGACAGCCACTCCATTAGTAACCCCGAATGGGAGGCGACAAAATTGGTACAGCCGTCCATTAGCCTCAAAGGCTGTGTACTGCTTATCTGAGACCTTCAAGGGTAACTGATGATAGGCACTTTTTAAATCGTAAGTTGAGAACACTTTGTATTCGGCCAGTTTATTAACCATATCATCAATGCGTGGCAATGGGTAGGCGTCCAAGTCGGTATATTGATTGATGGTTTGCGAATAATCGATGCATAGTCGCTGTTTGTGAGGTTTTAGAGGGTTCTTGACAATGACGACTTGAGCCCGCCAGGGCGACGAACATGGTTCAATGATATCCTCTGCTAGAAGTCGAGAGATTTCAGCCGCAATAAAAGATTGGTCTTCCTGATTAAAGCGCCGCGATTTCGTTATTATCGGTTTGCATTGAGGCGGAATACTGGCAAATAATGAGGGTTCATCAAGTGAAGCTGCTGATAATGCACAAAATGGTAATTTAGACGGTATATTAGAAATAGTAAGTCCGGGTTTGGATCCACCAAACTCAATGGTGAGTTTCTTATGCTGTTTTTGGAAGTCCAGCCCTAAGAGGAGATCACTACATAAGTCCTTGAGCACCGAAAGTCGGGTGGAGGGATACATACGACCATGAAGTGTCATATCAACAACACAAAAGCCGGAGATTCTGGTATTAAGTGATGACTGGGCCATCGCAATTGCCTGGTCCAATGGGAAGACATGTAGTTTCAATTTCGCAACAATCTGTTCCTTAATGAAACTATCAGTACTTCCTGAGTCAATTAAGGCATCCAAGGTATGCCCTTTAATTGAAATTTTTGTGGCTGCATGAGACAGGTTCTGTGGGCAAGCAGCTGTAATTGGTGTCGTTGCACAGAGAGTGGCTAAAACTCTCGGTGTGCTTCTTCGGGAGAGAGCTCGAGAGGAAGCTTGATAGGTCCTAGCTGGAGCATCTTGATAGGCCCTAATTGGGGCAGTTTGGTAGGCCTTAGCTGGATTGGCCCTCATAGAGGCCCTTGATAGGCAAACTTTAGCAAAGTGTCCTTTTTTCCCGCAATAACTGCAGATTGCATTGCGAGCAGGGCAGGTTTTCCTAGGGTGAAAAGCATCTCCACAAAAGAAGCATTCCTTCCTAGATTGCCAAGAGGCTGCTAAAGTGGGGTCGTCCTCCTCTTCATCAGAATTATCAGAATTAGATTCCCCCATGATCGGGCTCACCTGAGACCGCTTGAATTGTCTGGTTGCAGCTACAGCAGCAGATCGAGATCTGGGCAGCTGATAGAGGTCTGCATTTCTCTTTGCCAAATCCAGTGAACAAGCTAGGTCAAAAGCTTTTTGTAGCTCAAGTGTTTTACTTTCTAGTAGACGCTGGCGTATAAATGGAGAGGCAATCCCGCAGATGAAAGCATCACGAATCATTTCTTGGCGGTACAGCTCAGCTGAGGCTGCCTGAAAGTTACAATCTACGCTGAGCCTGCGAAGTTCTTGCAGGAATTCGTCAATTGATTCCCCTGGCCCTTGTCGGGCTGTGGCCAGTAGATGTCTAGCATAGACCTCATTTGGGGTCTTCGCATACAGTTTCTTAAGTGCCCGAATCACCTCTTCGTAATTATCCCAGTCATCAACATATTCGAACACTTTTGGGGTCACATAATTGACAAGTATCTTCAATTTAGCAGGAGCATCCGCTTTACATTCATCCAGAAAATTCTCAAAAGTACGATACCAATGCTTCCATACCCTGCCAGCTGCTGGTGTATTCGGGTCCAAGTCCAGACGAATAGGTCTAAGGATTTTCTCCATGATGGGTGGTTCCCTGGATCCTTAACTTCCGAGTTTGTCTGAAGGTCTAGTATTTGTCAGTGTAAATATTTAAGTTACTTAAATTGATGTAAGAAAAAGGAGACTTACCATCAAGTAACTTTAAAGTAAGCTTTAAGTAACTTATAAACACACTATATACACAAGAGAGGTCTTTACCATGCCTCTGGTAGAAGCCTCTTACAATACTGAACAGACCAGTATTTATACCAGTCCAACAGGAAGTGACATATGACAGGAAGTGAGGTATGTACACAGTTCATAGTTCACAGGAAGTGATGACATAACTTCCCGGAAGTTATCATTTTTATCACAGGCATCTAAGCAGTCAGAGCAGGGAAGTGAGCAGCCTGCCTCTATCTCTGCTGAAGCCACAGGGAGTGCACGTCATAGAAGTATTAGGAAAAGAAAAATGCCATAATTGTAGATGCACATGGGTGTGTTTCAAAATGTTAGACGGTTAAGTTTCAGTTGTATTTTTGAGCCACATAAATTCATTTATTTGCATCACTTTCCCGTCTTGTCCATTTTTGCCTTCTACCTGTGAAGTGGCCTTGTCAGTTAGAGGAAATGTTAAGACATTACTTAACCTCGAGCAATGGGTGTGTGTGTGACAGGAATGGTTTGGTCATTTTAGAACTGCTGTGTGGTTTTGGGGGAGGTTTGGGGTGGGGGGGGGTAATTTGGTTCACCATCTGGGTGCCATATGGGTGTACTGGTGCAACTTAACTAAGTCGTGCCATTATCAGTCCATCCCGGGCCTTCCGCGCTGCAATGTGTGCTGCTGCTGGTGCCATCTGCCTCTCAGGTTCCTCCTCCTCCTCCTCATGTTCCACCTGCTCATCCTCCTCCGACGAGGCTCTGTGCCTTGCTCCTCCTGCAGCTCCAATCCTCGCTGCTGTGCTATGTTGTGCAGCGCACAGCATACGACGATCATTCTGGAGACTCTGGCTGGTGCGTACTGAAGGGCTCCTCCAGAACTGTCCAGGCAACTGAAACGCATCTTCAGCATCCCAATTGCTTGCTCTATTACACATCTGGCTGTGCTGTGGCTTTGATTCTAGCGCTCCTCGTCCTCATTGCTTGGCCTCCTCAAGGGTGTCATCTGCCGCGTCTTCAGTGGATAGCCCTTGTCTCCAAACAGCCAGCCAGTAAGTCTGGTCGGAGGTGCGTAGAGCTGAGGGAGGGTGGACTGGCACAGGACGAAAGAGTCATGACAGCTCCCTGGGAATCTGACACACACATGCATGATGATCTTTTTGTGGTTGCAGACGAGCTGCACATTGATGGAAGCCCTTATGGTTTACGAACACTCGTGGGTGATCGGGAGATGCCTTGATGGGCACATGTGCAGTCGATGATGCCCTGCACTTGTGGGAAGCCAGCCAGAGCCGCAGAACCGAGTGCCCGCTCAGTCACATTGGCTTCATCAGTGGCAAAGTGCACACAAGTGCCTGACTTGTGAAACTTGGCATTGGTCACCTGGGTGATGCATCTGTGTGCGGCTGACTGCGAGATCCTGGAAGGAGCCTGAGGTGAAGAAGTTGAGGGCAGTGGTGACTTTGATAGCCAGTGGTAAGGTGTGTCCACCAGGTCTACTTGGCAGCAGGTCCTCTTCCAGCAAGCTACAAATGTCTGCCATGACCTGACGTGATAGTCTGAGCCTCCTGAGGCACTGCTGTTCAGTCATGTCCAGGAAGCTCATCCTCTGACTATTTATCCTGTTTTGGGGTATCGTCTCCGGCGAGGTGCACCCCTGTGCTCATCCCTTCTCCCTTGTGGAGCAGCAAGTCAGTGAGGAGAAGGCTGCTGCTGCCGTTGTTGCTGCTGGGGCTCATCTTGGTCCGAATCTGAGGCCCAAGGTGAAACAGCATAAGCGGCACCCATGCTGATCTGATAGGTGCCAGGTAAGGTGGAGATCAGAGGCACAATCCTCCAATGTAGTGAGAGTGGCTTCCGAGGTTGCAGAAATCATCTGCAAACTCCTGAAAGCAAATTCTCTGTACCAATAATGTCAGCAAGAGCCTTTCCCTTAGGCAAGGAAGCAAGTGTGAGGTGTGAATATTTATGTGATTATTTCAACTGTCAGTTGTTCAACTCACACAATGGCCGCTCAGCTCTCGCCTTGCTGTGACAGGTGAGTTTCAGGAAGCCTGTGAATCCCGTGCACACCCAGTAAAAGCTATAACATCATGTTAAAAAGCTTGTTAATAGTCTGTTAACAAGCTCTGAAATACTTGAATTAGGTCGCCCACCTCTCCCGAGCAGGTCTCTGGCATGCTGAGAAACGCGCCGGAGTTAAAGGTGGAAATTGGTGGGATGAAGGCAGCTTCCTGACGTGCTGTCAATTTCAGCGCTTTTAACTGCCCGCCCGCTCACAAACCCACACTCATTTCAAAGTGAAAATTCCAGCCCTTAACTCTGTTTCTCTCTCCGCAGATGCTGCCTGACCTGCTGAGTATTTCCAGCATTTTCTGTTTTTATTTATTTGCTCATTCCTTTTATAGATGAGAGTTAATGATTCGTAACTACTATAGCCTAACAGTACTCAGTACATTTCCATCATGTGCTCAGCATGAGCACAGTATATGTACTCTTTACAGCAAACCACATTGATTTTAACTGATTAGTTGCCAACATTGGGCTCAAGTTCAGAAGAGGGAAGGTGAATATGCAGTTTAGGTTTAACTGATCAACACAGGAAGTGGTGAATACGTGGTACCAGTGGGATGGCAAATTCAAAGGAGAACTGGGTAAATATATGGCAGAGAAAGATTGAGGGGTAACGTATGGTATTTTTCAAACTCTACCACAATCATATCTTCCTGTCTTGTACACGCTTATGATCTTATATTCCTAAAACTGTCCCTCGCAAAATCTTCATATTTCCACTGATCTTGTTCACTATGATTTTTTTTTAGCATTTGCTGGATCGTCAATAGCTTTAGATGTTATGGTCCGACATGGCTTTTTTATTAGACTTGCTAATTACTTCTTCTTCAGGATAAAACCGGTCTCCTCAGGACAATCCCCTTGCCTTATGAGTACCTCCTAAGCAGTTATCAACAGTTCAGTTGGTAGAACAGTATATTTAGAATTTGTGTAATCAGTGAAATTATCACAGTAAATGGCATTTCCAATTCAAAAATCTTTTTATTATTTCAAGATGTTTCAGTAAAAATTTTACTGTGGATTTTAGGACTACCATAAAATGTTTTTATATATTAGTTGCAACACACATTTAAATAACAAGAACAATCTAGACTTTAGAGCAAAGAGTGTGGATTCTGGCTTATTTACATTTTTTTTTACTCGCATACAAAATTAATTTTGTACATTCAGCAGTATTGAGTTATTTTTAAAGTTCAGTTATGAAGATTGTTAAACTTTGCTTTTATTATATTATTAAAGGGGTTAAAGTGGCAGAGAATGGTCCAGTATGCCATTCCAGTCTTCTCTCAGCTACTCCATATAATACTTGAATTGAGTTGTTTTACTTTCCCCATTGGGCACTGATGATTGCTCCAGATTAGCAAACGATTGAAATAAGCCTTTTCTCACAAATGCAAGCCTGACATTTTCTTTCAGATGAGATTTCTGTCTTAGTTACTGCAGGTAAATGGCTTGTTTTTAAAGTTGGTCTTTTCAAAATTATTCTTGTATTTAATGTTGCGTGCCTTGCTGAGGTCCTGCTGTTTTTCTGTTCCAATTCCTACAGCCAGCCCAGGCCTCTCTGCTCATGCTCCTTCCATAACATAGCCCCACAGCCTTACTAGTCAAATTCCTGCTGCTGACTCAAAACTGGTGGTCCTGCCGCTCACATCAGGTGATCTTGTCAGGAGTGACTAATTTTGGGTGAAGGAACAAAATAGGGAAGCAGAGGAGTAAATGCAAAAAGCAGCAGCACACTTATATGAATCTTAATGATTTGTTTCATGACTTCATAGAAACATAGAAAAATAGGAGCAGGAGTAGGCTATTCAGCCCTTCGAGCCTGCTCCGCCATTCAATATGATCATGGCTGATCCTCTATCTAAATACCATATTCCTGCTCTCCCCCATACCCCTTGATGCCTTTTGTGTTTAGAAATCTATCTATCTCCTTCTTGAATATACTCAATGACTTGGCCTCCACAGCCTTCTGTGGTAGAGAATTCCACAGGTTCACCACCCTCTGGGTGAAGAAATTTCTCCTCATCTCAGTCCTATTTGTCCTACCCCATAGCCTGAGACTGTGACCCCTCGTTCTAGAACCCCCCAGCCAAGGGAAACATCCTCCCTGTCTGTCTAGCCCTGTCAGAATTTTATACATTTCCACGAGATCCCCTCTCATTCTTCTAAACTCTAGTGAATACAGGCCTAGTCAACCCAATCTCTCCTCATACGACAGTCCTGCCATCCCAGGAATCAGTCTGGTGAACCTTCGCTGCACTCCCTCTATGGCAAGTATATCCTTTCTTAGGTAAGGAGACCAAAACTGCACACAGTACTCCAGGTGTGGTCTCACCAAGGCCCTGTATAACTGTAGTAAGACATCCTTGCTCCTGTACACAAATCCTCTTGCAATGAAGGCCAACATGCCATTTGCCTTCCTAACTGCTTGCTGCACCTGCATGTTTGCTTTCAGTGATTGGTGTACAAGGACACCCAGGTCCCTTTGTACATCAACATTTCCCAATCTATTACCATTTAAATAATACTCTGCCTTTCTGTTTTTCCTACCGAAGTGGATAACTTCACATTGATCCACGTTATACTGCATCCGCCATGTATTTGCCCACTCACTCAACTTGTCTAAATCGCCTTGAAGTCTCTTTGCATCCTTCTCACAACTCACAATCCCACCTAGTTTTGTGTCGTCAGCAAACTTGGAAATATTACATTTGGTTCCCTCATCCAAATCATTGATATATATTGTGAATAGCTGGGGCCCAAGCACTGATCCCTGTGGTACCCCACTAGTCACCGCCTGCCAACCCAAAAAAGACCCATTTATTCCTACTCTCTGTTTCCTGTCTGTTAACCAATTTTCAATCCATGCCAGTATAATACCCCCAATCCCATGTGCTTTAATTTTGCACACTAACCTCTTATGTGGGACTTTATCAAAGGCCTTCTGAAAATCCAAATACACCACATCCACTGGTTCTCCCTTGTCTATTCTACCAGTTGCATCCTCAAAAAACTCCAGTAGGTTTGTCAAACACGATTTCCCTTTCATAAATCCATGTTGACTTTGTCTAATCCCGTTATCACATCCTTTATAATGGACTCGAGCATTTTCCCTACTACTGATGTTAGGCTAACCGGTCTGTAGTTCCCGGTTTTCTCTCCCTCTTTTTTTAAATAGTGGGGATACATTTGCCACCCTCCAATCTGCAGGAACTGTTCCATAATCTATAGAATTTTGGAAGATGACAACCAATGCATCCACTATTTCCCTGGCTACCTCTTTTAGTACTCTGGGATGCAGATTATCAGGCCCTGAGGATTTATCAGCTTTCAGTCCCATTAATTTCTCCAGCACTATTTTTTTACTAATACTAATTTCCTTTAATTGCTCCTTCTCACTAGACCCTTGGTTCCCTAGCATTTCTGGGAAGTTATTTGTGTCCTCTTCCGTGAAGACAGAACCAAAGTGTTTGTTTAGTTGCTCTGCCATTTCCTTGTTCCCCATTATAAATTCTCCCATTTCTGACTGTAAGGAACCTACATTTGTCTTCACTAATCTTTTTCTTTTTACATACTTGTAGAAGCTTTTACAATCCGCTTTTATGTTCCTTGCAAGTTTATTCTCATACTCTTATTTTTCCTCTCTTAATCAATCTCTTGGTCCTTTTTTGCTGAACTCTAAACTGCTCCCAATCCTCAGGCTTGCTACTTTTTCTGGCAACTTTTTATGACTCCTCTTTGGATCTAATACTATCCTTAATTTCTTTTGTTAGCCATGGTTGGGCCGCTTTTCCTTTTGTGTTTTTGTGCCAGAAAGGAATGTATAACTGTTGCAATTCATGCATTCGTTCCTTAAATGTTAGCCATTGCCTATCCACCATCATGCCTTTTAATGAAGCTCCCCAATCTATCATAGCCAACTCACTCCTCATACCTTCATAGTTTCCTTTGTTTAGATTTAGGGCCCTAGTTTCAGATTGGACTACTTCAGTTTCCATCTTAATGAAGAATTCTATCATGTTATGGTCCCTCTTCCCTAAAGGACCCCGCACAACAAGATTATTAATTAACCCCTTCTCATTGCACAATACCCAATCTAGGATAGCCTGTTCCCTAGTTGGCTCCTCAATGTACTGGTCTAAAAAACCATCTCGTACACACTCCAGGAATTCATCCTCCACAGTATTATTGCTAATTTGGTTTGGCCAGTCTATATGTAGATTAAAGTCACCCATGATTACTGTAGTACCCTTGTTACATGAATCTCTAATTTCCTGTTTGATGCCGTCCCCTACATTACCACTACTGTTTGAAGGCCTATAGACAACTCCCACCAATGTTTTCTGCCCCTTGGTGCTTCTTAGCTCCACCCAGACTGATTCTACATCTTGATTTTCTGAGCCAATATCCTTTCTCACTATTGCTCTGATTTCATCCTTTACTAACAATGCTACCCCACCTCCTTTTCCTTTTTGCCTGTCCATCGTAAATATCGAATATCCTTTGATATTCAGCTCCCAGGCTTGGTCACCCTGCAGCCATGTCTCCGTAATTGCAACTATATCATATCCATTTACATCTATTTGCGCTGTTAATTCGTCTACCTTATTACGAATGCTTCATGCATTCAGATACAGTGCCTTTAGATTTGTCTTTTTAACATTTTTAGACATCTTAACATTTTTTGTACTATGGCCCTATTTGTCTTATTACCAATTTTTCTTACCCGGACCCTATTTGTTAGTGCACTCCTTTGTTTGTACACTCTGTCCCTTCCTGACATAATCTGGTTTTCCTTAACCCAGTCACTTTCCTGTACTGCTCTCTTGTCTTTTCTCTTTAGCATTCTAGATTTCTCTCCACCGGGAACCCCCCCCCCTTATTTAGTTTAAAGCCCTATCTACCTCCCTAGTTATTCGATTCGCTAGAACTCTGGTCCCAGCATGGTTCAGGTGTAGTCCATCCCAACGGAACAGCTCTCTTTCCCCAGTACTGGTGCCGGTGACCCGCGAATCGAAACCCACTTCTCCCAGCCGCGCATTCATCTCCCTGATCCTATTGACCCTATGCCAATTTGCTCTTGGCTCCGGTAATAATCCAGAGATTATAACCTTTGTGGTTCTGCTTTTTAATTTAGTCCCTAGCTGCTCAAACTCTCAGCAGAACCTCTTTTTTTGTCCTACCTATGTCATTGGTACCTACATGGACCACGGCAACTGGATCCTCCCCTCCCACTCCAAGTACTTCTCCAGCTGCGAGGAGATGTCCTTTACCCTGGCACCAGGTAGGCAACATAGCCTTCGGGACTCGCGCTCCTGGCTGCAGAGAACAGTGTCTATTCCCCTAACTAAAATGTCGCCTAGTACAAACCGCCTTCCTTTTTTCTCCCCCCACTTGAACGGCTTCCTGTACCATGGTGCCGTGGTCAGTTTGCTCATCCTCCCCGCAGTCCCCACACTTGTCCACAAGGGTTGCAAGAACCTCAAATCTATTGGACAAGTGCAGGGACTGAGGCTCCTGCAATACTACCTCCTGGATCCCCGTACCTGCCTCACTCGCAGTCACACCCTCCTGTCCCTGACCACGTGTCAATTCTAAAGTATTTAATCTAAGGGGTGTGGCCGCCTCCTGGAGCAAAAGGTCCAGGTAACTTTCTCCCTCCCTGATGTCTCGCAATGTCTGCAGCTCGGACTCCAGCTCCTCAACTCGGAGCCGAAGTTGCTCGAGCCTCAGACACTTACTGAAGATGTAGTCGCCCAGGACAAAAATGTCCACAAGCTCCCACATATTGCAGCAGCAACACATCTCCTGTTCTCTCATTATTTAATTTATTTAATTAATTCATTTAGTGTTAATCAAATTATTTACCTAATTTAGTTTCTTAAATTAATTGAATTAAATTTAGTTATATGCTATATGTTAACTTAACACTTAGCCCACAGTCGCTACCAATCACTTACCTGTGACGTCACACTGCCATTTTCTCTTGTTGATGCAGGTCTGCTGATGCTTTTATCCCCGCTCTCAGGCCTCGGCCTCCCGCGCCCGCTCAGGTCCACCGCCGCTCTGCGGAGAAGTTAGGAAAAGCAAGCACCTCCTTCCCCCACTTCAGCGAACTCCCACACTTACCAAACTCCCAGTTTTTCACTCTGTGCCAAGCTGCACTCGTGACAAACTGCACTCCAACCTCCCTTATCTATACTGCTGAGATTTATGAGTCAGCTCTCTGGCAGTTGCAGAACCAGATTAGACCAGTTAATTAATTAACTAGCCCCACCCACTCTCCAGTGCAGAGCTTGTTTAGCCCTGCCCAAGCCTGGAAGAAACTTAAAATTTAAAACAGTAAATTTAAGTTAAATGCTAATTGCAAGCACATAAGACTAGATTTTATCAAAAAGAGATTACCCTTAAGATTCACTCCCACACTTACCAGACTACCAGTTGTTCACTCTGTGCCAAGCTGCACTCCAAAGTTATTAAATGCTCTATAGTTTACAAAAAATGTAACAAAATTTGTGTTTTGAAGATAGCACGTCACAACAAAGTTCAGGATGCACAGCAGGAATCATTAAGAACAGATCATTGAACCAGAAGTTTACAGCACAGAAGGAGGCAATTCGGCCCATTATATCTGTGATGGCTTTGTTGGAGAAATCCAAAATTAATGCCACTGCCCCAGTCTCTCCCCATAGCCTTGAATATTTCTCTGCTTCAAATATGCAGTTTTGCCTTAAAAGATGGAATGATCTTTACCTCAATCACTCCCTGTGGACAAACAATCTATCCTCCAACAGCTCTCCATGTAAAGAGATTTAGCTTAATATTTCTCCTCAGTAACTTGGTGATATTTTAAATTCATGGCCACTTATGGCTACCTTCCCAACCAGAGGAAATAATTGTTCCCTATTCACTCTCTCAAATCTTCTCAATGTTCTCAATTTTAAGGATCTCTAATAAATCCCCACTTACCCTTCTCTGATTCAGTAGAAATGGTCCCAGTAACTGTCCTTGTAACTATAGTTTCTTATGCCTGGCATGATACCAGTCAAGCAACATTGAACACTTTCTTTGATTTTAATGTACTTTCTATAATGGAGGACCCAATTAATACTGTAGCCTACTATTTATAAAACCCAAATTTCTGTTAGCCCTTTTTAGTGTTTAGAAGAATGAGAGGTGATCTCATTGAAACATATAAAATTCTTACAGGGCTTGACAGGGTAGATGCAGAGAGGATGTTTCCCCTGGCTGGGGAGTCTAGAACCAGGGGTCCCAGTCTCAGAATAAGGAGTCGGCTATTTAGGACTGAGATGAGGAGAAATTTCTTCACTCAGAGGGCGGTGAATCTTTGGAATTCTCTACCCCAGAGGCTGTGAAGGCTCAGGCGTTGAGTATATTTAAGACAGAGATCGATAGATTTTTGGATATTAAGGGATATGGGGATCGGGCAGGAAGGTGGAGTTGAGGTAGAAGATCAACCATGATCTTATTGAATAGCGGAGCTTGCCTGAGGGGCCAAATGGCCTACTCCTGCTCCTATTTCTTATGTTCTTATAGTTTTCTATACCTGCACTCACACTTTCATGGCATTATGTATCTGTACAGGTGTCTGTACTCATCAACACCTTTTAGTGTCTTTCCATTAAATGTATATCTCCATTCATTGTTTTACCTCAAACAATGTATTACCTGACACTTATCCACACATTACATCTGCCACCTATCTATATCTTCTCTTATCTTCTGATGACACTTTTAACTTTGATGATCCATACCAGCCTCAGTCCAATCAGCAACTGACAAAAGTTAAGTTGCTGAAATTTCCCTTCACTCTCCAAATTGGACGCGGCATGCAAACCCACCATTAGGTATTTGGTAGGTTTCATATTTGAAGCAATTTGGAGGCAGTCCAACATAAATAATTCCCAAATAACAACAGAAAACGCTGGAAAAACTCAGCAGGCCAGGCAACATCCGTGGAGAGAGAAACAGAGTCAATGTTTCAGGTCGAAGACCCTTCGTCAGGACTGAGAAAAAAGCAGGAAATGAAACAGATTAAGAAGCAAGTTTGGGGGCTGGGAAATGGAGGAGGGGATGAAAGAACAAAAAGGAAAGTCTGTGGGGGGTGAAGAGACATTAAGAGATATTCAAGGCGAAACGAGATGGTAATAGGACAAGTAAAGAGACAAAGGATGGCTCTAGATGAAGTGTGAAATGCGCTGGCAGAGTGAAAGACAGCTGCCATGTGGGAGAGAAAAAAAAAGGAAAAGGCACAAACCAAAAGTGTGGATAAAAAATATATAAAAATATGATAGGGGCCGAGGTTATGATCTGAAATTGTTGAACTCGATATTGAGTCCGGAAGGCTGTAAAGTGCCTAATCGGAAGATGAGGTGCTGTTCCTCGAGCTTACGCTGAGCTGCCGTGGAACAATGCAAGAGGCCAAGAACGGTGAGGTCTGAGTGGGAATGGAGCGGTTAATTGAAATGACAGGCGACCGGAAGCTCGGGGTCACCTTTATGGACTGAACGGAGGTGTTCTGCAAAGCGGTCACCCAATCTGCATTTGGTCTCCCCAGTGTAGAGGAGACCACATCGTGAGCAGCGAATACAGTATACTAGATTGCAAGAAGTACAAGTAAAACGCTGTTTCACCTGGAAGGGATGTTTGGGGCCCTGGACAGTGGGAAGGGGGGAGGTATAAGGGCAGTTATAAGCATCTCCTGTGCTTGCACGGGAAGGTGCCGGGCGAAGGGGAAGGGGTGCTGGGGGTGATAGAGGAGTGGACTAGGGTGTCTCGGAGGGAGCGGTCCCTACGGAATACTGAAAGGGGAGGGGAAGATGCATTTGGTGGTGGGATCACGTTGGAGGTGGCGGAAATGGCGGAGGATGATCCGTTGAATGTGGAGGCTGGTGGGGTGAAAGCTGAGGACAAGGGGAACCCTATCGTGGTTCCGGGAGGGAGGGGAAGGGGTGAGGGCAGAAGTGCGGGAGATAGAACAGACACGGTCGAAGGCCGTGTCAACCACGGTAGAGGGGAATCCTCAGTTGAGGAAAAAGGAAGACATGTCGGAAGCACTGATGTGGAAGGTGGCATCGTCAGAGCAGACGCGGCGGAGACGGAGAAACTGGGAGAATGGAATAGAGTCCCTACAGGAGGTGGGGTGGGAGGAAGTGCAGTCCAGGTAGCTGTGGGAGTCAGTGGGCTTGTAGTGAATGTTGGTCAATAACCTATCCCCAGAGATGGAGACAGAGAAGTCGAGGAAGGGAAGGGAAGAGTCAGAGATGGACCAAGTGAAGGTGAGGGAAGGGTGGAAATTGGAGGCAAAGTGAATGAAATTGTCTAGTTCAGGGCGAGAGCAGGAAACGGCACCGATACAGTCATCAATGTACCGGAAAAAGAGGTGAGGGAGGGGACCCGAATAGGGCTGTAACAAAGAGTGTTCCACATATCCCACGAAAAGGCAGGCATAGCTAGGACCCATGTGGGTACCCATAGCAACACCTTTAATTTGGAGGAAATGAGTGGAGTCAAAGGAGAAGTTGTTCAATGTGAACAAGTTCAGCCAGGCGGAGGAGGGTGGTGGTGGATGGGGACTGGTTGGGCCTCTGTTCAAGGAAGAAGCGGAGCGCCCTCAGACCATCCTGATGGGGGATGGAGGTGTAGAGGGATTGTACGTCCATGGTGAAAAGGAGGCGCTTGGGGCCAGGAAACTGGAAACTGTTAAAGTGGCAGAGGGTGTCAGAAGAGTCACGGATGTAGGTGGGAAGAGACTGGACAAGGGGAGAAAAGATAGTCGAGATAGGAAGAGGTAAGTTCCGTGGGGCAAGAACAGGCTGAAACGATGGGTCTACCAGGGCAGTCCTGTTTGTGGATCTTGGGAAGGGGAGAAGCGGGCTGTGCGGGGTTGGGGAACTATGAGGTTGGCGGCCGTGGGGGGAAGATCTCCAGAGGAGATGAGGTCAGTGACAGTCTTGGAAACGGTGGTTTGATGTTCGGTAGTGGGGTCATGGTCCAGGTGGAGGTAGGAGGAGGTGTCGGAGAGTTGGCGTTCAGCTTCCGCTAGGTAGAGGTTGGTTCGCCAAACAACAACAGCACCACCCTTGTCAGCAGGTTTAATGACAATGACGGGGTTGGATCTGAGAGAATGGAGTGCTGCAAGTTCAGAGGGAGGTAGGTTGGAGTGAGTGAGGGGAGCAGAGAAATGGAGACGGCCGATGTCACGGCGGCAGCTAGCAATGAAAAGATCTAGAGAGGGTAAGAGGCCAGAGGGAGGGGTCGAGGTAGAACGAGAATTCTGAAAGCAGGAGAAAGGGTCAGCCGTGCGGGGGGAAGACTCCTGGCCAAAGAAGTGGGGATGGAGACGAAGGCGGCGGAAAAAGAGCTCAGCATCGTGCCGAGCTCGAAATTGATTGAGGTGGGGGCGTAAGGGGATGAAGCTCAGGCCTTTGCTGAGGACTGATCGTTCGGGGTCAGAGAGGGGAAGGTCAGAGGGGAGAGTGAAAACGCGGCAGGGGGTGAGATTGGGAGAAGTGGGGTCAGAGGAAAGTGAAGGGGAAGAAGGTTCCGGAGTGGCGTTGGTGTTCAAGAGTTGATGAAGCTTGCGATCCTTGACGTCGGAAAGGAAGAAAAAAAGTTTTTTGTTGAAGCGTTGAATGAGTCGAAGGATGAAATGAAGCAGTGGACCCGGACAGCTTTGAGATAGAGTGCGTCGGTGCTGTTGAAGAGAGAGGTCGAGAGTGTTCATGTGGCGCCGCATAGCATTGAGCGTGGATCTCAAGATGCGGCGAGAGCAGTAGTTCGAGGAACGATGAATATCTTGGAGATATTTGTAATCCTGGGTGGATCCGAAACACGAAGGGTGGAAGTTTAGTTGGAATCCACGTGGAATAAGTCGGAACCGGAGACAGTTGCTGAGGAAAATGATGTGGCTGTGAAACCGAGTCTTGGCAGATACCTGATCAAACACGAGAAGGGAAACTGAAAGCAATGAAGATGAACAAGGTTGAAGAGCCAAACGGAGATCCCGTCAAAGAGAAGAGCAGAACTTCTTCAAGGTGGGCATTCCTAGAAGAGAGGGGGCTGTGAACCAAACACTAATGCGATAGCAAAATACTGTGGCTGCTGGAAATCCGAAATAACAACAGAAAACGCTGGAAAAACTCAGCAGGCCAGGCAACATCCGCGGAGAGAGAAAATGAGTCAATGTTTTAGGTCGAAGACCCTTTGTCAGGACTGAGAAAAAAGTAGGAAATGAAACAGATTAAGAAGCAAGTTTGGGGGCTGGGCAGAGGAAACGCTTCAAGGACACTTGAAGCTGGGAAATGGGGGATTATGATTTTGCTATCATAAATAATTCCCAGATTTGCTGCTGCATCTGGCCCATTCTGCTTGTCTGATCAGTTCTGTTCTGGCCACTATAATTGTTATTTGCTTTGCGCCCATGCAACATTGCAGGTGCCAGAAAAATGTTCCGCTTCAGTAATGGGGTTACTTAGTTGGGAACCAGCAGTGTAAACAATACGAGTCCACTCCAAATGCTAAGTGCGATTGACTAATTAAATACTTGCCGTGGGGTCATAGGTAACACAGGGTGGAGTTTGAGTATTCCTTAATGCATTTTTACTAAATTCACTGTGTCCTTATCTATCTATATATATAAAAGACCTCTTCTGTCTGTCTTTCTGTCTGTCTGTCTGTCTGTCTGTCTGTTCTCTATACGTTCAAAAGTTATAGAGCGTACCTACACGCGCGTCACATCAAAAGAAAGCTTACGATTACGGACCGGTCATAGGTGTATTTACTTTTCCGTCAGACAAAAATCGTGCCCACGGTATCCAAAAAACATTCAAAATTCTGCTCATTAAATGGGAAAAGTTCCGCTCATTTGCTCATTAGCATTGAGTGACATGAAGGTTGACCAATCGTACGGTCGAGCGACCTGACAGTTGACCGACGGTTGACCAATCGCTGCGTCACGGGGGCGGGTTCATTGCGCATGCGGGCGGGCCATCCTACAGTTGAGTGTTGAGTGACTTGACGATTGACCAATCCTACAGTTCAGTGACCTGACGGTTGACCAATCGGTGCGTGTGTGGGCGGGCCTTATCATTCTGAACCGAGGTGAGTGGCCGCCATCTTGATTCTTCACGATTTTTTCCCCACACTTTCTGTGTGTTAGGGAACTAAGGAAAATAACAATTTATTTGAGTTTTAAATTGTATTTAGCAACAGTAGGAAATGAAGTGATCCCCTGCCCTTCGCCCGGAGGCTCGCCTACTTTGACGGCCATTTCGAGCGGCTGTGCCGGCGCCGGGCGCAGCCTAGCAGCCCAGGAAGCCTGGGCCTTGAGTTGTGGGCCGTGCCGGGAGCCGCTGCGCACAAAACTTCCCTGCGGCGTCAACAGCCCCGCCCCAGAGCCCGACACAAAGCCACCAGCCGCAGCGGGCCGTGCCGGGAGCTGTCGCGCACAAAACTTCCCCGCGGCGTCAACAGCCCCGCCCGAGAGCCCGACCCAAAGCCACCAGGTCACGGGCCGTGCCGGGAGCTGCCGCGCACAAAACCTCCCCGCGGCGTCAACAGCCCCGCCCCAGAGCCCGACCCAAAGCCATCAGGTGAGCGGCCGCGGCGGCCCAGATTCTCTCTCTCACACTCCCAATCTCTCTCTCTCTCTCACACTCCCAATCTCTCTCTCTCACACTCCCAATCTCTCTCTCTCTCACACTCCCAATCTCTCTCTCTCTCACACTCCCAATCTCTCTCTCTCTCACACTCCCAATCTCTCTCTCTCTCACACTC